>NC_054417.1:1717500-2407861 GCF_017976425.1 Toxotes jaculatrix | reverse complement strand
GGAAAAAATGCATGACTCCAGCCAGAAATTATTTATTTGAAAAGAAAAGGCTTATTTCTCAGAACAAAACCTAGCTATTTGGGAGAGGCGAGGGGGGTCGCAGGGCGTCGGCCACTTGGTTACAGTGCCCTGTGTTTATGGGGACACACCAGGAATGTCAAACTGCCCCAGTTTCTGCGTGTGTGTGTGAGAAGGCTGCTGTTTCATGGTTGACTGGATGTTGTCTGCCCTCTTGTTTTGATCTCAGAATGATGACAAAAAAAAAAAAGTTTTGGGGCCTGAGATGAGAGATACAGATACAAACTTTTTGGTTTCACCTTCATGCTTCCAGGTGGGTGGACTGAATCAGCAGATAAACGCTAGAGGAAGCAGACAGATTTATCTTTAAAACACCCTCCTGGTGAATACCTTTCCTGTGACCGCCAAAGCTTCTCAGTACTCACTGTACCCATGTAGCAAACCCCACCCATTTGGAGACCAGTTATGCTCTATTCAGCTGCTGCTGGAAATAATTAATTACTCATGAATTACCAAACAAAGCGCTAAGAAAGACTTAAACATGAGATGTTTCCCATTAGCATGTAATAATGGAAAAGTTAAGAAACCTGTGTTTCCCAGATATGATGTAAAGAGGCAGATGAATATCTGTCAGCGCACGAGTCAACAATATTTTTGACTTTTGTTTCATTTGTCGTCGTCAAAAACAACGACTTATAGAAAAACAGGGATGTGACATCAGGTCACTTAATATCCTTTCACACATACATGACTGTGTGGGTTTGAAAGTGCACCTGTACACACTCAGACCCACAATACACTCACCACGCGCCTGTACAGCTGAGCTGTGCGAGTATCCCAGAGCGACCAGTGCCGTCTCCACCAGCTGTGTGAAGAGGACGTCCTTACGAACCAGCACAAACTCAGCGTGGCGGTCGCCGCGCCCCTCGCAGTCGCCAGCCACGCCCACGTCTGCGTGCTCGACCACACAGTAGACCGGGATCATCAAACCTGCAAGACAAGACAGAGATTTATAGAGATGCAGGGGAATAAGACTGAGCTGCACGGGGACAAGGGTGTATGTGTCTGTCCTCTGTCCAGGTCCTTGTAGTAAGGACTTTTTTGTCGTCCATGTTTCAGTGCTGCGAACAGGATCTGTGTGAAAGTTGTTCCTACAGAAACTGACAGTGCGTCAGTGCTGCAGCAGTATAGCTGCTTACTGGTCTCAGTAGAAGACTCTGGTTACACTGGGCAGCTGCCAGTGTGAATGTAAGTCAGTGTGAGATTTGTACAACTGTATTTGTGTTTGCACCACATATTAAAACCCACAGGGAATAAGACTTGTATCCAGAACCGCTCTCAAAGCGCTGCTGGATCTAATATCTATATCATCCAGCACTTAGGAGCCATGCCATAACTCCAGTGGTGAAACTGGTTCCTAAACAACATGTTGGTCTAGACTCGTTACCGGGCAAGAACCGAGAGCTCCTCCAAGCCTGGAACCATTCACACCCATCCAGTCCACTGCCGTGTCCCACAGGAACTGCTAATTAACAAGTTATCAATCCTCCTCCTGACAAGGCAGTGACAGATGAGCCGGAGCCAAACCGCAGCAGCATCAGGCACGCTATCAGCCAATAACCCAGCCACGCAGTGGAAGGGTGGAGGGAGGCGGCGCAGCACAACGTCTGTGTGTGGGTGTGTGTGTGTGTGTGTGTGTATACTGTCACAATGTTTGTGTGATGATGCATGATGATGTTTTCAACTGCATGAGAGAATAATGGGCATCTGTGCATGAGTGGTTCCTGTGTTAGGTATTTTAGAGTGAGCATGTCATACCAACACAGAGTGTGTATTACCTGTGTGTGTGCGTGTGTGTGTGTGTGTGTGTCCACCTCACCCATAGATGGTAGACACCATCTTGATCCACATGTCCCTGGTAAACTCACTTAAGCATCCATATATTTTCCCTCTTCCTCCCCCCAGCATCAATTTTAATATTCAGCGTCACTGTAAAAGTCCCTCATCAAGCCAAAATGCCAAACATTCTCTGCGTCTGGTTTCTTAAAATTAAGGACTGTTGATTTTCTCTGTTTCATTTCACCGCAAATTGATAACAGTCTCTTCGAATTTTTTTGGACTGCTGATCAGAAAAACCAGAAATATTACGACTCACCTTGGGCTCTGGGAAACTTTGATGGGTACATTTTCAAACAGGATAGAAATAAATAACAGACAGAGAGCCCACAGAGGCCTCTGGGACAAAGTGTGAAAGAGGGAAAACAACAAAAAACAAGAAAAGAGTAACGTACTGTGTTAGAAGAGACAGACATCTGAGGAACATTTCCAACATCTAACTGAATCCAGGCCTTGAAGCATCCAGGTTCCCACTTAACTCTATTACGAAGGTACAGTACATGTATGAAAGAGGCCAGAGTGGGATGAATGTGCTTTCTTATGTTATTACATGTATCTATAAGGAGCCCTGAAGGAACTAGACTAGGTTTATAGGTGGTGCCTGAATTCTGCCTGTAACTGTGGTAGATTAATCTGTGTAATTGTGTTGTAGCGTGTAAGTTGTTGTGCATATTCTTTGCTCTGTTTGCTTTTGCCGTTTATGCTGTATATGTGATGCCAAGTTAGTTTGAGGAGTAATTAGTGTTTGTTTCTCTGCCTCACAATAAAATACTGAAAGAAAGTCAAGTACTATACAAACAAAACAAACTACAACTGCATATCTAATGTTTTAATATGCTTTGAAGCATGTGTGTGTCTCTGTATGCCATGTGTCTTCACGCCTTACCTCCCAGTGGTCTCAGCGGTGTGCCGTTCTGTCGGGTTTGTGGGTTTGCTGGGCTGCCGTTGACCTCCAGACGGCCCAGCTTGCACGGCGGGGGGCCGCTGGAGGCAGGGCTCTCCCCTCTCTCCTCGGGGCTGGCGCGGTCCTGAAGGCCGGGGTTCTCTGTCCCCCCTCCCGCACCTCCACGCTGCTCCATGCCGATGAATACTTCAGGAGGAGCACCCAGCACAATGTGTGAAGCTGAGAGGAAACAGACCAATGTGCTTTATTATTTTTTACAACTTTTTATATTTAAATTTAGTATCAGTTAGGTTTTTCTTGTCAAATCCTAATATGAGCATCAATGTAATTGTCTGACTGAGGCTGAATATTTCTGAAAGCACAGGGTGAAGGTTTCAGTTACAGAGCGGCAAAAAGGATGAGTGTGAAGTTACTGTATCAGTGAACCTTTCCCATCGGAAAACTCAGACCTGACAAAATAAAACAAGCGAGCTGACACTGTCCTCCCACAGTTTACCTACACTCTGTGTGTCAGGCATCTTTCATACTTTGTTGACAGCGTTGAGCCATTACAGACTGCTCCATCAACAACTGCCGCTTTGTTCGTTCCCTCCCCGACCAGCACAGCGAACACATTTCTTTGTTATGTACATACATGAGACGCAGGGACAACCACAACAGACAGACAGCCAGAGTCATCTGGGACGAATCACAGGTCGGCGAGTGGCGTTCACGCACAGACTAAATACAGACAAGTTTACTTACTCCTTTGTTTAGACGCAGAAGTACACAACACGTTACAGTGACAGAGGTGAAGGTGTGTAAGAGTACGGGACACTGACAATGCACTCTGTGTCTGCACGCTGTTCCACCACAATCAACATCATATGTCCACGTATGCTCAGGATTACTCATTACTTATGCTAATTAACACAGTGTGTGCTTTAGCAGAATTTAATATTAAATAATATTATTTAAGCAAGGTGCTCACACACTGATTTAATAATCTCATTTACATCAGGAACCTGTGGAGCAAGTGTGATGTTCCTGTCATTGACCGATGACTTGACTTGACTTGTGTATTTTTGTCTGAATAAGTTGTTTTACGATAACAAAACAGGAAATGAGTTCAACATGTGAGGACATGACAGTGTCACACGGTGCAGCACGATTTTCAACAACATGACTGAACAAATCGGGAGAGAAGAGACGGACGTGACAGCACATGGCAAAACAAGTCACAATATCACATGGAATTTCATAACACCATGGGACATGACAGGACCCGGCAGGACCAGGACTTCAGGACTAGAGTCCTGTCTTCACACTGAGGTTTCCAGCAGAGTCCATAAGAAGTCACTGCTCACGGTTTGCAGCATTTAGTAAAAAGAAAATATGTTTACGTTTCAGTTTTCTCCCAAAAAGCTATAAAATTTACCAAAATGCCAAACGACTCCTACGTCAAGTTGAGTTAAATGTTTGCATCTCAGGTGTCCGTGTTGTTAGACAACTACAAACTACAGGAAGGTTTCTTTGTACTGTTGAATCATCTACGAGCAGCAAAGCCTCTAAAAATGTGCACGAGCAGTATAATCAAAATCTGCAGCATCATTCGTGGCTCCAGAAACTCTGCAGCGTTTCTTTGGAAAAGAGTGTGTGCTCTCTCTGTGCCGTGTGTTTTTTCCCCTCACACTGTGTGGTTTCCACTGGTATGACTGCAAAGCCGGCAGCGACACACGAATCTGAACCCAAAAGCGACACATGATTATAATAAAACACACATGCAAAATTAATTGCTGCCCATAAAAAAGCCCGTCCAACACAAACAAGAAAAAAAATAAATAAATGTCTCACAGTATGGAAGCATACAGCCCTTCCCCGCTTGAACAGTCTGTGTCTCTTTACTAGACGGGCCTGGCTTTATGTCACTGAACCTGGATTTCAAGACGTGCAGGAACATACTGCACAGATTAAAAGCAACTAGTAGTCAGCGCATCGAAAAACAGAGAAGGTCCTGCATTTACTGTCATAATAGCTTCAATCAGATTCAGAAAACTGTCATTCAGCTGTCCAGTTAAGCTTTCAATTTTCTGTGTTTAATATATTTTGTTAGACTGTAGCTGCATGAGAGAGGACGTTAGGGTAGATTTAGACTAGCTTAGCACAAACCACGCCAAAGCACAGCTGATTTCCTCTCTGAACCATTTTTCAATTTCAAAACAAGCAACAAGAGCCACAGATAAAAAAGGTGAAGCCAAGATACAGGACCTGCTGGCCCCATGAAAACTGGGTCTGCCCCACACACGTGTCCTGAGCACCATGTATGAGTGTACCACCTCTGAAAACAGCCAGATTATGTGAATATCATCAATCTATCAAGACCAACTCTTCATCTGTGCAACCATCACAATGTGAACGTGGACATCGACCAATTCCAACAATAAACAGCAACATTTAGAACCAAATGTTTCGCACGAGTCCGTGCACGGCTCAGTCACGGCAGAAAACACTCAGGACAAGCTGGATGTGGTGTGAATTCGATGTTTCAGGGTGTTTTGTTCAATTAGCAGATGCCACATCATCCTATCGCTGTCAGATGTGGGGGCTGCTGCTCGTCTGTCCCACCTCATCTCCACCCTGTCTTCCTCCTCTATGACCAAATTAGGATTTTCTGGCTCCTCTAGCTGACGAAGATGGTGGCGAGCGGCAAACTCCAGCCTCCAAAGTCACATCCCCTCAGATACCTGTGTTAGACAGCATGTAGACTACATCCCATGTCGTTCTACAGTACACGATTAAATAGCAGTCTTATTTCTAAAAGACCACCATGTCAATGCTGCTGCTGATCACTGTCCCTCTGATTGCAGCTGTCCATCCCACACTGCCTTTGCTAATTTCCCCATCAATCTATTATCATAAAAGAGATTTAATCACTACTGAGCATTCTCCAGTCCACCAAAACCACAAGCCTCTGAAGTGCTTTCCTCTTCCCTGAGAAATCTGGTTCCCCTGCTGGGGCTCAATTTCACTCCAGGGAGGAAAATAACTAAATGCTTTATTTCCCTCAGTCATTTTCTCAAATCAACACACAGCAAACAAGGACACAACGCCAGTGAAACAATGCTGTTTTCATATTTGTTTTAGCACAACAACGGTTCGGTCTAGTTCAGACAGCTGACACACTGTACCAAATCACAAGCAGCTGACGAACGGGACTGTGGGGCAAAAAAAAAAAAAAAAAATCAGTGTATAATGTTTAGATTGCGTGTCAACTTTCTAAACATAAAGTGCTCTTTCTCGCTCTCTTTCCTTCAATTTGTGTTCGGTCTGCTTTTAATAAACACATCTTTGGAATATTTGGGGCAATGGATTATAATCAGCCCCCTTCCCTCCTTCATATTTTCTCCCCTAACCAGAGCAATATTTAAGTCATTAATGAGGAGACATAAAATGTGGAGGGGGAATAAAAAAAGATGGCTGTGGTGTTTGAAAGGAACACACAGAGGAATCTGCACATATACAGACAAACTTACAAAACACAGCACGGTTGCCTTTAGCCTGAGAAGTTTGTGAGTATTCTTCCCAGGGATTATTTCGATCGACTGATTGATCAATCATTGAGCAGTGAGGCTCCACCGGTGCTCACTCTGCTTACACAGCCGCATAACCAGGGAAGATACCAAGTCATTGCAGGTGTCTGGTCCCTTAAAACTGTGGGGGTCTGTGTATATAAAGGCTGGAAATTCCTGTTCATGAGTGGATGGAAATGTCATTTTAAATTCAATGTCTTGCCTTTAACTTGAACAGAGTGAGTCGATTCATTATTTTCCAGTAACGTAAAACACTCATTTACTACGCTATTATAAACATTTGAATAATCATTAATACTGTAAAAAAAAAAGAAATGTGTCTTTCACTCACTCACACACAAAACCACTTCAAGCAACACATTCAGGGGGTGTACAGCCAAGAGACCACACACTCCCTGCACAGACTCCTGTTCACTTTACCAGCACACATGGAGGCCAAATGTACAGTCACACTCAGTAGCCTCCAACTGACAAATCACATAGGAACACACAGAAAGCTTCAGCTGGCTGCATTAGCAGATTCATTTAGGCAGCATTTAATTTAGGGGGTATCTTGAAGTGTTTAAGAGTGCTTTAAAGGCCTTTAACTGCATTTTAGGGGTTAACTATAATTACACCAACTGTGAATTCTCTAAGTGGGGATATTACAGTGGAGTTTGATGACGCCCGAGTGTCCTTGAGAGAGTTCATGGGGTCCTTGAGAAGGTTCCAGGGCATCGCAGACACAGTTAGAACTAGCTCAGCAAAATCCGGGTCTGCAGCCTAAATGATAACCCACAAAAACATGGCAGCGCCTGCACTTTGTTGACATTCCTGCTCACTGTGTTAAAGCTGCTCAGCCAGCCTCACTACACAGCGAGCCCCCACACTTATACTAAACAGCTTCAATTAGTAGCTGATTCACTTGCAATCAGAGAAAAGGCTGAGAATATATGGAAAACACTCCACATACAAATGCATAGCAATGCAATACAAACAGATTTATTACCAGAAGCAGAAAGAATCATTGCCTATGTTACCAGACATGACATTATCACTGGCCTCTATCTGCTCTCAGACAACTGGTGTCTGTCTCATCAAGATCGCCTGGATTTTGGGAATCACGCTCAGATCATGCAGGTACAGTAAACATCAACATCCTCGTGGCCACAAAACCTGGTTCATACATTCAAAACACCACAGACGCACAAATGTTCCTATCGCACACTGAGGAACGTGACATCTCTGCTCTTCTTCATGTAGGTCGAACAACAACAAAATCATCATCACACCTGTGATGAGTCCACAGACATACCTCAAATCTGAGAAGTGCCTGCACCTCTTTTCTCCAACAAATAAGAAAACATTATGCATTCCCTCACAGTTATGGATAAAATGGCCTCTTACAGTACACTCACACTACTTCAGGAACTATGCTTCCTTTTGTCCTTTAAAAAATGGATGTGAATCTTTGACAAAACCACACATTGTGATTGTAAAGGCAGGTGAAAATCTCTGCACGATGCACATTTTCTGCTTTACCTTCTAAGTCTTTATGTTCATTCTTAGCTTTTTTTTTTTTTTTACTCCTGTATAACAAGTACATTTAAGTCACCTGTCATACTGTGGGAATAATACTGACATTTAACATTTTGGGAATTAATTTTTAAAATTAACATTAAAAACATTATTTTAGCCTTAACTTTAAATATGTCATATTCGCTTAAAACACAATATTATTCAGTCATATTCTGTTCCTGAAATGCTCATAATATTATATTCTATAACCTTTATCATTAACAATATGGCTTAAATGATGCTGAAGCAGATAGTTTCCAACTTGTTTAAACAGAGATGTAGCAACTACTTGGTTTGGTGTGTATTCGCGACGAATTCCATTCAAATGCAGCTTAAATAATCGTTTATTCATGATTTATCATTCATTACCTGTAAATACAGAAATATTTCAAATACCTACCAAATTTTCAGGACATCCTGGTAAATTCGGCATAAATGTACAGGTTATTACTGACTTAAATGTCGTGAAGTCTCAACTTTTCCAACTGGATTTCCCTGTACTGTCATCGCTATCAGCGGCAGCAGTTATGGATATGAGAAGCTCTAAAAACAGCGCCTTTTCACCTGCCCTGTCACAGCGGGACGACACAGGTGCAGCCAATAAAATTAGGCTAATAATGCTTGATTCAGATGTGCAGTACAGTTTATGCCAATGAGCACTGACAAAAACGGCGGCGACACGGAAAAAAAGTCTATTGTTAATGTTCAATGGCGCCGCAGCTGTGTTTAACCAATGACACGTCTGTGAAAAGGGTGAGTTAAACTGTAGGTTATTAAAATTATGTCGCTTTAAAGAAGGCATTATCAATTTCTAAGAATTTCGAACTGAGTTTGGTGTAAGAGAGCAGAACTTGGAGGCTAACAGCAAGTCGGAGCTGCATTCAGCCAAACTCCATTCTGTTTTTGTCTACTTCTCTCCGTCCAGGTAAATTTCTTTTTCTAGTTCCTTAGTTTATTAAAAAAAAAAAAAAAAAAAAAAATGTGCAAGTCAGAGCCATACAGGAACCAATCCCTAAATATTAGCTAAAGCAAAATAAGTCATATCAAATATTAAATAAGTCAAATCCTTAATTTCCCCCAGTTTCCATTTTCCTCACAGCATCAAACTTTATAATGATCCTTTTAAGTGCATGTATTCGTATTTGGTGACAACACAGTTTCCTGAACATCATGAACTTGGAAATCACCCTCTCAAAATTTGAAAGCTAATAAGAAAATTGGATTTATTTCAAATTACTGGTGACCCCTAGTGCCAATCCAAGGACTGTGTAAAGTAGAAAGGATGTGACAGGTCTTTCAGTGATGTTCATGAGTTTTTATTATTATTATCGATTGATGTGTGAGCATAGCATTTACTTACATGTATACAAGTAATCTGTATGTATTTCCCCATGAAATTTGCCTTACATTAACCTAACCTGTACATAATGTAAGTCAAAACTTAATACTGTAATCTCATTGTCAGGCATGTCTGGGTATTTGCATCATTATCTATTTTTATTTTTACATTTTAATCACAGTTTGCCAAGTTTGGATACTACATACCTGGAGGTGAAGAACTTTTCAGTAAATGCTCACTCACTTTTTAAGAAGTCACTGTACTTGCTGGGGAATAAACTCCATCCATTGGTGAAAATGAGTGAATCCAGCCTGAGAGAATATGAGTTTTCCAATGTTTCCCTGGGTAAACAGAACAAAATAAAACAAAACAAAACAAAACAAAAAGAAAAAAAGAAAACACCAGATGAGGAGACCAGGCAGGGAGATATAAAGACGAGGAGTGATGAGGACAGACTGCTGCTGCCGGCTGTGTAAAGAGCAGTAAAATGACACATGTAGAGAGAGAGAGGGAGGGAGACAGAGGGAGGGAGACAGGGAGGGGGTAGATGGGGTTTGGGAGGGAAACCTAGAGACAGAATGACGTGAAAAAAAAGTCATATTTATTCAAACAATAGTCTTTAATGTGAACTGACACGAATCCTTCACATAGAACATAATGATTCAAATCAATAAAAATACAAAGAGGAAGAAGAAGTTGTACAGTAGGTGGGTACAAAGAGCCCCCTCTTTTTTTTCTAGAAAGCCAAATGAGTAATGCGATCACAAATTTAGAAAAGAGAATTAATTTCCCAGATGCTGTGGTAGCAGAGAATAGGAGGAAGAGAAAAAGTGGAAAGAGTTTGAGGTTAAAAAAAAGAAGAAGAAAGTGATTAATGTCCATCATGATAACAGTGTCACGGACCTTCTGCCTAAATCCAAGCAGCTACAGATCAGATAAAGATCCAGTGGGTTTGTGGGGTTCATCGACTCTGCACTGAAGAGAAACACAGGAAATGTTCAAAGTTATTTATTATCAGAAAATGATTCTCAAAAAGGACAACACAGAGAAGCTGATTGTCTGCCGCCTAGTGGTGAAAAAAAAAAGAAAAACTAAAATTAAAGGATTGAACAGGACAGAAATATGCCTCAGGGAATTTATTGCCCCGAGTTGAGCGTTCCAGGCAAACCATCCTATCCTCATCAGTCCTTCCTCCTTCATTACAATAAACCATTGCCCTAACTCCAGCATTATCACCTTGTCACGGGGGGGGGGGGGGGGGGGGGGGCAAGGACTTGGGGAGACTTAAACGAGACTTAAATACACAAGGCAGTGGGCAACAGGTGAAACCAATTAGGGCGGGGCATAAACTTATATGTAAGATATATTTTAGATAACTATATTTTAGTTTTATTTTTAAAATAATAAAAGACAAGATTAAATTTGGACTTAGTATCTCTGCTGTAGCAAAGTGAGGCCTGTATTTCCATGCTGTTCCTACCTGTCTGAAGCCTTGTAGACCACAGTGCAGATAAATCTTACCTGATGAAACTCAAAAGAATAACTACAATTTTTCTTCAAGAAAAGCAGATAAAAGCTTGGACTTTCCTGAGAATGTATTTCACATACATCCATCCATCACTTATATGTTTATTTGTGTGTCTTTCCAAACAGCAGGGCCTGGATTTCAGCGGCAGTGGTCAGCGTTCCTTGATTTATTCTAGATGGAAGAATAGTCACCTATCATTACTCCTCAGCCTGTCTGCCTTCCTGCCGCTCCTCCTCTGTGGTTTGTGTGTATGTGTGTGTGTGTTTGTGTGCACACTGCCAACACTTGTCTGTCCTACATCATCTTAAGTGTCTTTGACAGCTAACCACAAGTCCCTCACCATGAGTAAGAAGTGTGTGTGTGTGTGTGTAATGGTATGCATTGCAATTAAAGAGTGCTTTCACAAGGCTCCAATGAAAACAAGCCAGCTCCTATTACCTGTAACAGCAAATATTGATGGCCTGCATGCATTTATAGTCTCACACTACCATGTGGGGCTTTATATGTTCTTACTAAAACATTTGATTTTTTTATGATGTTAAGACAAAAAAAAACCGCAGCCAGTTCTGACATCTGAGGAGCTGAAACCATCTCATGTTTAATATTTATGCTAATCTATATTTGCTTTGTTTTCTAATTTCATCCCACTGAGCATAAACTGGACTTGTGAGAGGAAGACAGAGGAGCCTCTTGTTGTCGTTCCACTGTGGAAATGTCGCCACACTGTGGTGCATTTCTTAATCACAGGAAGTCTCAGCCTAATTATTCAAACATTTAAAATTAGACATGGTTTAGAAAAAGTTAAATTAAAATGTGCATGTTCTCCTTCTCTGTCACCGACAACATGAATTCATTAACATGCTAATGTTGGTCATTTTGACAGGTGGAACTGCTTCAATGAGAAGTCCACTGGAGGCTTCAGGTTCCCACATCACCCGTGTTTTGTGTGTCCCGGCTCAGTGTTGCTGCTGAGGATGATGATGGTGCGCGCACACACACACACACACACACACACACACACACACACACACACACACATACATACATACACATACACATACACACACGCACACACACACACAGAGCTGAGACCATGTGTTTGTTCCCTCAGTGCATGAAAAGGCACAAAGTTTTGCCAACTGTTTTAAACAACCACTGCAATGTAGAATTTATATGATCATCAAATAGAGATCCATAATGTTTGTACTAATGTCAGTGTGTTTGTGCGTATTTGTGTGTCGTGTGTTTACAGCTGGTCAGTGGTTGAGGTCTTTATGCAGAGTAATCCCACAGCCTCTTTCTGGAAAACATGACTCGCAATGGAACCACTGACTCAAAATTTTGGATCTCATTCTCATGACAAAGCAGTTGTCTCAATTGCAGAGGCCTGGGCAGGTATAAAAGAGAACAAGCGCACGTATGAGCACACACACACACAGGGTATTTATATTATATAACACACACATTCGAGGGAGACCACAAGGAGGAGCACAGAGTCCCAAGATGAGCAGGGTGGGTAGAAGAGAAATTCAGAGTTGGACTATAAATGACTGTTGATCAAAGGCTTAGAGTAAAGTTTATGAGAGAAGCATCAAGGATCATCAGCTGACCTTTTTGAATGATTTAATATCAGATAATTGTACCTTCCCTTAGATCATCTTCTATGAGGACAAGAACTACCAGGGTCGCAGGTATGAGTGTGACGGTGACTGCTCCGACTTCCACTCCTACCTGAGCCGCTGTAACTCGGCCCGCGTGGAGAGTGGGACCTGGGTGATCTACGAGAGACCCAACTTCTTGGGTTACCAGTACGTCCTGACCGGAGGCGAGTACAGGGACTACCAGAGCTGGGCTGGCTTCAGTGACAGAGTCAGCTCCTGCAAGATGATCCACTTTGTAAGCCTACGACCACAGACTCATCCGCTCTACCTCTCTACCCCCTCTTCCACCAAAATGTGCATCCAACCCCCACCAAACCTCTTCATGTTTGCACCATGTATTTTATTATCATTATTATCATCATATTATCATTAAATCTCCAACCCCTAATCTTTCTCTCTCTTTTTCCTCCTCTCTACCTGCTGTCTTCCTCTGTAACATCTTCACTCAGGCCAGTGGAGATCCTTACATGATCCAGCTCTACAATAAAGGAGAGTTTGACGGCCAGGTGTTTGAAGCCACTGAGGACTGCCCCTCTGTGCTGGAGAAGTTCCACTGGAGGCAGATTCACTCCTGCAGGGTCCTGGGAGGTTGGTGGGTCTTCTATGAGCACCCAAACTACAAGGGCCGCCAGTACCTGCTGGAGAAAGGCGAGTACCGCAAGCCGGTGGACTGGGGCTCCCTCTGCCCCACTGTCCAGTCTTTCAGACGGCTCATTGAGTAACCACTTTTTTTGTGTGAGTGTCTGGCAGTGTGTGTGCAGCGTGCAGTGAATCAGAAGTGTCAGACACATCAAAGTGAATCTGTAAAACAAACTCTTTAATTATCAGATCTGCGTATACCTGGTGATCATGATCATAGTTTATAATAGTAGTTTAAAATCGATGTATTTACATCGTAGCTCACAGGCCAAACTTTAGGCAAACGTTCGTCATGCAGTAAGTTGTGTGGCATGCTGGTCCTGTCAGTCAGTCCTGGGCCGGTGTCAGGGTCTTCTTCTTCTTCTTCTTCTTTGTTCACACCGACGGCTGTCCTTCATCGATGAAGCTGAGCTGGGCGACGTGCTCACCCCACTCCACCTCCTCCAGGTTCAGGAGGGGTTCTCGGGGGTGTGGTTCCATGCTGGAGGGCTGGAGAAGGGGCTGGAGGTGAGGCTGGGAGAGGGAGTGAGGGTAGGATGGGGATATGTGTGCCTGGAACTGGAGCTGGGACTCAGACTGGGACAGGAGCTGGAGATGGGACTGAGGCTGTGTTTGTGGCTCACTACCAGATCCGGATAAGTCTACCAAAAGAGGGGTGATGGATGACGGGTGGCTCGATGAAGACAGAGAAGGGATGGAGGAGGATGAGCAGGGATGTGGCACAACTTTGTGCTCATGGGGAGAGCTGTTGAGTGACGGGGGAGCGGAGCAATGAGAGACTGGAGGAGTCGTACTGGTCTGATGAGGAAAAGGAGGATAATGGCAGGAGACGGTCTGTGAGGGTGAACACTGAAGTGGATCAAACTCTCCTTGTATCACCTTCATGCTCAGCTGAGGAGAGGACGCTTCAGGTACCAGGGTGGGTGGAGGATTTGGATCGTCTGAGCTGTCCACAGGTGCATGTTGGGTAAGAAGGGGCGGGCCCGGGGAGCAGCTGTGTGAGGACATGCTGGGAGGCGGAGTCACAGCACTGGGGATCAGCAGTGCGGCGGGATTGTGGAGGAGAGGTTTGAGAAGACGCGTCATTTCCTGCAGCTCCTGACTCACAGCCGTCACCTGACGGGAGAGGACGCTCATCTGAGAGGAGGGAGTCCAACGGGAGAGTCATCAGTCTGTGTGTGTTCTCACAACAATAACAGCTTTTCTCTGTAACACTAGCATCAGCAGCCTTACCTCATGTTTTAGCTTTGCAATAGTCTGCATGGTGTCACCATCATCATGGGCCCCTGTGGACACACACATGCATAAATACTGAGTGAATAACAGCTTCAGCTGCTGATGATTAGCAATAGTTTACTTATTCATTCAATAATATGTCTTTAAAACTCAGACGTGGAGTGTGGTCCAGCCTGATGTATGCATGTGTGTGTGTGTTCACCTGAGGTAGTTGGATCAGGGCTGGGTGAGAAACTCTGAGTTGCGCTGGGAGAAAAATCAAACTTCTGAGCTGCCGCACTGTGGTTTTCTGTCTCGATTCCGTCCACAAACCTGAGGACGGACAGGAGGAGGGACAACAAGTAATTGAGACAGGCACTGTCGGGAGGAGATTGCGTGTTTTCTGACTGAGGAATGTCTCAGTTCTGAACTTTAACTCTTCTACAAAACATGCAACAAACACAGAGAAACCAACACAGTCACGTGTAGAAGTGTTTTCACAGGCGAGCGTTAACAAATCGTTAATCAATGAACTCTACAAAGTTCATCAATATGTCAAATTCACAATCATGACTCGTATACTGAACAGAGCACTTGTTATCCAGCTGGCGACAGTCAGCAGGTCAAAGGTTACTCAGTGAGAGCAGATGATGGAGTGCTGAGGAGAGGCTGCACACACCTGCATACTAATGACCAACCAGACTCTGATATGAGAATATAACACGAGAATAAAGCATAAGTATCCGACACAGTGACACAGTTCATGTGTGTGTGCATCGTTGCTTAGCTGCTCCAGTATAAAATGATTTCTCCAGCCCAGCGTCTGCTGCTGCCTCCCCAGGGGCTCAATGCAAATAAGCCTGTAGACAGTTTGTGTAATTTCATAAATTACAATGAGTGCAAGTGGAATTCCCGCTGAGAATTACTTGCTGCCACTTAATGAACTCCAAGCCAACACTAAGCACACAGTCAATAAATCAGTGAATGGTTCCCTACCGGGGGCTGAGGTCCGACTGCAGGCAGCTAAAGCTCACCACAGGGACCTGCAGGCTGGCGGGCCGAGTCTGATCGCTTGCTGGTCTGAAGGGTCTCGGCGGCAGCAGAGGGGAGCGCAGAGGGGAGCGCAGGGGGGAGCGCAGGCCTCGGCTCAGCCTTCCCAGGCTGGGCATCTTGGGGAGAGGGGAGTGTTCCCCCTCAGACCCTGATCCCTCCTCGTCCTCCTTGATGGAGGGAAGCTTCTTCATGATCCCCCCGTTGCTCTCGCAGTCTGCCTGGAGGATGAAAGTTTAACCATCAGTGTAGAACAGAGAAAGATGCACAGCCATAGAAAAACACCTCCATGATACCTGTGCCACATAATTAAACACAAGCACATGTTTCAGTATTTTCCAGTGCAAACACTCTACACACTCAGAACCTGCTGTAGGTAGCATGGAATCAGAGAGAGGTCACAAATAACTGCAGCTTTGAGGTGGTGGAGCTCTTTGACCACATGGTGGAGCTGCTGAGCTATTTAGAGGCATCACTGAGAGTGAACAGTCGCTGTTCTCAATGGCTGCAATGGCACTGACATCCATTCATTTTATCAGCAGCTCTTCTCATTCAAAACCCAGCAAACAGCATTCACTCGCAGAGACCTGCAGTCCTTCAAAAAAAAAAACAACAAAGAGCAAAACATGGATGACCTTTCCAGATGTTAATGAACCCTAACAAGTCCTGCCTAAACAGACTGGCCTTTCAAAATAAAATTCCTGCAGTCAGCATGTTGTTGCTGGTGGCTGATACATGTATTTGGGGGAAGGCTATTAGAGCAATATTTCCTGCACCTTCTCTGGGCTGAAATTTAAAGCCGATTAAAACACTGGCAAACATCCCATCTCCTCTTTTTCCCTTTTTTATTCCCCTCCCCTCCTCTTCTCCCCTGTCACCATCACCCTTCCCCTTCTCTCCCCCCGTTTTGTTGTCTCTTCTCCATCCAGTCTTTGGCTCACGTGCCCGGCTGGTATTTTTAGATCACAGAGGTTTAATTTTAGCAGAGGTTTGCCTGGAGGGATCTGAGCGGAGAAGGGACTGTTTGGAATTTCTGTGTGTGTGTGTGTGTGTGTGTGTGTGTGTATACAGCACGTGCAACCCTTGATATGCAGCATGCCACAATAAGGGCATCAGGCAGTTATGTGTGTGTCTTTGTGGGTGTGTGTTGCATGTGAGAGATGTTGCATGTTCATATGTGGCCATTTACAATGTGTGAGTTAAACAACCCGACTCACAGTGTGTTTCATGCGTGTGGACATGTGTGTGTGTGTTTGGCCTGAATACCCCTCTGTATCCTTCAGCAAGGACAAATATGCTGTGTTATGGTATGTTGCTGTGGCACAGTGTGATGCTGCATGTGTGAATGTCTGCAGTGTGTGTGTGTGTGTGTGTTGTCTGTGTGTCGGCACGTGAATGCAAATATCAGCGAGGTTCTTCTTCTTCCTTCCCCCTGCAGCTTCCTTTCATCCTGATGTTTTCTTGTCTCGTCTCCATCTGGTTGTTGCTCTATATTTATCCAGCCAGGGATGACCCCACCCCCACCCCCCTCATCTCACAGCGCTATTTTTAGTCCCACGCCACGCTTGGTGGAGAACACACTACTGCTGTACATGCACATATGTGTGTGTGTGTGTGAGAGGTGCTGACAGCTACATGGAGTTTTATGTTCATGCCAAGCGAATGCATAGTTTAATGTTCAGGCTTTTTTCAAGTAACTAGTGTTGTTTATTTAATGTAGTGTTATTTCTTTCTGCACTGCAGCTGTGCTTATACTGTAATTTTAAAGGTACTGTAAAAAAAAAAAAAAAAAAAAAAGACTTTGTACTGTTGACAAACCCGATGTTGCCTTTCAGGACTGTTTCAGGATTTAATTTTTGAACTAAGATTTAGTTTTGCTTGCAACTGCCAAGAAATGCTCCGTCACGAAATCCCCATAAAACCACAACATGTTGTTTTTTACACTTCAATTTTTGTACAGATTATGTACAAACGCACAAATAATATTATATATTAATGCTATAATCAGGCAGGAATGACCAGTATTGTTACCAGTTATAGTGTATAATGTTGCACTTATCACTGGGAACCTGTCAAGGTGCATTATGGTATTAATGCTGTGGTCCCATATACTCAAGCCAAAACACAAGTCAGTGAATTATTGTGATCTACTGACTCGTCTCCTGATGTTTCTCTTGCATCTCTGCTCTAATTAACAGGCTTACTCACAGTGAAAATGTGACTTAGTTATTTCCAGTATACGCTGGTTATTCATGTGTACACTACAGCTGAGATCCATCTGTAAATCGTTGGCATCTGAATCGTCCGTGTTTAGCTCATGTCTTTATCTGTTGGACGCATCTCAAGCAGAAGCCGTGGCTTCCTCCTCACTCCCAGTCCAGATGGCTAATCCTTTTCAAGTGCAAAGCCATCACTCCGGCATTGCGTAAAATGTTGGGTGGAGGAGGTCACTGCACAGCTGAGACTGAGCTGAAAAACAGAACGTCTAAGTAAGTGGATCTTACCCAGAATTTTCCTTAAGGCGTATTTATCATATGATCATTTTTAATAATGAAAGATGTGTATATGATTCATATACAGATTCTTCACTGGAGGTGAGCTGCTGCCGTAAGTACCCTCACATGTTCTCATGATGGAGCTCCACATGCAGACTGGTAGAGCATCAGCAGTGGGCTCTCAGTCTACCAGCCCATCTGTATCCAGTCCTCAGCCATGGTCATGGCCTGAAAGACTGAGAGACAGAAGCAGCCATGATGACTTTCCTCTGTGTGTCCAGGTCAACTCCTGGAGACAGGATGAGGAGCTCAGGCATCCACGAGGTCCATCTTGTTGAAAAGAGCCAAATGAGGTTGTCTGGGCATCTGATAAAGATCTGTCACAGCATGTTCAACTGGGAGGAGACCCCGAGCAGACCCAGAACACGCTGGAGGGATCACACATCCCATCTGGCTGGGGAACATCTTGGTATCCCCCAGGAGAAGCAGGAGGACGTGGCTGGGGAGAAGAACATCTGCGATCCTTTGCTTCGGCTGTACCCACCACAACAAGATAAGTGGCAGGAAATGGATGGATGGATGGATGATGGATGGATGGATGGATGGATGATAATGCAAAACTTTGCTGACACCGTCTCTGAGTTCAACACCGGTCAACATCGTACCTCCGTGTTGTGTCCTTCCCGCAGGTTGTAGGTCAGGTCGTGCTGGATCTCAGTGATGAACTTCTGGGCGTAGTCGGGATACAGACCGAGCACCTCGCGGAGGCCTTTGAGGCTGATGTACTGCAGGTCACAGTAGGTCAGGGCCTTCACGCAGGCGTTGGTCTTAATCACTTCCTCTTGCGTCAAACAGTGAGAGCCAATCAGGTCGCCCCGACCTGGAAAACAGAGACACAAATTCCTTTTACATAGTTTTTATTGACTTTAATAGAACAGACTGTTCTCAGTCAGTCGCTCCAAGACTGTGATATATGGAATAAGACCAGGAGCCATAGTATAAGGGTGATGCCCAGTCAACCCAGTGTGGTTATTAAAAATAACCTCTGCACACACTGGTGCAATTATGCTCCTATATTCTGACTTTAACTGTCAAATTGTTCAGCCTAGGACACGGAGAGCAGAGGGACTGACATGTTTGGTTAGACAATCTCATATTAGTGTTGGAGCATACACTGTGGGATACAGACGGACTGCTGCAGATTAGACTGGAAGGTCTGCATTATTCTTTTTTCTCTTTTTATTTCTGCTCCCTCTCTCTACCTCGCTGCCTTCTCCAGAGCTGTAAATCCAAAGTGGCAATGCCAAAACAATTTGAGAGTGTGTGTGTGTGTGTGTGTGAGAGAGAGAGAGAGAGAGAGAGAGAGAGAGAGAGAGAGAGAGAGAGAGAGAGAGAGTGCAGGCAGGACAAATTGTAAAAAGAAAAATAGAGTGTGTGAGCAATGTGTGACGATCCACATGCATGAGGGAGAAAGCAAAACTGTTCGGGTGCCTATTAGATAGTGTGTGTGTGTGTGTGTGTGTGTGTGTGTGTGCAGCTTTGTTTCTGGCAGTAGAAGAACAACACAAAGACACACAGGAGGGCGAGGAGGAGAATATGCGTGTTCGTGCATGTTTCAATACCCACATGCATGTGTGTTACTGTACATACACAGCAGGTACATCATGCTAATGAGTTCTCCCTCTTCCCTCTGTAGGCAGCAGTCCCTTCATTATTTACACCAGATAGATAATTAATATGAAAACCGGTGTTGCCAATTTGCTCCCTCTGCTTCATATGGACCTGAACTGATTCCAGTGCTGTTTGCGTTTCTCTATTCTGTTTCATCCGTGCGATGCAGCGTGGAGGGCGTGTCAGTGTATGCGTTGTAGGACCAGGCTCTGGAGAGACTCTTATTCTGGAGGAATGGCACTGAAGCAGGCTTCTGGCTCAGGCTGTTTAATCAACTCACGTATTGGAGACGTGCAGCATTTCGTTAATTTTGCAATTATATGTGCAACTGTTTGCTCACACGGTCGCCATAACAACTTTATGAGGTGATCATTTGTCAATGCTGTGTTTACAGTTTGTTCCACTGCTGCTAAGTGGCAAAACAAACACATAAATTCATTCATTAATACCGACATTAGTGCTGTTTATGGATTTCATGTACGGCTCCTGGCAGCTCCCAAAACTGTCCCATCAATCCCCGGGTTACACTCCATCTTTCACCCGATGGTGTGTGAATTGTTTGCCCACGGGATCAGTTTAATATGGGGATGATTGCAGGTTTTATCAGCACTGGGCCGCTCTTCACTGCGCTCCTCTTCATAAAAGCTGGCTGGCTGGCTATTAAATGCTGGGTGTCTAATAACTTGCTCAGTGGTAAAAGCCCTTTCTCATCTTCTGCTCATAATGCTCTAACCAGACTCCAGGATTAGACCAACGAGAGGAGATGCTGAAACCTCTGTTCTCCCTGCTTCACAAATTGGTTCGCATTTGATTGAACAGATGATTTCTGGTCTCGCTCAAGAATTTCATGCCCCTGTACACAAACTAAGTCTTGTGTTCTGCAACAAAACTCCTTTTTGGTAATCAGTGCCTTTAAAGTGCATCGTGAAGATTGTCTACTAAAGCTGCATCAGCTGAGTTTTATTTTATTTCCCTGTAAAAAACTGTTTCATCTTCACTCAGGGAAGAAGCAGGGACACTTAGATGAGAGCTGTAGCAGTGGCTGGATTTAAACAGAGGTCGTACAACATCCATTCCTGGGCAGCTGACGAAGGTTTTAATGACTTGGCTCCGGTGGTTTTGCCGCCATGCGTGGTCGTAGACGACGGTTTCCGAGTCACTTTGCTGCCGGAATCTAGGAGGGCTTCTACGGTTTGGGGTCCAAGACAGAGAAGACCTTCAAGATTCAGGTAGAAAAATGACTCACTCAGACTTTTGGCCCAACAGGAGGATTGACTCAGACCCCCCACAGGCCATCGGTGTCCTTACCTCCTTCTCTAAACTGGTTCTGGGCAAAAGGATGGAAACTAGCTGGTTGGGTGGAGTCTGCTCTGACTGTGGGAATGGGTGCTGTCCATGGTACTGAACCTTTGTGGTCTTGGCTGTGTGATATGGGGTTTGTCTGACATTATTTCACTTTGCTGAACTAAAAATTTTAAATTCAGTAAAATTGTTTTTAAATCACACGTAAACACAAGAGTAATAAAATACAGACCCAGAATGGCCAGCACGGTGTTGTCCTTTAGTACTTCCATGGAGCCCGAACACACAAAGTAGATGGCCTGGAGGGCGTCTCCCTGGCGGATGAGGAACTCCCCAGGGGCGCAGAAGGAGGTCTTTATGATGAGCGAGAGGGAGCGCAGACACCCCCTGCTGGCTGATTCAAAGAGCGGCAGCTGCAGCAGCTCCTTGTTCAGGTGCATGGCGATGTCGGCCCTCAGCTCATCGGGGAAGTCCTTCAGCAGCTGTGAAAGGAGTGAGAAGGGAGAAAAATTGACCTGAGCTGTGAAACAAAGGCACACAAAAAACTATTGGTTTACTATGACTGTAAACTCAGAGTCCCTATCTCTTTTAGCAGCTCCTTTCCTTTCTGTGTCATCGTTTGAATGTGAGTGTGTGGGAGGGTGAAGACAACAGGCAAAATAAAAACCTTTCACCTTCCCACATAGTCACAAACAAGTGATCCATGCTTGTCCAACAGCTCCTTTCAAGGTTTTAAGTCTTCTGCCTTTGCTCATTTACTCACATCTCACCCATAACAGCAAATACAGCAGCTCTCATAAACATTATCTGCTGAAGTGCTGCTGTGAGGGAAAGGGAAATTTTACAAGGAAAAGTTGTGGGTTGTTACCTTAAAGTATTTGTGTCACAACATGATATTATCTCTTTACAGAGGATTATCTAGATTTGTAAGACACACCAAGGGTGGTTTTAGTGGCCATTAATCCATGAAATTGAGATAGCTGCCCTAGCGTGATAGAACCCAAAACAACCCAAATCCTCTGAATGACTTTGAGCTGTTTCTTTAGTTTGCCTGAAGGGCAAAGTCAGCGGATTTCCGCTTTCAATTTTAGAAGCCAATCCAGTTGATCCCATTGTAGCTGACAAGGTCAATCCAAGCCACAGAGGTCGTATGCCCACTTCAGAAAGTTCAAAAAACAGTCCGACATTTTCAGAAACACGCTTGTTTGCCACATAACATTGATACTGGAGACTGATGTCGGTTTGATGGTCCACGATGTGTTTGCTTTGCTTGTGACTGTCTCCAGCCACTCTTGATGCAGTGATTCCCTCCTACCTCGCTGACGTCGATGCCGTTGTTGACAGACCAGGTCGTCTGGAAACACTCCATCATGCGTTGCTCGAGAGCCTTGGGCAGCCGGTGCACGCGGATGAAGTCCTTCAGGTCCTTGGTGCGGGTGTGGTAGAGGGAGCGGCGTGAGTACATCCTCTGGATGATGGCGGTCACGTTACCAAACACCACGGCATGCATTAATGCTGCAGAGGAGACGGATAAGGTAAAAGACTTACTCTCATGAGCCAAGTTAACATTTTGACATGTGTGTGTAAAGCCCTAACCCTAACCCACCTCCAATCAGCATGGTGCAGATGGAGAAGATCTTCTCAGAGTCTGTGTTGGCTGAAACGTTGCCGAAGCCCACGCTGGTCAGACTGCTCAGAGCAAAGTACAGTGACGTCACATAGGAGCTCCTGACAGATGGACCGCCGCTCAGCGTCGTCCCCGAGCCGCTCGGCGTCCTCGCTCTGGTCCTGCTGCCGTTCCACTGGCCTGCACCCAGCAAATCCGCCCCACTCAGCGACTCCAGCCCCGAGCCGTTCCACTGGCTGTAATTGGTCAGTCCCGCCGTCATGGTGCCCTGCGGCGAATCAGAGACTCCCAACAGGGAGGTCAGTGGTGCCAGGAAGTATGGTGTTCCTAAGCGTTTGGCAAGTTCATGGAGCCAGCCTGGTGGGGGAAGAGGGACAGTCCGGTAGAGTTTGTCAGTTTAATGAGAATGCACCCATGCTTGTTAGATGACCTTTACTAGCAGGCTTCATTAGCAGCAGTAACAAGGCTGGAATGGCAGAGTAATTACTTCAGTGTTGGTGTTTGTGTGTGTGGGACCACAGGCCAGGCTGCACGCCAGCATTTCAGATAATGTCATCTTACATTTACATCTACACACGCAGCAGATCATTCATCGAGCTTTTTAATTTGACCACGCAGCAGCTTTTTTTTCTCATTATATTCTTAACTGTTTAACACCATTCAGACCCAGTGTCCACTGTAATGGACGCTAAGTATTAATTAGTCTCAGCCAATGAAATTGAAGTGTTTTGACCAGCACTGCACACAGACACAACATGGAGTGGAACTGGCTGTGATATTAACTTACTACAGTTTTAATATTAAAAGTTTATTTTTGAATTTTTTATGAAAAAAATATATTTTGGACACTCAATATTCATTTTCCTCTTGTAATGAACAATGCATCTACATTTTATTGTTCATTACAATGTGAATGTGTGTGAGTCGCCTTGTAACGCGCAAAGTTAAAGGGATAATAAATATATAATGCTTCTCAAGCTGAGCGCCTTTCAAAAACCTCCCATTCCCCGTTGCACACACACTCATTACCCGAGAATGGTGGAGAGCTGCCCTGCTCATCGGAAGCAATTTGGGCTTAAGTGGCTCAATTACCAACCCTACAGTTAATGGACGGCTTCCACCTGAGCCACGGTCACCCCGTGTGCTCAGTGTCACCCGTGTCCATCTGTGTATCAATGGATGCCTTTTCCACATCAGCCATTCTTACACATCACTACAGTCTCACTCCATGTTGCTGATTTAAATCCCTTGAACAGGACAAACACCCTCACCGCCGTGCACCTCACAGTGTTGCTGTTATTTGGCACCGGTGAGCGCAGTAGGAGGGGGAGACAGATCACCATAATTAGAAGTGTTTTCTCAGTAAAAGGACACACACACACACACACATACACCACACACTGAATATATAAAAACCTGTCTTCATGCTCTGGATCAGTTAAAATGGTACAGATGACCTTTGTTTTAGTGTAAAGGGCTTTTCACAGAGGCTTCATGTTGTTTTTCTTTTATTTTTCTGTTTATGTTTATGTTACTACTGTAG
This sequence comes from Toxotes jaculatrix, assembly GCF_017976425.1. Classification (NCBI taxonomy): domain Eukaryota; kingdom Metazoa; phylum Chordata; class Actinopteri; family Toxotidae; genus Toxotes; species Toxotes jaculatrix. The sequence goes on along the minus strand of NC_054417.1, from coordinate 2,383,847 downwards.
TGATCACTTATGCTATTTGCCATTGTATCCTGTTAATTGTAAAAGTGCTCATAACACGTAATTCACAGGCTGCACAACACGCACGGAAACACAAACCTATATCCCAGGAGGCGGGGCTGTTACTTTCGATCTCGCTGCGTCCGATGAAGTACCAGACGCAGGCCATCCAGTGGCCCAGCAGGGCAAACGTGGACATGAGCAGGGTGAGGACCACGGCGCTGTACTGGGAGTAACGGTCCAGCTTCTGTAGGAGGCGCAGAAGGCGCAGGAGTCGCACCGTCTTCAGGAGGTGAACCCCAAAGTTCTGGGAGAGAGGAGTCATATATTAAGGTATGAACACATCTAACAGAACATTTCTAAAATGTGAAGCGTATTTGGATGGGATTCCTTCCTGTGAGATAAATTTGAACTCGATTTCATACTTAATCTCAAAGGTTTTCTGTCAGGAGCCAAGGGGAGGTTGCAATCAGAAATTACTGATCCACACTGAGAATTTTAATCAGTCATCCTCATAGGGAGCCGTGATGCTGAGGAGTCTGCACCACCATCTCATTCACAGTGCAGAAAAACCAAAGTCGAAACCCTGCAGCTCAGACGGGATAAGTAAAAATCCATCACACCAAATGTAACTCAAGATAGAGTTACTTTAATTTCAGTGGCAGCTTTTGCCAGAGAAGCCATTCAGAGACAATCACTGCCATTGTTATTCTCAACTAGAAAAATTCTTGCAGTCCTGAGGTTAAAATGACTTCTTCAATCGTCTGCCTGTCATCGATTCTCTCCCTTACCTCTCTATTAATTGCAGATGCAATTCCCTGCTTGTTTTACTGCCCATTCAGTGGTCTGTTAATTGAAGTAGCTCCGGTTTTCAAACTCAATCAACAATCAAACTAATCACCGTTTCCCTTTGTTAATAAATCACCAAAGTTTTGTTCTAAAGAACTAATTTCCTTGTTCTCTTAACAGTTCAGTTGTGTTTGTGAGCCTTCAGATTCCTCTGCTCTGTGGCTCAGTCGTCCTGTATCTATTGTATCTGTATAACAGCTACGCTCCACATCATCTGGCTAATCTACTTGCCTCCACCTGTAATTTGTCGTCAGCGTACTCATTCATCAGCTTAATTACCGGTTACCTAATAATGACTTTCTTGTTGAAGCTCCCTCGAAGCCAGTGCAGCAGATAAAGAGCAAGAAATTCAAATGTTGATTTTTCTTTTTCAGATAAAAACACTGCTTTGTTTGCTCTTTGTTTCAATTGCTGTGTTTTTGTAGCAGAACAAATTTTGTGTTTAAGTGTGTGTGTGTGTGTGTGTGTGTGTGTGTGTGTGTGTGTGTGTGTGTGTGTGTGCTGTTCACTGTACAATTGAAGGCCCTTTCATGGTCTTATTAAATCAATGGTGAGTGGGGGTCGAACAGCAGGAGAGTGCTATTGATAGAAGAATGACGTCTTTTACCACTGGCAGGGAGAATAGAGCCTCTACCAATATCTCTCTCTCTCTCTCTCTCTCTCTCTCTCTCTCTCTCTCTCTCTCTCTCTCTCTCTCTCTCTCTCTCTCTCTCTCTCTCACACACACACACACACACACACACACACACACACACACACACACACAGAAATTGCACCTAAAGACAAACAAAAGTGCAGGCACATATAATTTATGCAGTTTCACAACTCACACATTGTATATAACAACCCAAAAACTTGCTATGTCCCGTGTGTGTGTGTGTCTGAGACTCACCACACTGATATTGAAGGCGTAGAGGAGGTCAAAGGGCAGGGCGGCGATCAGATCCACAAACAGCCAGGATGTGACGTAGTGAATGCAGATGCAGCGGGCGTCGTACACGACCTGACCCGACGTGCTCACATAGGTGGTTCGGAAGTTCAGCGCGATATCTGACGCACAAACACGCAACTTATCACACCAGCGCTCCTGAGCGCGTGTTGAGTCATAGTTTGCATTCAGAGCTCACTCTTAGATATTTCAAACTATGATCTGTGTTGAGTTTCAAAACTCCAGCAGGATCACTGGGCTGTCGGATGAAGTGTTGACACCACAATGGAATAATACTCCTTTAAACAAGCTGCATTCAAAGATTTACTTGAATGAAAGCATAGAACTGTGATGGTGGGATCCAGGCGGTAAAAATATTTCCTTTAATAAACCCTCTTTGAGGGGGATTAGTGGACTTGTGGTTGCCAGAAGGGAGACAGCAGGTTTAGATAGAGGAGAATTAGTATACAGCTCATAAGTGTCAGGAGGAGTTGGAGGGCATTAAGGACTGCGGTGCAAAAAGGAGTGATCGTTTCTCGGCCTAATTCATTGGAATATTTTGAGCGGGAGGGAGCTGCCTCTTAAACCAGCATGATATTAGAAGAAATGGATATAAATAGTTCGGAGCTAAGAGGCATGGCTTAAAGACAGAAATGAATGAAAGAATAGAGAAGATTGAATTAAGAATGAAGTCTGTGATTGAAAGATTGGTATTGGCTTTAAGGGTGAGGGTCAGTCAAAGCTGATACCAAAGCAAAATAACATGATGGAGAAAGAAAACAACCTCACCGATGATAAAAAGGATCTCCACCAAGATGTCGCTGACACTCGGAGGGTTTCGCGCTGCTGAGCCGCCGTCCTCTCGAATCTCCACGGCAGTGAAGCAGACGTTATAGGGAACAGTAACGGCGACATAGAAGGTGGCCAGCAGGATCAGCCAATCCCAGCCGGCTTTGAACGCACCATAGTGGAGGAGGATGAGACGGGACTTCTGAATGTCTGCCACCTTGTACTCTGGGACCGGGTTAGCATTGGCTCCGAGAACACTCTGGGTATGGTTAATGGAAACACACACACAAAGGACATTTATAGTGAGTCCATGTTAGTATTATATATTTGTATAATTACCACTGGAAGCCTTTAACTTTGAAGGATCTCTGCTCGTCACCATAAATGTTTTATCGTCAGTACTCGTGGTGTATTATACATATTTCAGAGGCACATTTAAATACATTGGTCAAACATGGAAACATCAAAAGGAAACACAGCTTATTTGCAGCTTTACTCCAAAATTAGTTGCCTTCAAAAATATAGAACATCATCTACATGGACTCTAACGACAAAATCAAATATGTCCATCTAGTTAATAATGATGTGAGCTGATGCAAGAGGATGAAATCTCTTGACCATGATACCTTATGAGCCAGCCCCTCAATGAATTCACATGACTAATGAGAACTACTTTCCTCCCTTTAGGGTCAAACGTCACTGAAATTGCAAGTTTTCATCTTGTTGATTTAGAAATGAATGTAAAACTTGTGGTACAATTTTGTATTTTCTCTTCTCTGTGCAAGTGCAGCAAAGATTTTCTGTCAAACTTTGACTCCAAAAATATAAATATCACTATCATGCTTTAAAAAAAAAAAAAAAAAAACAGCAGGTGAAACTCTAATTAGGACAGCAGGCGTCAAACGTCATGTCTTACATTGTTGATCTTGAGCTTGCTCTTGGTCTTGTCCTGTTTCTGTAGGTGTCCAGACAGCTGGTAGAGGACAGCCCGACTGCGGCGGCGCTCCATGTTGAAGCCTGGAGGGCGGCTGATCTGGCAGATCTCCAGGCCTGTTTCCTCATCTGAAAACAAGGACACGAAATCAGAGGGACATGAAGACGTGTGGCAGAAACTGCCATCGTACAAATCCGAGGTTCTCACACTGCTAATCCAAACTGAACGGGCCATAGAACACATTACACAACCTAATGGCATTAAACTGTTGGAGCCATACTGGATATTCACTCCTGCTCCTGTGAGTCATCTTATCAGCTCTGGAACAGATAATATCTTAGAATCCCTCCACTCAGCTTATTATTGGAAATCAATGGGCACAGTGTTTCGCTTAAAGACAGCATTCACCACTGATGATGAAGTGAACAGAAAAAAATCCAGTACAACAACAACAGCAGCACATAATATATAAAATGATCTATTACCATCACTGAATATACAGAGCAACTGATGCAGAAACACCTTTGTACCTTTCTGTTTTGTTATGTTTTTACATGTCATTAAGCAGTTTAAGCAGTTTTCAGTACTGTGTATTTATGATGCCTCTGGGGCAGAGGGTAGTTACTGCTCCCAAACTGCCTCCATAACATCACCAGTCATGTCAGCAGCTAGATCTATGCCCCAGCTGCAGAGCCTCTGTTGGATCGTTTTGTGTGAATTACAGTGGAATTGGACCTCACTTTCTCTTCCTCGTTCATGCTTTCGCTCACCGGTGTCAGATTCATTGCCGTGGTCCAGGTCCTTATTTTCGGTGATGTCCTTGTGTGAGACCAGGAACAGAACCACCTCGCTCTTTTCGTTCTTTATGGGCACAATGTCCAGCAGACACCAGAACTTGGAGCCTGTTCAAGGAAAAGAGATGAGAATATTCCAGCCGAAGCAGAAAATACCCTGAAACCCACAGATGTTCCACACTTGACTGAAAGATCATATACCTTTGACTGACACCATCACTATTAAACATGATTCAATTTGACAGTGTCCTCCAGCAAATCAGCCTTACCGCCCTTCTTGTACAGAATGATCTCAGTCTTGAACTCTCGACGTTCATCCAGTGCTTTCTGCATCTGCGAGGTGAGGCGGTCGCTGGTCTCGCTGCCGTACAGGAAGTGACACATGCAGCTCTTCTGCATCAGCTCGCCGCGGGCGAAGCCGGTCAGTTCACAGAAGCCATCGGAGCAGTAGACTATGGGATAGAGGGACTGGACCTGGGCATTCCCCAGGACAAAGTTACTGTCTGAGGGGAGGAAAGATGGGAAAGTAGCAGGGACAAGCCCCAGGAGAGGGAACAGAACAGGGAGGAAGGATTGTTAAGAAAGATGGGGAGCAGACAGACAACCACAAACATCCATCACTTGTATCAAAGTAGGGCAGTAGGTTAGTGCATTCGGTTTGCATACAACAGCTACAGCTCCCGTTAAAAGTATACATAGACTCCCTCAAAGCCTCATGTGAGTTTTAGCTGTTAAGTTCGAACAAAATAATGCTTCAGAGTAAAAACGAAGGCAGCAGGAAGCACCGTGTTGCAGCGGCGAGCTGTGCCTTTAAGGGCTGCCAACAGTTTGGTTGCACGTCCAGTCACATTTACACTACATGCTGCACTCAGCCACGGGCTCATCACCTACAAGTTCACAAAGGTTTCATGTTAATTCAAAGAAAACATAATTAAAATTTTACACACACTCCCCCTGTTTTTTTTTCACAGCGTTCATTCTCACTCTGCGTTCACCTCTGAAAGGCTTTGCCGTTATTCCGCTCACTTTGAAGCGTTCTCCTCTGGGAGAATTTGACATGCTTACTGCTTTTCAATGAACTTCCTATCATCTCCTCTTTCTTCATCTCCCACCTATTGTTCTCTTCAAATAATCAGACTTTTTTCTTTGTTCGCCCGATGCGTCTTCCCCACTTCTCTCTGTCTCCATGTACAATATTTTCAGCTACTTTATCAGACATTGTGTGGAATTGGGCAAATAAACTTGGCTTCTCTTTTCCACAGAGCTCAGATTTCCCGGATTTAGAATATAAAAGTAATTTCTTTGTATTCTCAGCCTTGGGTAATAGTTAGCATTGGTTATGAGAATTTTTCTGTGCAGAGTAGAAACAAATAAAAACACTTACATACTGAATATCAGTGTGGGAGTTTGGGATCTTCCCTATCCCAATCCTTTTTATCCCCTCATATCTGCTCATGTTACCCATGCATGTGGTATATCAGGCAGGCAACTTTTATAAGATAAGATATAAAACACAAAAGCAAACATGTATGTAAATATATTTAAGTCGGTTGCCAGAGTGCGATGGAAGCAGGAGCTCAGATGAATGGTTTGAGAGCCTGAGTTATGTGGACAATCTTGAATAATTCATTATGAAACTGAGTCAGGTATGATACGTGACTCACACAGCCAAGACATTCATTCCACTGAGATCATTAAAGTTCACACATAAATTAATGTGGAAGACCGGAGCACTCACTTTGAAGAATGTGAGCAATATAGGACAAGAGAGCAGGCAAGCGAATGATTGAAAGAGAGGGACAGACAGAGTGAGAGACGAATTAGAAGAGATGCAAAGAAAGTGCGATTGCATGAAGATGAACTGGGGACAATGGAATTTAATAATTCATGCATTAATAAAACATGTCCAGTGTAAACGCTCTTGCCAGACCTCTCGGAAGTAAACTGCCTTTCGGTGCAGGAGGCTCACTGGAAATCACACACTTCCTCTGAAGCAGTACAACAACTTATGGATCACAGTCACACAACAGACAAAATGAAGTCCTGCAAAACAGAATGGTGTTGAGCTGTTGCTTTTTGGTGTTCAGCTTCTTATCCAGGTTTGCAACCCTAAGAAAATCGGCTCACTGTGGGACTTGAGATGCAACAAGTGTGATAAAAATCAGATGGATGAGTGGAGACAACTGCGACGGCGGTGTCTTCTCCCTGTTGTCACCAGGTGTGTTAAATAGATGTGGAAATGGCTGTAGTACCATCTGAGCATTCAAGCTGCCCTATGAGGCAGCAGGACACGGAGGCCGTCCACGATTTTAAACATAAGAACGATGCAGCTGGCAATTTTGAAGAGTGTGACAGAATATAACAGGATTTGATGAATCACTTCTCCCAGGAAAAATAGGCTCGTACTTTTGAGATGATTAACTGGTAGAATAGAGGCATATATTAATATTTAAGAGCACAGAGCCCATTTTGCATGAAAACAAGGGCAGTGCTTTCAATTAAGGCTAAAATGGTTGCTCTTACTGTGCCTCTTTAAGAAGAATGTTAGGGGTGAGGAGGCCACGGTTCTGTGCAGGCTGCTCAGCTTCTTCCACCCCAAAAGAAGGGAAAGCCATTTCTTTATAGACCTGACTGTGGCTGACCTGGTTGTGCGAATGCTTTCAGCCTGTGCAAGGTTACACTTTTCGCTCTGCGTTACACAGTGGACAACCCCATAAATACATGCGCACGCTCTGCCCCCCCAAGACGTGATCTGGTTACCGAGAAACGCTTCCTGTCCTCCATCATTTTCCCCCGACTCCGGCCTTATGCTGCGATCCTGTTTTCTTGTGTTGTGTTCATTCTCTGCACACTCCCCAGGCACTAGCCAGGCCTGTCACATCCACACCACAATCCAGGTGTAATAACACGCGAGCTGAACTACAAAACCTCTCAGACTCAGCCCCTGAGCGGCTTGGGAAACCCTGATAAACCTTGGTACTGATAACGGTGACAACGACAGCCCGCCATAACACATTCACCACCATGCATAGTGTAAACCAAACACACATGACTTTATAGAACAATTTATAAAATAAATGTTGCATCTGTAAATGCAGCATTCTAAATGTCTGCATCTCTAAAAATCTGAATTTCATCTCAACAATTTTGTGTTAGAGCTGAAGTCAGTGCTGATGAAATATTGGTGAATTTTCTACATGAGGTTCAGCTGCTTTGTGGCTCTTCTTCTGTGAGCAGATGGACAATACACACCTGTCAACAGGTTCGCTCACATTAAATTAGAATTACTATCTTATTGTGTTTGAAAGTGAAAATTGGTAACCTTTGTACTTATAAATATGTATGTGGTGGATTGAGATATTCCTGGGTCGACTGAAGCTTTCTGCTATAATGTAAGAAGAGCAGAGAAATTCCCAGGAGTCTCCTTGGCTATCCTGCTGCATTAATGTTGTATGACGAAGGATGGAAGATCCCAGCTCCTGACCTGAAAATACAGTTCTGCTCCAGCTGGCTCTTAGTACTTGAGAACTCATTCACAATCAACATGTCCTGCATTGTTTTCCCTGCCGTTGCTTTACTTCCTTATGATTTACTGTAATATGGCATCATGAATATATCTCAGTTTATTTTGCTCGGTGTATTTTTTGGTCCTGAACTAGCACCAACACTTTTTTCAACCCTTCTCCTTCACTTTACCAACACTTTCTTGGCAGCGCCCCACAGACAGACATGTACAGTTATGTAGTTATTTGGCTGGAGAAGCACCTCATTAAAATTCCCCGACTGTTTCTACCATGGCCCCTGCCAGAGGACAATAACACGAGTGTAATCATGAATGAAGAGCTCAACATGAGCATTATGTTAGACTTTATTTTTTCACACGGGGTTGTCCGAGCGTGAGGAACTGCTGCTTATTAGATGTCACAGTTCAGAAAAAGGTGAGTTAAGCTTTACTGTTACTTTGCATCGTGATGAAGTGTGTGAAACCTCTGCTCCGCCGAAAGAGTCCTGTGCCTAACACTGTACACTGGGAAGTGCAAATCTGCTCCACTTAAGGATTAGAGGAGAACTGATCACTGTTGACACAAAATGAAAAATTCTAATTGAATCAGTGCTATCTCATAAAGCTGTGCCTTTGGGGGGAGACACAGAAAACGTCTCATACCTACAGATGCCACTGAATATGATCAGATCTCTCATTATTCCACAGCAACCTCTAATTAAGTAGCACTTCACTGCAGAAATGCTACTTGAATCCACACAAATTAAATTTACCTTCCTGTGATGTACAGCTGTGTTGGTTTAGTTTGTGTTGGTGTTAAGTAACAGCTGTAATAACTGCAGCTGGCTTAATTGAAAATTTGTTTGGGAAACTAACCACACAGTCGTGTGACATGATATGATGGCTGTAGATGGGGCCCTGCTTTACCACCTCTATCTTCAATGAACAGGGGCACAGCAGCGCTTTTTTTTTTTTGCCCTTGGCCCACCTATCAGGTTAATCCATCCGTGACTGTATGTGAAGTATCTCTAATTGAATCTGCAGTAAAGGCTACGGCATATTGAATCCACGCTGAACTCAGGTGCAACCTTTTTGCGTTGATTGAGGCTTCTCAGTTGCAATCTGCAAACCAGAGCCTTTGAATGGTAATTAATGCACTGACTCACCGCACTCATTAACACTGTACGTTACAGCTGAACATATTATCACCATAGATACAGTCAGGAAACCACCAATTTGCATTAACAGTTTCTCAAATTTGTATTTCCTGTAAGATGAGATGTATATGTCCCAGTTTTATTTTCCCAGTCTGTTGACTTTGAAGTGAAAATATTTTTTTTGTCAAGGGCAAATTATCACTTGCTTTTAATATAAGAACTGATGATAAATAAAATCTAATAGGCCTAAAGGACTTAGTTGACTTCACTCCCTCTGCGTTAATGTGCATACAATGACAAAAGTATGTCATTTATTTTCGCATCAGACCAGGGACCAGCAGACAATGGTTAATTCATCTTTAAGCTGGGTGCTCAGGTGGGCGCTTCATGAATTCTTAACATGTCAAACATTCGTCTGTGCTTTCATTCATCATAATTCATTCATCAGTCAAAGTATGAGCACGTTTGTGGCCTGTTTGTCTCTCCATATGCCCTCAGTCCTCATTAAGCACTTTGCAGGTCACTGGAGGAGGACTTTGCATTTGCAGAGTTTACATATTGCTCTGACTAATAAACGGATCTGAGTGAGTGAGCAGTTCATAGTGAGCAAACTGCTTCAAACATCCATTGCGCACCATAAAATTGAGAGATTAGGGTTCAAGATAAAGATAAGAGATGTACTTACGGGTCCCATCGAAACGAGTGGCGATGGTGTCCAAGAAGGTGTTTTGCGGCGCGATCAGACCCCGCATCACTGGCATCCGAGAGCGGGTCGAACCGCGTCTCTCCCGGCGCTCCGAGCCATGGCTTTCGCTGGCGGTGGACACAAAGCCCGGCAGGAACTTGGATGAGGTCCCCGGCGCTCCTCCTAACCCTTGGAGGAGGGCGCCGATGCGAGACACCTTGGACTCCACGGTCCAAAACTGACCACCGACCACCAAGCAGGTGATCCCGGCGAAGAGGAGGAGAGAGGAGCCGTTGGAGGCTGGAAGGGTGAGGACGGAGGGATGGAGGGATGGAGGGGACCAGTGCGAGGATGGTCACATTTACGCACGGGTGTACTGCAATGCAATCCCTCTCTCCTCCTCCCCTTCCCTCTCTCTTTCTCTCCTCCTCTCTTACACAAACACTTTTTTCTCTCCAAACATTTTCCCGCTTCAGCATCGCAGTCTAAACACGCGTTCCCATTCGCTTTTTCCCTTTTTTTAATTCCCCCCCAGCCAGTTCACCCCCCCACCTTCCCTTTTCTCCATCTCTTTGAAATTCTATCAGTCTCTCTTCACCTCTCATCCTTTGATGTTCTGATGAAGCCCTGTTTAAAGCGGGGAAATGAAAGTGTTATATATAATATATATAATTATATTGTCTTTATTTTGGGAATTGCTCGTGAATTTATTTGATATTTCCAGCAGTGTCTGCCATGTTTCACACTTGAAGCTGCAAAAATTGTCACTCCAAGAACGAAATGAATAATTTAGTGGACAAAAGACTGAAACGTCACTGTTTGTGCAGCTGAACACTGAATACAATCCATATAATGTCATTGTCCATGTGTGAAATATTAAAATAAAAAAACAAAAGACACATGTGCCTGTGCATATGTGACATTTTCACATGTTAAATGTTCCATATGTGAAAAACATGAAATGTGAAGAGTGTTCAAACAGGCTTTCATAAGAGGGTCTGCTGGGTCCTTTATATCTGCAGATTACATGTTCTCCCACCCCACCTCTCACCCAGTGTCAGCTGGGATAGCAATGGATGGATGGAAGGATGGACTTTATTAGATGTCAAACACCCTCCGGTCAATAGATGTCTCCAAAGGAGATTTTAGTCCAAAGCAACCTCTCTCATTCTTTGAAATTTTTCTTCTTTTAGTTTAAATGAAACTAAAATAAAAATGTAGTTTTGTTATGGGCATGTGGCAGTACATGAATCCACTGTAAAGCAGTTTTTCCATTTCACTTTTAATGGTGTTGATGGTGGTTGGAAAAATCACTGGTAGCCAGTCCTCACAAAAATGGAGCATTGCACTTTGGTCAAGATGTTAAAAGAATAAACCGTGACCACACTGTGATGGTTCACTGGTCCTGGTCTCAGACACTGAGGTGCAGGCCATGAGTGGGATTAGTAAGTGAATAGTACCATCTAGAGGACATGAAGCTCAAATGAAGCAACACCGACAGAATAATAACGGGCAGCTAAAACATCACTGATCTAAAACATGCTCATAGTCTAGATAAGTGGAAGATGATAAGCGATTATTTTACTGTTCAGGTAAAGGTTTGATTTGCATACATGATTTGCTCTGTCCCAGTGTGTTTGTAGATGACACATAATTCTGGACAGACTTCATGTAGAATGGATTTTTGCTATATTATATTTCACATCCAGTGTTCAAGGTCTTTTCTGCACATGCACACATTCATCTGTGCTGTCTAGTTCATGCATGTACTTAATTTTTGATGTGTTTTGTATTTTGGACGAACTGATCCTTTAATGATTCTTTTGCAGTTTTTCAGTATCACCAGCAGATGCCAGTGCAGGATTAGTCACAGCTTCAGCATCTCCAGAGTGATGTAATGCAGACTCTTGAAAACTGTGTTTTTCTGTAATAAGATTTATGTTGCACGAAATGATCTTTATTTCAGTCTGACTTTTCTCTCATTATTGGCTATTTTTGTTTGCAATACTGTACATTTTCATTTTCCATGAAAGTCCAAAAAGCCTTGGTTGAAATGCTCATGTCCACACTCTGTGATGAGGCCACAAGCATATGCTTCATTTTAAGGGGTCACAAGGCAGAAGGTTGGGCATGTGTGGCTGTAACATGTTCTTCAGTATGACAGCCTTATTTCTTGGTCAAAGACCAATATTCATTTATGTATTTTGCATGTTAAAGACACAAAATACATAAATAAATTCCATGCTTTACATGGTAAACCCAGCTAAAACAAATGAGGACTGAGCAAATAAAATCAGGCAATTAATAACAGCACACACCTGCAATAATATGAGATAGAAATAATAAAAATAACAATAAAACAGATAAAACATGTCGGAATTAGTATTGTTATCATAGCTAAAAGGCCCAAATAGCACAAATATGAAGATATGATGATTTTACGTGAGTCTCTCAGCTCTGTTTACATGGCTGACATGTTCACGTTCAAACGCCCGTATTTCCGACAGCCGTGAAGGTATCATCATGCAGCGCGTGGAGCTGCTGCGGTCTCGGGTCTGAAAACCCCGTGTTGGAGCAGTCCGGGCTGGTGTTCACCAACATGTCCGCCGTCTTCTCTCCCTTTAGCTGAGCCTTCCAGCGGGCACATCCGCGCCGTTAAAGAGCGCCGCTTCAAACCGTAAACCAAGTCAACCCCGGGCGCGCGCATTCGCTTGAGCATCTGGCGCGCGTCGCCGCCTCTCTCTCATCAGCTCGCGCTCGTTGCTGGTGCGTGCGACGGGACGGTCTCGCGCCCCGCGGTCCCCGCTCCCCCCCGCCTCCCGTCTCCCGGTCTTCCTCCCTGACAGAGACCGAAGATTTCACCACAACAATGGGCGCATTTAACGCGTAGCAGCCGCCGCTTCGTTTCAGCTGAAGGTAAAGCGTCGCGTTCGGGTTTATTCCCGGCGAAAATGGCGACGGGGGCAGGCTGGCAGCCTCCGTACAGCTCCTCGACTGGCGGCACCAAATATACCCCCTCTCCAGCGTCCAGCATGTTTTACGACGGGAGTTTGACGCTGGAATACACTCAAGACCTGCACCTGAAGATGAGCAAGAAGATAGCACAGCTGACCAAGGTGCGTGGATGTGGGTGAACGACGGAGGGTGTAGTGGTTAAGTCATGCAGAGCAGGTTGGGATGGAGTAGTGCTGTCGGTGTGGGATGGGGTGTCATTTGTAAACAAGCCGATGAGGAAGGATGTGCTGGTATTTCATTGTTTTGGTGGTTTTTGTTTTTGTTGTTGTTTTTTTACATTTACAGTCGTGCAGGTCAGAGGGTTTTGGTGCTAATGTAAGACGTGCTGGTATTTTGGAGCTTGTTTGGTGAAATTTCACAGTTCTGCATCCTTTCATGGTTCATAGGTCACAATTAAGCAGCCAGGGGAGGGGCTGTCTGATGCTGATAGGTAGTATTAGTTATTTATCAGCAGCTTTGAGGAGGTTAGATCTGTGCAGGTCTTACCTAGAAAGAGTTGTATCCTGCTGTGATCTTACTACACTCTGCAGGCTTATAGTACACTCTACTCTGTATGAAAAAAAAAAAAAAATCTGTGACCGTACTGTATTTCATGATAGCTGGGAGATCTCCAAACGCCAAAGGGGAATGTGTTGCTTTGAATTTACCCTCTGCCAAACCACTGCTTAACCTGCGCGTGTTTTTCTGCCATGGCCGGTGCTGCCATTGCCACCCAAGGGCTGAGGGAAGTTATGTAATCTTGGAGGGATGCAGGGGTTTGGCAGGACTGCTTCTTCTTTGTAGTCCACCTGAAGCCAGTGTAGCATACAGGGATACTATGTGCCGCTCAGTAGTAGAAGATTTAAGGTGGCAGCTACGTTTTCAGCAGCTAGGCTTTCGTCTTGGTGGCAGGGTGAAAATGTAAATAAAGCATTTTATGCAGGCGTGCTGTACATGGGGAGACAAAAGCAGGAGTAGAGGGCTGAAGATTTTACATAACAGGCATGGTGATGCCATCCCAGTGCAGAGTTAGACACCGTGTACAGTCGGATAAGCTGTACAAATATCCACAGAATTGCAGATAGATTAAAAATGTGGATATCCAGGATTAAAATGCGGGGTTTCGGTGGTTGATTAAAATGATTTGCAGTGGCGGAGAGGTTGGCAGGACTACAGCGGTGGAATTACAACAGATTTAGCACTTTGGAGTCAGTCCCGAGATTGAGTTTGGATCCAGCCAGGTTCACTGGGACCGTTTCTCCTCGTGCTTACCAAAGAAACGCAGGTTAGACCAACTCCAAATTGTATTGGTGTGAATAAGACAGTGTTTGTCTGTCTCTGTGTGTGTGGTAGACCTCTTAACCTGTTCCAGGATGATTCTTGCCTAATGCATGCTGGGAAAGGCTCCAGCCCCCCTCCACCTTGGATGGATGGAAGGAGACCACAATCAGTATCTAAATGTTAGCAGACGATTCAGGTCAACCTGTGGCGTATTATGACAGGTTGTTGGCACAAGCTGAAATTATTTGTCAGGTAATCGTGTGGTGGATTGACAGACAATAAACAATTTACAGAATAATTGATAATGACAGTAATCGTTAGCAGGATCGGATGTGGTAAATCAAGTCTAAAGGAGTCACACAGATCTCTGGCTTAGATAATGCATTTAAAAATGGATTTCTCCAGTCGTCTCAGGAGCTAGATTGAATTTTGATGCACGTCTGCTGTTGTATTCCGAAGCCTCCTTAGAAGCAAAGAGCACTCTGCTGCGTTCTGTATCCAGATGTCTTTGCTTTTTAAAAATTGAAAGTGTTGTGGCAAATTTACGCCTCTCAGTTTTGCTTGTGTCTGGGCGTCTTCGGGCTCCCTCGATCTGTTTACTAGTCATGCTAAATGTGCTGCATGTGTTACTCCTCAGTGGAAACGCTTCCATTTCATATGAGTGAATCTGAAATCACTGCACTGTGATTCCCATGTTCCGTGTGTTTGGGTTTTTCTGCCTAAGGGTGATAATTCCTGCATAAACTGCTGTGTGTTTCAGTCATTCTGCTTCTGCATAAAGTGAAGTGTGTGTGAATTTCTTTGTCCTGAAAAGCCTGAAAATTAATTAAACAATTGTCAAAATAGTTGACAGTTTTCTTCTGATTAACTAATTGATTAATTAAGCTCGACACCCAAGACAAAACTTGACGGGGCATGAATATTTGGTCCAGGATCAGACGTAGTCCTCAGCACGGTGGTATGTCCTGCTCTGTTCTGACTGAGACACTGATCACATGTAATCTGTTAAGTTGTCTGGAGCCACAAAGACTTACATAAGCTTACCTTTCATACCGTTACATCATTCTGAAGAGTTAATACAGATATTCTGAATGTATGAAAACTAAGGGGAAGGCGTCTTCTTCAGGGCTGCCGTCGTCTCCAAGGACAGATGAAGCAGTTCTTCATCCTGTCACCTATACTTCGTATCCCTGCGGGGGACTTTGAACAGCTGTAATTAGCTTCTCAGCTATTTTACATTTACCAGGTGGAGCTATTGTTTTCTGCGGAGCGCGTCAGCTGAAATGCATGGTTATTATAGTTATATTATTATAGTAGCTTCTCAGCTTTTTGTTGACAGGCTCCTGTCTATTGAGCTCACACTTTAGAGGTCAAAAGGTCGCTTAAAAAAATCAGAGAGCTGATTTCTGTATGCAGGGCACGGCCGTCGTAATGGTTAAAAAAATTATGAGGACGTATTGACAAATGCCAGTGAGACAGCCCTCAGTATGAGGATCACGTAGTACTATCAAAACGAATAGCTTCATGTTTGTTGATTTGTTGTCTGCATCTCTGGAGACAAAAGTAAGAAATGTAGTCAAGTCAGACATCTTGCAGCAGCACAAACAACAGTATATACAAGAAGGAATAAACATTTATTAGATCTTGATTTAATCAAATGTTGTGTCATAGCCTGATCTAACTGTTTGTTTTACTTTAATGTGGTATATATACATGCTTTTATTGGATTGGTATTAGGCCAGTGACCATCTGTTAATCCAATTTGAAAGCATTAAGTATTAGATTTCAACTCAGAGACCAAAGTTTGTCTTTCAGAAGGAATCCTGTCTCTTTTTTAAAACAGCACAGAAGCATCAGAGCCATCAGTAAATTACCGAAGGTCCTGCTGAGATAAGATTTTTATCCCTGAGATGAGCGTGGATGTTCGACCGGGCGGCTTTGCTGTGCTCTGAAAAACGTCTGTGCCGTTGTGTGCAGCGCAACACGAAAGTATCAGTCCGGTTCCCTTCTGTTTGCACTGAAGTGCCTTCAATGGGGAGAAGCTCTGAGAAACTGGATCCATTGTTTGCACAGCAAACTAGATCAAAAGATGTTTGCAAGTTTTTACCCTTTTCTGAAAATCACTGACAACACCATTCTCTCTTTCAGAGAGACTCAGCGTGCCCTCGTTCTCTCGCCTGCAGTGTTTGTGACTTGGGTTGTGATGTGTAGCGATGCTCAGGGAGGAAAGTGTGTGTGCTGAGTGTCCTTGGAGCATCGGAGCAGCGCCACAACAAAAGAAGGAACAGATGCAAAGGGCTTTTTACGCCACGACAGGGAGGACAAAGGAAAACACACTGCGTGCTTCGGCTAATTGGTAACAGAGACTGTGTTGCCACTTCATGGCGTGTCTGGTGGAGGAAAACAGTGGACTAAAAGCTCAAATGTCGAGGGATCCTGTTAAGACTACAGCACCGCTGAGACCGAGGCTTTCATTAATCCTTTAATTAGTGAATATGATGGTAATCCTCTGAAAATGATGAGAGCAGAGCAATGGAGTTTTGTTAGAGACAAATGCTGCACTTGTTATTCTCCAGACATCAGTGACCTTTCTTCTGTGGTTCAGTCAATAGTGATCGACTGTAGAAAATGTCCTTTAGCCTCAGAGTCGTCCCTCCTGGGAGCCCCATTGTCATTTTTACCGTCAGCTTCACTGAGCAGCTCTGTATCTGACAGCTTGATGATAAAAAGACTGTAAATCTGACTGATAATTGGCCTTTTGATGAAAATTTGCCAGTGGCCCGTCATTTGTCCACCTCTGTAATGATAGACACGGTGGAGCTTGATCGATCACACATGTAGAATCGATCAGTGCCGCGCTGGTCGGGAGGAACTCGAGCTGAATTGTCGCTAATGACACATTTTAATGAGATTCTTCAGGGATGTTTTAGTTACCATAATGGTCTAAATTTTCTTTCACTCTCACAGGAATAAAATGATGCAGTGAGAAATTCTTGAAAATTGCAGGAAAGCTGTTTATTCGGGTCAGTATCTGGTCTCTGTGCACCCATCCTTCCACCCCGGCCTCCCTCCAACGTCACCCTGTTTCTGCGTTTTCTATTTAGAGAAGGCTTCATTCCAAATTCATCATGATTCACATGACCACGACGTGCATGTACTCCCCTCCTGAAGCATCTTTAGGTCAGGTGAAAAGAGTTATTTTCCCTCCTCAAGCAACTAGAAAGAAGTCAGTAGCAGCAGGGAGCGTGGTGCACAAAGGGAGTTCAGGATATCTTACTGCTGTTTCGACACCACTGAATGACTGAGTAGCTGCAGGCTGTTGTCTTGCCCTTAGGCTTGGTTTGATTGGAGCCTCGGGCCTAAAGTCTTTGCCGTGAAACCCCCAGCAGAGAAGAGAGCGAGACGCTATTTGCTGTCACGCTCTCAGTTTTCTTTTATTGTGAAACTTGTCATATCCAGGGAGGGACGTGTGCATGTGCACGCTCGGCTCCTCTTTCGTGTTTTCGCTCATGGGAGATGAGCTGATAAAAATCACATACAGATACAGTACATCTACATACACTGTTAATGTATTTTACCTGTGTGTGCATTGTTAAAAGAAAACACACAAGCTGCCACATTTATCGTGGCTGGATATTCTCGGTTCTCTGCCACTGAGGATGTTAAGCAGCTTGTCATGGCTTGTTAGGTCGCACCTGTCTGGTTGACAGTTGCCAATAAAGTCTGTTAAAACCGATTCAGCTCCAGTTCAGTGGAAGCTGTGCATTTTTTGCATCTTTATACACGGAAATCAAACCATGTAATGTCGCAGTCTGCTTCCACACAGCTCAGCTGCCTTTGCTCTAGGTTGTGCATGAAGTTACGGATTTAAGTTTTACAGCTGACTGTCGTAAGGTCAAAGGAACTATTTTTTGACCATGAAACAAATTGCATTGTGAAGGGTATTTATGGAAAGCGAGCTTTAGTGTTAGAGTGGAGACACAAATAGTAACGCGAGGTATCTTTATTCCTGTGAGACGGAGAGACAAAGAAGAAAGGGGGGAGGTGAGAGGAGAGAAGATAAAGAACAAAAGGAGGGAGAGATAAAAGGATGAGAGCAAAGGGAGAGGAGAGGGAGAGAGAGATGAAAAGCAGCAGGCACACCAGTGTCATTAAAATAATCATGTATAATTGAAGGAACATTTCCACGGCTGACTTACTGCCGGGAATCAAAGGCTCAAACTCCAGCAGAACAGAAGGCTAAAATCTGCCCCGCTCCGACTTCTTTCACTGTCAGCTGAGACACTAACATGTTGTCGAGGTAACACCAGTGACGCAGTTGTAAATAAAAACATATTTACAGGCAGTGATTGTCACAACGCAGAGTAGGTTTGTGATGGCGTAGCTTTAAGGCCTCAGTGACAGCCCTTACTCACTCATTGACCCGGTGTGTGGAGGTGTTTAAGTGGGCAGGAACTTCTGTTTGAACTTTCCATCTTTTGTCGTGTGCAACATCACAAGTGCCTTCGATGAGAGACCTTAATCCTCATCGGTGCAAGTCACAGCTGCTGACGGCACCGTCACCTGAAAGGCTAAAATGCAGTGTAATTTGTGCGCTGAGTAAATGTTATTTGTATCACAGCAGCGGCTAAGTACAGTGAAGCTTCCAGCAAAACAGAAAATTCACTGATGTGATTATTACTCACTGGTTTGATGCAAGTGGTGTTTAAATGTCAGACTGCAGTAATTACATGCCTGCGTTGTTACGCCTCGTGGAAGATAATCACCACGAAAATGTCCATTACATGCTTCATGTGTATATGTAAACTTTTCACCTGCAAGTGGAACAAACCGTGGAGCCTCTAGCTCTGATGCCAGCAGGGCTGTAATTTAGCTGACCATGACTAAACATTAGCTGCTCACTGGGGGCTTCAATTTGCTGAAGCTCCTGCATATCGTTTACCTCCAGCACTTATAAAACCTGCTCATAATCCTGGGAGAGGGAGCAGGCATGACTGACGAGATGTTATTCACTTAGGTCTGTGAGCAGAGAGGGCTTACAGGTGGCCGTCTCTGAGAACGAAATGTTTGTGCTGACTGAGACAAGACAGGAGACAAAAAAAGTTCAGAGAACCTGTAAAGAGAGGAGACAGACAAAAACACCTGGGCATGTACAGTTCAGAGAAACATACCATTCAGGTGGATAACAAAGGTCTTTTTTATGGAGGTGCTTTCTTCTTTTTTTCTGTAATATTTGTTGGTGTTTTATGTTTAATGTGCGCTGCTCGACTGGGAAACATCACGTCTTTCTCTTCCTCGCTGCTTTAGAGTAGCTGTGAATACACAACTCTGTGTGTGGATAATTCTGTGTTTAATCACAGTGCGAAGCCTATTTCTCTCCCTTCCTGATGCTATTGGTATTGATTTAGTTGCACTCTGAATGCAAAGCTGAGCTGCACTGCTCATCGCAGTGAATATTGGATATTGATCTGATATCAAAACGGTTAATAAGCGCGTTCTTTCCCATCTTCTTTCTGTTGTCTAACTCTCTTCCTGTCTCCAGGTAATCTATGCCCTCAACACCAAGAACGACGAACACGAAGAAGAAATCGAGTCTCTGAAAGAAGCCCACGAAGACGAGGTACGGACATCACACAGCACCAAACATGTATGATTGTACAGAGCACAGGAGCATATGGATAAGGTCACTATCTACCATCCAACACAGACCTGCTGCGAGTGAAATATGCTCAGCAGCTCACAGCAGCAGCATATTTCAGCTTCTCCAGATTGTCCACTTCACTCTGTCTGTTGTCAGTGTCATGGCAGGGAGAGCGGTTCTTCTGAGGTGGATCAGACGATTCGGTGTAATTGGTCTCAACGGGTACCAGCAACGCACCCGCCCACCGACGCTGCCATCACATGTTCTGACAGTTTTTAATTTAACGTTTCGCAGACATCGAGTGAATCTGGCTGGAGATCCAAACCGATGATCTCCGTTGACAGTCAGAGTTCATTTAAGACAAGACCTAAGCCGATATGAAACCGGTTTAAAAGCTGTTAGCTTCATTTGTATTGCTTTAGGAGAGAAGCTTCAGTGTACCGTGGTCTGAGTTGTTAATTAAATTAGTGTTGCTTTCAAGTGTTACATTTTCAAAGTGGGACTTTTTTCCACTGCCAAGAAACATTTCTTGGAGGCAGCAGTGTTTTGCTGGCTCCTAGTTTTATTTATTTCCACATTTTTTTCCCTTCAGTTCTTGTTTCCACCCACTCTGTATGTAGGTTTTCAGAATCCATGTTGGAAGAGAGCAAAAATCATTTTAATTGCTTTTTATGTCACATTAAATTGTGCAACCTAAATAAGTCTTTTATTCTAGTTTTAAATATTTTCCGCAGCATTCACAGTGTTGGCTGTTTGTTTTGTTTTCTCCTGCTCAGGTCCAGCACATTGTGACAGAAACCAGGGACAAAATCATGCAGTACAAAAGCAAGATGGCGGACGAGGCGGACCTGAGGCGGCGGCTGGCCAGTCTGGAAGAATCTGTCGAACTCCACGAACACATGAAGAGACAGGTCATTCATTCTGCTGGGCAACATGGGGGCTTCGTTTAGTTCACTGCGTTTACTGAGGCTGCGTTTGCTTCCATGAACTGAGCTGCACTGAACCTACTAAGCTTGTGAAACTACCGTGTTTTAATAGAGTGTGAAATAAAGTAACACAGTTGTCGTAATGTTTTGTTGTCATCAGGCTTTAGCAGAGTTTGAGATGTACAGACAGAGAATGGAGGACTCCCAGCTCTGCACTGAGGCCCAGCACACACAGAGAGTGGTTTCTATGAGCAGAGAGGTAAGGCTTTACACACACACACACACAAACACACACAGAACTGACAAATACATATGTATTTATATATAATCACATGGCCCTGGAGGATGGAGATGGGCTGTGATTTCCAGATACTTTAACAATAGGTAAAACACAAATATCAGGCTTCCACCACGTACACGGTTAAAGGGAGCTCAGGCTGAGTTTTATATTATCAGCCAGTTTTGATCTCGCCGCTGCAGCGTTCCTCTTTCGTGTGACCCCAGCTTCCAGGACTCGAGGTAAACACAAAAATTAAGCTTTGCTGCTGGGCACGAAGTTACGTAAGCTTTTGGAGAAAGCTGTAAATTGCTTATTTACACCATGTTTGCCCGGCGGAGTGAAGGTGTTGTGAGATTTGTTCACGTCCTTCGGACCTTCACTGTAAAGCAGTAACACGTCCTGGATCAAACAGCTTTACAGTGATCCAGTATCTTGCATGTAAAAAAATCTAACCTAATGTGATAACGCACATGTTTTACCATACCATGTCATATCATTTATCATGTCATACCATGACACAGTATCATATACGCCTGCTTTTGTAGAGTCTGATGGCAGTGGGCATAAATGAACACTTGAAGTGTAATTAGCTGGGATGAGCTGGTGGCTGAATGAGCTCAGTTCATCATCGCTCCATCTGTGTTTGGATTGGTCTGTGTTAGCGTCGGTCTCGTCTCTTGTCTTTCTCTCTGCCACTGCCTTCATACTGTCTCGTACCGGCTTGACTAAAGAGATGGCCTCTTTACCAACCTGAACAGCTCTGCTGGCGTCACATAACTTCACCCCTCATGCTACTTTTTCATGTTTTTGTTTTTTTTTTCCAGCCTGTCTGTCAGATTTTTGCAAAAGCAAACACGGACAAGTTTCTTTGTTGCTGCCGTTTGCACATGTAGAGGCGTAGAGAAGATGCAAGTATTTGTTTTGGAACAGAGAGAAACTACAAATAAGTATACTGACAGCATGAAGTAATGGAATTAAATATTTTGCTCTTTTTGCTAATGATTCCAGAGGGAAGTTGAAGAGAAGCTGTGAGCGTTTAGCTTGGCGCAGGTAGAGAATAGCCTGGCAAAAACCCTTAAACGATTTAAACAGAATAGAAAATGTTTCGTGGTTTCAATAGGTGGAGGAGATGCGTCGGGATTTTGAGGAGAAGCTGCGGGCGTTCAGCCAGGCTCAGGCCCAGTTTGAGGCGGAAAAGCGGCGAGCGCTGGAGGAGCTGAGGGCCACCCACCGCCAGGAGGTGGAGGAACTCCTCAACAACCAGCAGAACCAGAGCGCCACCTCCACTGAAGACCAGGAGAAACTGGCCAAGCTCCATAGACAAGAGGTGGGCTAAGAGTGAGAGAGAAAGGAAGATAGATGTGTCTTTTGGAAGGTTAAAATGTTTGGACGGAAGCATGTGTATACAGCAAGTTACCTGATGGGGTAATTGCTGTTTCGGAGGCTTATTAAGTTATTATTCAGTTTCTGGCATGAAAACTGAAAAACATAGGGCTGTTCTGGTGGCGCACTTGGCTTTTGAGTAAAATACAAACCTGATGTGGTTATAATCTGGCCATGGACCTTTGTTGCATGTCATCCCCTTATTTTCCTCCCATTTTTCCTTTCTTCTCAACTCTTTACTGTCCAATATAACAGATGTACTGAAGACTGATCTTCTAAAAAATAGATAAGATGTACATGCAATGATTTGCTCTACAGATTTCAAACAGACATTATGACTAACTATTCAAATCTGAAAAAAAAGACTCGCTTTCCATTTATCCATCTCTCCGTGTAGGTGGAGGCCTTAATGGAGAGGGTGGAGGAGCTAACAAAGGATAAGGTCCGTATGGTGGAGGAGTACGAGGCCAAGCTTGGCAAGGCTCAGGAGTATTACGAGAGAGAGCTGGAGGCCATGAGGAGAACACACCAGCTCACCACGGAGAACCTTCTGGCCTGGAAAAGGACCGAGGTAAAACCACAGCGTAGACTCAGGTAATAAGACAAAAGGTGTGCTCACGTCTTGGAGTGATTGTTTGTAATTTTCCGCTCATGCTAAGGTTGAGCTTCGTAAGGAGTTCCAGGCTCAGGAGGCAGCGCTGCAGCGCTCGCTGTCCAAGCTGAGGAGTGAGCTCCAGAAAGCTCAGGAGGAGGCCAGAGAGAACCGAGACAAGACCAACAGACTGCAGACGTCACTGGCCAACGCCGAGGGAACCATCAAGGTGTGTGTGCATGTGCATGTGCATGCGTGGGTTTATGGATATGATGGTTTATTGTCTTAACTGTTGCAAATGTGTGTGCAGCACTTGTTTGTTTTGAACCGTTCTAAACCACAGTGACTGCTGCAGCTCATACTAACTACCGATTTCTTCTTGTATTTACGTTATTCCCAACAAAGTACAAGTAGTATGAGAGTTGAATGTGGGTACGAAATTGGGCTAAATTGAATGAAAAACTGTTGGTGAAAACAAAGACAAAAGTAAAAGCTTCAGGGCAAAAACAGTTTTCAGGAATTTCCGAGTGGTGAAATCTAATGTGGTGTGCACTGATGGTCCTGCAGGCAAATCCGCTGAGCAGGAGTAGCTGGATGGGTTTTATGTGACTCTGAGCTGTGGTGGGAGAGATATGGCTGGGTTTTAACATGCCGAGTGTTGGCTTGTTTGGATCGAAGTGTTTCTGTGTGTGCTGCAGAACCTGCACAAGCAGCTGGAAGAAGCCATCCAGGACGGAGAGATCTGGGTGATGCAGCTGAAGGACACTGAGTACGAACTAGAGGGCAGCAGGGAACGAGTTCAACAGCAAGCAACTGAAATCCTCCACAAAGCCAGTAAGATACGAATGCACACACATCTGTTAAAGGGAAATCCCACTATTTGTTAACCTGGAGCTTATTGTTATATTTTTGTGATATGATAGCAGTGTGGTCGCCACGCCATTGAAGACATTTGGGAAACATAGTAAGGATAATGTCACCTGGTGCAACGTGAGCGAGACTCCTGCAAATGATTGTCACTTGCAAATTGCAGATAATGGCTCTCGCAGGCTCATCCATTTGTTTTCATTAGTGAGACGTCAAAATAAATGCTAGAGGAAATTATCCAACATGAGATGCTGCAAATTGGTGAAGCAGGACCGAGGCTGACGAAGGCTGTTATCTCCCTATTGTGGAACAGCTTCTGGAAGACGCTCTGCAGACACGCTGCCCTTCTGAAGGCGCCCTCTGCATGACTGCGTTCACACGGAGCCTTTATGCTGCGAATTTACAGAAAAAGACACCCATCAAAAATGCCTCCTGTAAAACATTTAATTCACTTTGAAAGCTCTGGATTAAACCTTTCATAATCCATTCAAAGGATGAAAATTTGTCATGTAAACTCTGCTCTGACTGCTTTATCTCTCTGAAACATCTGCTCTCTTTCCGCACACTTAATTTCAGTCGTCAACGACGTGCCACGCTATTCACCAATTTTCTACCAGTTTTACAAGCAGCTCAGTGGAACCTCTAAATGTCTAATACCTTTGGGGAGCTTAACAGAAAGCTCACCTTCTGTTGGTTCTGTTGCCTCAGCAGTAAAAATGCCAAATTCCCTGCACAGCTCCACCATTTTATCAGAGTTTGCCTGTGGTGGAGAGCTGATTGCTGACTGTGGAGCCCGTTTGACAGACAGACTTTGACGTGACTGTTCCCAGGTCAGATCGGATCTCTGCAGGCTACCCAGATGGCCCACGAAGCGACCATCAGGAACCTGGACCAGGAGCAGAGTCGGCTGAAGGAGAAGATCAGCAGGCTGGAGGAGGAGAGGGAGGCTCTGCTCAACCAGAGCCAGGCCGCCAACGAGCAACACAAACAACAAGTGCTGAAACTGGAACAGGTACTTCTGACTCTTCTTTAGTTCCAGGCCAGTTTTAAGGACAGCACAGATCATGAATCACTTAAAACCAGCTTCCTCCCTCCTCCTCAGTCTCTGCGTGAGGAGCACCAGGGCTATGAGAAGGAGCTCTCCAGACTCAGAGCGCACTATGAGGAGGAGACGCATCGCTTCAGGGAGGCGCAGGTCAGAGCGCTGGAGGAGATGGAGGAGAAACACCAGGCCATGACGGAGGAGGCCCAGCAGGAGAAGGAGGAGGAGAAGAAGCTCCTCGTGTCGGTGAGTCCTGCATTGCTGTGCTCAAGGTCCTTGTACTGGCTTTTCCCGGGGCTCTCAGCTGCACCTCTTGGTCTTCACTTGCACTTATTCCCTTACAAAAGCCACCAGTTATTTTAGTGTTACAGCCTGTTAGTAGAATAACATGTTACCGAGGTTTTTACCTTTTCAGGCAAGTATGCTTCATTAACCCACAGTTTTTCTGTGGTTTGGGATGATGTATACCTACATCAGACGTATAGATTGGTTTGATTAAATGCTGCAGAAGTAATTTGTTGTTTTAGAGAATGAAACATTGCGATGGCTGTGTTTTCTCTGTGTTCCCGTAAGGCTGAACCGTACATTTACATACTGCTGTCTGAGTGCGTCAAACCCTCTGTCAGTGTCGCTGCGTAAAAATGTCACAAGCTCAGCTCGAGCTGCTCCCCTGTGGTCCCACTGTTTCAACATATTTGGACACAATTTAAAGCGGACCATGGGAAACAGAGATTGCTTGTCTCAACTGCTTTCTGTTTGTTAAACATTTTTTGAAAGTGGACCACTTGAACCTTGTACGCGGACCCCCACGGTGATAAAACATGGAAAAGGCCACGAGTTAAGTCGCCGATTTTCAGATTTAAAAAAACAAAGCAGTAATTACAACACACACAGCTGAGTGTGCCTCTCAGGGGTTTGCATCTCTTTCTTTTCTGTTCAGCAACATCAGCAATTAAATTTCCTCCTCGGAGCAACTGGCCTCAGAAATATGTATCTCTAAGAAACGAGCAGCCCCCTCAACTGACTGCACGCATTTAATTAGGTCAACATTAAGACCAAGATGTGAAAACAACTTCATTATCCCCCTCTATTTCCCTCTGTGTCTTTCATTTTGTCATCCGTTTTTTTTTTCTTCCTTTCATCCTCCGGTCTTTTTCACTGCTCGTCCTCTGTCCTCTCTGTCTCTGAGTTCAAAGGGGCTGCGTGGAGGGAATACAAATGTCCTTGCAGCCAAAGGCTCAAGAACAACAGATGAAATTACACGGGTTAAATTAATTTACCATGATTCATTTACCAAACACAACAGCATCACATTACCGACAACAAATGGTTTCAAGTAGCAAAGGAGGATTTTACTCTTTCTCTGTGGATGGTGTGCCGGGGCGGGGGGGTTGGGGTGGGGGGTGGGGGGCTTCCTTGCACCGATGCAGCTGCAGCCACTTCAGCTGTACCGTCTGAAATCCATCAGTCAACAATGAGGCTGATATCTGCTGATGAACGTGTACACAGCAGCGTAGGAGTGAAACAAAACCCAGAATCACAGAGTTTCAGTTGCAGCTATTCAGAGCTGAGAACAATGATGAAGGATTTCAGCCTGAAATGGGTAAACCAGCAATTAAGTATTACTAAATGGCTCTTCTGGTTGCTGTGTTGTTTTTGATAATACTGGAACAGCTAATTTAATATATATAATGTGTTTCTGTTGTAACTGCATGCTGACTGTTCGCACGTTTCAAACGAACTCCGGTGCTTCGACCCGTCTGGTTCGCTTTGTTTTGGCTGGGGTAAAAGCTGTGAATCAAACTGTGGCAAACAGCCCGCGTTATATATGACTGGTTAACAAGAGTAGGATGTTACCACAGAATGGCAGAGGAGGAGGAGGAGCGTGCGTGCGTTCGTTTGCCGCATGCAGCCCTTACACTACATTACACTTGGTTTTATTCACGCTGATGTGGCTCCACCTGCACTCAGCAAACATTAAGAATCTGCAGCTCGTTGTCATCCGGTCACAGTGAATTAGCTTAGAGGCATAAAGGCAGCATGATATTTACTCACAGGGTAACTCGCACTGCGTTGTCTCTAAAAGTCCAGACTGCTCCTTTAAATTTGCAGCCTTTTGTCTAAAATGAAAACACATCTCTGCCTCTGACATGACTTTTTGAGTTTTGAATAATTTCGGGCTCGGTGTTCTCTCTCTGTCTCCTCCCGTGTTTCTCCTCTTTCATAACGTTCCTCTCTTTTCTTCCCCTCATGAGCTCATACTTTCAATGCTGTTTGAAGCTGACTGCTAATTGGCTGATTTTCATTGACATTAAATCCTGCCTCCGAGCCAAGTGAGAGCGGTGTGTGAGCATGTGGGTGTGTGTTTATAGATTCCCTGAAAGAAAGAGCGGTGGAGAGAACGGATGGAAAGGAGGAGGAGGGGGGTGAAGAAAGGAAATATTATGTAAGCCAGAGCCGTGCTGTGCCTCATCATCTTTAGATTAATGTCTGTTTTTGTTTGGTGTGAGATTAAAGACGACGCAGGACGAAGAGGTGGACGGAAAAGAAGGAGACAAGCGGTCAATTTTAAAACAGCAAATTTCATTTTTCACTTTTAACTTTTATCTCGGCAGGATGTTAACCAGTTTCCAAACGGAGGAAATAAAATGGCTAATTCTACAAATTGCTTGTGCTGTGTTTATTCATTATTCACCACAGTCGACTTAAGGCCAGACGAGATGGCAGTAGATTAGCTGCTTTTCTGTCGTATCTTTAACCTGCCTGCTGCTGACTGTGGATCTAGATGAATTCATTCACTCATCTGATGGGTTTGCTTCCACGTGGAGGTGACTGTGACACAGTTAACTGTCTTGTCTTTAGCTGTGGACGTGAAGCTTGAGAAGAGCAGTTTGGCGTTCGCTGATTATTAATCTCCATGTTTTCATGGAGGTGCAGCTAATTGGTTAAAGACAGGGGGACGTGGATCACTGGCTCACTCCCATGTGGGTGAGATAAGATGGAACGTTGCTTTATACGAGGGAGGGTAGAGATGTGAAAGATTCCCATGGTTACGAATCAGATCAGCTCAAGGTGATGAGTGTAATTTACATACTGAATGATTACTGGATTATAGGAAGAGTTGGTCTTGTGGGGGGAAATATAGTTTATATTTACCACATATTACTGAGGGATACTTTAGAAATGCAACGGATTAAGCACTTTATTCTTTTTTTTATTAACAGATTGATCAAGTTGTCAGATGAAATTATATTCCTGTTTCTGTTTCTTGTGTTATTTGTTTGTAATTAATTTTTTAGTCTAGTGATTTGAATTTAAAGTTCCTGTAAAGTTACTGTCCTTCCTCTTCTACTCGCACATCTTTTCATTCCTTCTCTTCCTTCTCATCTCCAGAAAATGAGTCAGGAGTTTGAGATCAAGCGTCTGTCGTTGGAGCAGCAGCGAGACCGTCTCCAGCAGCAACTGGACAACTTGAAGGAGGAGCTCTCGGCCAAACTCAACATGGCCAATCAGGAGGTACGAAACGTTCAGCTGGAGTCCTAAAATGTGACGGGTCTCGTCTCTGACTTTCTGACCGATTTTCTCTGGCGGTCTCTTCAGGTGTCCCACCTCCAGGAGCTGGTGAGGGAGGGGAAGCAGAACCTGGGATCAGCTCAGACACAGATCAGCTGTCTGAAGGAGACTCAGGAGAAGCTCAAGGTGGAACTGGACGCAACTAGAGCCCGAGTCCGGGAGACCAGTAACCTGCTAACTGACCTACAGGTGAGGAGAGATCTAGGTTATTGTAGCAAGTAATGGGAAATTAATCAAATGGAAATGTGGAAATTGGGAATGAAAGATAATAGTGTTATTGAAAATAGTTACAGTGGCTGAAAATGACTAACTGCCACTTGATTTACAGGCGATTAGTCAGGTCAGTCAGGTGATCAGTGGGCTCCTCGGGCAGCTAATCAATGATTCTGTTTTCAGTCAACAGTCTTTGCCCAGTCAGTCGATGTGAGTCAGCCAGTAAAGATTTCCATCACGTAATCTGGCAAGTCACTCAGGTTCAATCCATCAAGTTCGCCAGGGTTTTTTCACAAAATCAAAGTGTAACCATCTCCTGCTGAACTTTATTAATGACAGAAGGGACAGAGGAAAAGGAAATGAGAAATCGGGAAGGAAGTATTAGAGGGGAAGAAGGTTTTGAAAACAGGAAATGAGCATTAACTGAGAAATAAGAGCAGTACTGAGGGCCAGCTGTGAGATAATGATGATGAGGCTGTTATGAGTTGAGTGGTCCTGTGTTTGAAAAGAGCCCCGCTGCTTTGAGAGAGAGGAGACAGGAAGTGTGTGAGTGTCTATGTGTTTAAGACAGACGACGAAATAGGCTGGATCTTTTTATTTTATTTTTTTTATTAACATTAAGAATAATGTTTGCTTTGTAAGGATCTTCCTGGCAGTAATATTGGATCATCAGTGAATTAAAACACAGTAGTTTGAAAGATCCCAGTGGAAAAACTGAAGTGGTCTGGGAAACTGAAGCGTGCACAGCCAACCATGCAAACATGAACACAGGTGAAGTGAAAATATAAATAAATGAGTAAGTCACAGCTGCTGCATGAAGCCAGAGAATATAGAATGACTAATAAAAGGCAGGAAGGAGGACGATAAGAGAGACAGAGGACAGAGAGACTGAATGAGGAGTGATAATTACATGGAATTGCTGAGTGCTGCTCTTTGCTTTCCCACCAGCACCCGGGTTCTATAAAAGGAAAGGGATTTGGACTGTTAAAAAAGGCAAGCCTAACACAGGATTGTATCCTGTATTCACAGCCCGAGCCCTGCTTCACAGCGAATCTAGACCAGCTATTGTTTCGCGGGGTATGAACCCTTGAGTAGCTTACGTTCTCCATCACTGTGAATATATGAAAACAGAGCAGAATGGATCGTATTGGGTTTTCAATATGAAGATGTTTGTTAGTAGAAGTCGTTTATATGGATCATATCCTCTTATTTCACTATATTTCTTCAGCATTTCTATTTTCATTTTCAGTTATCAAAATGGAAAATGTCCTCAGGAAGATCATTCCTGTGGTTGTGAACAGTTTAGTCTGGATTTAACCACTCAGGTCCTTTAATGAGCTCATCAGCAGATAAACCCCGGAGCCTCTTCAGCAGCTGGCAGCGGCTGACCTGCCGAAGGTAGTTTCTGCCTCCAGACCAGCACATTACAAATGCCCCGTAGCCGTGGCATTATAAATAGATGTGGAGGTGGGCATTATGAGTCATCCAACCCCCGGCTATTGAAATGCTGCATCTGGTCAGAGACAGCAATTTGAGAAGGTTTTCTTACTTTTAGTGGCTTTGCACTGTTATTGATACAGATTCAGCAATTTACACCCAAACTCTGTCAAACTCTTTATAATATAACCAGTATTTTATAATTATATTTGTAATATATAATATTTATAATGTCATTCTTTCACTCTTTGGAGTTTAGGAGGAGATCGAGACCCAGAAACAGCAGCATGAGGCCAGAGTGATGTCCATCAGAACAGAAGAGAAGCAGAAGATGGACAAGATGGCAGACGACTTGGACCAGAAATGGAGAGATGCACTGCGGTAAAAAAAAAAAAAAGACAAAAGAAAACTCTCATGTTTGGCTGTTTTCATTTGTTTTTCCTTCATTCATCGCCCCTTCTCCTTCACAATCACGCTGGAGAACCAAAGCTCTCATGGATATTAATAAGCAGGAATAGGAAATGAACATAGTCGGACGTGAGTTTGTAGAGGCATACAATATTTACAGACATCCTTTAGCGGGACAAAATGCAGCAGAGTGAGGATACTAACACAATTAAGAGTAATTCTGCCAAACCCTGCCTGCGTCTCTGCAGGGAAGAAGTGCGTTTGCTGAAGGAGGAGTTGACCGAGGAGTATGAAGCAGACAAACAGGCGGCGCTGACTCAGCTCTCCCAGCAGAAAGAACTGGAGATGATGGCGGCAAGAGAGAGCTGGCAGAGGAAGGTGGAGGACCTGCTGGAGCAGGTAAAACAAACGGCTAACACAAACGCACATTTACAGTTGGATGTATCGTGGTTTTGGACAGAAATCTCCAAATGTCTCCCTAATGAATCAAACCCCTATTCTGAGGAGAAATACAACTCCTGCACCTGCTTTGTAATTCATGTAGCACAAACACAGGATTTAACTTGCCTTCCTGTGCTATTTTTGTCCATTGTTACTCTGCTTTTCGCCAGCAGCAATGAAGAATATAAAAAATCAGTTTGTTTTTTAATTAGTTTTTTCGCCATATCTCTCCCTCCTGTGATACTCATACATCCACGTTAAAGAAGAAGGAGAGTGTTATTTATCAGTTCTGTATCTGGTCTATGAAATGTCAGAATATAGTGACCCTCCACAGTTTTACAGAAAAACAGCAAATCCTCATAAATCAGAGGCTGGAATGAGGAAATGTTTGGTATTTTTGATTTAACATTCAAACTACAGTTGCCCTAAAATAGTTAATAATTAATTTTCCGTCAATTAGCAGTCTCAAGACTGCTCAGGGAAGAAGAGCTGTATTGGTATATATATATATATATATATATATATAAGTCTAATACTTAGACTTGAACAATAATTTCATAGCAGCTTCTTCAGTGAGCGTTTTCCAAATCTGCATTGTCACAACAAATTAGTTTTGGGAACGGTGTGAGTGTGAGTCACATTTCAAACCGATCATGCAGAGTGGCTGAAAATAAACATCAAACAGTGTCACAGAGCAGATACCAAGGGAGCTTATACTCTGTGTGCATGTGTGTGTCTGTGTGTTTGACTCTGATTGGCATTGTGAGGTGTCTACTATGTTATTGGAGCAAGGAATTATGGGCCATAATAATAATAATAATAATATTCATGCGTACAGATTCACAGCACAGTGTAGATGAGACTTTCGGGGAAAAGACAGCAGCCATTTTTCTGGCTTAGGCCAAAGACAGAAGGACACAGGTATCACTGAGGTTGTCTGCACTGTGCTGACCCACATGCAGCTCCACTGAAACACCAGCACTTCTGATGCAACTCCTGGAACGAGCTGCAGGGAGAGATTCGCACTCCCTTCAGACGCCGCACGTCACTTCGCGTTTTAAGGGTCAGTTGATACTGTTAACACATGATCCATGATTGAAACTAGCAGCTGTCAGAGAAACAACAGGAAGCCTCAGATGGGTGAGCTGAGTTTGATCGGGGGGGATGAATCTCCCTGTTTCCTCATCTGCTGCTGTTTCACTTGCAGGTTCTGTTTGCAGGTCACGCAGACTCCACACTCCACACTTGCCTGTTGCCTTGATAAATTCAAGTTAATGTAAATTTCCACAGCAATAATTTCATCATTAAAGCAACAGAGTCTTGTCGCACCCAGCACTCTGAGTTTCTATTTTAACAGAAATATTTTCATTTACAGATTAATTCCATTGGCTTCTGCAGGGTTTTTTTTGTTTTTTCAACAGTTTACAAAAGTGATCTTACAGACGGAGCTGCTAACAGCGATTTAAAAAAACCCATCAGAGCAGATGTGATTTTAATTAACCGGTGAGTGAAAACAGTGTTAGAAAGAGAAACTCGGAGCAGCAGAGTAAGTGTGCACTCCTAAATGAATCCACATTTTTCAACTGGTTCCTTGAACAATCCGAAATTCGAGCGTGTGGCATCATTAGGGCTCCTGCGTCTGTCAGTACCTGGGTCAAACCATAAATCAGCCGTGTGCACTTGATGCACGTGGTGAAGCAATTACATGTGCTGCTTAAGTGGAAATGAAATTTATTTACAGGATATGAACGTCCCCAACTGAATGAAGTGTCAGGGTTGTTTTGTGTGTGTGGGGGTGGATGTGCCATCGTTATCTATAATGACTTCTTTTTCATTAAGATATTCTCATTACAAGGTCCTAGCCCCAGGCTGCTGTGTGTGTGTGTGTGTGTGTAGGAAACTGTGTTTAATTAAAGCGCTGAGGGTTAGACGTGTGCACTACAGGTTGTTTAAGGAATTTCCGCCTCATTAATCTTGTATTTCTAGTTGTTTTTCTGTGAAAATGATTAATCATGACAGACAGTCAGTGGACACAGGGACGGAGGATAAACCGTACAGGTCATCTGCCTGACTTTTTAAATCCATATCCAATGTAGAACCTCACAAACTTCATCCCAGCCCCTGCTCCTCATCCTCTCATTTTAAATCCATCTCACCTTACAGCCGCTAATGGAGAACTTCTATAGTACTAAATCCTGCAGGGGATTTAACTGCTGGAGCTTGAGGAAGAGTGGCGTGTGGAGGACCAGAGCCGCCTCTCTGAGAGAGTTCTGCCATTCACAGCCACTTAGAACCCTAATAGTTCCAATATCTCCTCAAAACAAAACTGTTTTGTGCGCTGTAATGGGTCTTGCGCTAGTTGGCTTTATGTTATTTGGCTCTGTGTGCCGTCGCTCGTTGTCTGACAAGCTGTCGGCTCATTGAGACGAGCAGCGAAAATCTCCAGCTCCAGCACTCAGTGTCTGGCTTATATCCATATGTCGATATCTCCACCAGTGAGTAGTTGTCAAAAAAAAAATCTAGACTGCCTCTCTGAAGTCAAAACAATCTGTGGAAAAATGTTCTCATGTGAGGATTAGAGAATGAAAGACAGGCACAGGAGAAAATACAAAGAGAGAGCGATGATGTTTTTAACGTTGACCTAATTAAATGAGCGCAGGAAGTCGAGTGTGTTCTCTGAAGGTACACATTTCTCCAACAACTGAGGCCTTTTCCTCTACAGAAGAAATCTGGCTGCACACTCAGAGATAGAAAAGCACTTGAAGCTGTACCATGTTATCACTGCAGCCCACTGTGTGATTACTGTTTTTATGTTTGGGACACAGGGACACCAACCTGTCCACAGTTGCCTTTAATTATCGACCCATCGGTCCATTTCCTCACAGTTTGAAACAAGCGTGACACCTCAGTGACTGTTGTTTTGCCCTTCAGTGTGAACACCAGTAATTATTATCTCTCCTTTTCTGTGTCTTCCCTCTGTTTCTCTTGCATCTCTCTCTCTCTCTCTGTCCAGATCTCTCTATTGAAACAGTCCCTGGAGCTGCAGTTGTCTCAGTCGCAGTCAGCTCTCCAGCAGCTGCAGTCTCAGTTCAGCCAGGAGAGGGAGCTGCTGAGCCAACAGCTCAAAGGTAAGCAGGTCTGCCATGATGCCTGCGTGGACTTGTTACTGTTTGTAATACAAACTGAATGTTTCCTACTGCGGCTGCTGAACAGTGCAAGCCACAGGTGGCTTTCAGTGTCAAGCTGCCACGAGAAATGCAAACGTGTCTGTCGCCGAGGTTTGCAGTGATGCGTCAGTAAAACGAGCCACAGTCGTTCTCAGAGTCACAGCTCCAATATGTCAGCAAGGGAAAAATGTCAATTTAAGCAACGTGATGAAATTGTGTAAATAAATTAAAGTCCTGAAAACATCCTGACAGCTTTTCACACTCTGCTCAGCACTGTGCCTCGTGCTGCTGTGTGGCTGAACAGATCATCATGTCGTCTGTTTTTCTAAACAGAATGAAAACACTGTCTGGTTTTGATGCATCACGACGAACACGCTTATGTCTTTGTGTGTGTGTGTGTGTGGTGTGTGTGTGTTTGCAGAGATGCAGAGAGAGCATCAGAGGAGAGAGCATCGATTACAGGAGGCTCACTGCTGTGCTCTCAGCACCATGGAGGAGGCCAGACAGCACCAGATCAGGGTAAGGGACACACACACACACACACACACACTCAGACACACACAAACGAAGAATGCATGCGTGTAGGTGTACATTCTGAAGCTTGGGATTTAATGTTATCTGACGTTACTGGTTCTCACAAGGAAAAGGATTCAATTTATCAACAGTCCTCCTGAAAATTAGAAAAAGAAACGTGACAACAGAACTTTGAAAACGTGCAGGCCGGTCAGCCGACAGGTACAAAAACATCAAAAACAAAACTACCAACACAACACACAAGTCACAACAAACGGTCGAAGTAAAGTGCTTCAGTTGTTTTAATGTTGTTAGATGTCATTTAATGGCCCTTACTCCTGCTCCAGACTTAATTGGAGATAAAGGATTCATAAAGCAATCAAATCAGCTGGGAGAGTTCCAGCTTTGAGAAACATTTCATTAGGTTCATCTACTTTAATTTCACACATTTCCTTGTTAAATTATATTGAAAATGAGTCAGGATGGTAACAGCTTACTGTTGAGTTTATGGTTGAAGCTCCGCTGTAATTACACTGCAGGCACAAGCATTCAGTGATTTCTGCAGCCCTGCTCTTTAATGTTGTTTCAGCTCCTTCTCCCAGTGAGTGAAGTGAGTGAATTCCCACAAACAAAAAAACAACATAAATATCAATAAAACAAAAATAAATAAATAAATAAGCAAACAGATTAAATCAGCATTGACAGGTTTGTTTTGACTGTTTTCTCAGTTTAGTCACTTTTCCAATGGAAACATGACACGTGTTCAGAAACTGCTTTGAATTAGTATGGAATTGGGACACGGCTAAATATTGAATGTCAGAGGATCCTTGAAGGCATCACCAATGAGGTTTCACTGTTGACACTTCTCATGTCACATGTTAAGATATATTTTTGATGTATATTATATATCATCTCTGTCCTTTCATTTCTCCTCCCTCCCTCCCTCATCTCCTCTTTTATCTCCCCTTTGCCTCCCTCTGCCAGGCCCTGGAGGAGCGTCTGAAGCAGGAGCAGAGGGAGGAGGTTCATGCTCTGAAGGAGGCTCACAGGAGGACCTTAGATATCCTGAGACAGCAGTCAGACCAGGAGCTGCAGACACTGCGATTTGAACTGGAGGACGAGGGGAAGGCAAAGCTGGGTAAATGAAAATACACATAAAAACTTTGACTTCTTGGTTAAGTTTCCACCCACTGTGACAAACTCTCCAGCATCATAAAAAGCTCTCCCTTTGTTTGGAAAGGAATCTCAGAGAACAAAGAGGATATACAGGACATCATTAATGATCTACCCTCAGTGATGACACTTGATTTTTGTCAGACCATCATATTTGTGTGTCTGTCTGGCAGCCTCTCTCCGTGCAGAGCTGAACCACCTCCATGCTACAGCCATAGAGCATCTAAAGCAGATTCACCTTAAAGAAAACACTGCCGTCAAACGGGACCTAGAGAGCGCTATGGAGCACAGCCACCAGCAGGTAACTGTGACGGCGTCTGTTTCCTTCTTTGTTCTTGTGTCCGGCTGTGCATGTGTCAGTCAGCGTGTATCACCCTGCACCTGTAGCATCTTCAACAACAGCTGATTTGTGTTGCTGCGATTCTTTCCAGGAACAAGAGCTCCTGGTCCGCATCTCAGACCTGCAGGCAGAGGTGTGTTCCCGTAGCAACCGCATCACTGATCTGGACCACGAGATCCACTCTCTGAACGAGACCATCGACACTCTGACCAGAGAGCTGGAGCTGAAGGGCAAAGAGGTGCTGCGGGTCCGGAGTGAAGCAAACCATCAGATAAGGTACAGAGCCCCCCCTTCCACCGTTCTCTGAATTCTATCTGCAGACATGTTACATGTCACGTGTGAAACATTCCTGTTGATGTTATTATTATTATTATTATTATTGAGGGGGCAGAACTAAACTGTGACTCAACATGAACTGACCCAGTTTGCAGACAACTAATCCTGCACTCATGTCGTGTGGGAATAACCATCTGAAGAGCTTATGATTAAAAGCACAACTCTGCTCAGCTTCTAATCAACTCTATGAGTCTTAACATGCACACATTTTATTCAACCTCTACATTTCAGCAGAGACTGAAATATATTAATTTTTAGTCCCGGTTATGGGTCGAGCCTCACATCGCTATGATATCAGCAGGGGTATTTTCTCAAGCACAAGCTCCTCCAGAGCCACAGAAAACATTATGCAACTGCTTTCAGAGGCTGAGTATTACTCCTCATGACTAGCAACCTGACCTTGATGTGCAAAGGGCTTAAATGCTGTTTTTTTTTTTGATGCGTTGCCTGCTGCAAAATCACTGTGGCTAAATGCTAAAGCCAAATGCTCCGAATGCATAAATTCCATTGAAAAGAGTGGGAAAAGTCGCAGTCACTGTAACACAATAACATAAAGTGTGTGATTAAAGCATGGGGTGTTTTCACTTGCGGATTATTTACCCTGCCTGTGGTAGCTGTGGCACTTTTTAACTGCAAGCAAGGATTAATATTGTTTTCTTAAAGCTGCACATCTTGTTGTCTCCGTAATTTAGTCAGTGTCATGGTTCCCTACCAGGAAATTAACTGTATTTGTGAGCAATATCCATGATGAAATACTTGTGCAGTAAAATCCCCCCCAGTGGCACATAAGTGATTACTGTACAACACTTCTCAAAAAATCCACCCAGCGCACACAACCTGTGAGTTTCTGGTGTGTTTGAATGTTGCAGCAAGGTTTGTTGATGAGCTTTGTCTGTCTCCTGCAGGGCCCATGAACAAGACCTTACAAAGAGACACGAGAGGGAGCTAGGGGAGCTATCTGCCGTCCATCACAGAGAAACACAGATCATGCTAGCTGACTTCAACAAGGCCCAGGAGGTCCTCAAAGACAAGATTTCTGCTCTGCAAATACTGTACGTCACAGAAGCGTGTGATTGAGTCTCTGGTGTTTCTCTTCTCTGTCGGTGCTGGCGAAAATCATCGCTTTCTCCTTTGTAATGTGTGTCATGTCTGCGTGTCCAGGTTGGAGGGGACAGAGGAGAAGTTGAGGAACAGAGAGAGTCGACCCGAGGACCTGCATATTATAGCAGAGCTCAGAGAGATGGTCACCGAGAGAGAAGCTTTGGTCAAAAAGCTGGTGGTGAGTAGACTCAGCGGTTGCATGTGTAAGCTCAGTATTTTGCAAACACTAAAGTCAGGTTTTTTATTATTCAACTGCCGTCAGATTTTATCAACTGAAGCTGCTGAAGTGCAGACGTCATCAAAGATGGTTTCCCAAGAGAAAAGCTCACAACTCTGTAAGATTTTGGAAGAAGATAGAAAGTCTGCATAGAGTGAATAACGTGTCCTCTCTTTATTAGTGTTCGGATGAATGATAAAGGCAGCGAGATAAAAGCCCTGTAAAGATCTGGTGAACAGACCTTGGGTGAAGATGATTTTGTAGAACTCTTGAGTGCTTCGCTCCCAGAACAGGGAGCAAACACCAAACACTCCACTGAACTTCACACGGTGTGAAGTACCAGCCTCACACTTTACTGTCCACAGAACTGCCTCTTCAACATAATTTCACAAAGTGCTCACAGCCTCCTCTCGGAGTGCTCCTCCGAGAAGTCTGAGCTCGCTCTCATGTGTTTGCAGCGTAATGATCAGACGCACTGACAGCAGAGAAGTGGATTATGCTTATCAGGAGCAGTTCGATATGACGTGGGTGGATTTTGGGTGGAGTATCACTTTAACATGCCTTTTTTTTTTTGATAGGATGACAAGAAGTTTTACCAGTTGGAGCTGGTCAACAGAGAGACGGGCTTCAATAAGGTCTTCAATTCCAGTGCCAATGTCGGTGTCATCAACCCTCTTATCAAGGTGAGTAGTCTCACTTTCAGCGGTCCTCGTCAGAGAATGAGAGGCCCCACTCACAAAACCCTCAGACAGGAGAAGGACTACAACCCTGTGTGGCTGAGTGTTTTATTATGAATGTTCTGCCCATCACACATTCAGCTCACGATGCATTGTATTCGATCTTGTCGTGGTGTTTTGTTCTGATCCCTACCCTGAATTTAGTGCATTGTTCGAGCACCGTGAATCACCAAAGCACTGATTCACCCCATTGTTCCTGAGAACCTGCTGCGTGTGTGAGCATCAAACAGCTGACGTCTGTGTACAAAGCTGCTCATCAGCCTCCTTCTTATATGCACATAGTTGTCATACCTACTGTTGATCCCAGGGTTCATTCGTAAACAATAACGCTTGATTTCAGCATCATAACATCAGTCCTCCTCCTCCTCCTCCTCTTCATGCCTTTCTTGCTCACTGTGGGTTCTCTGTATTAGATAACATATGCGTCCTTGAATGCCTCACTTACACCACTAAGCTCCAGTGTGTAGGATTAGAAAGCGTCTGATTTTGGTGACTCTTGGTGATAGTTTTTAGAAAAACCTCTGTAGCAGGCAGCAGCGACAGATCCTGTCGGGGAGAGACGTCATTCTAGGCCCATTTCTACCTACACAGATTTTTGTTATTCGTGCTGACTGCAGTTATCAATGACTCCTTTATTCTCAAAGTTAGTTTCAAAGATGTTTTGTTTTTTTGCTATTTCTTATAGTTTCCATCGACCTAATGTCACTTCTAACTGTCTGTACTTACAAAGGCCACAGTTAAAGGTGGTGACAGCTGCTAATCTTCTTAGATAATTTTCTAAAAACTCAGCACATCCCTGTAATACAGACTCACCCTCCCCAACCCTGCCTTTATCTGTGTCTGTAGTCAAAAGCAGGCAGCCAATCAGATCACCTCTTCGCCAGCTTTCCTAGCCACTCAGCTCTCCGATTCGTCAGCCCTCCCATCATGAGTCATGAAGGAGAGGAAGAGGAGGGACAGGAGGTAGGATCAGGAGGGAGCTTTGCACCTCCTCTCCCCCCCCTCCAGCGGTCCCTCCCCCGACTTAGGAAAGCCCTGCCACAGTTCAGCTCTCTTCCTCCTTCTCCTTTTCCCCAGCATCCTCCTCCTACTTCTCCTCATCCTCCACATCATCCCATGCCAAGCCTTGCTCTTCCTCATGCTCCTCATCCTCAGGAACCCCTGGTGCAGCATCAGGGCCTACAAAGCTTTAGGAGGTGAGAACTAATGCGACTTACTTCCACTGCTGCCCTCAGTTCACTTTCACTTCACCTAATTCAGAGAGTGAATTACTTGATGTTTGCCGCCCCCACTGCCTGTATCTCTCACCTCACCCTTTAGTTTCCCTCCCCTCTACCCTCACCCCCTCCCAAAAACCTGAACAAGGGCTTTTTATTTTTAAGGTAGACATTTAAAACCTTTTTTACGATTAAATCAGATGTGCCTGTTAAACACTGTCATCGAATATACCAAAGCATCGTTCACCGTCTAAGCAGACGAGCAGCTGATATATCTGTTTATTTCTGTGAATCCCCTGTGCCTGAGTACAAACAATGGGGTTTGATTTCATGAAAATCTTAAGGACAATTTAGTGTCGTCCCTCTCATAATGTCAACAGGGTTGAACTGGAAATGAAACACACAGCTGGACAGAGGCGTGGATCTGTTCACCACGGTCTCAGTGAGGTGACTCAGAAATCCAGCTGCTCTGTTTGGATCCCACCCAGCGTTGAAATGTGAGATAAAACTAACTTCTATGTGCCTTGAGGGATTTAAAGGCCTTAATTTTGTTCATGGAATTTTAATTTGAGCCTCAGCCAGTGCTCAGTACCAAATTGATCTATTCATTTCACAGAACACTGCAGTCTCCCTCCATTAGTTCAGGGTCAGCAGAGAAAAATAATGAAGATATAATCCCTTTTTTGATCCATTATGCTTTAACATCTTATTTTCCCAGTTCCTACCATGGAGCTATCAGAGGCCGAATCTTCATTGAAATATACTGCACATGTTCACTGTCATCCCCCGTCTGCCTTCTGCTGCTTATAAAAAAGGATCCAACCCCAAAACCTTGCACTGACAAATCACTCTCAGTGGGACGTCAAACTCTGAGTGAAGCAAAGCAGAAAAAAAAAGAGTGATTTGAAAGCATTGCTGCAACATGCAAATGTGAAACTTGCTAGATAACACTGTAGTGCTTTTATTTTATCTCCCAGCAAAAAGCCAGTGGACACACAGTGTAAGAGGAGATGAAGGAGAGCTGCAAGCACTGATTAGAAAACACTGCTGGAGGCTGTAAACTGCAGATCAGCTGAACCAAAGACTTTGAATTTCAAATGTTATGTTGGAAAAAAAGGCTGATGTCAAGAACAGAAAACACCTTTCTTTGTGTTTAATGTTTGTTTGTTTTTACCAGTTCAGTTGTATTTTGAATTGAGAGGAAGAAACGTTTCCTTAAAGTTTTTCTTTTTTTGTTTGTTTCCAGCTCTGAAGCTGAGCTGCATCTTTCATCTAACAAATCACTGATGCTATTTTTTAAATGTGTCTGTATTAGTCTGGTCTTATCACAGTAGCATAACTACACAGGAGTTTAATGTCAGAGGGTAATGTCAGGCTTGTGATGGACAGTTGAACTGTAAAGATTATTTTAATGTTGCACATAAACTGCAACTGACAGTGAACACGCTGCTAACGTAGGCTACATCCTGCTTGTTCTGCAGGAGACTTTAACTTTTACTCTGACTGTGATGCTCAGCAATAGATTGATTTATCATTTTGCAGCCATTTTGTTTTGTGATGACTGTGTATGAGGGAAAAAGTCATTTTGGGCCTGTGGGACCTGCTGACTCTGCTGCGTCTTCAATCTTGGTTCCTGGGGCTTTGAATTCCTCTGCTGGAGTCTGTGAAGTTTGCATACTCTCCTCCAGTGTGAATGGTTGCCTGTGTGTGTGTGTGTGTGTGTGTGTGTGTGTGTGTGTGTCAGCCCTGAGTTGGACTGGTCTATAGACTGCTCTGTCCAGGGTGTACCCTGCTTCAGGCTCCACCCTGTGACTCTACAGGGGATAAGTGAGTTTCTAAAGTGACATCTAGTGGTGAGGTTGCAGATTGCAGCCAACTGAATACCCCTGCTCTCACCCCTCCCTTTCTAAGTGTGTCTTTGTTTCAGGTGATCATACACTAATGAAAACAGAATTATGAATATTATATTCCATTTCTGACAGTAGATCCTTAAATCAGATCCCACACACTGGTCCTCAGTGCTCAGATGTGGAGCTCCTCCTGTCCAAATCAAACGAATGTGATAAAAATGTACAGTTGTGTAAAATCTCCACTTGAGCAACATAAAAGATTCATGCATGGACTCATGGACTGTGGCCATCACCCCCGCCACCACCACTCACTGGATCTCCCTGAATACACTCTGGCACCGGTGCCTGTAGTCACAGCATGCCGGGGGATTTCACAGTTGTTTTCTGTTGTGATGGAGCCTAACAAGCTACGTTTGTCCTCTCGTGTTTGTGAATTTCCACTAACCTCCTCTTGATTTTAACATCTTTGATTTTTTTCTCAGCCTTCCTGAGGCCAGTGCGGCGACACCATCAGACCCGAGGGGGATGGAGGCAGGAAAAAGCAAAGAGTACGTTGCAAAAGAAGAGGAGCTGTACTCCCAGTACTTCTCTTTCTGACTGGCAAAAAAAAAAAAAATCCCAATTCTGTCAAAAAAAATGAAGTAATGGGACAGAGAGCTAAAGTTGGACAGCGATCAGACTGCAGGTTTCTGAAAGTCATTTGGCCGACATTCATTTCAAATGTGCATTTCTAATCACAGCATCTGCAGTACTGGGATTCCAGTGATTAAAACCTGAGGGCCTTCATACATGGTGAGCGCTGTGCACAATGTGGCTTGTTTGTTTGTGCATCACCATGAACGTGTGCATGGATAGTGAGGGGGGGGTTTAAAAATGTCAGTTTGCTGTAATTTGTGTCTTCAGTCTTTAGAGCATCTGTAATTCTGCAAAACATTTACGAGCTGCACCGAGCAACGTTAAGTGACTTTTAATTTGGATAAACTAAAGACCCAACAGTGTTATTGAAGAAACAGAATCAGATTTGGATAAACTGCTGGGTTGTGTTGCTTTGGTGAAATAAATCTTTTGTCCCGAGACCCGAGTTGTAATACAACTGAATTATTCTGAAAGCAGCAGTTTCCCTTAAGTCTACTGTGTCAGTAGCATGAAACCTTCATTTCCCTGGTGATGTCTGATCATCATGACCAATGTGTCACAAACTGCAGTGTTGTAGTGAGTATAAAGTGTGTTAAAAGAAAAAGTGGCATACTGTAGTTTAAGAGAATTTGCTTTTAGCTCCATTTAAGCTTAAAGTTTTTTTTTTTTTCTTTGTTCATCAACATGTGTCTTACAAGCTGTGATCTGACTGGAAGTGCTTTCAAAGTTCAGCCAGGACAAACTGATTTTTGCCTTGATAATCGCCTTTAGTGTTTTCATGCCGAGGGCTCATCTGCAGTATAAATATGTGTTTCACATTCAGACTTGTCTTTGAGGAAAAGGGACAGACCTAGCTGCTGATTCTGGTGGTTTTCTGGCCTCTACAGTAGGATAAATTACAGTATACAACAATGACAACACCAGCAAAAAAAAAAAAAAAAAAACGACTAACTTTAGCTTGCTGTCCCAGTGCTTTGACTGTGTACATACAGTAAATGTTTGAAAGTCATTTTCAAATCTCTGAGCTAGCCGAGGGGCGCTTGATTTACCATTCCAGACACCCGAGCGCTCTCAGGAGGGGAGACATCAAGATAAACTGAATCAAGCACCCCTCATATTTTTATTATTCTAGTATTTATAATCTAACAAGCTACTGTTTTTCTACGGTCTGTTTGTGATGCCGGTGGAGCAGGGACATACGGAGGAAGAGTTCTGTCGGCGACATGTAGACCTTAATTGACTCCTAGGAACTTTTTTAATGCCAAGGAGGGTTTAGTCAAACACTTAATTTCGTTACAGTCTAGGAGTTGATGTCGGCGACCGAACTCTTTTGCGACGTGTGGTCTCTGCCTGTGGGGCAGACCTTAGAGCATGTGAAAACAGAAACACTATCATAATGCTGCTGTCACTCACTTGAATCCACATGTCTCCGGTTTTCGGTGTACCGTCTGTTTTTTAACTTGACTCTAAAGTTTACATCGTCCTTGTGTAGAGTAGTTTTCATGACCTGAAGGTCCGTGAAGTCCATTCAGTAACCTGTACAGTTTCCAAACTGCATGGTCATCATCAGCCTGAAAGACGCTCTGTTACTTCTTCAAACGTGGGTAGAGAGACATGAGGTTTGAGAGTTTACTTCCTCTCACATTGACGCCACCGGGGTTCAACTCATTAACACATCAACGTACCCACTGATGCTCGTCTTCCATAACAGAATTCTTTCTGTTTACCTAAAGATAAAGAAAAATAAGCGTGTATGTGCAGATCTTAGTCTGTGGAAACTTTTATCAATCTTCTCATTTGACTTACTAAGATTAAAATCCAGCATTTTTCCTAAAATGAACCAAACAGTTTGGTTAAAGTTCCTGAAACCAGATTGAGACGCGACCGCTCGCAGATACGTCTGCATTTGTGTCACATGAGAAATAACTAAAACAGGCAGGATCACAGCACTGACATAAAACCAACTAAACCAACTATTTTCATCTCCAGTTTTATCAAAGTATAAAAAAATCCTTTTAACATAACATCCTAATGTCCAAGTATCCCTTACAACATGATGCAGCATCATGACACTGAAGCTATAGTGAATGCTGAATGTCATCCACACTCACACAGTATATTAAATGGTGTATTTGTAAATATTGAGTGGTAACGTGAGGAACCCCGGCAGAGTAAAAGGACCAATAAAAAACAGACGATGCTTTCCTCTCGGGGATCTCCCTCCCTCCCTTTCACACTGTGAAGATTATATTTAATCAAACGTGAAATTTTGACATTTGAGTTCAGACACCTGCACCAGACAACGCAGAACTCTTCTTTCTTCTGACTTTTTAAAATTAACATTACATTTTATCACAGTCGCATTTGAATTTACTGCCACTGCTGTTATTTCCCTGCTGATGATTTCACATGCTTGTCTTTTAAAAAACTAAGAAGCACATTCTGGGTGACTACCCTCTGTAAGGGCGAGAGTTAAAGGACCATTCCAATATTTTTGCAAATCTAAATCCACTGTCAACTTACTGTTGAGTTCTACAGTTGTGAATGTGTTTTTTTTTTACCTTTCCAGGCAGCCATTGG
Organism: Toxotes jaculatrix; assembly: GCF_017976425.1. Classification (NCBI taxonomy): domain Eukaryota; kingdom Metazoa; phylum Chordata; class Actinopteri; family Toxotidae; genus Toxotes; species Toxotes jaculatrix. The sequence goes on along the minus strand of NC_054417.1, from coordinate 2,339,267 downwards.
TGTCTATTTATTTTACTAGAGTATTAAAATTCAAGTTGGCTTAAAATAGGTGATCAGCCATTGTCGATAACGTCTGTTTTCCTGTCGTCAGAACTATATTTAACTCAAATTTCCCACTCGAAGCAGACGTGATGTTCACTGTGTTGGACTGCCAAATTTAAGTGACTAAAGTCTCACCACAAGGTCTGTTGAGTAGCTGTTCTGGAGATTTCTGTCATATCACATGAGCTTCATCAGCAAAGGGAGTTTTTGCAGTTGTCAAGGAATTATAAATGTTAGATTTTCCTTTTCTTTCTGAGCACTTTAAGGACTTCTTGTCCATGTTGGTTTAAAAGCGGAGCTTCAAAGTCTTGACCTCGGTGACAGCAGTTCACGTACTTTGTTGTTTGATTTTAACCATTTGTTTGTCCTGTATCAGATTAACTTTGCAAAATGACTGGGCATTCACAAGAATATCAACTCTTGTTTCTCAACAGATGAAAGAGGAAAACTCTGGAGTGTTATTTATTTTTATTCAGCTGACCATCCAACCACAGAAACTGCAACGTATTAATCATTTACTGTCTGTTTAGTTGATTTTTTCTTTTTTATTGGATGAAATACTGACCAGGGCTCAGTTCATTTCACTTTCAACTCACTTTTTCCAAAGTACCAGAAAGAGAAGATTGTTCCATCTGTACATTTGAAGACCTAAAAGTAAATGTACTGCAATTTGCATTATGAACTGAGTTGAACGTGACTGGATCTCACCCTTGTAACTTATCATTTAATGATGTCTGTCTTGCCATTTTTGAAGTAAAAGTATATAACAATTATAACAATAATAATATTTATTTATATTTGTATAATTTCTGTTGTATGTTATGGAACAGTAAAATTATGATTGTGAGATAAAGCCTGCTGTTGCACTCCTTTAGTGTGTGTGTGTGTGTGTGTGTGTGTGTGTATGTGTGTGTGTGAGAGAGAGAGAGAGAGGGCAACATGAGCCTCTGGTATTTTCTGTTTGTTTGTTTGTTCAGATACAAACAGAGGCATGGAGTTTGATTCTGTGGCTTTAATGAGCAGTTCCTGCTCAGGTAGTTATTCCTGGCGTGATTCTAGCCACCGGTAGAAATAAGTGATATATGAATTGAACATAAAAGTATTAATTTTCATTTTAATTTTTCATTTAAATTTTTTATGGTTCAAAAAGTAACCATCCTAATATTTCCTCCATTTATCTTTATTGGAAAACTCAGGCACAAAAATCCAAAGATGTACTCCCAATATTCTACCCAATCAGGACCTTGCCTTGCGTAGTTGCTAGGTAAAAAAACGTGTGAGGGAGCCCTGTGATTGGCCGTTCCTTTTACGAAGCCTACGGAGGAGGAAGAGGATTCTTTCGGGAAAAATTTGACGCGTTTTGTTTTGAGGAAGCAAAATTGTGAGTAAACTCCAAACAGCGGCTGTGAAGTGAGGATTGTTGTTGGTGGAGCTGTTGTTTTTAACACGGAGCGCATTTCTACACTTTTTTCTCACCTCTCCTTCTCACAACGAGGCTAAGTGGGTGAGTCAGTTTGGATTTATTAATCAGTGTGTTGAGAGCTATTTAATGCCACTGGCGCTAACTGAAATAACCCATCTCTGGTTAAACATCTGCTGAACTTGAGCCAGGTGTGTTCCAGGTGTGTTAGTTTAGACACAGATGTCATGTGCAGAGATTACCACCCACATGTATGAGGAGTAGGCCTCTTCAGCTGATAGGTTATATTCAGTAATATTTTTTCCACACCTGCAGGAAAGAACACATAAAAACACCACAAACATAGTGAAGATGCAGTGTGTGTAAATTGTATTAAATCCTTGTGGACTTCATAATGAGCCTCAGATTTAGGAATCTGACATGACAAAGTGAAAAGGTGATTTCTGGATTTGGAGTTTTAGGCTCTGGTAACCTCTAAGATGTCCGTGTTCAAGCTTCTGGCAGTCGAAGCTGATGGACAAAATAATTTCCATGTTTTTCTTTCTCTTTCTGGTGGAGGGCGGTGGTGTTTGTAGGAAGGAACGGGGCTCATGGGAAATGGAAGTTACACTTTATTACTTCAGCAGGAGACATACAGGATGTTTTTGAAAGGAGGGGATCAGTGTCCTTTGTAAATCAACGGAAATCGGCACATTGTAATGTAAGCATGGTATTATTCTGAATGAGCAGCAGGCAGATATACATGCATACAGTATATCAGTGAAGTTGAAACTGTTGGAGTCGGGTCACTTGTGATCATTCCCTGGAGAAAGAGAGGCGGGGAAGCTGATCCCTGATCAGCTCTGATGAGAACATCACCCTTGATCTCAGCCACAGCCATGAACTGAGAGAGTTTGGCCTTTACTGTTTTCACATGGACTCGTATCATCTCCGTGCTCCTTCTTCATGGCTGTTGTCAAACAGAGTTAGGCTGATATATGGGGCAGATGATATTCTCAGAAATCTGCCCTGGGTGTATCAGTGAACCCCATATATCAACCAAACCCTTTTCCACAGTGCAGCCTCGCCAAACTCTCTCTGGCTGCGCTGCTCTCAGCTGCTCAGCAGGACGATGATGTAAATAAGGAGCAGACAGATGAGGATGAGGGTGAAGTTGACGAACAGCTCCTGCAGGTTCCTCTTGGCTTGTGGATTCACCTCGATCTGAGACGCTCGGCGGATGGCCGACTTGGTCATGTGCTGAACGCGCTCCATGGAGACGGCGGGCTGGTTAGATTTTGAGCGGCTGGATTGGGAGAGAGGAGAGAATTCGGTCAGGCTGCTCGGCCTGTTTGGACTGAGAGGAGCCGGACTGAGCTGTCAGACTGCTGCTGTGGCTGTCTGCAGGTGAGCTCAGGTCAGGTGTGTTAGACAGCCTGGCCTCAAGTCTCGATACGTCTCTTCTCTCTGCTGTTGACAGAGGGAAAAAAAAAAAAGAAAGGTGACAGTAAGAAAAGGTTGTGACAGACACAGCTCACTGTTGGGTTCAGTCTCACTTTGCCTTCGTGCATCAGCACCCTCCTCCAGGCGCTGTCTCGTGTGTGACCTTTCTGTATCGCAGTGCGTGGTGCGATGATTAGAGGGCTGCTCAGAGGTGTCAGCCGAGGCCTGGTGATGTGTTAAGCCAGACTGTAGTAGGAGTGGCAGCAGCACAAATGTCAAGAATGACAGCATGTTTGCAGACAGTGAAAAAGAGTCATTAGAAATCATTAACTGAAAAATGAAACTGTGAGTTTTCCTATAAACTGTCAGACCTCGCAGACCTGCCTGGCTGCACAGTCATACAGTGAGCTGACTCAGTGGTCATACCAGTCAGGCTGTGGCAGTGTAATTCAATCAGTGTGTTTCATTGATTATTGATTTAACTTTTTATTTGTGCATTCATTGTTTCACTGTAATAACTTTTCCTCTCATAACTGCCTCTTGCTCTCTAACGCCCGTGTTAAATTCTACTTATAATCTCACGACATAAAAAGAAGTAGCTGGAAAAAAAAAAAAAAAAGAAAGCATGTGAGCAGGAATAATAAATGAGCCTCACGGTGCAGCTGCAGGCTCTCTGCACTCTGCTAAATCCCTCCTGTCATCTGATCTGGGACTTTCCTGAGATCAAAGTCACTGTGACAAGGTGACCGTGCTTTTGCATTAGTGGCTCCCACAAACAGTGAACATCTTAGCACTTGTACATCAGCTCTGCCAAGTTCTTTTCTATTTTTAATAAGATTTAAAGTCCTGTTAGCGCCCCCTGCTGGGTAAATTGTTCATTACAGTCTATGATACAACAGCATCCAGGCAGCTTTGGATTCTTAGAGCCTTGTTACTGGAGATGTTTTAACCACCTGATGCCTCCTGCAGACTTTTCAGTGCATGTTTGTGACATTTTACTTTTGCTTCTTCCACCCTTGATCTGCAATCACTTGACATATTAACACACAAAAACAACTTCACACACCCAAAAATCTTCAGCTCCCCAGTGTCATATGAGATGAGCTCATTGTGACGCCCCCGTCCAGCTGTTGGCCCCTGAATCACTCAGCCCAGCAGATCAGAAGCCTTCCACTTAATCCTATCTCTCCCTCTTCCTTATTTTACTTCTCGCACTCAGGAAGAGAAAAGAGTCTTTTTATCATGCCAGAAGTTTGACCTTTGACACCTCGGGGTTTAACCCGGGACGTCTGTGTGGGCCTCTACAGTTTGTGTGACTGACAGCTTGTGAGTTATCCTTTACTTGGGCTGAGTGCTGACTGTCAGCCACTTCATGCTAGAAGACTGGCTGTCCTTCTTCTGTGTGACTGCTGTGGAAGTAATCCTCGTCTGCCTCCACAGAAGAAAAGCCAGTGAAAAAAACTGAACACTGACAGTAAATATACGCAGGCTTTCTTCTGCCTCATGACATTTCGGAGCCTGTGAGTCTGTAGCACACACAGCGCACATATCTCCTGCCCAGTTTAACCCCTGCCCCGACTAAAAAGGGTCAACTTTTCTGATTTATCAACAAGCCATTTCCCTGTCATCACTTGCTCCTTTCCTCCTCTGTGTCTGTCTGTGCTTCTCACATCTCACAGGACCACACAGACGCAGCTGTCGCTCTGTCAGAGGCACGCACTGATTGGCTGATCCCCGTCAGGTCATTTAAATAAAAGCACGCAACTGGACAAGACGCGGCGACCGGAGGAGTCGGACGGGCCGAGAGCTCGCTGTGTCAGGTGCTTTGTGTTCTTTTGTTAATTTCAGGAGTTTTAGCTCTTGAGGCCTCTAAAACTATAAAAGCTCACAAGCCAACAAGTAAATTACCTAAAGGGTCATTTTAAGTGTTATTGATCCATTAAGGAGAAATGAACTGTGTTTAATCAACAGGTGTCTCAGTGATTTCTGCTCAGTCATCCTGTTGTTGTTGTGAGCTGATTCACTTCTGGATCAGCTTCATTCCTCCACTGTAGTTTCTATGAATTAGATGATTAATCTTAATTTGATTATAAATAAATAAATAATCTTGATCTTCTTTTACTCCTTTGTTCATAGCAACTTCAGTGTTTTTATTTTGCCTTTAAGCTTACATATAAATCAAGTTTTATTTTTAGATGCTTGTTACTGCTAAAGTGGAGTTAACTCCTCTCCTCTGTTGAAAGGACCATGTTGTACTTTTATAAACACAATCAGCTGTTGTTATCCGTCGTTGCCAAGAGCTAAATACCTCCAGTGTGACCAACAGAGGGGGTGTGATGTGTTGATGTGCAGTTAGATATGAAAGTTAGTGAGCGTTTCATCTTAGAAGCTGAAATATTTCCAAAAAAAAACTTAGTGTGTGTTTGTGTGTGTGTGTGTGTGTGTACTCTCTTAGATGCCAGTCGTTCCATGGGTGTGAGCTTTATCAGTGCGTGTCAGCACCAGAAACTGTCGTCTTAAGCGGCACATGAATCCAGATGTACAGGTACACACACACACGCACACACAGAGAGACACACACACTCACTCAGACACACACATTCACACACTCATATGAATGCACAGAGATTTCTAACCACTCGTTCTGCTTCTTTCTGCTGCTGAGTGTTAACGGCTCAGGTGATTAGTTTCCTCTGATCCCTGTGTGATTGGACCAGAATCAATAAATAGCTGCAGTGTCTTTAACAGCCTGTACGTCCTCGTAAAGCGAACTGACAGTAAAAGGGCAGAGTCTGACGTCTGTTGACTAATAAAATGTAGGTTAGGCAGAGATGTGGGTTTGCTGATGCTGACCTGTTATTCCAACAGGGGCACGATCAGTGTCACCCACCCACTGATGACAGCTGTTGGGTGCCAGTGGTTCGCACCAAAATTAAATTGACCTTATTTTAGGCCCTCGTGCTTCTGTCTTCTCTCTCCTGACTGAATATGAGTTCTGACTAAATGCCGGTGGTCAGTCAGGACTGAAATGAGCTGAACAGACGGTCGGATTCAGAGAAACCTGAATGATACACCCAGTCTGATCAGCTTCATCTTTACTTCTGTGGTGCAGGCCGTATCCTATCGTATCAGAGGTGACTGGACTGGCCTGACTTTAAACTGAAGGCCAGTATCAATAGGTGGCACTCGCTCTTGTAACCTTGAACTATGAAATGAGTGTTTAGATTGAGCTGATTTGGTTTCCCAGCGCTCTAAAATAAAACCATGTGCCTTGGATGGGACTGTAAGAAGTGAGGATGAATGTTTATCCCTCTGGGAGGCTCAGTCCCGTTTCCACCGCCCCCCGCCTCCCCCTTCAGAGCTGTGTTTACTGTATGTGAACAATGACTTTTTTATAAGAAGCATTGATTCATAGCGTTCTCCTCTGTATATTAACATAAAACGTAGCATCCTCTGACTCTCACAGTAAGATAAATGACGTCTCACTGTAACTGTGTTACTTGTGCAGAGCCACTGACTCTGCAGAGAACATTTAACCACCAGTTACTGCTAACAAGTGACTGACTGACATGAACCTCAGGAAGTCTGTAGTTCAATAAGAAAGCAATTTCACTTTCATTTACTAATAAAACTTTAATATATTAAAATTTTCTAGTTCCATGATTCATTCTAAGCATAATTATCACATATACATCATCTGGTATCGTTATTATCTCCCCATCTGCATCTAACAGTGAATTTAGATTGAGAGAATGCAGGATGCTGCCTCTTACCTTTCAGATGAGAACAGAGCTGGTTGGTGTTTGAGAGAGAAATGTCAGATATGCAACGCTCTCCAAAGCTGTAGACACAATGTGAGAGAGAGGGAGAGAGAGAAAGAGAGAGGGAGAGAGGGAGAGGGAGAGAGAGAGAGAGAGGCAGGACATCCTAGAAAAGATTTTAGAGGAGTGGGGATACCAAGGTCGTACCAGGTCTGGTGAATTACACACGTCTACCAGGGAAGTTCAGTTTAGTTCAGGATAAACCTGAATGCACCTCAGACAGCAGTGTTTTATATACAGCATTTTTTAATACGATCTAATCGTTGATTATTAAATATTTCCATATGAACCAGCCTTTAGCAGCAGCAGAGATTGTAGCTGAAAACGTGGGGAAATGTGATGATGATTTATGCGTCCAGCTGTTCTGGTTAAGCGTATTTTTTTTTAACTTTTCTTGTGCTCACCCACTTCATTGTGCTTCCCTTGGTGCTGTGGGTGAGCGGGTGAATTCTTCATCTTTTATTTAATGCATCTGTGACGTGTTATCTGGGAAGGACCAGTGCATCACAGCAGCTAGCTTGCAGTTTGGCCAACAATCAAACATCGTGCCTGGAGTACTCTATTGTCTTCATTATCCTGGCAGGCTGATAGACACTTGGCACAAGCGTGGTACCGATGAACAGCTGATGGCACCTCTAAATATACAGTTTGGCCATGACCACACCAGTGAAGAGCCTGAGAATTGATCCCTTGGGGATCAGGATATTGTTGAAGCGTCAGTGAAAAACAATAATTTCCCAGATCGCCGTGTTACCTACATTTGTCTTATATCTCCAAAACTGCATGAAAACTAAATAAATGTTAAAACTGGTCTTTGGCAAAGTAAGTGTGTATTTGTGTTTGGGTGTGTGTGAAGTCCTGGACAGCTTCCTTCACTTGGGAGAAATCAAAAGAGACAAGGGGTTCAAAAAAAAGTCAGGAAAAAGTAAAAATAACCCCCAACTGTGGCCCAGAAAGCAGCGCATCTGCCTTATAAGGAGAATGTGCACGTAAACAGGCTGTCAGTCCGGAGCTGGGCAGTCAGCTTTGTTGTTACTGCTGCTCACTGCTCTACTGTGGATGCACACTTCAAACAGTCCGAGCACATGCACAGGCTGATTTTTCCCTGTGTTTTTCCAGAGATAAGATGATCCTCCCTGTGGGAAAGCTGGGTTTCTCAAGGAGGACAGAAAATGTATTCAAGAAAATGGACAAGTCCGTGGACAAGTGTGATGCATGTGCAGGATAGGGACAGCATTTGGTGACTCTGGTATTTATAAGACAAAATGCAGGTATTGTCTGAGAGGGACAGAGGTGGTCTTTTAAAACTAAGCACTGATGTAATGCCAGGAGACGTCCAGTACAATATCAAGAAATGTTATGGTTAAAAAAAGACTGTTTGAAAGGTCATCTGTCTCCAGAGGGACGGAGGTTTGTTTGTTTGCTTTTCAGCCATGTTAGTGTTGTGACTCTGAACATTTACATTGACAACATTAGTATAGATCAAAAGTGTGACAACACATTATTAGCTGTGATGCACCATCACAGAGCAGGAAGCATTTGGCCCAGCACTGACAGGATAAACCTGGAAAGTGAAAGTCATTAACACCACTGTGGTGCTCTCGAGTAAGACCCTGAAACCTGTGAGGAGCTGCTGAGTGACCGTCAGCTCAGACTGTAGCTGTGCTGGGTGTGAACAGGCTAATCTTCAATCTGACTGTGACTTCATTCTCAGGGGATGATAAATGTATATATAAGTGTCTCAACGATCCGTTTTTATCATCATCATCTTCTTATTCATTCCCATGAACACACTGCTTTTAGTTCCAGTTGAAAAATTATTATAAAAAATGTTCCACCATAAAAATAGTTTTGTTTTTTGTTTTTTTTTGGGTTTTTTTTTTCTCAGGAGCGTTTCAGCTCTGCAGCCTTACATGGTGAAATGTGAGACTGCTCTGACCAAAGACTAGAAAGAAAGGAAGACACAGAGGGAGGGAAACGACTGTACTGATACAGAAAAGCATGGAAGGCCAGAGAAAACAGACTACGCTTCTGCTGCCGGTCAGAATACAGACAGTTCTCTACTGGCCAGAGAGTTAATTACAGAACTTATATATACTTTTTGACCTTTGGACTGATCCAGGTTCGCTGCCTCCCTTTGTCTCTAGTCTTTATGCTAAGATAAAGCTAATGGGCACCTGGCTGCAGCTTCGTTGTTACTCTGGAACCGACAGGCAGCGCAGGCATATGTGTTATCAGTTGGTGTAACCGTCCACACAATCCTAAATTCTGGCTTTGTCTGCTCACAGCGCCTCTGAGCTGCGCACACACAGGAAGAAGGATCTGAGCTTTAGTATGTGTCTGAAAAAAAAGTCTCAGGAAAACCCAACATTATGAATGTTTGATAACTCCACAGTTTATTGTAAATAAACCAGAACTGTTTAGCTCTGCGTGTCAGTTGGTATTTAACAGAAGGAAGTGTTGAGGAAATATTCTCTAACAAAGGCCCCGTCCTCTCCTTACATCCTACATAAAGCTGTGCTACTTGCCTTTGAGATAGATAGATAGATAGATAGATAGATAGATAGATAGATAGATAGATAGATAGATAGATAGATAGATAGATAGAGGGCACGTTAGGGATGTAAAGGGATGGAGGGAGGGTTTACCCCATCAGCTGTGTTTACTCTGGAAGCCTTAGTGCTTCTGTTGGCAGCTTCACACACATTCTCTCTCACTCTCTCTCTCTCTGTCACTCTCTTTCTCCTTCCCCCTCTCTGTTCTCCAGATATAGCCAGCTATGTGGAGGAGCCTACAACCAGCTTTTCCCCAGAGGCCTCTGTCTAAGAGCAGGGTTTATCTGATATGAGCTTTTGAAGCACAGAGCCAACCCAACATAACAGTTCTCCTCTGAAACCCACTCTAATGACATTCAAGTGTTTGTGCATAGAATTTAAGAATTGGCTCAGGGTTTATCTTTGCTAAAACAGATCATTAGGGTCTCTTTATGTTGCAGCCACACACGGTCAGACTTTGCTGCTAGGCCTGAGTAACCTCTCTGAACTCTGTCAGTTTACTGTTAGCCATTAGCCTGCACCCTGCTGCTAAGACAGTAGTGGTACGTGAAACTGTCAGGACCACCCAGATGGCAACGTCCTTGCTCTTCAACACAACTGCTCACAAAACTTTCTGTCCCTCTTTTACAGTTTCCGGCACAAGTTTGTTTACGTTGTCTTACCTTCCCACACGTCTCTCAGCTGACGGTCACCTATTGATTATCTGGTCCCAATGTAGAAACTGGATCGAATTCTTATTGGCTTGTGGGGGAACCAGAGGAAGGGCAGTAATAAGCAGCTTTTATTGAGTTAAAAACAAAACAGAAACACAGTCGAAACCCATTTTCACAATATGGGACCTTTAATCCGTCGGTGAGCAGGGTTACAGAAAACATCCCCTGATGTTTCCCACACAGCGATGGCTGCATCAGTATGCACACTAACGCGCTGAACCTAATGTGATTACAAAGGCACTGCAATTGAAACACAGGCCACACACACCTTAATCTGATGATCTTGTTTTAATGAGAAATTTGGATTGTTAATGTGGGCAATTGAGACGTATGGAGGATTGAGTTATTAAATCAGTTGGAGGCGTGTGTCTGTGTGTGTGGTGGAGGACATGTCACACTTTCAGTTGTCAGTTTAACATTGTTTTTTGGAGAGAGTAGTTTTATTTACATCCAGCTGATGTCGTACATTTCAGCAGTTACAGCAGCAGCAGCAGCAGCAGTGACATGATGGGCTCTGACATGAGGGAAGTGACTGACAGTGTTTACAGCCTGTAGGGGAGCATGTCAGTCTGACTGACCAGCAGCTGACACAGTGAGGGTGGGGATGGGTCTTCAAAGATCTTTGGTTGTGGCTCCTTATGGGAAACTAACTCTATACATCCAACTAGCTGAAGTGTCTCAGAATCGCTCCCAGCTGTTGGGCTGCTGCTCTGCGATAAACAGTTTCATCCTCAGGGATCAAAAGTCCCACAGAAATCCAACGGAAGTCTCCACAGCTACTGATCACCATCACAGCTGCCAGTGCTCCCAGTATGAAATAACACAAATCTAATTCTCCCAGTTTACCAAAATAACCGCTGGACCCAATCCTGGCATGCGCGCCGTACTTCTTCAATAAAACCACATAAAACGAATGCAGCCGGGCCTCCCGAAATAAAACCACGCAAATCCACAGCACCTGATCTGTGTCGTCCCCTGTCACGTCTCCAAAATGATCACTCAAATCCAGAGCCTCCAAAGGACGGCATTCCCCAGAGATACCCGGCAACGATCACTCACATTCGGAATGCCCCGGGACACTCGACCTCTAAAAATAACACAAATCCAGCGTGCTGGATTTTTGGACACACTTGTCATTCCTCTGAAAATAGAAACCGAAATCAACTGAGGCTTATCTACGCTGAGATCAGAGCTGCAATTGGCCAATGTATCGTTTTTTGGACAAAATACTTTCACTGTGTTAGATGCAGTCTTTTTATTTATTTATTTATTTCAGTTTTAGGGATAAAGATGCAGAAAGGTCCAGCAGTGATGAATGAATCTAAAGATGTAAACAACATTAAAAGCAACAGAGAGAGGTTCCTGACTTCCTCTCTTATCCCCCATTAATCTCCCCTCTGTTTATCCTTCAACAAACACAGATGAGTGTTTTAAACTGCGTCTCACAATTAATCTCTGTAATATTAGCTTTCTGTTAGCACTACTGTCTGTCTCCTGTCTGTCAGGTGAAACTGAAACTTGCAGATTCAGAGCCAAAAGTGAGAACCTGGCACAGGACGGGCAGTGGTTCAGATAAGGGAACACACAATGTTAAACAGTAATGATAAACAAAATGAATAATCCGATTTTTATAATCAGGTTTTAACTTTCTGCTATTTTAATTATAAGGTGTCTGTAGAATCATGTTCAGCTGCAGTTTATTTCTGTGAATCAGTTTGTTTTTCTAATGTACTCAGATGGAAAAACTTGTGCAAAGTTGAAACCAGTTACTATTTTTAACCATTAATATCCTGAACTAAAGACTAAACATAATTAACATAATTCTAGTCTGATTATATCTAACAGTAAATCTGAGCTTCACTAAACAGCGTCCCAGTGAACAGGAACCTTGTTCTGCTGCAGATAGTGCAGGCCACTAGATGCGTAACTAAATGTTCTTATCACAGGCCGTCATTAGAGCACAGTGGGCATTCTTTCCGTTGAAACCGTATTATGTCATCACACCGAGTCTATAAACAGATGCTCTGTTCACAAAGACAGCTTCAAGAGTCAGCCGGCGTCACTGAGCTGTTCTCTGTGAAGGTCCTGTAAAAACATTCCTGTGTGCTGAAGATGCAGCGGTGCAGGTCAACACCAGCTACGTGCTGCTGGTTAGAAAGCCTGAAACCACTTTATCTCTGATGCAGTAAATCAGTATAGAAAGAAAATGCATATTAATACAAATTATTCTGGAAGTGATCTCAACACATCTGTCACCTAAAATATATCCTAAACCCTTTGGTTCCCCTCCACCCTGAGGTCAGAGGTCATGTCGTCTCGAGGACAGAGCCTCTTCAGTAATTGGCTGAAGGGCCCTTCAGCAGGACTTCAAATCATCTAGTTGAAGGACGTCCACTCTGCTCATCACACCCCTGCTGATCCAGGAGTGAGAACCATTTGGTTTCACACAGACTAGTTGAAATATCTGATTGGCTGCAGTTATTTGGGGCGTTCTGATATGACGATGAAGTCATCTGCAGCGCCCTGATTGGCTGTTGAGGTTAACACAGAGGATTGTGATTGGATGCAGGAGTATCTGAAGGGTCTGTGTGGTGTCTTCGGTCTGATGTACAGACAAGTTGGACCGGAGCAGTGGAAAAATAACTGCTCTATTTATAAAGGCCCATTTAACAGAAGAGGGTCATCTGTGTCCCTCACAGGAACACAAACAGTCAGCCCGTCCTCCCCGCTACCAAGAACTCATTCCACCGCAAGATCACATCAGGACTCAGAGCTACCTGCTTCCACCTTTTTCACAAGCTGTCACACAGAGCAGAGACGCCATAAATCACATTTTAAAAGCTGGACGTATGCACATACTGAAGCTGGGACCAAATCCAGCTGGTAGCTGCTGTCACCTGAAGCCCTGTCCTTCCACATGCACACAGTAGTTTCTGTCCTTAACTCAGCCGGACAATCGTCATCGTGCTTGTGCCGGTCGTGCAGGAGTCACTTCCCGTATTAAAGGTCTGTGTGCATCATTTTGAACCACATACGCATGTAATGGTGCCACTCTGTGGACAACTGCAGACACTGTAAGAGTATCACAGTGGATCGAGCCTAACGTGATGCTGTTGATTGTCAGTATGCAGTGGTCTGTGTCAGTAGATAAGAAGAGTGGCACGTATTTGATTATGCAGAGAAAATAAACTGGCTGGAACCAGAGAATATGTTTTTCTGCAACAATTCATCTGTTATCAAAATAGGTGCAGGCTATTTTGTTGGATCAGATGGCCACTATAACAAAGATATATTTCTATATAAATATAACAAAATAAATGAAAAATAAAAGCAGCAGCTAAATAAAGATATTAGTTTTTCTCTGTCCTGATGCGTTCATCAACACAAAATATGACCCTGTGTTTGCTTCTGTGTTTCAGCAGAATGGGGAAGTGGTTCATGCACCAATGGCACAAACAAGATCTTATTTTAAAAAGAGTCAAATATGCGTTTGATGTATGAGAGATCAACCAAACCACAGTGCAATGAGTACTGAGTGAGTGGCGTTTGTTTATCTTGACCCGGTGGATGAAGACAGCTGAGTTTCAGCAGCAGTAAATGGGAACTACTGTCAGACAGAGAGAATTTTTATTAATTATTATTAACAGTGGATCAGATGTTTGTCAGTCATTTGAAAAGAGTCGCTCGCAGTAACAAACCCACAAATAACTTTCCCCCAGCTGCGGTTCAGCTCAGCTCTGCTGCTGGTTCCTGTGGCCTCTTGAGCTCATTGTTTGAATTCTCTGGCCTTCAAACAATGATCTCATCCACCTGCCTGGCACCAGCTAGACACTAGTTTGTGAACATTGTGGAGCATTTAGCAGCTAAAGAGCCAGACTCCAAATGAAGTAAACATTAGAGACTTTATTTATGCATTTCTACCATAAATAACATTAAAAAAAACCCTTTTATAAAGACCGTTCCGTGAGGGTAGATGAGGTGTAGGTGGCTGAGCTTATTTTTGACATCATCTTCATTGTGGGCTTTTTGGTTGTGGAAAGTAATCTGTCTTAAAATTTCAGTCCTGGTTGTTTTGGTAACAGCTGTGGTTACTGGTGGTAACAGCAAGTGTGCAAGTATTGCCCACTGAGGAAGAAGAAGTTGAATCTGAATCGGTGTAAAGGCTGAGACGAATCATAACCTTGTGTTGTTTTGATAAAGAAAATAGTGTTTGCCCTTTTTGTGTTGTGTTGTGTTGTGTTGTGTTGTGTTGTGTTGTGTTGTGTTGTGTTGTGTTGTGTTGTGTTGCGTTGTGAGCAGCTACGTCACCTGCTTCATCCAGTCATCTGTTTTAGATGCTCATTAAGCACTAACCTCTGTTACTTTTCCCTTTGCTGCTTCAAAATAAAAGCTGCTCCCATGTTCCCACTCCCAGGCCCAAGCTTTTACTGTGAACTCAACTACCCTGGAACTTAACACTCCTCTGAGACTGCGTGAGAGTGATCAGTGAACAGGAAGTCTATCGATGAGACATTAATACATATTAATATGCAGTTTTAATCCGGTATGGGAAAGACAGGCTCTGCCAGTAACAGATTTATAGCAATTTGTTAGCAAGTGAAACCAAACAGTGTGTTTCTGTAACTGCCAGGATGTGAAGGTAGCGTTATGATATACTTATACATTTGTGGACATAAAAACCCGCCCACACACACAGCACAAGAAGGAACAGGTTTAAGGTACTAAAGTTGAAAATGGAAGAACCATAAAGGTGCTGGAGGATGTGAAAGGTAATAGAGATCCACAGTGACTTCTGTAACAGATTCCTTTTTACAGCATGAGAAAGAAACAGTCTCAGAGATTTTTAATTTCCTTATGTGAACTACAGCTACATTAATGTTGAACCTAAAGTGAGAAGTAGCATCTCATTGCCCGGTTTTCAGTCTGTGTATCACTCAGGTCTACAGTTAATGTCACTTGAAAACCTACTTACAATTATGATCCTGACAGTTTCTCGTCTAAGAGAGAAAAGCTTTTGCGTGAAGCAGCCGACAGATGATAGAGCATGATAATAACCTGATAACAATGAGACCATCATGTCTCCAAACAAAGAGCTGACCATCATTCTGAGATGAGTCAAGACATTTAGTTAAAAAAAAAAAAAAAAGCAGGAAGTAAGAAGATGATGCATCTTTCTTGGAATATGAATTCATGCAGACTGCCTGAGTTATAGTTCCTCTTATTGCTCAGGAATATGATTACACATCATTCAAATACAGAAGGCTGTGAAGAGGTCATAGAAGTTCATCCTGGCTTTTCTTCATGTGTTGCCTGATAGTGAAGACAGAGTGTGACCTGATGATTTTATTCAGTAGCCTGTTAAATACCGAATGTAAAAGTCAAGCAATGCAGGCCAGCTTGTGTTGGTAAGTGAAATATTTAGCATAATTATTCTTATATATTCGTACATACAGTATCCTTATGTCGTGTTCTGCTGAAAGGATAAGTTTGGTTTCTAAGTTTTTTTTCTCTTTATGTATTTATTTGTTGGTTTGTTTAACAATACATTTTTAAAAAATTGTTCATCAGAAGGCTGGTATAGCTGCTGCTCTGTGCCGTGGGTCTCCGGTTTGCATGTTGTATGTTATGATTTTTGACCTGTGCTGCTTCGATTGTGATGTTTCTTCTTTCCTCTCTTCCTCCCTTGTTACTGCCCAAACCTTATGGCAGCACTAAAGCACTGGAGTACACACTTAACTGTGTGTCAAAAAAAAAATGACTGTTGAAAATGTTGGCTTCACTTAAAAAAAAAACAGGTAGACACGTGGAAGTGATCACCGTTCTGCTCAACAGTTAACATTTCTGAGTTTCTCTGCGCCTCACCTTGTTTATCAGTGTCAGATCTTTGTTGGCTCATCTCCAGGGCTGTTGAAACCTGACATTTCAACCATCCTTGTGATATACAGAGCTATTACTGGCTCAGAAATCATGACGGGAAACCACAAGCTGGTGTTAATTCAAGCTACACGTATAATCATTTCCCCTGTGTTTGTTTAGTGGTGCAGCAGCCACACACAGTCAGGAGAAAAGAAGGGCAGAGCACCCATTTATACAGAATTATTTCAGATAGCACAACATCTGCCTCCGGCACAGTTAGAGGGTGAGGGTGTGTAGCGATGCTGTTTGTCTGACATCCAGTCAAACCTACAGAGGTAAGAAACTTAATC
Organism: Toxotes jaculatrix; assembly: GCF_017976425.1. Classification (NCBI taxonomy): domain Eukaryota; kingdom Metazoa; phylum Chordata; class Actinopteri; family Toxotidae; genus Toxotes; species Toxotes jaculatrix. The sequence goes on along the minus strand of NC_054417.1, from coordinate 2,323,088 downwards.
TTCTACGTAAATCTCTGACCTTCCAGCTGCGGGAGAACAAATATTTCTAACCTGGCTTAAAATTGTGAAGCAAATCGCAACTTATTTGTCAGATTACCATCACAGAAGTTTTAATACTTGCCAGATCTTCATGACACATCTTTCCTTAAATAAACATTTCCAAAGTTTTCAGACGTTTTCAGCTTTTTTTTACTAAAATTTGCTTGTGAGAAATTAGTCAAATCAACAAAGCTGGACATTTATTTCTCATTTAGTCTGAAGTGTTCAACTTTCTTTTGACTTTGACAGTTTGTAGCTGTGAGAGGAGGAAAACTGCTGAAACGTTTTACGCCATTTGATCTGAGTCAAATTTCGTGTGAATCAAATGTGAATGGAAAACGGTGAGAAGACGAGCGATGACATGCTGCAGTGGTTGGGAAAATGTAGTCACTTTGTAAAGTTCGTTTTTTAAGCTGACCCAAAATCCATACAGCGCAAAAGGAAGTGGTTTGAACCAGATGTCAATGTATGCTTTAAGGTCTTAAACATACGTTCATATGTAGCAGTTTGGTGTTTGTGTTGGGATTTTGTTGTGTTGTGATGATCTTTAAATGCAGGTCACAGATTGTATTTTTAGCTTCTGAAGCAATAAAAGTAAAATAAGTATCACAGTGAACACGACCCTCGCTTTACTCACTTTGTTCTTCAACTATGAAAGTAGATAGGGCCTCTTGGATCACTTCCTTTAGAAACAATATACATGCACACATGAAGGAGGTGATCTGTGCTCAGACAGGAAATAACCTTGAAAATGGAAAGTGGCTGTTCTTCTTCTTTTCAGCTAAATATGATGAGGATGAAGATGGCTGCTGTCACCACAGTCTCTCTGCTTCTGCTCCTCTGCTCCGTCATCTCCCCAGGTACGATTCAACAGTTACACTCCTCACACTCACTAAGTGGTAGGATGTTATCATTCATGAGAGTTTTTTGTGCAGTACAGGTCTGTAGATTAGTAGATTATGTTTTCAGGTTCCCCATTAGCTTCTGATTTCAAACTCACTGGTGCTTACCATTAATTTCATTTTTAAAAAATTCTGTTTGAAATCTCCGGCCAGATGAAGATCTCTTTAAGTGCTTTCCACATTTTTTCTGCTTCTGTGCTCCAAATGATTCTGTTTTCCACCTCAGATTTTTTTTTACAAATATGTGTAACAGTGCCATCGCTTTCTGATGTGGTTCACGTGTTTAAATGTGTGTTACCTTTTTAAGGCTGCGATTGGTCTGTTGATTGATCAGTTTTCCAGCAGGGAAAAGCATCAGAACTCAAAACGTTGTAAAACTGTACAGTTTGTAAGGAAATGGGCCAGAACTTGGGGTTAGGCAACTAGTGTTGATGGTTAAGATTAGGGAAAGGAGAAAGGTAATGTGTTATGTCAGTGAGTATTGTGAAACAAGTTGGTGTGTATGTATGTGTGTGTGTGTGCACTTACATCATTCTTTTTAGTATAGATGTAGATGTGTCCATATAACTGTGGCTTTGCTTGCTGTTGCTTTGCGATCAGTCGGAAACACTCATGCTTCCGCTCCTTTGGCAGTCGCAGTCAGCGTCCGTACACTTAGACAAAAGAAGCACGTAGCTGCAGCGTGAACCTGCTGCTGCTGCTGATGTGGTTACTGTGGTCTGAACACGTTTGTGGGGGATGAACGGGAAGGAAAGCAGCAGTGACCAGCACAAGCAGCATTCACACCATACACAGGCAACAACAGGAAGAATTAATAAGTGAATATACTACATATTACAAATACAGGTACCACATTTTTTTATATACATAATAATTCAAATGAATGTTACATATAAAACATGGAGGATAGAAACCCAGGTACATATATTTTTTTCTTATTGGTCTCTCTTCATCAAATATGTAATAATTTGTTGTTTAGTTTATTAACGATTTACCATTTCGATAACGAAATGGTAAAATTATTTTACACTTTCAGAAACTCTACTACTACAATTTAAACGTCAGTCAGTGTTTCATTTTTATCATTGCACATTCATTAAAATTACTTTTGCATCGGTTCAACCAAACATATGAATACATATATTCATGCTGTGAATATTCTGATATGTGAAAGTCAGAGCTGATGGTTAACGTGTTGAAATAAAGGCGTGAAGAGGAGGAGCACTCAGCAGACCTTCACACCTCTGTCTGCTGCTTCCTGGAATTCTAGTTACTTCTATGCTTATGAAGCTTAAAATGATGAGGAATTCAACTCAGTTTTCTTTACACACTGAAGTGAAAAAAAAAGCATTATTGTTTTAAAATGACAAACATCTTAAAGGACTGTGAACGACTGCCGGAAGTTTACTGTAGGACGTTTCCAAACTAGATGAACAGTTGATTAGAACAGGAGTTTTGAGGAAGTAGGCAGTAGATGTGGTTTCTTCAAAATACATTCTATTTTCCTGTGGTCACAGCTCTGATCGCAAATTGATTCTTGATCACAAGACAATGTTGTCTTGTGAAGCAAAGTATCCTGAGAAAATAAGACACATAATTGAAAAGTACAAAGCCGTTGCTCCTCTCTACTTCACCAGCTTTGGATTGCATTATGAAAATAGCGATATCAGTACCAAACTTTTCTGTTGTGCATCTGGATGATCCAACTGTTAGATGTGATCTTTAGACGAAATTGTTTGCGGAGCATTGCTGTGTGCTGGTTGTTATTATCATCACAGGGATGAAACGTCTTTAAAAACCTGATCTCCTAAAAATTACCTATATATAATAACACGTGTTCTTGGTTTTTCCATGTTACGCATGCATTTACGCATTGTGCTGTAAGCTTGGTGACACTGAGGCCTCTTCGTCACTAACTGGGCCACAGGGTTACGCTGACCCTCACATCTTTGTAACTGCCACTGAAATTAAGACGTTGACTGAACTTCTGACTCAAATCTTTGTTCCAGAGAAGCCTTAAACCACCCAAGTTATTTTTTAACGTATGGGAAAATATTGTTGTTTTACCTTGTGAGCTCATAACTCTCATGACCATTAAGTTCCTGTGGGTTAACTTCACAGAAAAAGAAACGATCTCAGCGATACATTCTGTGGTTGCAGATCAAGGATTCTGCTGAGCGTTGCTTTTTGTTCTGTTACTTGTTTTGTGTGTTTTTCTTTTGTTTTCTTCACCCGAAAATTCCTGAAAAAACCAGAGGCAGATTTTGTACGTGAAAACAGAGGCTGGACGTTCATGCAGATTTTGTTTGGGAGTGTATTTAGTTGAGCATGACTTCTCAGCAGACTGTAGCCTGAGATACATCCTCAGTGCATTCAGGGTTTGCAAAAGGTGAAATGATGTGTAGGCTGCAGAGTTTCATTTTATAGATTTTGGTCAGGGTAGGATTTCATGTACTTGCAGAGTCAAAGGTGCACACACACTCAGGAGATGGCGATCAATAGAAATGATTCCTTTTTCCCAGAGTGGAACATTTTGTTTATGTAATTTAAAATCTCAATTGTGAGAATCGAAGAATAAAATGATCAAAAGTTTCATTTTCCTTTTTACACATGAGCCAAAGCGTCATTTCCCTCGCTTCATGTAAGCGTTTCCCTTTCTCAAGAAAAGTGAAAGAGGGAGGAGGTGGTTGGCAGTTGGTGCTGTACAACCTATGCAGCAGCTCTTGATGCTGGCACAGGCTTGTCCAACTAATCTGGTTTGATCTAAGTAGAAGAACCTAGTGTTGGAAATGGGAAAAACTGTAAACCCACTGTAAATATTCATCCCTCAGCAGCAGTGCCTAACACTTTGGTTTTCAGTGTCATGACATCAGCTTCTTTTGCGTGCCATGTGAATCTCCATTGTATTTCTTCACCTTTGTTCCACAGCTTCTCAAGAGCACTGTGACAAGTATGCTGTAACAGGAGGCGAGTTTACCGTGATCCTGAACCACACCCTGAAGCCCACAGAAAAACTAAGATGGAAGCACAACACTACAACAATCTTGGATCGAAATCCACCGAAGACAGCAGGGTCAAAGCCCACATATAGCAAAGGGAGTGAGAGTGATATTTATCAAAATGGATCTCTGAAACTGACGAATCTGAAGAAAAACCAAACAGGGACATACCAACCAGAGGTTTTCGAAGATGGAACACCAGTACAAAATCTGAAGAAAATGTTTTTATGCATATGGGGTAAGTAACAACAGATTAGAAACACATTTCCTCTGTTTAGGTAAATATATCTTGATATATCTTCCTGTCTGTCAGTCTTTATGCCTCACCTGGATCAGAAGTAAAGGTAAACACTTTCCAATATGTTACCTGATAAATCCTATCAATGTTAAGTGTGACATTGTTATAGATGTACGCCATAGGAAAATACTTTGGTCATCAGTTCACATATGTTTTAACATTTTGTTTGTCATGATATGATATTCAGAGGGTTTTTAAATGCACAGTGAACACCACTTCAAATAATGTTTGATCTAATCAAATCTACTCTTCTCAGACCCCGTCCAGAAACCTAGCCTGAAGACTGACTGTGTCGAGGCCAAATCAGAAGTCAAGTTTACCTGCAGTGCCAGTAAGGTGAGAGCAAGAAACCAGAGAGAGAGAAAGAAACCAAACTGTGTGAAAAGCAAAATGCAGCTTTGCATTTAACCGATTTAGGCCGCTTTAAGCAGCTGTTCTTAGAAATGGAGGGGGAAAAGCCAGACAACATAAAGAGCTGAATGTTGATTGTTTTTTGAGTTGGGGGATGTAGCATGAGTACCAGCTGATTATGGGCCACTTTGGGCATTGTAGTTTTGTAGGTGCTGTGCCCCATTGTAGTTGTTTTGCTTCAGTTCTCCAGCTTCACATGGCCTCCACATAACATTAGTCAGTTTCCCTTATCAAAGTAAAAGCCCTGAGAAATCTTCACTTGTACTAGTTAAGTCTTTTTTGTTATGCTTGAAGGTCGCTCATATTCTCATGATAAACTTCTACCCTGTCCACTAATGATGTTTTTACCCAGGTACCTGGTGGTTTCAACTTTGAATGGCTTCTGAATGAAAAACCCCTCACATCGGAGAAAGGTCAGACTCTGACAAAAAAAGTCAAAGATGTGAAAGAAGTTTCCATAAAATGCAGAGTTTTCAACAACGCCAGCTCTGAGACCAGTGAGCCTGTTACACAACCATGCTTTAAAAGTGAGTATTATCCCGTGGGTTCTACAGCTATATCTTTCTGGCCAAACAGTGAGGTGTTTGCCTCACATATGATGGAAATCATGCAGTTATAAATATGATATGGACTGTTAAAGATAAGAATAAAACAGTTCAGTATTACAGAAATTATCTGAAGCTCTTAATCTGAATTCTAACTAGACATTTTGATTATGTTCTTTTCCAGATTATTGCATCTATCAGATTATTTGACATAAGACTTAAGATACATGAAATCAATATTTAATCTACGTGTTTCCTCTCCCCATCTCTCCTCCTTAAGGCCTTATCCCTGAAAAAGTTCTGGGAGTTAGTATCTGGATTTTCGTGGGCGGTGGAGGAGGTATGTTTACTCTCCCGTGGTTACTCCACGGGTTAAATCATGTGATCTTTGTGAAATTTTGCTTCAAGTTGCACCTTACTGAAATATGCAGTTATTGTTGTTGTTTTTTTTTATTTCTCAAACAAATGATTGATTATTATTCATCCTCATCAGGTGTTGTTCTTCTGCTGATTATCTTGGTCATCGTTTGCTGTGTCAAGGCCAGACGGAAAAAACACATGCGGCTGAAGGGTAAGTGTTTCCCTGTTTGTTTGTTTGTTTGTTTGTTTGTTTGGTTGGTTGGTTGGTTGGTTGGTTGGTTGGTTGGTTGGTTGGTTGGTTGGTTGTTTTAAACTGTCTTCTGACTGACTCCCTGTGTTGGCCATAACTGTAACTGCAACCTAAGATCCAAAATGATTAACTTGGCTGATGTTCACTCATTGGGAGTTGATCAGAAGATCTGATCACGAAGCAGCTTGAAATGTCCACTGTCTGAATTGTCATTAACAAATGGCCGTAAAGGCAAACAGTAAAAATCAAGACAGGATCTGGAAGACCAAGAAAACTTTGAGATAAAACTGCATGCCTGCTGGGCAGAGACTCAAAGCAAAACCCCCACACGACTGCAGAGAAGCTGCTGGAAGGTTTATATGACACCGAAGTGGTGGTGCACGTTTGCACTGTGCAGAGTTGATGCACAAACAGGGTCTACACAGAAGAGTCATCTTTCCTGCAAACTCATCAAAAAAGTCAACATCTGAAATCAGCAAAGCAACATCTGGTTAAACCGGTTGTTTTGGAAACAAGCGCTGTGGACAGATGACGTTAAAATCGAGTGTGTTTGGAGAAGTTTCTTGGTTGTGTAGCAGCCAGTGGCACAGGAAACACTGCAGGGACAGAGGGAGGAATAGATTCCACTGAACATCAGCATATTCTGACACAGATGTCCTGCAGCCAGCCATGAAAGTGAAAGTAGAAAGAGGCTGGTGTCTGCAGTGCTTCAGCAATGATCCACAACAGACCTCAGAATCCACCATGAACCACTTCAAGAAACACAGGCCGAAGCTTACGGGACTGTGGGTAGATCTAAAACATGCTTTAAAATACCTCAGAGTTTATTTATAATATGTATAAATCATCTGTGCTAATTTTCAGATGAGCAGGAGCTTCGTTTGGGATGGACCAATCCTGAGCAACAACAGCAGCAACCGCAACAACAGCATCAACATCGTCGTCAGCAAACTCCTCTTCCTGAGCATCCCCACCATCACCACCATCACCACCAGCATCAGGCCGGCCACACTGGTCCCCGCCAAAATCGCACCAGACAACCCCGTCCCAGAGCCCCCGACCCCCCCAACGGTCACCCTCAGCCCAGCCCCAGAAGAGCACAGGTAGGAGGTTAAAGTGGATCATGAATACGTGTCAGCAGTTGTGTGCAAGGTGAACATATATATATATATATATATCCTTTTCACATTTAAGGATAATTTGGATTTATATTTGTAGTTCTGGGCATCATTTCTGTCACTTAGGATAATTCTGCACTCAGAACAATCACTGCTCAGATCAGGGTACACGATGACACTGCCACAACAAAGTCCCACAGGGCAGGAAACACTGAAACACAAGCAGCCACACGGAAAACTGTCTGAACATGATTGAAGTATGTGTTCAGAAGTCTTTAGTCAGTCGTGCTGCAGGTGACCGGTGTGGCATCTGATCTGACGCTTGTTTTTCCGCTTCCCTTCAGACCCCCAAACCAGTTGTTAACGACGATGACGAGCAGCCTCCTCCTCTTCCTCAGCCCAGGAAGAAAGTTCCCAAAACACCAAGAGCGTGACGAGAAGTGAGTGTGGGAGTTTAGAAAACTTAATCACTCCTCTGTTTATTTTTTCTTCAATTCACTGATCTGCTCCCTTTTTCTCTACTGATGTTTCTGCTCTAATGAAGAACATTAATTCATCCAAACTCAGCGAGGCAAAGCAGAACGAAGTCAGGTCCCTCTGTTTTGGTAGATGTTTTGGAAAATCAATTTGAAACTGTTTTTATCGAGTATTTTCTAATCTCTAAAAAAAGAAAAGAAAAAAAAACAACGCCTGTCAAAGCTGAACTCAAACTATGAATCATCATTACCTTTCAGTTTTATGATGCTTGAGATGTGCACACGTTGGTCAAACCTGCACTGCTCCAGTATTTTGGTTTTATAGCTTTTATAATCTTGTATTTATTTCTGAGGTCGCCTGAGGACAGCTGTTAATTTTAACCATTATTTCTTCTCAAGATATTAAACCATTATCTTATTATCATTTTTACAACTTTATTATTTGTACACAACATTTATTTTCCGACAAAAAAATGTTTCCTTGTCCTTGTCCTCTTTCATTTTTGTTCTTCTCCTCGATGAAGGAGATTTAAGTATGAGGCGTAAAAGGCCGTTATTGCAAACTAAGGACACATTAATGTTCTAAACTCAAACGTATTCACAGTGCTGTGCCAAAGAATTATTTTTGTACTTTTATATACTTTTTTGTATTTTTTTTCAAATGATTTCATCTTCTTTATATTTAAATTACATGCAAATGCTGAACAAAATATAAATCACCTTCTCAGAAGCACATATGTATTTTTATCCACTCACTTGTACTGAAGGTCAAAGGTGCAGTGACTCTGTCAGGAAAGTCCTGGATGCCATTACAGTTTCTGGGAGCGTATATTTAGTTGTATCAAACAGATCTGAAAATGTGAGTGACAGTAACAGAAATACAAAACAACAGAGTAAAAGTTAGCAATCAAAGTCAGCGGCTTACTCATAAATACACATTCTCGGTTCCAGTTATTACATGTTAGTTCAGTACAGGATTTTCTTTGTTAGCTTATTCAAAGACAGATGAAAGGACTGATACCAGTCATTGTTTGTATATTAAATGTGAACCTACAGCTCGATGCTCTGTTGGTTTAGTTTAGCATAAAGGCTGGAGACAGGGAAGCAGCCTGGTGCTGAATCTGCCTCCTGCACCTGTACGTTCACCTGCTTTCAGATTTGCGTTCATGTGCACATCGTGCCTGCCATGTGTGTTCTGCGTTCCTTGAGCGCTGTGGTTGTGCACTTCCTCACAAACTAACGTTACACATTTGCAAGACGCAAAGCAGCACATGACCGATGGGTGCAGGGTCAGAAAGCTGGATCACTGCAGCAGTGGCACAAAGAGAGAAAGTAACCGTTGCTGTTTTCTCTGCTGTGATCTCAGCATTGAAAATACCCTAACATTCTCTGGTGTCACCGACACATTAACATTGTGCAAAAGTGGAAGTATAAAAGGAAGATGTTTTCCTGATTGGGCCCCAGTCTGCCCCCTAGTGGATGATCCTCCAGATACACAGTGTGTAGACGTGAGCAATGATGCTGGAAAGATATAATGATGAGCCAGATTAGCTATGTCCCTCTGCTTCCAGCTGAGCTAAGCTTTCTTCAGCTGAATAAGCATATTTACCCTGTATGAGTTTTCTGAGCCTCCAACATTTTTGTTTTCAGCGTGAGAACCACATTCAGTGTTTTCACAGCAGCCTTCAATGTAAGTTTGACTTTTGTGTACACTTGTATGCTCTTGTTCATGATGCTCTTTTTTGTATTTGTGTTGTGAATTGATGAACAAAGGAAAAACTGGATAGTGACAAAACTTTTCTCTGAGAAGACTGAAAATAAATGTCATATGTGTAACAGTACAAGTTTGGATAGTAGGAAACAAGCCTGCACTCCTCAAATGATCTGTACCACTTTACTAAGGCATTTACATTGTGTGTGTCAGAGTATGTGCTTTGTGTGTGAAAATGCAAACTCAAACTGTGTTCAGTGAAGTTTTCAAATAAATGATGTAAATTATGATGTGAATTTTCCAGTGATGTGTGAGTGGGTGTTTTCACCTCTGCAACTGTCTGCTTCAGGCGGAAGGCAACGCGCACTGCAGACACATGGTGTGTGTATGAGTGTGTGTCTGTGTCAGTCACATATCCTGTGTGTTTTTGCTGAAAATGCGTTTGTGGTTTAGAGTGTTCATATGCTTAGCTACTGTTGTGTGCAAGATTATTATCTGTGTGTGTGTCTGTGTGTGTGTGTGTGTGTCTGTGTCTGTGGTTGTGTGTGTGGGTTTTCCTGTGCTCGCAGCTTTATGACAACACAAAACTACTAAATTAACTGAGACATTTTTTGCTGGTGTCCAACACAGAAGTGGTGTGTTAGGAAAATTAGAAATGTGTGTAAAATGCAAACACCAGCACAGGATTCTGCTTATTTATCATGTTTGGGTTTTATTGTGTGTTGCTTCTTATTTATCTTATTTATTTCAGTTTATAATGCGACTTGGCTGCTATAACGCTGCAGTTTCCCGTTGGGATTCGTTAACAGGGCTCTCTTTTCCCATAAGACACTGGTTTTTCATCCACAGCTATTTATAACTGCAAATAATACGCAGGTATAAATAATAGATGGTTGGATGGATACTGGAAAAAAGGGATGATATATTGGGTAAAAACATCCACTCAAGTAAGGAAGAGGAAAAAAAAACAACCTTTCCTGCGTCTGAATTTTCAACATGTTGTTTTCCCCTGAGGCCAGAAGAGGGCGCTGTAGCTCCATGTTTTCCACACCAAGTCAGCACATTGTCAGATTAAACTCACTTATATTTGGTCTTTAGTTCAGTCTTGAATCCAGTTCAGTGTAACACACAGTTTGAATAATGGTGATGCAGGGATTTTCAGTGTGTTAATGTGGTGTGTCCTGTGTATGAGCAGGAACAGGAATACAAAGACAAAGCTGGTTTGATGTTACATTTTGATTTTTAACAGTTGGTTTTACAGTTGTCTGATTGTATTCTGATCTGTTGCGTTACCACATTATTAACTGTTAATTGTTCGCCTGCAGCTTTCTCACTGTAAGAAAGTCTAGAGCGGAAAAGAGAACTTCAGATTAGCAGTTTATCGTTTATCGGCTGTTAGGCCATTAAAACCAGATCCAGTGCCAGGAATCCATGACCTGGTTAATGACTGATAGAGGAGTAGGGCAGTAAGATAAGCCTGCGTCCTCTGTGTGTATGTGTTGGTTTGAACAGATGTTGTGTGACAACAGATGCTTCTGTGTTGAGACCACATACAGTACTGGGCTACACACACAGGTTTGCCACACACACACATTTTAAAAATAGGTTAGTCAAACGTATCACAGCAGACGACCCATGAAGCTTTAACCTTTGGTCCTGAGGTTACAATCCCAAACTCCTCACCTCCTCCTGCTCCTCTGTGTGAGCCTGCACAGGCCGACTGACTGGTGAACTTTGCCCTGCCCGGTCGGCCTGTGTAAATACACAGCATGGGTCCGGCCACAGGACGGTAACTACCAACAGGAATGTGTCAACCTTGTTTAAAGGGCAGCCTGCAGGGAAACTGAGAAAGAAAATCTGGGAGACACTGGCGTGGAAATATTGGACTGAACTATTTTTATGCCAAAAATGTTCTTCTCCCCTCACACCTCCTCCTTTGTGCTCCTCCTGTTTTCAGAACAGTCAAAAATGAACATACTATGAACTCTATGGGAGCAATCCATCACACCAGAGGTGCAGCACAGTGACTGTAACACCTGGCCTGTGCTAAACACTCATATCTGCTCCATAAACCCCGTGACAGTTCCAGACTGATGTGGGAATCTGTCTCTCCCTCCACCTGGGACCTCCTATCCCTCCACTCCTCCTCACCGTCACCTAACTTCCGGCCACTCTCTCTCTCTCTCTCTCTCTCTCTCTCTCTCTGTCTCGACCCCCCCCTACGCCCTCCCCATTCCCACACACTCACACTAAACCGGTTCAGTGTCTGTGTGAGGGCCATGTAAACGATCCCGTCGGGATTCGGAGTTCGTTTCACTGGATTAGGAACCAAGGTGTGCATCGGATTTGCTTTGCGGCTCCGCCCGGTGGTGCGGCGCGGACTGACTGCACGTATCTGAGAGTTGTATTGGATTGCCCGACAGCGGCGGGAGAGGACTGGTCTTACCCCCACACACAGGACAAAGGAAACGAGGGGAAATTAAGGGAAAAGATACGTGTGAAAGAAGAGAGGGATGAAAATGGATAACGAGATCCTCACACTCCTCTTTGGGCTTTTGATGCTTGGTAAGAAACGTTTCTTTGCTTTAGTGTTGATGACAAATTAACTCCGATACGTGCCCTCGTTCTCCAGTCAGGAGAACCCGGTGGTAAACTCTGTGTAGAAATACGTCAATTTAATGTTTATTTGCTTGTGGGCAAAAGTACGTACCTCGTAGAAGATATAAAAAACATTTTCTATATCCATAACATCCATTAACCAGATCGGCGTGTATCCAACAATCAAACAGCACTTAATTTCAATTTATTTTCAACTTTTTCAACTGGCTCACACTGTCGCTACTGCCATCTGCTGCGCTATTTTAAGGTAGAAGTTCGACAGTGGAACAAGCGAACACATTTGAGAAGTTTAATTTTATTTGAAAAATAAATTTTGTGTCGGTGTGTTTCACCGAGCCGAACTGAAGAGTTTATCCAAAACACTGAAACAGTTTAATTAGTTTTGCTCTAAAAGGTGCCTACATGTGACGACAGGCGAAAAATTCAAAATGCCATGTCGGAATATGGAGTTTGGCACGAAAGTTTCTCCTTGTCAGGGCGAGCTGCACCTATTTTCCTCTTAAATGAACTGTTTCACTGTGTTGAAACGGCTTTACAGTTGAGTTTAGTAGATTTAATGATGTCATATCAAGGAGTGTCAAATTAATCAGCTTAATTAATCATAAGATTAATTAAAGCATCAGTACAGCATGAGGATGAAGACTTTTATTAGGGACAAACGTTGTGTCTCCCACTCAACTAAGATGAAAAACAGCCAGTTTTGTCACAGCTAGAAAATGCAGTGAGAGCACAGGGGAGAAAATAGTCCAAGTTTGATGTGCTGCCTCCCATCAGTCCCAGTCCTGTCCCACCTCCCTGGAAGACTGTGCTTCCATTACAGACCAGTCATCCAGCATGAGGGGACCAGCTTGGGCATGGTCCCATAAAAAGCCAAGCTGGGCTGGATCTCATGATTAGGGTTATCATTCGCCGTGTATCCATGCCAGAGTCCAACCCGGGCTGACTAATAACCAGACTGGTTTGAACTAAAGGACCAGACCAGTGCTTAGTCATTAAACTGGTTTTACCACAGAGACAAACCAGGACTTGTTCACTGGCCTTGTTTCTATCTCAGGGCCAAACAAGGTTAAACATGGCCTACCAATTCTGAAGCTGCCATATGTTTGGGAGCAGGACAGCGACTGTCTTGAGGGGCTCTCCTGTGTTTGTGTGTGTGTGTGTGTGTGTGAGAGAGAGGGGAGAGAGAGTGGGGAGAGAGGGGGGAGAGAGGGGGGAGAGAGGGACTTGGCTTAAATTAGTGCAGTGTAAGATGATCAAATGTCGCCAGCACTCCTGTGGTGTGTGTTTCTGTATATATTTGTGTGTGTATATTCTGGCGCTGCAGAAGTGGAAGTGTCTGCAGTATAAAAATGACTTCTCCTAACATGGACTCGGCTCAACTTGTCATGCTTCAGATAAAATCAAACTCACGCAACGCAGACTGTTACACGTCTGACAGCATGCACAGACTCCGACGATGCTGCCGAGCTGCTCTGTGACCTGAGGTAGACACTGGCACTGTGTTGGGTTGAAACTGCAGCATGAAATTTGCTGCACACATTCAGACTCCCAAGAGGACGAAGCCTCTTTCTTCTCCTTTCATGTAACCACCTCGCTCTCCTTTCTTTTCCTTCAACAACCCGTGGAGCATTTGCATTTTTTTTTTTAACACCGTGACTTGTCAATGAAGCACGGCAGCTGCCTTAATATTTCCGTTTTAGTGTACCGCAGACATGTCTGTTTATTTTTTGTTTTTTTCCGTATTGGTTACAGTTGGTTGTGTTAGACCATATTTACCATATGGCTCACATTAATCTATGTCACCATCTATTAGCATGTGTAATCTGTTTAGTAGTTAATGTATTTATATTTTTGTTTTGGTTAGGCAGCTCTGAAGACTTGGTGCACCTGTTGGTGATGAGCTGACTGACACACTGACGAAGACATAGCATTTTATTCCCTTGTGCTGAACTTGGACACTCAGTCTCTGCACAGGTCTGCTCTGTTGTTTCAGGACTCACATAAATTGATCCTGGCTGTCAGATGTACGTGCTGTCACCTGACGCTCAGCATTAACCTGTACGGTTTTAGCATCAGAACAGATGGTGAGGAAATAAAAGCACATTAACCTTTAGGTTTCTGGCATTTATTATGCAGCCTTCTTCTGTCACGCAGAAGTCTTGCATCCCCGATTTCGCCATTTATGTTTGAGAAATATTTAATGACCCTCGGGTCAGGCCAAGGCAGCACAGCGTTGTTCAAAGTGAAGTTCACTGAAAACCAACCGGGTCCTTTCAGGACTTCTCCTGCTAATCCTCCACCACATCCAGTCGGCCTCCTTGGACGTGCCTGCCCACGCCACAGTGACGTACACTGTCGGTGTCAGGTTGCTCAGCTGCTCTTCACACTTTCTGCGTGTCACCTGGCTCTGCTGGGTGTGCACGGTTTGAAACTGACTTTGAAAACCAGGTGTTTCATCATCTGGCCAAGCAGCTTTGAGTCTCTTCACCTACACACACACACACCCAAACAGGTTTACTGTATATTATGGTCATTCTGCTCATTGGACCTTTAAATGCAAAGGAAATGTCTGCACACTGCAGACAGGAAGTGGCATTTTTTTTTGGCATAGATCGGATGATAATTTGCATTAACCGCATGTGTTGAGACATTAACTCAAGAGAATATCTGTATTTTGAGTGTTGTAGACCTTGTTTCACTTCATGGCTCAGTGGTGCAGAAGAACCTTCTGGATGTATCTGGGTTGTGAACCTCAGACACGTCATACTGGACGTTCTTGAGTTGAATAAATGGCTTTGTAATATTAGAGATGTGGCAACAACCTCGTCACAGAATTTAAAGTTTTATACTTGTTTGATTTCGTAGCCGTTAAATGATTCATTCTTTTTTGTTGTTGTTCCAGAGAAGAAGTTAGAGATGAATTAAACCATAGACCACCTCTGGTAAACAGAAACATACCGTAGGTTTTATGTGGCACTTATTTCATTGTGACTTGTTACTGACCGGAGCAGAAAAAGCTCACACTCAGCAGCGTCTCACATAGAACAGCAGGCCAGTTGCCAAAAACCCCTGTATTGATGGACCATACAAGCACAGGGCTCGTTATTGAAGCACTTCTCTTTTTTAACCAGAGCTGATCCAGGAACTAAACCCCCCCTTGTCAAATGCATCAGTTTGCATTGATGTTTTAACCAAACCAAGACTTTCATCCAATTAAAATACTGCACAAAGAATTACTCTTCAAAGTGGGTCATATTCAATCCAAGGATAAAAACAATGTGAAAAATAAAACTAAGAATCGGACCAAGCTTCTGCTGCCAACTTTTCGTGCCAGTTTCTGAGGCACAGTTCAGTTCTCAGTGTTGAGGTTTCATACTCAGTGGTAGATGCGTAGGTGTGGAGCACTTCTCCTCACTGGTTCAGTCCACGGCCTCACTGGGTCAAACCTGCCGCACCTTTGATGCGACCTGTTATTCATCTTAACAAACGCAGAATATAAAAATAATCCCAAAACATAGTGAGGAATTATTATGTTAGTGCTGTGCAGGCGTCAGGGTTAGAGCCGGGGTGTGAAGGCCTGCAGCCAGAACCAGGAAGCAGAGAGACGGTGAACCAACCAACTCCACTGAGCTCGGTCAGACTCTGCTTTGTTGGTACATGCTTCACTCAGCTGGAATGTCAGGAGAGTTTAACTCTCACAGTGACTGGGGAGGAATGGAAACCAGAGGGTTTGATTGATCTGGTACAGACATTGTGTCTACACAGCACCGATCATCAGATGATCAGCTGATCAACAATGGAAACTAAATGAAAAAGCCACTTTTATAGATAAATCTCTCTCAGTGCTGTTGGTTTCTGCTGTTGGGGAATCTTTGAAATCTGCTGGAGCTCTGCCGTAACCAGCGGTTGCTGTTCTTGCCAAACAAAATAATGTGGGCATGAGTGTGTGTTTGTGTGTGTGTGCGTGTGTTCAGAAATACATGTATTGTACACAAAAAATGCAGTTCAGGTTTTAGAACCCTCAGCATCATTATTAACACCATTTAACTTCAAGCATGTTACAACAAGCTCT
Source organism: Toxotes jaculatrix (assembly GCF_017976425.1). Classification (NCBI taxonomy): domain Eukaryota; kingdom Metazoa; phylum Chordata; class Actinopteri; family Toxotidae; genus Toxotes; species Toxotes jaculatrix. The sequence continues at coordinate 2,307,288 of NC_054417.1, read as the reverse complement.
GTGTGTGTTTGAACTTTGTGTTCAAACACCTGTAGTGTCCAGGGCTCAGATAGTCCACGTGAGCGAGTGTCAAATTTGTCATTGTCTAATTTATAAAACGTGGCCGCTGAGACACGTATCCTGCCGCCGCATCGCTGCTGTAACACTGACAGGTCTTTAATACAACACAGTGCATCTGTTAGTCATCAGGCCTGCCGCTCGCTCCTAATAGAACATGCATATAAAATATTTTCCTCTGAAGATATACAGCTGAATAAAGCCTATTCATTCTGTAAAGTCTATTTTTATGCAGCTGATATTCTGTTCCTCATATGGACGTGGATCTAATCGCTGCTCACAGCATTGGTTTGACTCAACCTTCAGAATAAAGATCAGAGAGGTTTTGCTTCCTGAAATCGGACCCTTCAACAAACGCAGCCCAGCCTCAGTATTCATTCAGTGGACGTGAGTTATTTGTTGAAGACTCTTATTTTTCTGTTTATTTTTTTAACGTTCTCTCTGTCCCTCGAGGTGGGTGCTCGGCCCGAGTGGTGACGGTGTCTCCTGGTCCTTTAATCCGGGTGGAGGGTCAGCCCGTCTCCATCAAATGTGATGTCAGTGACTACTCTGGACCTCGTGAGCAGGTACTTTTCACTGACACATTGTTAGCCTGCACAGTGCATTTGTTAGGGACTATTTTCATCTGCGGATTGATACACATCTGGTTTAATTGTCATGTGAATATGAGTGTGGCATGTTTTATTATTCTGTTTTCAAATGGATGATAGTTATCAGTTATCATGCACATATCAAACTTGGTCGTCCAAAGGAAATTGTGTGTTTAGTCTTCACCTGACGTGCTGATCATCATTGTCCTACTCTGTCCTGCAGGATTTTGAGTGGATGACGTCCAGGGATGCGAGCGGGGATAGAATAAAGATGATCTCCACCTTCGACTCCAGCTACTCCGACTCGTCGTTCAGCAAGCGTGTTGCGTCTGGCGACATCTCGGTGGTGAGGCTCGAAGACAACGAGGTGGAGCTGAAGATAGCGGAGGTGAAGTCGCTGGACGCCGGGCACTACTGGTGTCAAACGCCGAGTACCGACTCCATCATCAGTGGCAACTACGAGGCTCAGGTCCAACTCATTGGTACGGGAGAGGTGTGTGTGTGTGTGTGTGTGTGTTTGATAGTTTTGTCCTTTTATTAATAACTGCGTCTCTTTCCTGACCTGAGCTAGCTGTCCTGTGTGTGTGCGTGTGTTTTACAGTACGACTGTGTGTATGAAGCTGACTGTGGATAAACCGGTTCATTTAACAACCATCCCCATGACTTACTGATGCTCCACAGTCCATGTTTATATCCTCCTGCACACACACACACACACACACACACACACACACACACACACACGCTCCTGCTGATTTTAGACAATCACTGGCGTACAATTTGGCTTTCACACAGACACACACCACACCGCGAACATGTCAACACACTCACACACAACCACGGTGCGGAGCAGATGTCAGGTGGGAGTACTTGGCTTGTGTCAAATAACGGCCAGGGAGACAGAGATTTGGAGAGGGAAGCACAAAGGCTGGGAGAATAATATAAATACCATCATAAATAATGAAAGCAGTCCAGAGGGAGAAATGTTGAATCACTTGGTTTTTAGCGTTAAACAATCTATAACAAGTGCTAACGCCAGCCATACAGTTGGTAATAGTTGGGATTGCTGTCGGCCTTGAAGCACCTTTAAAACTCTCACACTTGTGTTTAGTATCTGTGTCCTTATCGAGCTGGCTGGGTTTTCACCAGACACGTCCAATCGATTAAGATGCAGATATCTGACGTGCTCTGTGGTGAGCTAACTCTGATGTGTAAGCACTGATCCTAAGACTAATCCACTGTATATTTTAGACTCAGTAGCAGGTTCCTGTTCTGTTTTACCACTCAGAGCTTTTACAGATACAGATACAGAATAAATGCATAACATAGACATATTTCATTCCACACTGCTCTGTATTTAGTTTGGCAGGAGTTTGGTAACTTGGGCTCGTCGGTTATTATAAACAGTTTTAAGTTTGTGATGAAAGATGGATCATGATTTGCAGCGAAAGCCTGAGGATATTTTCTGTTAATGTGTTTTTACTCTTTGGCCAATTATTTAACGGACACAGGCGATTAGTCATTTAAATCTGGGAAAGAACTGGAAACACTGACAGTAAACAAATGATAGGTTTGCTGTGGAAGGTGATTCCTTTGCTCCGTTAAAGGGGCAGTTCACCCATCTATCTATCTATCTATCTTAGAAATCTGTGCACAATCAATTGTTTGGTTGCTCAGATCATACACACGCTTCGCTGTGTACAGTTTTATTTTCTGACAAAGAAACAGAGGGAGAAGGAGAGAAACCCACACTCAGCGTTTTGCCTCTGAATTTAATTGGGTTTCTCCCTCATGATTATCCAGTTAGTAATTAAACACACATTTTGGCAACTGTACTGGTTGAAATCCACCGTCAGCCCGATCCCAAACACGCAGGATGTTTAAACATGAAGAGCCCTACTTTTTTTCTTTTTTCTTTTTTTTTTATTTTAGATGAATCCTAAATGAAAATTCGGGGGTTTCAGGAACATTTTGAGAGATGAAGTCACAAAGAAGGATTGTCTGACAGCAGGTTAGTTAGCTCCGTAATGCACCATCATGTTCAGCTGCTCTCTGCTTCTCAGCACAGCTCCCCAGACACCTTGTTAAATTTAGACCTGATTTAACTAGGCAGCACTGTTTATGTGTGAAAGACATGATGTTGTGTATATGTAGAGCTTATGTTTTAGCGAGTGGTGCACGGAGCAGGGGAAGCTTTCTGTGTGTGTACGAGACAGCCGGTCGTTAACGGAGATGATGAGTTAGATTTGCTGCTGGAGGGTCTATACCAGTCGAGACCTGTGCACCTTGTTCATCAGCACTCACACTCTCACACACTCTCTCTCTCACACACACACACACACACACAGAGCTTCCATCGCCCCACTGAGGCTGTTTGGTTATGTAAGAAACAATTGAAGTGGAGGTCGCTGAGGGTTTGAACGCTCCTCTCAGGCTAATTTTAATTGATAGAGCAAAACGCAGATTATTCGTCCTGCCTTTGTTATCTGCCATAGACACTCACATCAGCGCAGCAGCACTGAAGACTCTGACTTCAAGTCTCATCGGTGTCCAGTACTGTCCAGCTAATGTCCGCACTCTGTGTATATGTGTGTATACGTCAGGGATTCCAGTGAACATAGTTTCAGCCTTTAATCTAAGTTCACCTTTGGTTTCGGTTGCTGCTCCTTGAAGCTGTGGAACCATTACCTCGTGTGAAGTGAGCTAACTGTGACTTCATCTGGCACAGCGACAGCAGCGTTTGCTCATCGCAGCCTGTAGTGTATGATGCATCACAAAAACCTGTACCTTTCCCCTTCTCCCGCCGTCTGAGCCACAACCAGATGCCTCTGTTTCTTCTCAATCAGTTAAGGCTCATTACACAAAGCACAAGACATCATATTTTGGGGGTGTGGCTCTGTTTGGGGATCTCCCAGGATGTCCATGATGGACAGGAGGTTTGTCATTTGTCCCTCAGTGCTTTGTTTACATAAAGACACTGTCCTCCGGTATTTGTAAAGTTTTATTTACCACCTAAAGCTGTGATGAGCACTTTTTTCTTTCTGAATGCATAAAAATCAGTCTTTCCCACAGGACGTGAGTGTGGCATGAATGTAATTCCCATAATGCACAGCTACGTACCCCTCATTCCCAGCCATCTGTCACTTCTTGGATCCCTTTGTAACACGACTAGAATTCGCTTCCAAAAAGGATTATTCACCGTTTATGTAAAACATTTTGGGGTGAAACTTGTAGAGTTTACAGCCACTATTGCTTTAAAATATAATATTTGTGCTTGTGAATAGATTATTAATTAAATATCACACACCTGAAGTCAGAATAGCACATGTGGACAAACCTGGCTCTTATTCATAATTTCCTTTTTTTTTTTTAGTGGAGTTTTGTGATGATGATGCTGATGATGTTCAGCAGTCATCCAACAGCACGACTGAGCCTGCCACTTAGCTTTATTATCAACCCCCCATGTCTTCAGTGCAGACATGCCATTCATCAAAGCGTCTCATTTTGAAAAGCAGAGGTTGTGCTTTTGATCTCCAGCAGCGATAAGGTCCCCATATTTTTTTTATTTTTTTTATTCCCTTTCACTCCCAAACCTGCTTCATGTGTCGCAACAAGAGAAGAAGCAAAGCCGTGGTGAAAGCTGCTCTGCTTTAACCTGCTCAGGCTCATCAGCATTTACGTTTAGCAGCCAAACATTTCCAGGAAGCCGTGTGCTGAAACCAACCAGGAACTTTTTCATTATCAGAGCAAAACAAGCCCACAGTGACAGACTGGAGGTGCGTGTGTTAGTGTGGGAGGGAAAGTGTTTGCTGTTACCTGAGCTGGCAGGTCATTAACCCCTATGCACACTCCTCTGGGTGTGTTTCACACACATATGCACACACATGCTCGATCACACGTTTACAGCTTTGTGTGGAGCAGTTTGTGCATTTAGCTCCTTCAGCCCGTGACCTTGATAAGAGAGCTGCGTTGTGTGAGACACTGTGCTGACCTACATGGTGTCTGGACGCTTAAAGCTCCTAATCTGGAGTTTAAGATTAAGCTGAGTCCAAAGTCTGAATCATGAGACATGTTTTGTTAACATGAATGTAACATAATGAGGCAGAAATGTGAGAAGCCGTCATTATTTATGATTCTGTCACTCCACCCGATAAACACCTGCGTTAAATGGTTGAATCTTGACTTAAATATTTCAGTTTGGATGAAATTGTTTCCCCTTTTTTAACTTCCTTTGATGTTATTTTTGCACGAACGTCCATTTTTAACGTGTGTTTCTAATCAGACATACCTCTCAGGCTCGTTCATTTCCATCATACATTGTCTCATGTATACAAAGTTTTCCCCTGCTCAACATCAAAGCGCTGAGGGGTGTGGGTAGGAGGAGGCAGAGCAGGAAAAGGCACTGCTTACTTTGATTATCTTGTTATGTCATTGCTCTTGTTTTCTGCTGATTTTTCACCCAGAAAATAAGCAGTTTTTTAAGTGGAAATTGGTTTAAACTGATCACTGCGGTAAATAAGATCTTCCTGCACACAGCTCAGAGTTTCCCTCCAGAAATAGACAGTGAAGACAAATGGGGAAACAATGCAAATATACATCTGATTATCAACCAGACTCTGCGTGTGTGTGCGTGCGTGTGTGTGTGTGCATGTGTGTGTGTGTGTGTGTGTGTGTTGAGAGCTTGCAGCTTCAGCGATATTCATGTTTTACAGTGTTATTATTGTGTTCCTCAAAGTTTTGTTTTTTGTTTTGTCTCCCTCTGTCAGTCATTCCCAACACCCTCAGCGTCTCCCCGCAGACCCCGCCCCAAGAAGTCCCAGAGGGAAGTGACATCACACTTTCCTGCAACGTCACCCGGGCGCTCACCTTCCCCACCTACCTGTCCATCACCTGGTCGCTGAAGAGCGGAGCAACATCGGAGGAAATTTTGACATTTGGTCCTCAGGGAGATGTGGTTACAGGGGCGAAGTTTGCCCGGCGCTACGCCGACGGAGGCATCCGATTGGTCCCCGGGAAGAATGGAGTGTATGAACTGGTGATATCCCGCGTGTCAACGTCTGATGGCGGGACTTATGAATGCAACGGAACAGAGTGGACACATGAAACTGGGGGGAAATGGATAAAAATCGTAGAGAACACAAAAGAGATGGGAACCGTTAAAGTTATTCCTACAGGTAAGAGAAAGAAAACACTGTTAGCTGCAGCTTTCAGTAGCTCTGCGGTGATTAAACTAATGTAAGGCTGGAAGGTGGCTCACAGCTCTGTGACTGAAAAAAAAAAAACAATAAGTCACAAGCAAAAATCACTTACATGATTGGAAAACAGCCTTCTGGAACTGAACCGACTGAACCGAGCGGCAGCAGCTACAGATGAAGTTTTTCTCTCCAGCACCTGAAAAAGACGGAGGCTTGTGCTCCAGCACGGTTTCTGTGACCTGATTGGGATTTTCAATCTTGACGAGATCCCCACTGGGGTCAGGTTATGATTAGGACTCACAGAGGTGACTGCTTCTGAGCACAAAAGCACAACCTGCTCCTGAACCTGTGTAACACTCTAATAAGTCCTTGTTAAATCTGGCCCAGCATTAGGAGGTTCCCTGCACATGCACTAATTATACGGCTGCAGTTATAATAGTAATAAGAGCTGAATTCGGAGGTAATTTTCCTGCAGGGAGCAATAGACAGTCTTCAAATCTCACTCTTGCTTCTCGATAAAAGAGGCTACAGGACTTGATGTGTTTGCAGTTTTCTGTGTGACTGTGTTGGAAATTGGAGGAAGATGAAGGATGAGGAGAGATGGAGGGACGTGGGAGAGTTCTCTCTCTCTCTCCGTCTCTCTCTGTCTCTGTTGTGTGGCTGTCTTTATTTTAAAGGCATCCTCTCCTCCGTGAGACTCTCTCTGCCTCGCTCTGTCCCAGGAGGCTCGTGACCCTCACTGTCTGTCTTTCTGTCTTATTCTGTCCTTAGAGAGGCCCCTACACACACACACACACACACACACACACACACACACACACACACACATTCTCTCTCACTCATTCGTTGTGGTTGCTGTGGTCACCGTATCTTATATCTTTGTGTTACCATATCCTCTTAAGTGTTGGAAAACACCCAGGGGTTTGTAATGAAACCAGAGATGAGCGGCACACACACACACTGAGGGTCTCAGTCTCAGCTCCATTGTGTCCCAGTCAGTTCATATTGACTTACTGACTTGAGTAAAGAGGATGAGAAAAGTCAAACACAGTGGGCTTTGTCTCTTTTGTCCTTTTCCAGACACCATACAGAGACTCTTCTCCACATATTGCAGTTTAGGTTGTTACTGGAGACCAAATCCAAACCTGTGATCCAACTGTTGGTTTGAAGACGCACAGAAAAGACTCACAACTATTTTTAATTTTCTTTGAGAGGATTATAAATTTCCTCTTTAGCGTCGCAGCTGAAAGAACGATTTCCTCTAAATCCCTGACACTTTACAGATGACTCTTTACTTTCAGATTCACATTTCTGTCACGTTCTGTCACCTGTTTCTGTCTCCATCTCATCGATGGATCGTATGACCTTTATAATTCAAATATACATATTATCATTTTATTAGTCATTATCAGGATTTAGATTTCATTTCTTTACTTAATAATAACTGATGTGGTCTCTGTCTCTGTCTCTGTCCTCTCAAGGTCAGTCCCTCAGCGTGAAGGCTTCATCCTCCTCCTCTCCCACCTCCACGTCTCTGCTCCTCTCCCCCGGCGACACGCTGACCCTCCAGTGCTCCGTCGCTGCCGACAACCTGCAGGCCGTCGCCCTGGAAGTGACCTGGCTGGCAGACGACCGCGACATCATCACCATGGACCGCAGCGGGGTGGTGATCTCAAACACGTCCTCGAATGGCGCGCAAGGAAAGCGAGGGGAGGCGAGCCTGGAGAGAACGGGGGCAGGGGAGTACAGGCTGGTGGTGTGGGGCGTGAGCGGGAAGGACGGAGGGGAGTACACCTGCCGTGTCCGAGCCTTCATCGACAAAGGAGGAAAGAGCGCGGGCGGAGGAGGGAGGTGGCACATGGCGGCGGAGAAGAAGTCCAGCCCTGTGACAGTTAAAGTGGCACAGATCAGTGAGTGAAACAGCAGCACCTTTCTCACATTCCTGTGTTTATCATTTTGATATCAGCTGATCAGACGATGAACAGGACGAGTTTCAGAAATCACATCAGGTACAGACAGAAGCAGCCGATTTAAACAAAAGCTCTTACATGTAACACATAATTATGACTGATGTTTAAAGAGGAGCATTGCTGTGTTTTAGTTTTTGATTTAGGGACAGTCCTGATGTCCAGTACAGTGGACCAGCCGGACAAAAAAGAAAGGATTGCTTGCATGATGTTACCGTGCGATATCATGAGTTGTGGATGTGTAACAGTTCTGCGGCGAATCAGGCGAATCTGGAGTCTCAAGGGGGAATTCTTTAATCCTCTAGTCAGCCTGTCGACCCCTGCTGCGAGGACGATTGATTAGTCATGCCTGTCCTGCACTCTGCTACCTCTGGGTATACTGTTAGTGTGTGTATGTACTGTAAGTGTGTGACGCTCTGATCCTCCCTCTAAAGAGCAGTGGTGTCAAACACAGTCGACACAGCAATCAATTACTGGCATGGCGGGTGGTCTCTCTCTGTCTGTCTTTCTTTTTTCTGTTTCCATCCTTTATTCACTCTGTCTTTGAGGTTTACGTCGTGATGCATTTTCTGCTGAAGCTGAGTGCAGTGGGCTCGCAGGATGGTGTGTTGGATACGCAATTAGATATGGCTGCTAAACATGGCTGCTATAGTTTATTTTGACTTAGTCCGACATGCAGCACCCTGCTACTGTAAATACTTATTATGATTAATTAATCCACTGCAGAAAATAGTCCTCAATTATTAATTTATGATTATAATTTTATATTTATTGAACATTTGTACATAAATCTATATTAAACAGAGATCATATTCTAAATGTCCATTAGCCTGGCTTAGCGTAAAGGCTGAAAACAAGGAGAAACAGGTTTCTCGTTCTGTCCAGAGGAAACGAAATCCACGCACCGGCCCCGCTAACTTACTGATTAACAAGTTTTACCTGGTTCGTTTAATCTGCACAAAAACAGAAGCGTTAAAATGACACATGGTGGTTTTACGGGAAGTAGCATACTGGAACCGTTTCTTGGCAGGGCCACTGACTTCCCGTAATCCTCCACTGGTTACCTGGCAACCTCACAGTGATGACAAGATTTCAGTGTTCAGTCTGAGCTGCACCAAACAGGACAGGTGTTAAAGCACTTCTATTTCTTATGTAATAATGATGGAGCATTACAGAACTCTTCAGTTTTTATAGTAGGAATTAAGTTCAGTGAGCCCCCATTTAATGTTAACGTATTTCAAAATAATAATGAGGAGAAATGTGTTTTCCTCTGCATTTCTTTTGTTTTTCCCACTGCACCGAAAAACATGTGGCCTAAAAACTTGAGCCATAAATTCTGTGTAGCGTCAGATCCGTGCTCTGGCTGATCAGAAAGCCAGCTGCTGTTCTGCCATGGCAGTTGGATTTCTGACAAACTCCCAATTCCCATATCTTTATGAAATAAATGGACTTTAATGAATAAATAAGTACTTGTTACATAATGGCTCTCAGTTCAGCTACAGTGCTATGTTTAATGCTTTTGGGAATTTCCCCAAAGTGTTTTGGCAGATTGACTCGCTAAAAGTTTGCTGTGGGCTCAAGAGCCCAAGTGCAATTGTATTTCAGGGAAGTGGCAATTAGCCATGGATTGTACAAAATAAAAGATCTTAAATGGTATTTGTGGAGTCCAGTTTGCTTTGGTGCTTCTTGGCCATAATATTGTCAACTCAGTTCAAAAACTCCTCACAGTGCTTTATTTCCTCTGTGGAGTTTGGAGTGGACAGGTGCCACTTAATCCTGATGATGAAGGAAACCAGGCAAATTTAAGTATTTACTGGACGTTGGACTAACCTGTCATTAACCCATAGATCGCTGCACTTTTAGTTTCATATAATATATAATAGTGTATTCATCTCTCAGGAACTACGTCTTGTGATAGTGTTCATTTTTATATGAAATCCTGTTTCCACTTATTTTTTGTCAGGGTTGAATTTCCACAAAATCGTTTTATTTTTATTTTTTTATATAAGTGATAAAACATTTATTTTACTTTTCACCTCCTCTGCTTGTTTCTATAGTTTGCCTGCTCGGGGGTTTGTGAAGGCCAACAACAGTATTTTTGTTTGTTGGTGTTTTGCACTTATACACAACACTTTTACTTTTTATATTTCAGCATAACAAATATTCTTCCCTCCCGTGGGAAACTGGATTAAAAACCTGTGAATCTGGATTTGAATGAACTGTCACTGAAACAGACTAATAAAGTCAAAGCATAGAGACTCTAGAAACTTTAATTTATAGAGCCAGAGTTAGACAGTGGTGGACACAGCTGACCTTCATGACTGATATCTGACTTTTCATGAGAGACCGAATGTCCTCAAACATGTCGAAAGATCTTAGACACACAAAGAGCATCAGTCTGATATTTCGCTTCATATAGTAAAGATGAATGATGAACAGGCTAATTAGCTGGTCGCCTCGTTACTGTAGTATATAAACCAAAGTCAGCTGGTCGCAGTGGACTGGGTGGTGTATGTCAGCTGGAGCCTTCAGTTAAAATAACAGCCGTCTCTTGTAGATACACAGAAGTTTGTTGAAGCCTTGAGGACCCATGTTACATTTAGAAATATCAAGGAGGCTTCACACACACACGCACACACACACACACACACACAGTGAGGGCACAGCTCAAATATCAGGCAGTGTGATCAAGAACATTTTGTGAGTCTCAGCCATGTTGTGTGTGTGTGTGTGTTTACAGCGATGATGGTATGTACCGTGTCGTGTGTTATCTGCATACTTATGTGTGTGTATGCATGTGTATTTGCTGGGTGTGTGAGAGTGAAACCTAGTTTGTTGAAGGCTTTCTCCGGAGAGAAAATGCCACAGACACACACACACACACACGTTTCAAACACTCTTTAACTGTGAGTGTGTCTTTGTGTGTGTGTGTGTGTGTGTGTGTGTGTGTGTGTGTGTGTGTGTCCCACATATTGAGGGTATGAGGCTGCTCTCACTGGTGGAACTCCTACAGTTTGGCCTGAGGGTATACATTCCTTCATAAAGCATCTGCTGACACACACACACACACACACTTACACACACCATGCGAACAACATTTCTAATTGACTATAGCTCGTATTTCATCTTCTCTCCTCTTAAGTATTAGCTTAAAATTGGTGCGTGTGTGTGTCTGTGTGTGTGTGTAAGTGTGTGTGTGTGTGTGTGTGTTGTCAGCCAGTCAGTTCCTATTCCATTGATGGTGCGGCCTTGAGGTTACCCCCTCTTCCCACGACGCTTTGCTACAAGCACAGCCTACCAGAAAGCACACAAAGAGTTGGAGAACTTGTTTAGGAGCGCCCCACAGCCAACACACACACACACGCACACACACACACACACACACACACACACACACACACACACACACACACACACACACAAAGCACAAAGACAGTGTAATTCCTCTCACCCTTGGCTACACTTCCCCTGTGTGTGTGTTGTTGTGTCAGCTGGAATTGCTGTCAGTGGAGCCGGCTTTTATTTCATTCTAACTCATACATCTTATTTTTCATAGCATATCAGAATATTTATGAATATATACGATGTATAAGTCAGTCTCTGTATGTTAATGTGGCGTGGATATGGCTGATTTCTGCTGCTGTGAATGTGCGATCTTGAATGGAGAGGAATGAATTTTTTCGTACTCAGGAATCACAAGCAGTCAGACGAGCGGGTTTGTAAACCAGCCAACAGTCGAGAAAGATTATCTAAGAATTTTTTGAGGTAAAATTTTATCTCAGATAAATGCTGGAAACATTTCCATCTCTGTGGCCGTGCTGCTGGAAAACAGAGAGTTAAAGTCTTCTATTAACCACTTGATCTTTTTGCAGTCAGTTGCTTTGACCAGAAAATGAACAGTTGAATTGAGTTTCTGTGCAGCCCGTCTGTCCTCACGCTACAGCACAATGAGGAATTCAAGGATACGAGTGGATCTCTGTGCAGTTTCAGCTGCTCCTCCACTCTGAGAGGAGCCAGTGGAGGTCACACCCTCGCTCCACTGGAAGCGCCCCAGCCTGACTGAAAGGAGACCCCGAGACCTCGGTGCAGACACCCTGGAGGGATCGAGTCTCCCGGCTGACCTGTGAGGGCCAGATGGAGCTGGAGGAAATTAATGGAGGAAAGGATACGAAGGCGTGTGTCCTGGAGTATGATCAGCACTGCTGAGATTCATTACCATTAACTCTGTGGTTCCCCCTCAGGTTTATTGAGCTTCTTAGCCTCTTTTAGCTCATTGTTTTGGTTTTGCCTGCCCACGGACTCCACTCACATGAGCCTCATTTCTTTCATTGAGTCTCCTCTGTGTGTACAGGGAACGTACTGTGTGTTTGTGGAGCGTGGGACCGTTGGCGGGTGCGTGTTGCCTCAGGTAGTGGCGGTGAGGTGGCGAAATACGCCAGAATTCCAGTTTGAGATACAAACACTGAAAACACGACACAGCAGTTTACAATGAGAAGAGACAGGATTGTACAACTCTGGAAAGTTAGTGTGGCTGCACTTGTTTTGTTTTAACGTTCCAAAATAATCCTTTGCATGCATTTGACTGGCAAACGCTGTGGTGCCTTAGGGTGTTGCTGGTTTTGTAAATGCAAAATGTTTTAAATCGTTATTTATTTATCTTTTTAGAAGTCGCTTTCAAAAAAAGCATCAAATGCAGGTGATGCACGGTAATAATTTAATAACTATAACTAGCCTTTGTTCTTTGTTTGTGTGGCAGAGGCCTGAATAAAAGAGTTAACTGTAGTCGTCTTTATTTCTTACAGGATTAACTGTGTGACTTAGTGTTTTTCTTCCCTAAGGAAACAGTTTAAGTTGCTTCCTGCAGCTTTCCAGCAGTTTTCCTAAACCCAGTGAAAATCTATCCTTCAGTGAAATTTAAAGCAGCTAAATTAAGGAGGTTGTGCATAGCCACAGGCAGCATGAAGCTGCAGTCTGTGGTTTTATGATGTTTAGCATCTGTACTGTTCAGAGTCTGTCTTCCCACTTTTGTTCGCTTAACCGGCTCGGTTTGTCTGCGCACAGCAAACGTTGCCATGATTTTCAAGTCACTTCCTCATCCATTATTTGAGGAGTATATATTATTTAACCTTCATATATCACACAGGATCCGCGAAGAGCTCGGCTCATTTTTCTGTTTTGAGCATGTAAAATAAACATTTTCACAGTTTGCCTGCAAACACATTTTACTCATAAAATATTGAGTCCACAGTGTGACCCTACACTTCTTGATGGGAGTAAATGTTCAAACATGCCTTTTTATCAGAAATGAGTGACTGTCTTGTAATAACAAAAAGCAGAGGGGAAGCCTGGCACGGGTGGTATCAGGGTACTGTAATCTGCCTGCACACACAGTAATCTGATTACATGTTGTTTTAGCTGTAATCTGTGATGTCGAATGCACGTCTGTTCAGTGTGTGTCAGCTCGTACTTCCCCTCCGTCCTGGGAGAAGCAGAGAGTGTTGACAGAGAGAGGGAACGGCTCGAGTGGCTTATTCATGTCTGCGTTTTCTAACACACACACTCACACACACACACACTCCTGCACACTCCAGTGAAACCACATACCTTCAGCAGTTTTGGCAGAATACAACATTCCTCTGCTCCTGGAGACCGATGGCTCTGCCGTGGTTGGAGGTTCGAATCCCTGTCCGGCTCGATGGCACCGTCGCTGCCATGGCTGCCGCTTCTCTTTCCTCTCTTCTGTCAGAAACGTAAATATTTTCAAGGCACGCGGCCCATCTGTAAATGAGCCAAACCAGAAAACACACTGACCAAACAGTGAAAGCCTGGCTTCACCTTTTCTGAACTCCCATCGAAACATAGCTGCTGAAGGCTGCATGTCCTTGTTTGGTGTTACACAGGAAGAGTGCGTGTGTCCGTGTGCTATAACAAAATAATTGTTAGTTGCAGCTCAAATTACTCTAATTTGAACATTCAGCGTGTTTGCTAAGGCTAATATCCTCTGTGAGAAGCAGAAGATATTATAACGTGAAACATACCAGTGACAAATCACCGTTAGATTCACAGCAAACTTAAAAGTCTCTAACTAAGAGTAGCTCCTTCAGATGAACACATGCAGTGTGATGCAGATGAAAGCAGTTTGTTGTGTTATTGACATTGACCTATTTTTTCTCACTGTGCCTCCTCGAGCCACACGCTGATAGAGCTCTTTCTTTCTTTTTTTAAAGCTTGTTTTTACACAATTTCCACTCGGAAATTTCAGGAAAGAGCAGCTCAGGCTCCGAGTCAGACTCACCTGTTGAAACATGACACCAGGTCAGCAGCATCGCCGACTCTTTAACATGAGAGCTGGGTGGGGTTTTTTTTGTGTATTCGAAGAAGCAGCAGGGACGTGAGAACATCATTTTTTATCGTGCACGCTGCCTCTATCAGATCACTTTTTCATACCCCTGAAATCAACTGACAACAACAAGGAGAAAAAAACCATATCAAAGACAAAACCTTAACAGATCTTGTGTTATCTGCAGTACTGCAAGGAGAAAGTCTTCTCTTCACCTGACATTTCAAACAAAAGTAGGTGAGCCATGTTTGTGAAGGCAGTCTTAATGTCTCATTTTATCTACAGTAACAGCAACTCCAGTATAATTGTTCGTCATGCAGCGGGAAAGTCACCAGACTCCCTTTAAAAATCTTGCAGTTTAATTTGGCAGTGGAAGTAGCAGTCATTATAACCAGTACCATCCCAGTAAAACACTGTGTGTCACCCATGCTGCAACATCTGCTCTATAGTGCATGTAAATATGACACAGCAGTTATTGGTGTTGATTTCAAAGGCTGTACTAACCCACAAAATATTATTAGCATGAAAGGTCATTAGTGGCTCTGAGTACATATATTATACCTGTAATTAAAGGCTTTCAAAACCAATATCAGTCACTTCCTGTGTCAGAGCTCCTGAACCGGTGACGTGTGGTTGTTCTATTAAATAAGGCAACGTTTCAGCGAGGGAGGAGGAGGAGGAGCACGTGGCCAGGTGGCAGGGAAACTTCACAAATTCTCATCGATCAATGTGTGTGTGTGTGTGTCTGTTTCACAGCAGATGGTGACAGTGCATGAGTCACTGTGTGTGTGTATGACGTCCAACTGACATCACACAAACCCCCGCCTTTGCCAAACACACTCTCATGCACACACTTGGATTTATAGTGTTTCATCTGTGTGTGCATGTGTGTTGGTCGGTGGCATGTATCGGCTTGCCAGCACACTCTGGTTTGTGTGTGTGTGTGTGTGTGTGTGTGTGTGTGTGTGTGTGTGTGTGTGCGTCACTCATCTCACACTTTAGCAGGTGGGAATCTTTATGTGTGTTTCCTGCTCATTGACGTGTAAAGATCCAATCTGGATGTCTCACTGACAAAACCTGGCTCATCACCTACTGTACACACACACACACACACACACACACACACACACACACACACTATTAACACTGAGATGCAAACCTCATCTCACACAGTTAACAGTGTTATTTCAGGTCTATTTTTATTATCTGGCTCCATCTCACAGCTCTATTTAAGGACCAAACCACAAAAAAAAAAAAAAAAAAAAATCAGGTTTCACTTCTGTCTGGTGATTCTCGACTGTCGTACAGTGACAAAACCTGACAGTGAAGGATGGGAATCATTCCTCTGGAGGCAGCACAGGAACTTGATTAAGGCATTAGAAGGTTTGAGTTGCTGCTTTGTCACCACGGTGCAGGTTTCCCCCCTGAAACTAGTATTAATTTCATCCCAACTGATAAAGACCATAGGGATAAGAGATGGAAAAGACAGTTTAACTTTGGCTTATTTTCTTTTAAAGCCTCTAAATGTTTGAACCACATGATCACCATGAGTTTAATTTTAGGCCCTCTCACCTTTTCTCCCCAGAGCCGAGCTATACACTGACCCTGGAGCCCGTCCTGAACCCACAGATGACAGCCGAACCCACGGAGCTCGCTTGCCACGTCACCAACATTACCCATTTACCCCCGGGAGGCCGACTGGGTGTCACCTGGGAGCACACCACACTTCCTGGTACTTTTGCCGCAGCTATTGGCAAAATCTTGAACAGGTTTTTCCCCAGAATTATTTAAAACTCACTCACTGTTTTCACCTGCAGGTATAGGGGATGATCCTCAGACCTCGCACCTCATTGGCTCCCTGGACGCCAGTGGCAACCTGTTGCCGGGGACGATGTACTCTGACCGGCTGAAGAGCGGTGTGATGTCTCTGACCAGAGTCCAGCCCAACACGTTCAAACTGCGAATCCTCCGCACACAGGTAGCAGAACTCAGAGCTGCGAGCATAATGGCCACTGGAAACGATTTTGATTTCCGTACTCACAGGTATTACATCTGTGATGACGGGATTAGCTGATCGCTGACTCAGCTTCACGTTTTATTGGTAGGAGATCGACATGGGCCAGTATGTTTGCACCGTGTCTGCGTGGAGCGTTAGCAGCCAGGGTGACATGGTGAAGACCGCCGAGTATGAAAGCTCACCGATGACCGTGCGATGGGATATGAAACGTAAGGAAGCTTTATTTATTTTTTATAAAAAACCTAATCCAGACCTTGGAGCAGCAGATAGGAGCCTTATGACTCACTGACTGATTGATTGATTTCTCCAACCCATTAAATCATAGAGGCAGTCGGCTTTTAACTGTGTGTGAGGTACTGCATGCAGATAACAGTGCTGGACCCAGTTAAACAGATCGGCCAAAGTATGAGTTTCTCTTTGTACTATGGGGAAATCAGCATTTACCATTGGCACCTTTACAACCATCTTTGCATGTGTTATTTCTCCCATTACCCAAGGCCATGTTCTGTGATTTAATGAGATACATTTGGGATAAATTTAAAGAAATGAGCCATTAATTCATATTTATGATTAAGAAAACTCCAGCCAGTCAGTCAGAGTTACCCCGCTGCTGGGTTTTATGAATAAGCCCTAATGTCCACATATCATTTCCAGACTTCACAGAAAAATTCCTCAACATAACAACAGGCCTCTCATTGTCTCAGCCTCTGTCTTATTCACAACACACACACACACACGTCCTCTCTATTTCAGTCTCACTGCTGAACTTGGTGCCCTCAGTTTAGTTAATTGAGCCATGATGTAACTCTCTGTGTGTGAGAGCCTGCTTTGAATCAGAATAAGTTCATGGTGTAATTGCTTATCACTTCCTGTGGGCCTCCATCGGGGACTTCCCCTCCTCTTGACACTCTCGTGGGCTAAACGACGTCCTTCTAAAAGTCCATTCAGCCATTAATTGACGGACTGGTGGCGTTTTCAGGTCCGTCTCTTAACGTCGTGGCCAAGCGTATCCGTGACGCCTCAGCGGGCGGGGCTACCTTTGAGATGAGCTGCACCGTGTCCACTGAGAACCTTGGGGAGGCGGGCTACTCTGTGCTCATCCAATCACAGGAGAGCCTGGGGAGTAACGTGAGGACCATCATGACCCTCAGCCCTGACAACGTCCTGCAGCACGGAGGCGCCACAGACCCCAACAGGAGGTACATACCTGGAAATATATATATATATATAAATATAACTTTTTAATGATGCACCTGTGTCTGTGTTTTATTTTGAAATGTATTTATTTCTCTGTCTGTCCAATCAGAGACAGCCTGGTTCTGACAAAGTCCGGTCCGGCAGAGTTTCGGTTTCGCCTGGCGGGCGTCCAGTTGTCCGACAGAGGTTTCTACTGGTGCGACATCACTGCTTGGACAAAACAGCAGCCAGGACAGACCTGGACCAGAGCCACAAGCGGCGAGTCTAACAAAGTCAGGATCGACTTTCAAGAAAACGGTGGGTCCATGCGTGTTTGTGTTTATCTGCTCATACAACTTTCATTTGCTGCATTTTTTATGTAGTATTTTGCTACAGCTGAAAAGATTGCTTCCATCTCTGAGTTCTCTTTTTGTGTATTTATAGACTAATCCGTCATCTGATTTACAAACTAGCCTGTAGCCGGTGTAAATGTTGAAGTTTTTCACTCTCTTTCACTCTGATTTCCAGCCTCTGTCTATTCTGTTCTTCCTAACAAAAGACAGAAGTGGCTCATGGGTACTGCTAAAACATCGCAGTTAGGTATGATTGAAATTACCTAGGAGGCTCCAGTGTTTGTATGCTGAGGAAGATTGAGTTTACCCTTCAAAATAAACTTTCACATGTGAATTTAGAGTGGAAAAACACTTAAAGAACCAGCCGCCGCCCACTTTGCTCCTCTGTTGAGTTGAAAGGAAATATTTCCACTGTGTTTCTGTTTCTAAATGTGTCCCTTCACTTAACCCTTTAGTTTTCTAATTTACAGCTCTTTTTGTTATTAAATCACTTTTTCAGTTTCATAACAATCTGAACAAACACTAGTGACTAAATTCACATTAAGTCCTCACAATTACCCTGGAAATCCTGGAGTAACTGTCTATAAATAGGAACATTAAAGCAGTTCTGTTCTGTACATTTCACACATTAAACACTCGCATCCTCCACCCACACAGAGTTAATGATAACCAACATAAATTCCCCAATAATACAGAAAAAAAATAAAGATTCACTCACACACACACACACACCTTAAGCCCTTTGACGCCCACCACAGCCACTGGCCTACTTAACTTTCTTTGATCTGACTGGGAAGTGGGAGACAGGAGGAGGGACAGGAGCATCAGGCAGGAGAGGAGGATGAGGAGGGTGGTGACAAGGACGAAGGGCATGAGAGAGAGGTGGTGAAGTGGACTGAGGAGGAGGAAAGTGGAGAGGAGAGGATGAGAAGGACAAATGATGAGGCAGGGAGAGAGATAAAGAAGTGGAGAGGGAGGAAGAGGTGGAAAAGGGTGGAGGAATATGGTGGAAGCAGCCTCTCAGCTTAGCTTAGCATAAAGACTGGAAACAGGGGGAAACAGCTAGCCTGGCTCTGTCGAAAGGTTGCAGAATCCACCACCTGTTATTAGCACCTGTAACGCTGTCATCTTCCTCACTCCAGAGGCCAACACCTGGAGTGAAGGGCTCCCTGCACGTTACTTTATTACACATCAGGCTGCAGCATTTCGATCCATCTGAAAGAGCAAAGAGAAGGAAAGATGGAAGCAAAGCAGAGACGATAGACTGAAGACTACCGTCTGTCTTTCTCTGGGGAGGACAGGAGCCCTTGAGCATTACTTCCTCTTTCTCTCTCTCTCTCTCTCTTTTACTTGCCGTTTTTCCTCCCCCGTTCTCTCCACCATCCTTTCACTCTCTCACCCCCACCGTCTCCCTCTACCTCTCCCTCCCCTCCCTCCCTCCCTCTCTCTCTGGGACATCTTCAAAGTGAAGCCCTTTGGCCAATCAGCCAGCTGCAGAGATCTGCACCGCTGCTTTCCTTTTTCTTTCTCTGCTTGCGTTTGTGTGTGTGTGTGTGTAATCTTTCAAGTGTTCAAGTGTGTGTATCCAAGTTGAACATTTCGAGTTGACCCCACACAGTGCAATAACCCCCCCCCCCCCCCCCCCCCCCCCCCCAACAGCACACACATACACACACACACACGAACCCACACACTGACAGCGTTTAAGCTTCAAGCTGAGCAGTTTTCAAGAACCCCTTATACTTGCCTTAGGGGACGGAAGCTCTGTGCACTGTGTGTGTGTGGTTGTGTGCGTGCAAGTGCATGTGGAGTTTTATGTGCACATCCACAAACTGGCAAGCCTCCCAAGGTTCCAGCTGTATCTTGAATGTTTCAGACGTGTTGTGGTATTTCAGCCTGTGCAGGGATCTTCTGTGAGGACGTATATGGAAATGCTAAGTCTCACCAGCACATTTACTGTTAAATAATTCAGCGTTTAAGTGATTTTGTGGCAGGACGGCAACATAAATATGGAGTGGTCGCAGGAAGGACGTAATCTTTTGATGAGAGTAAGGCCTGTTCGTCTATTAAATCTAACCTTTGCCAAATATTAAAAAAAATTCAAATAAGCAACTTCACCTGGATTTTAAGTAAAATTCAGAAGTTTTGCAGCCTGGGTCTGATTTCCATAGTTTTTACCAAGCTGGAGACAAAGTTTTAAACAAGTCCATAGTTCAGTCCTCTAATCTAAACCACTCATTTTGGAATTTCAAATCAAGATGGACGTATTATCCAAATAGTTTGGCTGAACTTCTCTCTGGTTTGACCTGCTGTTGCCATTGCAGTTGTATGGAGTGTGTTCTCTTTGCAATTCCATTTCCAAACGACTGCTTTACATAATTGAGTTAAATTTGTTTAAAACGGTCATTTTCAGATTCCAGTGCTGAAATTGATGGGTAAATGTTAAACCAGTCACCAAACAAATGAGCCACACTGTTTGTCTTCGGAGTGGAGCAGCCTCTGAAACCATGTGGTGTGGTGGATATGATGCAGTTTGATTATTTATTGTAAAAGGAATAAATTCTGCATAGCTCGTCCTTGAATTGAATGAGACAATGCAGAGTGGTTTGAACGTTCAAGTCATGTCAAATGTTTGTCCCCAAACATCCAGAAGCTGTTTTTGCAGGTGGTGCTGCAAGGCGCCATGTTCACCGCGGTTTACAGTAAACATGGTCCTCTCATGGCAGCAACAGGAAGTGAAGTGAAACACTCAGGACATAAATGAGTTGCTAAATATGCTGCTGATAATTAAAAAGTCCCCTCAAAGTAAATAAATGATGCCCCAAGGAAGGAATGATGAATATTTATCGAATTTCATAACCATGCTTCCTAATGTAAACATGAGTTATGTAGAGCATTTTGGGGACTGAGCCTTCTGAAGTGTTTCTTGAATGCTCCTGTTAGACTTGAGCAAAAGACTGATTTACTCACACACAGCTCACCACCGCCAAGACTCAAAGAACACGTTTTATATCCGTCCACATGCTGTTTATGCGGCTGCAGTGCATATATTTAACATCACTTTATTTGCAAATGACAGCATGAGTAATGCAGCGTTCTTAGGAAGGGGAGAAAAAACTGTCAGAACATCTTAAACGTTATCAGAGACGGCTTGAAAGTGGCTACACGCTGGAAACCACGATAACATGACTGTAGCTGCTCTCAGGCAACTTTTACACCCTTAAACAAATTCATTTGATCTCATGAATTTGTACAGCAGGGCTCATGTTTTACAAACCGCTCAGCTCTGCACTGTGAAGCACAAGGATTCAGGTTGGACCCCACAAGTGTCACGGTCCAAGGACAGCAGTTAGTCTGTCTGCCCCGTCCATCTGTCAACAACACGAGTCCAGAGCAACCCCAGGCCTGCATGCTATCACCGTGGAGAGTCCAGAACTGGACCAGATACCCCGAGAAGCTATATGCTCACTTCATTTCCATGACGTGCTGTTGGCTTGGTTGTAACATGTCACACTGGCTCATCTTCTCTCATTTGCTCTTAGGTATCTACTGGCAACATTTGACATGTAAGGAGAGAAATAATTTCTTAATAAATTACCAGGAGGTCCCAGCATTTTTCTACGATGAGGACATGTATGGAAATTCACATCGAGATTTTTTGATCTGACATTTATCATCAGATGTGGGGAGGTCTTCTGTGCAGCCACGCTTACATTTCTAAATCAGTGACGAGCCTCTGAGTCTCGTTTTATAAATGGCATTTAGAGTTTTCATCTGCGCTGTTGACGTCATTTATATTAATGAGAAAATTCTCCATATACACTATATATACTTTTTGTATTCTGTTTAGTCTTTAGTCTATTTTTGTTTCGTTTCCTCCTTGTTGATTTCATCATATCAGAGAAATCACAAACTGTGACTTTAAAGTGTTTTTACCGTCTGAAAGCTTGAACACAATTTTCTTCCAAGAATCTCACATCCTCCGTCGTTCCTCTGGGACATGAATTCAGAATTATAGTGTATGTAGGTTTAAAAGCAGCCTGTGTTTAAATGAATGCCTTTGATCTCAGTTGAGATTCACTGATGTTTTCTGTCTGTGTCAAATGATTTTTTTTTTTTTTTTTTTTGGAATAAAGCTCATTTGAACTCGTGTGTTGGCGTTGCAGGTCCATCCTTCTCCATCGCCATCAAATCAGACGACACCAGTGTTTATCCATCGAAAACTGCCAAGATGGAGTGTTCACTCAGCGTCTCTGGATCCTCACCAAAGACTGGTACAACACACACACACACACACACACACACACACACAGGTAGATCTCACATACTTGGAAATGTTTTCTCGCTTACACTCATAAATTACAATCAGTCACTGTTTCTTCTCTCTTGTGTTTTCTGAACTTTTTTTTTCACACACATACATAAATAAATGCAGATGTGTGTGTGTGTGTCTCTCACACACACATACACACTCTCAATCACACACTTTGTACTTCGGGTGCATTCTTCACCTGCCAACTTGTCAACAGCTCTGCTAATAAGAATGATGTGACTTGTGTGTTTCAGATGGATGTACAGATGAAACAGATTCTCTGTGCACTGTTATCACACCTCGCTGTAAAGTCTTTCACTTTCCTCTGTGGGTTTGTTTGCGGCTTGAAATACTGGTTACTTATTGTGCTGTAGATGTTCTACCCTTTTCCTTTCACATCTGAAATGAGCTTATTATTCTGAGATCAATGCCGGTTTTAATCAGATTATTTTAGAAATAACTGATTAAAGCATCAATTTTCAGTGTAAAATAATATTTTAATTTTCAGTGTAAAATAATATTTTAATTTGTGATATTATTTGAATTATTTTTTTCACCTCAGGTAAATTTGTAATGGAGAAACAATACACTCCATTACAAGTAAAAGTTGTGTGTAATCAGCACATTATACTTAAAGCTACTCATTGTTTTGGTTTAACAGGACAGAAACAGGACAAATACTTTCGTCGTTTATATATAAAACAGTAACTGTAATGTGTCTAGTAACTGCTTCTAAATGTCAGATATGTGTGAACTAAAAGTCTAATGTGTTTGCTCTGAAATGTAGTGAAGGCAAAGTGGTTGTGGTGCATCAAAACTGTGTGCACTCAGATACACTCAATCACTGAAAACTGCTCATGAATTTGGAAATGTTGGATGCTGTTCAAAAAAATGAATTATTTGCAGTGTCACCCACCCCTCCCCTCCCCTCCCCTCCCCTCCTCTCTCCATTCATCAATTTCTCCCCGTCTCACCCCCTCCGTTCCTTTTCCTCCCTCTCTCTAAACATCCATCCATCTTCTGTCCTCCCTCCTCTTCCTCGTTACTTTATACTCTTTAAGTTAAACATGACGCCGTGCATCGCTCAGCGCCTCCCTCTGTCCATCTGTCACCATTTCTCTCAATTCCGTCCTCGCTGTGCGCCTTTCTTTACTGTCCAACATGTGTTTTCTATATTATGTCCTTATAATGAGCAGATAAAGCACATTACACACCTCCTCACTCTGTGCTTGTGTGTGTGTGTGCGTGCGTGCGTGCACTTGGTTGTTTGGAAATAATTGTGCAAACACAAGCAGAGTGAAATACCATTTCCTGTTTAGACATACGTGAACACGTTTCTTTGCACCTGTGTCTTCACAGCAACGTATGCATGTATGTATGTATGTAAGCCATGTATACCCATACATAAACACAAATGTTCGCTTGCAGTAGTAGGGCGCTGCAGGGGTTGGTGCATTGGTGGTTATGGAGCGTGCACTCACAGACAGCTGCACCATGGGAAGAAATTCCCCCACAGCATCACAGCTGATAGCGAAGTTACGCATGGACATGTTCAGTATGGAAAGGGAGAAGGAAGCAAGGCAGGCGGTGTTGTTGTGTGCGTTTACGTCTCACAAATCTGTTGAAACGGCTCAGCAAATAAGTAGTTAGATTTTTAAACTGAGCTAAGTTATTACAACAACAGCTGGACGCTGAAATTTTCAGGAAACGTTACTCAGACGGGAGTAAATCATGTGTTTTCTGGGACTATTTTCAGCTGTGGATTAATACGTATTTGGTGCTGCAGTGATATTTACAGCAGCAGGATGGTGTATGTGGGACTGACTTTAAATAAACTGCAGGGTCCGTGTTTATGGTGAAACAGTGTGACTCACAGGTGTGTTTTTAATAGTTTCTGTACAGCAGTGGAGCTCTGTGGCACAGAGGAGTGAAGTTTCTCTCATGTGTCGAATCCACGGCGTCACCAGAGTGAATGACACGCGTGGCTAATAGAACAATTAGCAGCGGTGTCAGCAAAGGTGTGGCGCTTACGTTGACTCAGTTTGGACAACAGCCAAACCTTCACTTCCTGAACCACCTGTGTACACACACACACTCACACACACAGAGAAAAACTCTGTCCGTTGGGTGTGACAGCAGATTACACTGTGGTATAAAGCCACACCTTTGTCCCTGCGTGTCAGTACACTTACTAAAGTTGAATATTGACATGCATGCGTGTGCGTGTGTGCAAATGATTAGGAGATTACTTACTTCACCTCCGTATCTCATTGTTCTGACAATAAGATGAGAGGGGAACTACAGGAAAAGGTTGAGCAACACGGTGTGTGTGTGTGTGTGTGTGTGTGTGTGTGTGTGTGTGTGTGTGTGTGTGTGTGTGTGTGTGTGTGTGTGTGTGTGTGTGTGTGTGTGTGTGTGTGTGTGTGTGCGCGCACATTCCTTAGAGATGGCTGAAGAGAGCTCTCCTGTTGGAGCTTGTTTCTGTGATTGGCATGGTGAAACACACTCACTCACGAAATGTCCCTCAGTTTTCCCCTCAGTCACTCAGTGATCATATTTACTGTGTGTACCTGTACATGAGTTGCAGTTGTGCAACAAGGAACCTTTCCCAGGATTACACATCAGAGACGGCCTGTACTGAGCCTGGACAGTGTTATGGTGGTGCCTGTAAGACTCGTGGTCTAATTGTGTTACGGTTGACACAAGAAGGTGTGATTGTGTTGGAGTTGCTGTTTATTTGACCCAGTGTTGTGTTTTGCTTTGACGTGTTATTTCAGCGTGCCGCTGCGTGCAGACACGCAGCATTCATTACCGCTGGAATGACTGGCATGTTATCGCAGTCATGGACGTGTGTGTTAGTGAAACGCCGCACGCTTCAAATCAGTGTTTAGCGAGATGACATCACCATTAGAGATGTTTTTCTCTCCCTGGTCGTTTGAAGCACTGCCGCCGAATCTGTGACAGTTCGGGTCTTTTCAACACATCTGCTCTGAAATTCTTTTGTTAAAATAACAGCACGGCACTCTGCCCCTCCTGGGAGAAAACACAGCTTTGTTCCTCATTGGTTCACACACTCATACACACACATACATACATGCTGTTTTCTTTCAGAAGCCGTCGGCCGTACAGGGAAACAAGGCTGATGCTGAACAGCCATGATGGCCAAGATGATTTTATCTTTTAACCAGCGATTCACATTCAAAACAATTAGCTTGTATCACTACACTGTAAAAGGTGGGTAGGTGTCGTCTCAGTTCCCAGTGTTCAGCCCTATTGGTGGAGCACTGACGCCTCCATTTGTCCGCCAGAGATCTCTAAGGTTTTGCCTGCATCATCGTCGTATCCCATGATCCTTGCTGTTTTCCAGGCATTCGGTGATGGCTGACAGGGAAGGAAAGCAAATAGCACTCGTTCATTTTAATGAGGAGAACACCAGCTCTTTTAAGCTCACACAGGAACAGGTGATTAACACCTGGCAACGTAAATTCTGCTTTAAAATAACTGCTTGGTAAATATAACGGTGCATCCCTCGCTCCTCCTTTGGCTCCTCTACTCCTCATTTCCTCCTCAGCTTCTCCTCCCTTTCTCCTCTCCACACTCACCAAATTACCCAGCTGTCTTTGCAAGGCCGACAGGCAGCCGTTAATTAGCCAATCTCACGCTCCGTTAGCCAGCCGGGGAGACAGAACGAGGTAGAGAAAGAATAGTCGGCGAGATGGAGAGAAGGTGGGAGTGAATGGGGAAAAGTGGAGGGAGCTAAACCAGATTGTTAAAGTGAGCAAGAGTGGAAGCGAGTGAATAGAGGAGGCAGTAAATGGAGGAAGAGTGGCTCAGGAACAGCGTGCAGTGTTTCCTAAAAAGAGGCGAGGAGGAGAGAAAAAGGAGAGTGAATCCTAACGAAGTGGCGAGAGGAAGAATGGGAAGAGTTGTTGAACAGAGAGGAGGAGGAAAGTTGGATGAAGAGAGAGGACGGGCATGAAGAATATGAAGTGGTGAGGTGATGAGAGCGGATGACAGAGAGACTAAGTGATTCTCGCTCCATTAACTGTTTCTGGTGAACAAATAACATCATTTAGAAAAAAAAAAACTAACCTGAGTTCATTCAGTATCTGGTGACGTCCCCTGAACTTACTTGTTGCAACATTATTAGGCCCAAATTTCCACTTTCATCAAAATGTACCAACCAGATCCCTGTGAAATTCAGTTAGTGCTCATTTCAAACCAAAACCAATTGCACAGTACATCATGAATGCCACCAGCTACCCGACATTTTCCCCAGAAGAGATAATATCACCACCAAAAGCTGTTTCACCACACATCAGACCAGAAAAACTGTCTTTAGCTTTCGTCTTATTTGGACAATGACAGATTAATTTCTCTAAATCAGATTCTAAATAAAACTGAAGTGATTAAAAACTGATAAATTAATAAAATTCAATTCCGTATTTGACTTAAAGTGAGATAAACAGTTGAAAAACACACAGAGATCTTTCTGTTCTCGGTTCATCCGTGTTCCAAAAGTACTTTGAAGAAACGTTCAGATGAAAGTTTCAGGGAAGTAGTTATTTATTCATTTGTTTTCAAAAAATCGTTTCTAATATTCAGTGGCCTCTGGATGACTGCGAAAATCTAAACTAGCGCTTCTTTTCAGGTGCTCAGCAGAAGCAAAAGAAGAGTCTTGACGGAAAACATCAAACAGTGTGTCGCTCGGGATATTTATACTGCGGTGAAGAAGTGGAGCAAATGGTTTCCAACCAAAGATAAAGAGAGAAATGTTAGAAGGTTATAAAAGCTGGAAACCGAGGGGAAGAGGAGAGGAAAGAGCAGGGTGACCGTAAAACACTGAAACTGTTGAGCAGATAGTGTTAAACAGCAGAGCAGTGCCATCGTCTTCACTCCATTAGGTCTTCAGTTAAACAGGATCGGGAGCAGAGACACAGCTTTATCCTCCGAAACTGTGGATTTTAGTTTCAAAGTGCAAAGATAAATCATCACAACCCAAAAAAAAAACAATGCCAGAGGAGTTACAGTTTGCACGGACCATGTTTTATAGACAGCAGTGTTCCTTTGACTCGAGCCTCTGAAAAAGCTTGAGTTACTGGTTAGTGTATTTAAGCTGGGGCAGAAATTCTAACTCAGGTTTAATCATTACATTAATCAGAGTCAACGATCTGCTTCATGCTCCTGAGAATTAAAACCAACATGTGAACGTAAGTGTTCATTTGTCGACCTGTTGCATGCTGGGAATTGTGAGGCTGTGGTATTAGATTCATAAGAGATAACTGGTTTTATTTATGGCGCACTGAAATAGACTGAACTCTGCCTCAACCCGTCCTGATGAGATCCTCTGCTTTTTGAAGATGTCAGATCTAATATCTGATTTCTTTAAGTTTCAGCGTTTAGCTGCTGAAATGTGTCCTAATGAAACCGGCGTCGGTGTGACTCATCGGTCATGTATTCAGAAGGCATCTGCAAATGAAAGAAGCCAAATATCAAGTAAAATTTACTTTCATTTACCAGAGATCTTATTAAGCATGCAGCGAGTAACGAGGGAAACTTTGCATCCCAGTGGCTTTGTTTCTCTGCGACTAAATAGTGTTTTTATAGTGTTTTGTATTCCACTCTACCACTGCTGTCCTGCTTTATGGAGCAGAGAACACACACACACACAGTTTCATTTGAGGCACTGGTGGTAATTGTCAGTCTTTTGTGTATGTGTGTGTGTGTTTCAGGCAGTTTTACGCCTTGGACTCTCCTCAAGGGATTAATCCAGAGAAATCCAATCAGACTGTCTTCATTTCCACAGCCAGCCATTTTAGTTTTATTAGCTCAGACAGGAGCCAGATATTCTATTAGAGATGCACTGTAGTTCCTCGTCTGCCATCCAATCACCAGCATGCAACCCCCGATGCTTACTGAAGCTGCTGCACCACCTAAAACTGTGTTATTCGTAATGAAGCTAACACAGTTGTGAAGTTACAGAGCATGTTGTCATCAATCAGCCTGTCAGCTCATTACACACTCCCCAAAACTCTGACAGCTGATTTTCCCCACTGTCCTTGAACACTTCACCACGACTCTGCTGTTTCATGCAGCAGCACTAAATAACACAACAGTACAGAACTCTGGTGTGACATGTTCCTTCATTTCCACGGCACAAATAGTCGCTAGAGCATCAAATGTGTAATAAGATGCTGCAGCAGATTTTATATTTCCTCCTGTCTGAGTAACGTTTGCTGAAAACTACAGTGCTGAACTTCTTTAAGAAGTGATTTTTTTCACCTCGTTCACCCTGGAGTGTCCTGGTGTCCTGGTGGTTGAGTATGCATGTTATAAAGATGTTTCCCGTCTGTAGCAACACATACACACTTCTGTATTTGTTCTGGTCTCTCAGTGTTTACAGGATAGCGGTGCAGCAGTGCAGTGCACACAGAGCCTATAGCTTTTCAAGTGCCTGTTGGGATCAGGGGGTTCACGGGTTCATATAGGAGGGTAGAAAGGTCCGTATGTGGGGGGACAGCAAGAGTCTGCACTCAGCAGAGGAACAGCTGTGGGCAAGAAACTGTGAGTCAGCCTCCTGGTGGGGGATCAGATACCCCTATAGCACCTCCCATAAGGGGAGGGTGGGGGTTGTCTCTGGTGATGCAGCATGCTCTCCACAGACACAGCTTGAGATGTGTTCACATTGCTGAGTGCCTCTCGCTGTTGATTTATGGCTGTGTGATAAACAAAATAATCTCCTCAGTCGCTAAGTATTTCAAATCCCCTTCCCTCCCTCCTTCCCTCTCCTCATTCTGCCGTCAAGAACAAAGAAAGTAAAGGATGGGGGCTAACTGTGAGAAAGCAGAGGCTTTCTAATTATAGCTCCTTTCCTCGAATATTGGTGTCGTCGCTGAAACAAGCAACTGGAGTTCATACGTCAGTCCTGTGGAATTATGCAAAATGTGTCTTTGATCATTAACGGCAATGTCAGACTCTAACCTGGTGTTATCGGGACGTCAGTGTCTTTTGACTGTCAGCTAGGCAGTTTTTAAATGATGTGATTATATAAGAGGACAGTCATAGTGATTATATAAGGGATTAAAATAGTTTTCATACGTCCTGTTATCAAAAAACATCTCTGTTCAAGTAAATATAATTAAATGTGTTGTCCATACGACAATGTAAGTTATTTTTACTTATGTCCAAACACGTTACTTGTACTACTTACTTCCTAACCCTTTGCAGATTAATCAATAATGATAATATTTCTTAGTTGCCGCCCTAATAATGTTCTATGGCCTTGATTTGTTATCAGTGCCACACGTGATAAATGCACTCTCTGTGATTTGGACAGTTCAACCAGAGTTACACTCACCATACGTCCAACAGTTGATTCCTTCCTTTGAACTTTTGCCATAAAACCCGTCCAGTGAACCAGGTGTGAGTTCAGGACGTGAGTCTTACATCAGGTCACTTTGAGTCCACAACCCAGGAGACGTCCGTTCTCACCATGAGAAGCCTTCATCTTACACATGAACTGAGGCTGTTTTTCTTGTGCTGAAGCGTGTACCGATGGGAGCCCTGACTAACAGATGGGCTCAGGTTTGTGGAGGGGTCCTCGCTGTGCTTCACCCCACCCGTGTGGAGGGTCTCAGCGGAGGATAGGCTTACTTTGAGGCAGGCCTCAAGTGTGGACAATATGGTGGAGAAGAAAACCGCTAGAAACATTTACATTAATATTGATAAAACACAAAATAATATCCATTACAGTTTCCTATAGCCCCAGGTGATGTCATCAAATGTCTCTTTTTAATCCAAAAGCCAATATAATGACGTGTAAGACAAGGAAAAGCAGATAATTCTCACAGGAATGATCAAGTGATTGACTGAAAACAATTAATTGATTATTTAAAAAGTTGCGGATTGATTATCTACTGCTGTCTAATTGATAAATCACTGCAGCTCTAGACTGTAGAACTTGAAAAAGCGGGTTCCCTGCAGTGTTTCAGAGCCATCGTGGTCTTCATGTTCCTGTGAGGAAGCATGTGGGCTCCTCAGGAGGTTAATGGGTAAATCAGCCTTCTCTCATTGTTAGAACTTTACTCATCAGTTGATCTGTGTGTGTGTGTGTGTGTGTGTGTGTGTGTGTGTGTGTGTGTGTGTGTGTGTGTGTGTGTGTGTGTGTGTGTGTGTGTGTGTGTGTGTGTGCATTTAAAGCTGCACTCACACTGTTAGCCCGGCCGACTTCTCAGCCCAAATCAGCGTCTACACCAGAGAGAACACCGACTCTCTCCAGCTAATTGAGAAGCGGCAGAGCTGATTCGCCAAAATTACATCCCGGTGTCCAGTGTGTCCACTTCTCCACTAACAGGAAGTGATGGATTTAGACTTTAGAGAGGAATCCTGAAGTGTCCTGGTAGAAAGGCTGGATGAGCTGGTCAGAATGAATGTGCCGTTCACTGGTGTCACTTTTAATGGATCGTTGTTAGGTTTTTGTGTTGGTATTGGGGTATATGTTAACCAGTAAGTAGCAATAAAGTTTGAGATCATTTGAAAACAGTGGCGCCATCTTACATCTTTAAATTCTCAGCGTGTATCTTCACACTTTTTTCAAAAACCCAGTGGAACGTGATGTGTTAATCGTTTCAGAAATCCAGCCTGGCTCAAGGCTATACATTTGCTTTTTCTTCGAACTTTATCTTTAATCTTTGCCTGAGGGAAGCATTAAAAAAAGTTAACTGAGTGTCCAAAATAGAAAAAGGTCCTCCTTTAGGGAGCATGAATATCTTGCTCACTATAGTGGCAAACTGGCAAATGAAACTGGTTCATATTCTGTGTGAAAGTGGACATTTTGGTGTGATAGTGGAGCCAGAGAAAAGGTGGAGGGGCGACCATGATTATTAGGATTTGTCCTCTGGATAACTCTGCAGATTTCAAGTGAAACAAAAGATGAATTCTCAGAGATACCTGGGCCGTGAACACCTGTGTTCAGGGTGTTTGGTGAAAGAATCACACTTTGAATATCTGCAGCAAAACCTAATGAAAATCAGGCCAGCAGCCGAGAGGATATGTTGCTCCAGAGTCTGGACTTCAGTGTCACATGGGGGCAAAGGGACTAAGTTTTCAGGTAATTATTAATATGAGGACCATGAGACACTGAACTGAAACAGAGGCCAGCGTTATTACTACATCTGCTGCTGCTGCTCGTACTACTACTGATTTTTAATGATGTAGCACTTGAATATTAAAACCATTAGGGAAGAGGGGGAGAGAGAAATTGAGATGTGATTCATTACTCTGCTCTGGGTGAGTTCACTCCTCTCCTCCTCTCCTCGGTCTTTCTCTTCATTATATTCGCTCCATCCGCTCTTCTCTTTCTTCCTCCTCATTTCTCCATCTCTCACTCCCCCCTCCCCCACCCCCCCCCCCCCCCCCATCCCCACCATAATTGTTTTTCATCATCATTTGTCTTTTTTTTTCAGCGTTGTCGTTCGCAAATGTTCTCTTTATTTTTTCATCTGTATCCTCTATTTGTCTCTGAAATGACAGAGGATGACTAAGGCTCCATGGGGTTTTTATTGTGCCTCAGTGTGTGTGTGTGTGTGTGTGTGTGTGTGTGTGTGTGTGTGTGTGTGTGTGTGTGTGTGTGTGTGTGTGTGTGTAGGAGTTACAGTGCTAATAGTCCCTCTCTCCCTGACAGACTAATGACTAGTTTGTGCTTCTCTGTCTCTCTCTGTCCCTCTCTCTCTCTCTCTCCCTCTCTCTCTACGTCTTTCTCTTGGAAATAATTAGCTCGCTCGCCCCCTTCCCAAAGATTACATCTATTATCACAAATTCTCTCTTGTCCCTGTTTTCTTTCCTTTGTCATCACTATCCTTCTTTTTGCGATGCGTGTCCATCTCTCTCTTTTTTTATCTTTTCTCTCACTGTGGCAGAAACAGCAGCCTCTGTGTGTGTGTGTGTGTGTGTGTGTGTGTGTGTGTGTGTGTGTGTGTGTGTGTGTGTGTGTGTGTGTGTGTGTGTGTGTGTGTGTGTGTGTGTGTGTGTTAATGTGGTGATAATGGAGTTGTGGTTGTTTCTGTCAGATTGGACTGACTCTCCTGGTTTTTGATTTTCTTCTTTTGTTCTGTAGTTATCAAAGGGACATTAGAGCTGCATTGTGTGTCCAAAAATAACACACACTCACGTCCTCACTTTCCATAAATGTTAGAGGTGACTCTGTAAATGTTGGACTCGACGTATATGCGGTGCTGATAGTCAGATGTGAGAGTGTCACAGTGCAACATAAATAATAAGCTGTGACAGAGTTTTGCCTTTAAATAAAACAGCCTGTGAATTACACTTAAAACTGACCCTGTTATGACAAGAACCACACCTTTCAGGAGGACATGTGTCCTTTAATGTCCTGTTTTACCTGCTGCAGGTGTCCTCGGTGATGCTACTGATGTTGTGCCGACTGTGAGGCCTGAATTCACTCTCAGCATTTAGCTAAATGTAGTTTTTGGCTTTGGAAATGCATAGAAAAACACACATGTGCAACATGTTGCATATCCTGCCCCAGTTTTAGGCGCAGACTAAAACTGTTCACAAGCTCAATGGAAAAAAAAACCAAAACATACAAAATACATGAGACTTTTCAAAATGTAAAAACACTTTGTGGTTTTAAAGTCGCTTGGACCCGTTTCTTGTAAAATACAGATACAATTAAACAGAATATTTTTTAACACACTGTGTTTGTGTCTCTCAGACGACCTGGCGTACGAGGTGCGCTGGTTTTTCACCCGGCTGCGTGGAGGACAGACGACGACTGAAGTGGCCAGCGTCGACCGCTTTGGCATTGTGAAGGCGGAGACCCGTAACTCATCCAGTGAAACTTCGATAGAGCGCGTAGACACACACACCTACCTGCTGAACATTTTTGGCACTCAGGACAGGTGAGCGAGCGTATTTACAGGTAATCAGGTCTTTGTGGCAACCAAAGTCTCAGCTGCAGCGTCTGACTGTGCGTTCGTGTGTGTTCTTTTGTGTGGCCTCCAGTGACAGTGGGGAGTATTACTGTGTGGCCACTCCCTGGTACCTGTCGGCCTCGACGGGAGCCTGGACTCAAGCTGGAGAGCTGACGTCGTCCAGAGTCTTCCTCACGGTCCAGTTCGCTGGTGAGGAGTGTGCGCTGCGGTTCACTACACATCAACACACATTCCCACGAGCACAGTAACACAGATTAATTTGTCTCTGTGTGTTTCTTCTGCAGTGTGGGACTCACTACAGTTACCTCTCCTATACGGTGCATCGGCCTCAATAGGTAATGTAACTATTATCCATCCTCAAGTGAACATGAGAATCATACTTTATGATAAAAGCACAGTTTTAGAAGATATTATTGAAAACTATTGACACACAGTTACAAACAGAGGAGAGACCCACCTTCAAAATGCCAGCGACACTGGATAAAAATGCTCCCTCTGCTCCCTGATGCTCGCTGTCAGCGTCCTCCACTGAAACTGCTCGGCTGATACGCCGGAGTTATTCGTTCCTGTGCTGCTCTGCACTTCATTAGCTGACAGTGCGGTGCTCGTGCTTATTTAGGACACATGTCTGACAGCTGGTGTTGCCAGTGCACAGTGGATTTCACTAAGACGAGAGTCTGAATTTGATCAGGCTTAATATAGCCAAAAAACAATCAATAAAATATGCTTTAATTGGCACTAGGCACTGTATCTGGCTGGGGGACATTCCTTGTTGCTATTAATATTGAAAATCTTGGTTTATCTGCGTCTGCAGTGTGGTTAGCTGATGATCAGGTCCAGAACACGCAGTTGTAGTGAGAGGATTTTAATGCACCTCATTAAAAAGCTTTAACTGCTCCAGAGCTCGTCACTCCAGAGCCTGCCACATGAACTGAGGGTTAACCTGTTTCAGTTGAAGTGAACTGTGGTGCAGACTGACCTACTGCCAGTCACTGTCAGACCTGTCCAATCAAAGAGCTGCCTGTCAGTCTGAGTAACTTCATGTTTACTCCTCTTGGTTTGTGTCAGTGTGAACACGAACTGGAGCAGAACTAAAATGTAAGAGTGCATTCGTTTAAATGAACCAAACTACAGGTGGCTTTTACACCTTTCTGTTTGCAATTTCACTGCAACTACAGAAACAAGATTTAAAAAACAAAATGTTTAGACATCATTTTGGCACAGCAGCGGATGGCAGCGGTGGTAGAGGAGACTGAAAGTCCAGAGCAGCTGTCTGTAAAGTCGCAGTGCCAGAAAGTATTTATATAACGGGACTGAATCAATTAGCAAAGCTGGTTTTGTTTCTCCAGTCAGGAAGCAAACAACATAACTCTGTATTTACTGCCAGTAAGCAACGAGAAATGCCCGTCCCCTCGTCTGAATACATCTTCCAGCACGACTCAGCCCTTTTTACCGTGTGGATGAAGCTGCTGGGTTTGTTTTTGTCCAGTCATCAACGTTCAGTCCCTGAAAATATCCTCCCAGTAGTTCCTAAGCCTTCAGGAGGTAGCCAGAGCAGGGACTTTAAGGAGCCAGGAACTAAATTTAGACTGTGGTTCCTTCAGTCAAAATGCAGGTAAGGCTCCTGAGTTTTTAAACCACTTCCTGAAAAAGTTTCTGTGGTGGAAACGGCCTTGAAGTGTGAGCAGTAGAAGTAATAATGACACTCCTAGCAGAAGGAATATGGCTTCATTTTCACCTTGTTGTGTCCCGGCAGGTGTGGGCCTCTTTTCTCTGGTCCTGGGCCTGGTTTGCGCCCAGTGCTGCTGCCGCAACACCACGCACACTCCACGCTCACGCAACAAACTGATGGACCTGGAGATGGACTGACAAACACTTTCCCCCGCACCCACACACTGCAGCGCTCACAGGAAACACCACACACACAACAGACACACGCCCATAGACGATTTCTGGGACACCCAGCTGTTTCCAGGCGACGGACGTTGGGAGTAAAACGACGTGCCGCCTTGGAAACAGAAGCCTGACCGAGGTGCTCAGGATCTTTCAGCTTTGCAGTGGAGGAGCAGGGGACTTTTTTTTTTCTTACCAATGGGGAAATAGCCTTTGAGACTTCTCTTTCTCTGAAGATCCAATGAAATCTGTGGCGCTTCCAGTGATTTTTACACAGATATATTCGCTCCCTGTTAAGACGATAGAACTACAGGAAACTCAGAATCCAGAGTTTGATTTTTGAGGAACAGGAGACGTCTGAGACATCACTGCCACTTGGGAATAAAGGACCACTAAACACATCTGCTGCCTCTGTAACCACTAGGGATAACAAATGAAGCACTCAGGCTGGACTACATGCTTTTTTTTTTTCCCTCCTTGATTTCTTCTGATGCCATGGCTTCCTGCAAAGTGCAACCACTCCGTGTTCCTGATGGTAATCGAGTGTCTCAGAGTAACGGCACACCAGCGTAACCTGTTACGGAAGTGGCTTTTCGTTTTTCGTGTTTGATTGAACAGTGTACCTGCATGGGGTTGACGTATTCCTGTTAAGTCACATGGCTGAAGCTGTTTTGTATTTGCAGAGGCTGATGGTTTAGGCAGCCTGAGCCTTATTTCTGTCACGGTGTGAGCGTCATGGTCATTTGGGCAGCAGAGGTCCCAGAAAACGAGAGGTATTGCACTAGAACTACCACCCCAGAGTATTCCTAACTTAACGAAAGGACAATATATACCTTTATTCTCAACTCTAGTTTTTTGAAAATTAAGAGATTTTAAAACGAGAGACATTTTTAAGCTTTACAAGGAGATATGCAGTTAGTGTGTTTGTTTGTGAGATATACTGTACGTGGTGCCAATCTTTGAACTAACGGACGCGTGCTTGGTTCATTTTGCCAGATCAACACTTGAACAGCCACTAAAAGTGGTAACAGCAAGCACTCTTCTTTTATAGACATTCGGAAATGTATCCAGCTGTTATCTTTGCCTGAGTCTTGTGTGTGTTTCGTACACCGTGTGAGCGCTGTGCTACAGTGTGAGTCGAAGAGTTGCATGTACCGTTTTATAATGACAGACTGATGTCATTCACAAGCAACATCACGAGCCTTTTCCAGGGTTTCATTCTGACGACATCAAAGTCTCCTACATCCAGATTTTTAAACCAAGCTGTCACCCCGCTCATCTAAACTCTCATGTGTTCACATGGTGAACAACATGACTCTGTTTTAACAGAGTGTGGGTGGAGCAGGAAACTCGGTTGCTCCCAGTGTTTGTAGCTGAAAAGTTTTGAACAGGAGAATCGTGCATGTTTCTTAGCTTCAGTTTTGCTTTTTATTGGAATAGTTCAGCATTTTTAGAAAGATGCTTGTTTGCTTTTTTTTTTTTCTGAAGACTCAGGCGACTGGAGTCTGGAGTCACTCGGGTGCTTGGCTCAGCATGAAGACTGGAAACAGGAGGAAATGGTTAATCTAGTTTTCTCCAAAGTGGAAAACAACAGATAAACACAAGTATCTTGTTTGCTTAATTAATTCTCAATAGAAACATAAGAGTGACCGTTTGCTGTTGTTTTGGTGAGTCACAGAACTATTCCTTGTCTGGGCTGATGGATGATGGAGCTGTTGTTTTTCAGGAAATAGTTGTAGCACAAAACTCTGCCTCAAACCACAACTTGTCATTTTTACAGTTGTGTTCATTTACAGCTTAAACAAATGAGACAGTGTTAACTGAGATTTGGAGGTGGGGCTGTAGAGATGCCTCTCTGAGTCAGTGCTCTTATAGTAACCCCTCCCCATTTATTATTTCCATTCATTTTACATAACCAAGACAGGTGAGACTTCTGTGGTTTCCAGTCTTTGTGCTAAGCTAATCTCAACCTAGTTCTTGCAAACAGGCATGTTTTTCAAAGCGCCTGACTGTTCTTTTAATATTGTTAGCTAGAAAAGGAAGACTTTCAGTAAAGTGGTTTCCAGTCCATCCATGGTTACACCCCTTTTTCAGATCATTTAAAATGTTTTATCTCTATTCTTTTATTTTGTAGAAACATTAAGAAAAGTCAGCTGTGCCCAGCTCCCGTCAGCTGACATCTACTGACTCCCTCTGGTGTTTTTATAGCAAATGAATGAACTTGTGGTGACTGGTGTGTCGTGTTGACTGCTGTGTGAACACACACTCGCAGTTCCAGCAACAACAACACACAAAGTGAGGAAGTTTTGGTCCAAACTCAGCAGGATCCGAGCAGACCTGTTAGGTTTGTGCCAGACTGGACTGAATCAGGCTGCGGTTGATGTATTTAACTAGTTTTACAAGGTATTTTGAGCAACTACCAGAACTTTATGAGCAATATCAGGCTACAGAGTCCAACTTTTCTCTTCTTTTCAAACCACAATTTGGTCTGAATTAGCTGCAGGTCTCATCAGCAAAACACAAACGCAGAAATCGAATGTTCCCAGAGCAATGTTCACCTCCGTGTCAGAGCGTTCTCCTCGAACCATGTTGTGAAATTTGGGCAATATTGACAACAATGTGTGTGTTTTGGCTCGATTGATGGTGACAGTCACTTCAGAAATGTCCACTTGGTCTCCATAACCCCGCTCCACATGTGTGTCTGCCTCTCTGTGGTTGTGCTGCTTCAGTATTCAGAATAGGTTTTACCACTATCACAAACACACTCCATCTCACACACACACACACACACACACACACACACACACACACACACACACACACACACACACACACACACACATACACGCAACAAAGCATCGACACACTCCATTGAACACGTCACTGCAAGGCTTCCCGTGTCTTTTTATTTTATCATTTTATTGCAATGAGTATGATGAATCATGATGATGTTTTTTTTAATAAATAGATTTGTAAGATGTATTCATTTTGTTAACGGTGTTTGTGTTCTTTGTTTTGTTTTGGTCCCAGTGACCAGCACTGCCAAGACAAACAGGTTATTTGATAAAGAAAAAGTCTTAATTTAACTTCCTCTCTTTACGTTTCTGTTTTCCGTTTTCCGTTTCCCCTGTGGACCAACCGACTGACCAACGTGGATGAAAACAACTCGTTTAATGCTGATGTATTTTCACTCCATACATCAGTAGCACATATTTTTTTACATTAATCTGACTCGTTATGATTTTCTTGGTTGTAATGAACGTTGTCGCCTATAGGGGGAGCACTACGTGACCTTCAGACTCAAAATGTCACCTAAAACAATATTTAAGTGTTTTTCTTATGTCATGTTGCTGCTTTGTCTGAACAGTTATTCAATTGTGGTCGTGGTGGAGGTTGCCCCACATTCTACCTTCTTCCTGATGAAATGTGGCTGCTGAATTTTTCCAAAGGATCTAATGTGGTCGTGATCAGAGTTCCTGCTCGGAGACTTGTGACAAATGTGGGCCAATTTGGTTTTCTTCTCCGTCTCTGGGCAAGCCATCAATCAGGTTTTTCTGTGCTTCCAAACATCTGAAAAAAAAAAAAAAAAAAACAACTTCAAAAACTTCTAGCAGAATAAATGTTTTATAATTCAACATTGGACCGCAGCTATATCTCTCCCTCTTCCCTCCATGTCTTTCTTACCGTCTCTCCCATCCCCTTGTTAGTCTTATGGGATTTATTTTGTCTGTTTATACTCTTTCTCTCTTTTTGTCACCAGTCTCTCTTTCCCTCCATCTCTCTGCTGTTTGCTCCATTTCTCCTGTATGCTTCTCACTCCATCTCATTCATCGCGTCTCTCTCTCCACTTCCCCTCATCACACCCATCCCTCTCTCACCCTCGCTCTTGATTAGAAATGCAGATGAGTTGAAACCTCGGTTGCTCTCCAGGGTTTTGACTTTTACACCTCTTTAACAACAGCCTCTCCATCCCACACTCTCTCTCTCTCTGTCTCTCTCTCTGTCTCTCTCTTCCTCTTTCCCCACCTCTTTTCTCTCTCATCTCCATCTCACGTGGAGATGAGAGAAAATAAAGATCCAATGTCGACTGGCTCTGGATCTGTCTGTGGCTTTTCTAACTTGCATTCGTTCTCTCTCAGGGTCCATTTGACCCAGTTTTCTCCTCCCTGTGTGTGTGTGTGTGTGTGCTCGTGCCTCTCATGGATCATTTGGTAATGTGGCCTTGTCACGACTTAAACCGTTGTCTTCCTTAATTGACTCAGCTCTGTGTGTGTGTGTGTGTGTGTGTACTCTTCATTTGGTTGTAGTTCTCACCACTCTTACACTCCTGCTGCTTTGGAGATGGCACATTTCGTGGTGTTACCCCCAGCTCCGACTTGAACGTGTCACAGCTTGAGGGTTGCTCCACATAACAAAAATTTCAGACAGAAAAATTTAGCAGCGCGTGGAGGGAAGTAAGCAGCCTGTTCTCCCCAGAGTCTACCAGAGGCGACACGTTTTCTCCGTCTTCATTGTAATCAACGCTGATGTTTACAGCAGCTCCAAACAGCCAAACGCCTCGGCGCCATCACACCACTCTGCTGTCTGTTAATGCTCCGGGTCTTTTTCCATTCGAACACAGTGGTTTGGTGTGTTTTCTCTCTTATCCAAAAATCATTGTTATTGTTTTAATTAAGCTGATTTTCACACTGATTTCAGCTCAGCATTCACCAAAGAGAATCAGGACTACCGGATGGATACTTCATGCGTGGCCCTGAGTTAACCAGTTACCAGCTGTGTCGGTGAATATCCTGCTACTGTCATGTGTGATCATGTATGTGTCAGGCTTTAATCTCTCTGGTTTAACGCCACCTATTTTTCCAGGTGCAGGACACATTTACCCCCGACCATTTCCCAGCACACAGGTCGGCTCTGATGAGAAGTCCAGCAGCTGCTTCCCCACAGGAGCGACAGCAGTGGCACTTTGCTTGGGTGCGTCTACATTAGAGTAAGGCCATGTGGTGATGGATGATTTCAAACCCTAAAAACACAGAGCAAGTCCTTTCAACGCTCAGGATGCGGGCTGATGGGGCAGAGCGGACGGCCTGGGGGGAGATCTCAGCGACGACGTCGGTGTGGCCAAGTCGCTCGTCACCAGCAGCAGGAGATTCACTTCAATTAACTTCCTGCTTTGCTGCATGGAGAGGTGAAACAGACGCTCTGCTTCCTCACACCAACTCTCACTTCTTCTCTCCCCCACTGGGGCTACAGCCCACAGTTTACCCACAATGCTCCGCAGTAGCTCCAAGTCATGTGGAGCTACTGCGGAGTGTCAAGGATAATACACTGAAGTACTGTATATGTATTATTATCAGTGTTTGCATTAAGATGTCCTCAGCCTCTTCAGCTTTATCTTGGATTGTTGCAGTGAAAGCATTTTACCTGGTGTGTCTCTAGTCTGGCTGCTGTCAAACGATTTTCTAGAATAACTGAATGCACAATGAATGAATGAATGAATGAATGAAATTGGAGCAGTGTAGACACATGTGCTTCTCTTTTGCAGACCTGAGTTCACAGCATTAACACATATCAGTTACTGCTGTAGGAAAAGCAGGCCCCAAAGTGTTTGGTAACCCTGCGTGGCTCCCCCAGGTCTCCAGGAAAGTAAACACTGTTTATTAAAACTAACATTTGAGCATGGACGTATTTTAGTTTTAGTTTAGTCCTTCGTTGTTTCACAGCTGGTTGCAGAGAAAACGTTCAGAGTAAAAGTTGGTACAGGCTTTGTAACGTGACCTGAAATTCAAATTGTCAGCATTATGCTAAATTGTTGCACAGTGTAAAGCTTCTGCGGGGGGACTGACCCACTAACAGTAAGCCTGCGTTCACACTGTGGGGAGAGAAATGGAGCCCAGTGCAGTCTGGGTGTGAGCACAGGGGGCTCGGGCAAAAACAGTTGCACCTGGCTCAACTTTTGCCATAAGGCGACATGACGTCCCTCAGCAAGGTGCTGCACAGGCTGATCGAACAGGTGTGAACAGCCTGTCCCAGTATTATAAACCAGTGTGCACTGGTATTTTGGTATCTGTAAACCCTTCAGATTCATGGTTCTGTTACTCTGGATTTCTCGGACATTCTCTTGGGCCTGTAAGGATTTAGGTTAGGTTTCAGAAAACAAGGTGAAATAAAAAGGACAGAGGTGCTGACAAGCACCGAGAGGTGGGAAACAGACATTGTATCTACAGGACACTGAAAACCTCAGGGCTTGTCTGGTTCTTCTTTTTTTTTTTTTTTATTGAGGCAGCAGAAGTCAAATATTGGACTGGGAGAACTGGGAGGGAGTGTTAACTGACCCCCCAGAGTAAATGTTAATTTGTGTGTGTGTGAGAGAGAGAGCATGCGCTCAGGAATGCAGCGATGAATTGTCAACACCTTCCCCTCACCATGGAAACTATGTCAACACATGGGTGGGGGATGGAGAGAGAGAGAGAGAGAGAGAGAGAGAGTATGAGACAGGGGGTGGCAGTGTGTGTGTGATTTATTATTAGGTAGAAGATATTTGACCTTACTACTTCATAAATCTCCCTTGTGCTTTCACTCTCTCTCTCTCTCTCTCTCTCTCTCTCTCTCTCTCTCTCTCTCTCTCTCTCTCTGTCTCACACACACACACACACACACAGATATGGACTTCAGAGCAGTTAGATCATTTTCAGAGTCACTTTCATCTTCTGTAGACTTTCATTCAGTTGATTTATAAAACATTCAAACACAGAAACATTAAGAGAGCAGCACACGCTCGGAGACAGGAAGAGGAAAAAAAAAAGTTAGAGTGATACACAGGGCCAGGATTGTACTGCTATCACAAATCAAATATGCATGATGGATATGATGCAGCTTAATTGATTATTTATCAGAACAGAAAGGCGTCGAACTTAATTTCTTCATCAATCAGGTTCCAGACAAACGGGTACACGAAAAAAAAAAAAAATCATGACCACAAACTTTGTATAATTTTTACAGTGTGGTTTAATTTGGTAACCGAAGCATAAGAACAAATCAAACAACAGTTAAATGTGGGTGTCAGATCAGAAAATTCTGGTTTACAGATGCATTACATTACATTAGCCCCCTGAACTCCACCCGGGTGGAGCCGTCACAGAGCCGCAGCAGTACCACCCTGCAGACGCTCCGATCCTCCAGCCTGTCATGTCCTTGTATGGTGCTGTGTCTTCACCGTGGCACAGCTCCAGCTCTTCACCAGGCACACATCCACGTAATGCACACACATCCGAGAATACACAAATAACTGGTACTTTAAGTATGACTCCACATTGTCTCTCTCCCCCTTTCTCCCCCCCGCCTCTCTCTCTCTCTCTCTCTCTCTCTCTCTCTCTCTCTCTGTCTCTGTGTGTGGCATGATGCCAGCTAAGATCTCTCTGAAAGACCAGGCTGCAGAAACTGCTGCACTCTGATGCTGCAGATACTGTTTACTTCTGCTTCCACATGGTAAATAAAACTCAGGGTCTGATGATGGTTTTACCATGAGGGAAAGGTAGGAGACCATCTCAGGCTGCCTCATCAGTGACAGATCAATCACAGGAGGCTCCACATTAAATCTATTATTTTAGTGGATTATTATTATGGATGCATTGAAGTGTACGCTGCATTTTGAGGTGGAGACTTAAAGTGAGATAAACTCTGAGTGAAGGGCCATCATGGAGGTAAGGAGGTGTTTGT
The DNA here is from genome assembly GCF_017976425.1 of Toxotes jaculatrix. Lineage (NCBI taxonomy): Eukaryota > Metazoa > Chordata > Actinopteri > Toxotidae > Toxotes > Toxotes jaculatrix. The sequence goes on along the minus strand of NC_054417.1, from coordinate 2,264,723 downwards.
TTAAGGTCCCCAAAACTCTAAGTCAGCCCCCTGTGGACTCAAGTGTCGCAGATTTTTTGAGAACAGCTCTTAAAATGGGTACAACACAGTGATGATGGGTACTCCAGACGCACACGCTAATCACTGACAATGTGTATTGACATCATCGCTGTAATTCATGGCTGCAGGGATCTGAGCTAATGCTCCATGAGGGAGCATTAAAGCAAAAGGGATGAAGGAAGTCAGAGCGACTTCAGCGTGTCTGTGTGTTTGAAGTTGTTTGAGGCTGTCAAGGCGCCGCCGCTGCAGTCGTTTTCCTGCAGACTTCGGTTGCTCGTCATCAGCTTGTTCACTCTGAAGACACACACTTAGAGATAACACATACGACTTCCTGCTTTAAGTGATGTCCACAACAAATACAGAGCCTTGCAGGTCATTCATTTAATTTAACAGGAGTTATTTTCGCTCCTGTTTTTAAGATCAAGAAAACACAAAAGCAGAATAAAGCGAGTGATGTGAGCTGGCAACTCAGAGGCATGCGTCCATATCAGCTTACTGAGTTGTAAACTCATAAAATCCAACTCGACCTTGTAATCCTCCGCCCAGACGTAGCCTCGATCACTTTAAAAGGCTCACAACTCATCGAACAGCATGTCTTGGCCTGGATTTACACACAACGTCAGATTAGATTTTTATTGGAAATTCTCTGCTTTATTGGAGCCCATGCAGCAGAGCAAAGATGTCGACTGGCTGCACTCAGGTCAGCGTACGGGCATGAACTCACCACGTCACTGTATGCTGCCAGTTAATAGACATTTAACCTCCTCAAATTTAGTCTTGATGTATCAGCACTGCTGGTTGATCAGAAGCACAAATGAACCAGTGATGCAAAGAACAAACATGACTTCAGACAGTTAAAGCACTGACTAACATGTAACTACATGTTTTGACCCTCAGGCCAAGTTCAGAGCCACAGAGTCCACAGGGGGAGGATGTTGGTGGTGGGAGCACTGGTCAATAAACCATCGGACTCTGACATGGGAAATCGCTGCTGGCATCCCATTTCCTGCTGAAAGGTCAGTGACGTTGCTGACAAGTGGTCAGAAAGACTTTGCATGTGCTTTGCATGTTTTTTTTCGTCTGATTTTGAGGAGTCGTTCTTGTTCCACAGTGATGCAATGGAAATGTCATCTGTGCTGCTCAGGGCACTGAAAAGTGACATATTAAAAACATAACAGCCACAAATTATGTCCATAAGAGTCCAGATGATTCCTCAGCACTTACAAGCAAAAAACTACTAATGCACTTTTTTAAAATTATGGCATTACGTCACAGGCTGTTACTATGGCTATGAGAGTGGTGTCTGATCACTGTGCTACAGTGACGTTTGCTGCCAGTCTCTGTTCTGTGGATTAACACACATTAACGTGTGATGTGTGACCCTGTGCGACCCCGATCCGCTGCTTGTGCCACGTATGTACGGGCAGAGCGACAATGTGGGTCAAGTCATCTTGAAAGTGTGACGCGGTGTTTGTGTGCAAACACAGTCGACGCGCCATCAATCAGTTCATTTCACGGCCACATAAACCCTGAGTGAGGGGGAGAACATGTCACACTTCAAACACAATCACCAGCCATTAAATATTGTGTATAATTACACACACAGACACCGTCCCTGCTCATGCATCACAGCACACACGAAGACAACAGTAAATGTCTTATACAAACTACTTAAGGCTCATGCATGAAGGAAAACTATTAGAATTCGAGTGTGATTTTCCTGTCAAAACACCTGCTGAAACAGGTTATTTAACGCTTATTTAGAAGTTTGATTTCCAACATTTTAGTCGCTGCTCTTGACTTCATGACTGTGGTGTAATATTTATGCTCCTTTCGGCCCCAGCTTGTGTCTCTCATTAATATATTTAACATTTAACACAGATTTGCAGGTTTTTTTTCTCGTCATACAAACAGAGAGAGAAACATCAGTGAAAGTGTCGACCCCCCAAAAAAGTTAGTTAAAGTCCAGTTTTCACCTTTACATCAAGACACTGTGAATGTTAAATACACAGAAGAAGAAAAAACACATTACAGCTTCATATTCATCCCTGAATGTTTTTTTTTGGGCGGCTGCTCAGCTACTTCCTTCATCCGCTCCAGTTTACAGCTCACAGAACAGTGTATATGTATATTATCATACACACACAGTGTCAGATCCCATCATTATCATTGCTGACCCTTCATTATTCGTGCTGTTATGATGTGGATGCTCATACCCAGCCTGAGGCAAACTTACATTAACCTCTTTTCCGCAGAGAGACACTGAGGCTTTGACCCAGTCCTGCTTCTGCACATGATGGAGAGAGCAGGGCCTGGTCAGTGGTGGGTATGAGGATGTTGTCCTTTTGTCGTCTTCCTGTTGATGTTTATTTCCTCAGCAAATCTTAACTGCAGTACAAACCTCAAATTTCAGCCGTCTTCAGTGGTCAGATGATGTAAATGTTTCCAAGTTGTGAACACGGGAATCTTTCCCATCTCTGCCTTCCATCCCACATGAGCAGAGCATTATTCTAGGCTACCTAAGAGGCGTCTTTCCCGTGTGTGGAAAAGAAAAGGCAGCGGAGGGCGAAACAGAGATCTCTGCCACTGAACTAAAGTATCTGTTGAAGAAATCAATAAACATATTTTGGAACTCAAGGCACACACTCCTCTTCCTGCAAAAAAAAAAGAAGGTTATAGTAGTTCAGTAATGTTAGCTCAACACGTGAAGCTCAGGGACTGAATTAAAAATTCTAAAAACTGGAGCTGAATGTTTTCACTTTCTCCAGACAAACCAAAAAATGGTAAGCAGCGGCGAATCAGTCTCAAAATGAAAACCGCTCATGCTACAGCTGCTACGTATTTTACACCTGCTTCTGTCAGACCTGCACGCACTGACCTCAGTCGGCAATAAACCATCTCAGCCCGTTGTATGAGCTCTGGTCTGTAACGTGTGTGTGTGTGTGTGCACAGGATGAGTTCAGGCACAGCACTGAGTTGTAGCTCTCCCACATTTTGGCCGTCACACAATCACTGTAGTTACGCAAACAGTTGTGCTTCAGATTTCAATTACACGCGTATAACGTGGCCTGTGTAGACAACTGGACTGATTTAAACACGAGCGTCTGTGTTCAATCAGATGCATGTGAGATCCACCTGAAACTCCTCCTGTGTAGAAACTTTAAGGATCATAGCTGAGTGTGTTAACATACTAACATTTGCTTATTAGTATTGAACACAATACCAGATGAACAGTAAAGAGATGACAAAGGTCTTAGGATTAATCACTCTGCAGATCACCAGCCAATATTTGTCCAGATATTTCACCCCAGACCAAAGTGGTGCACCGGCCAACCCACATAGTTACATACCCCCTAGAGCACCTCCACTAGCACCACCACACCAGAGTCCATTAAATCAGCCTCAGAGACAGTGGATAGCAGCGCAGCGATATTACTTTTTAAAGAAGAATAGCTTTATACTCCTGCTAAGAGTTTGAAACAGAGGCAACGCATGAAAGTTTAACTGAAGACCTCCTCTGTCAACAACATGTACCATGTAGAAATTCAGTGTGTTGAGTCTAATGTTAACCTCACGGTGCTGCAGTAAAATACTGCTCCTCTTGTTCATTTGAGAAATACATCATTTCATAAACAAACTCGAATCCCTGATTGATAAATTCCTCTGTAGCATTGTCAAGCGGTTTGTTGGCTGCGAGCGATCAAGTGCAGCATCTTGAGAACCTGACATGGATAGATTTTTTCTTTTGGGGCCCCCCACACCAGAGTAAGAGTCAAACTGCGCCTCGGGGCATAAGATACTCCGACCTCCTTTCTCCCACTAACATACATGCGCATATGTCTGTGCTGCTTGAACTCTCCTTGTTCTCTTGGGTTATCTCCTCCAACACTGCACCAATACTGCCTACAGCTGCATTTCAAATAAAAGAGCTTTTTTTTTTCATAGATGCATCTGCTGTAACTGCAGGGCTTTATTCACCTCTTCAGTGGGATGTCAGTCAGGGACAGTGGGCATGATGGTGCCTGAGCATGTGAGATGATTTATGCCTCGACATACGAGGGTTGAGTTTTCTCAACAAAAAAGATGATGAGTGCAGAGTTAGCACAACCAGCAGCGAGGTTGGACACAGTTATGCAAATAAGGCAGAAAAATACTGGAATTTTCATTGGATAATTATAACGTCAGGCCGAACACAACAACCAGCGTAATTCCTGTTTGATTGTGGTTATTTTTCTGTCGCCGTGACGTCTGTTGTTTTTGTTGTTTTTTTTCAAGCAGGCGAAACAGCTGAGGACAGTACCAGCCCTGTGTGAAAAGAGTCGGCCCGCAGCTCAGAGGTCTGCAGTCAGGTTAGTGGAAGTGTAAAATAATCAATCATTCAATTTTCCAGGACATAAGAAACTAAAATCCTTATTAATACGGCTGACTCTGTGAGGCCGGAGGTGGCTGAAGAGGTGCCTGCTGTCACCAGTTGCACCGTCTCTTCCATTATCTCAGCTCTGACGCCTTCTGATTACTGATAGTTCAGTGTGAGACGTCCTTTTGTTGGACATGTTCTTAGTAAATTGAACCCTGGATTCACTCCACGCTGAGGGCGAAGCAAGACATGTCACGGCGCTTATTCCCACTGTGCTCAGCTCCTGCAGGTCTGTGCGACGGAGACGGCCGATGTCCCTGAAGCTGCAGGGAACATTTTCACAACAGGCAAAGACCAGACAACAGCAACACAAAGGTGAGTTTGAAAACTGTCCTTTAAAGTGAGACACTGTGATTTACAATGCTAACTGTGTCAGTTCAGAGTCTTCATGTGGGTTATAATAAGAAGAGCCACTTCTCAACACTTATTTAAAAGGCTGTGTATTTAAAGCCACAGCCTGGGGCAATAACTGGAATCTGCCCACTATAACCAGTGCAATTTTATCATTTTCCTGAATGACCAGAGGACATGTTCTAAACATAACTTTACCTTCAGTGATGCTCAGAGAGCTGGACGTTCATCCCTAAAAACTCCCAGCTGCCGCCGCCACCGCATTTCACTGGATATGAATCATTCAGACGCTGAAATCTAGTTTTATGTCTCCCAGTAGCGTGAATCACGAAAAGGTATTTCCACCGGGCGCTGCGCTTAAAGGTTCATCAGGAGCAAACTTCCACATTCAGACACATTGCGATATATCTGCACCACATTATGATGCAAATCTGTGGGCAGCGGTGGAAGAAGTACTCATACCTCTGAGTGTTATTCACCACCTTGGGGCCTGTACAGTTTTTATTGTTCATTTTACCAAACAGATTAGTGTTTAATCAAACCTGGAGCCGGTTGGGACAGTGATCACTGACGCATGCATGTGAACATGTTCCACATTAGGGCCTCGGTTCTGTTCGTGAGCAGTAACTTTAGTTTGCAGCAGGAACAAGAGGTCACAGAGTCTGATGTGTGGCCCTGACATTTCACTTTCTCTTTATATCCTACATCATTAATCCGTGAATGAGAATGTGCCCATACAGTCCACTGACGCTGTGAGGTTATTTAAGTCCACACGCGTTCAGGGGGACTGAGGGCAGGTTCGCTGCATACAGCAGCTGACTGCCCTTCATCACTCAGATGGTCCAAATGACTGTGTGAACCCAGGACTTACTGGATTAACCTTCTACATATAAACACAGACACACACACTCACACATGTTGTGGTATCAGACAGTGTTGACAAAGAGCAGCTATTGTTGGGCCTGTAGCTCTCTGTCTGATGGTGGGTTGATCGCGGCGTACGCTGCGGCCTTTAGCCATGTGAAATTCACAGCCGGGTGATGAGTCTCTGTGGGTTTGTCTCATTTGATCCATTGTTAAACGCTGATTTGTGCAGCTTTAACCTTCTTGTCCTGTTTCTGTTAAACTTCCATCTAATAGTAGAAATGTGTCATTCCAGTATCATAAGTCCCTTTCTGATTTTTTTTTTTTTGGAAAAATTTAATTACGTCCTGAATATCTCTGTAATAGAGTCAGAAATAGTTTATTAACTATTTTATTTTTATGTTCCATTCTCTCTATTTTCCTCGTGGGTGAAATTATCATCCATATATTTGAGCTACTGGGTCATTAAAAAACCTGTTTCTGCTACACAATTTGTTACCAGCCAGGAGGAGAGCGCAGATCAGCCCTGCTGTGTGGAAATGTTATTGATTTAGAATAGGAATGAGCTTTTTATTGTATTTTCTCATAACGGATTTCATTTCTAATTAAATTGCCACAGTGTGAGGTGAAGTGTCGAAGCCCACAGAGCCATCTATTTCTAGTCTGAAGCTGAAATCGGATTCTTAGAGTGGCCATAATCCATATTTTCATGTTAACCACGCGTCAAACGAGAGTGTGAAATGTGTCGAGGACATTTTTGTTGGAAACCTTGTTCAGGACGAACAGGTGTGACCGATAACGTGAGCTTTTCTTTCTCATTAAGATGATTTTATAGTCTGCTTTTAATGAATCACAATGGCCTATAAGAAAAATGCTACCAAGTCAAACACATGTAACCACACACACATAGTTACATAAGAGATCTGAGCTCCGGTTCACTGCATCAGTAAAGATGGAGAGAGAAGGGATGGGGTTTATTCCTCCTCATTCATCTGTCAAGTTTTCTTTCTCTCTCTCTCTTAAAAAAGCTGAGCTGGCATTTGATGTCAGCATGTTTGCAAGTATGTGTGTGTGTCAGTGTGTGTGTGTATGTGTGTGAGGATCAAATGTCCCCCAGACAATAAGACGCCCTTATTCAAAACAACTGAGAGAGAGGGAGTAAGAGACGGAGAGAAGGAACAATCAAGAGAGCGAGAGAGGTTAGGCTGAAGCCTGGTGTTTTCTCTCTCTCTTTCTCACAGTGTTTCTTTTCTTTCTCTCTGACTTTACGTTGGACTGAAATCTGGACAAACCTGATCCCACAGAAGAGAAGAAGAATTAGAGAGGAAGAGAGAGAGCAATTCTCAGTTTAACATTTAATCAAGGCTTATTTTTTTTTCTTTCTCAGCCACATTGCCAAGTAAAAGCAAAGCCAAAAAATACAGCTCTTTTTATTCTTCTGTATCCTGCTTCCCGTCGGTCCCAAGGCCCAGTCACGCTATGAAAGTTGTCTTCATGCAGCGTGTGGTGTGGTGACGACTTGCAGGGCTGGTTGGTGAGCTGCTGTACCCTTTCCCATGTTCCTGCATCTCAGCTCTTACTTTGGTGAGCACAGTGTTATCATAACTGATGCAAATTAGGGGCAAAACTATGAAATCTGGACTCCAGTTTTCTGCAGTTTATCCTTTAAACCTGCTGATCTCTGCATCATCTGTATTCACAGCTCTCAGATCAGTTTCAGCCGCACTCAGCTGAATGTGTGCTCTGAATCTCGGTTGATATAACTGTAAAAATATGGCCTCGTGAGTGTTTCTGTCTGAGGTCAAACAGCTGAAGATTAGTAGGAACCTTAATTTGAGTTCTTTCCAATTTGTTGATAAGACCCAAACGCAAACAGCTGGGCCCAGAGTGGTTCCTGAAAATCCTTTTCACACAGAATTCCTTATGTGGAGCATCTCAGTTCTGTCCTCAGGGCAAATATCTGCAAATATCTTAAGTACAGTGCCGATAGTTTAGGTTGTAAACAGGAGGTTATCAAGGAATCGGTTAGCTGTGGGCTACAACTTGATATATTTGTTTACATTTCAACAAATTGGCAGCATTAAATTTATGCTGAATTGTCTGTTTGCAGTGATTTCTGGAACTAATACTGGATTTAAGTGTTTTGAGCTGTAACTATGAAACGACTCATTTTTTTTCCTTTGGATTTCGCTTCAGAAATAACTTTCAAATGCAACCTAAGCATTCTTTCTCTTTAATTCTCCCTCTGTCTTTCTGACAGACACACACACTCTCTCTCTCTCTCTCTCTCTCTCACACACACACACACACACACACAGCAATCCTCACACTGCTTCATGCTGTCAGGAGTGTGTTTGCTGAGGTCACAAAGTCATGTGTGTTTCTCAAGTTTCTCAGCCGCCTCTCTTTCTCTGTCTCACACACACACACACACAGTCTGAAGTATGACATACACTCTCTGCACTCACACGCATGTATCACTATAGCAACAGCTGGGAACGTACGTTTATTACCATGGCAACGTCAGACTGTACGTGTGCATTCAGATTTCAGGGGTTCAGTTTCCAGTGTCGTTTAATGTGACTGGTTCAGCTCCCACTAAGTTCACCAGAGCACTTTCAGCGGTAATCAGCAGTTTTAGCACAGTTTTTAAATTCTGCTGCAAATTCAGTCTGAATGTAACTTCAGAACACGCTGGGTGTGAATGTTCAGCAAGTCCTTTTAAGATAATCTTTTTTTTTTTTTTTGATCAACAGAAAATTGATTACTTTGATAATCGATTAAGTTTTTTTTTTTTTCTCCAATGCTGCCAAAAATTTGGGTTCCAGTTTCTCACATATGAATATTAGTTAGACAAAACAGCTAGAGGACATCACCTGGGAAACTGTGATGAGCATTTTTCTCTACTTTCTGAGATTATATTGACAAAATAATGTTCTGATTAATTCATTCTAAAAATAAAAAAAACATATAACAAATCTGCCATCCAGGTACACGGAATAATTAATAATTAAGATGTAGCATAGCCTGTAAGTTAATTAGACATATTAGAATATATTTTGCACATTACAGCTGAGGACACATTATAAAATCTAGGTAAACAACTTTCCTGATATCGTGTGTTTTGCAGAGCTTCACTGAACCTTTATTTATCCTAAGATAAAAAGCACACAAACAACATACACATGATGTAAAGCCTCTCTCTCACACCAGCGTGACAGTCAGTGCTAGTGTTTTTCAGAATTCAATCACATTTTTCATTAACCCTGGGGGAACCACCCCCCCTCACACACACACAGACACTTCTTGACGATGATAAACATGTTGGAAGTGATTTTTCCATCTGCCTTTCATTCCCTCCACCATCTGCCATCGCCAGCAACTCTGAACGCTTCAGCTCTGTTAGTGATAGAAGAAGAATAGCGCCCTCCTCCTCCTCTTTCTTCTTCTTCCCTCTTTAGTGACATCTCCTTTTCCATCTTGTAGATTCACGTCAAATCTGACATGATGACAGAACATGCACCATGTGATCATAATATCAAATAATGAAAACAGACTTTAGGACAAATTTGATGTAATGTTTATTTGCTAAGGGGCATGTATATTGCATGAACCAGTTCCACTCAGCCAGGTATTTAAAATATCCAGTACTCAACAATAAAATACATCCAGGAAAAACATAAACAATGAGATATGATATATGTGCTGTACAGGCTTATTTTTTATGGAAAATGATACTGTAGATAATTAGCAGGTCTCAGATGTTTTTACTTTCTTTGGTGTTGCTTTTCAGTTTGTAATCTTGTTGTAGCCTGAGCAACATAAACTCTGCAGCTTAAAAAATACACATTCAAAGCCAAAGATTCATGTTCATCTGTTTGTCTCTGTCTGTCAATCAGCTGGAGGAAGGAATGCAGGAGTGTCGTGGGCTCGCGGAGATGCTGAGGGATGAGATTAAATATAGTCTGTAAAGATCGTCTTTTATCTGATGTTTTGGTTTTCCTCAGCAGGGATACAAGTTGGTGTATATTTGATTGGCAGTGTGGGTTTTTTCAAGTCGGTATTTCACCACAAAAATGGTCCATTAATATTTGATGGGTAAAGAAAAGAGCCTCGCTTCTCTTTCTTAGTCTTTGTGGAGAAAGATTGAAAGTTTGAAGAAAAGGGGGAAAGCAGAAAACATTTTAGAGCAAAGATGCAGGAGCCAGAGATAAAGAACTGAATTTATAATTTACATAACTGTAATAATGAAGGACTGTTTCATTACCACAGTTAAAAATGTAAAACTGTTAAAGATCAGAGACACTTCATTTAAATAAAACAGGAGTCAGTGCAGAGCCAGTGGTGCAGCTTGTTCAGAAGACGAGTGGCGCCATCTACAGTCCAGCACCTGAAACATCACATATTTCCACAGAAGACCCATGACCCTCATCTGCATAAATACAGCTGGTAGTTGAATTAATTGCATATCTGTGGAGTAATTTGTGCCATTAAAGTAGAATATCACTATCAACAGTGCTACTCAATACCACAAAAACATTCATTTGTCTTACACACAGTGACTTGTAGTGAAATTAACTTAAATTAAATTAAATTAAATTAAATAATTTTTCTGTGTGCTGTAGCGTCTCTAACCTATTCAGCACTAATCAGATCATGTCAGTGATTAGCAGACAGGTCTGTGTATAGAAAAACAAGCCGCTGCTTCTAGTGTGGTTCACCAATCATCTCCTCGTCCTGGCGCATTCTTATTTGCATACTGTTCAAACTAATGCCCGCTGACTAGTGACAAGCTGAGTTACTGTAACGCTTACAGATGTGATGTGTTGGGTTTTTCCTTATTTTGCTTTTAGGCAAATGTTCGGACGTATATTCGTGTTTATTAAGGATGTTTTGTTGTGGTGTGTATGTTTTTTATCCAGACACAAGTCCCCGGCGAGTATTCACCTAGAGCTGCTTCTAGTGTGGTTCACCAATCACCTCCTCGTCCTGGCGCACTACTATTTGCATATTGCATACTCTTTCAAGCTAACGCCCGCTGACTAGCGACAAGTTGAGTTACTGTAACGCTTACAGATGAGATGTGTTGTTATTTTCCTTATTTTACTTTTAGACAAATGTTCGGACGTATGTTTATTAAGGATGTTTTGTTGTGGTGTGTATGTTTTTTATCCAGACACAAGTCCCCGGCGAGTATTCACCTAGAGCTGCTTTTAGTGTGGTTCACCAATCATCTCCTCGTCCTGGCGCATTCTTATTTGCATACTGTTCAAACTAATGCCCGCTGACTAGTGACAAGCTGAGTTACTGTAACGCTTACAGATGTGATGTGTTGGGTTTTTCCTTATTTTGCTTTTAGGCAAATGTTCGGACGTATATTCGTGTTTATTAAGGATGTTTTGTTGTGGTGTGTATGTTTTTTATCCAGACACAAGTCCCCGGCGAGTATTCACCTAGAGCTGCTTCTAGTGTGGTTCACCAATCACCTCCTCGTCCTGGCGCACTACTATTTGCATATTGCATACTCTTTCAAGCTAACGCCCGCTGACTAGCGACAAGTTGAGTTACTGTAACGCTTACAGATGAGATGTGTTGTTATTTTCCTTATTTTGCTTTTAGGCAAATGTTCGGACGTATATTCGTGTTTATTAAGGATGTTTTGTTGTGGTGTGTATGTTTTTTATCCAGACACAAGTCCCCGGCGAGTAGTCACCTAGAGCTGCTTCTAGTGTGGTTCACCAATCACCTCCTCGTCCTGGCGCACTCTTATTTGCATATTGCATACTCTTCAAGCTGATGCCCGCTGACTAGCGACAAGCTAAGTTACTGTAACGCTTACAGATGACATGTGTTGTGTTTTTCCTTATTTTACTTTTAGGCAAATGTTTGGACGTATGTTCGTATTTATTAAGTATGTTGTGTTGTGGTGTGTATGTTTTTAATCCAGACACAAGTCCCCGGCGAGTATTCACCTAGAGCTGCTTTTAGTGTGGTTCACCAATCACCTCCTCGTCCTGGCGCACTCTTATTTGCATACTGTTCAAGCTAATGCCCGCCGACCAGTGACAAGCTAAGTTACTGTAACGCTTACAGATGTGATGTGTTGTATGTTTCCTTATTTTACTTTTAGGCAAATGTTTGGACGTATGTTCGTATTTATTAAGTATGTTGTGTTGTGGTATGTGTGTGTGTGTTTTGTTTTTTTTTTTTATTCAGACACAACAAGTCACCAGTAAGTGTTCATCCACAGCTCGGTAGCATCATCTTGGCTCTTTAAATTTGCCGTGTAGCAGGAGCCAATCAGCTGCTGCTGCTTCTAGTGTGGTTCACCAATCATCTCCTCGTCCTGGCGCACTTCTATTTGCATACTGTTCAAACTAATGCCCGCTGACTAGTGACAAGCTAAGTTACTGTAACGCTTACAGATGAGATGTGTTGTATGTTTCCTTATTTTACTTTTAGACAAATGTTCGGACGTATGTTTGTATTTATTAAGTATGTTGTGTTGTGGTATGTGTGTGTGTGTTTCTTTTTTTATTCAGACACAACAAGTCCCCAGTAAGTGTTCATCCACAGCTCGGTAGCGCTATCTTGGCTCTTTAAATTTGGCGTGTAGCAGGAGCCAATCAGCTGCTGCTGTTTCTAGTGTGGTTCACCAATCATCTCCTCGTCCTGGCGCACTCTTATTTGCATACTCTTCAAGCTAATGCCCGCAGACTAGTGACAAGCTAAGTTACTGTAACGCTTACAGATGTGATGTGTTGTGTGTTTCCTTATTTTACTTTTAGGCAAATGTTTGGACGTATGTTTGTGTTTATTAAGTATGCTGTGTTGTGGTATGTGTGTGTTTTGTTTTTTTAAATCCAAGATAACAGTTACGTGACTGGATTTTTAGTCAGTGGTGCTTGACTTACACAGCAAACCTTTTTGCACTAATTAACTTAATTATTGTACAATTCAAAACATTCAGTCCTTGAATTATTCCGTTCACTTACATGTGTTATCCAAACTAAGTGTTTTTCCCACAGGCCTTCGATTAATACAAGCTGCAAGGTGACTACAGTGTCTGCAAAACCACACAAATATCATCACACAATTTAATCAAATATGTTTCACCCCTGTAGAATGTGCAGCTGTCTATCTATCTTATAACAGCAGTAGCAGTTACTTGCTAAATATTGGCACTCAGGTAAGTTCACAATAAGTTCTATTTTTCTCTTTGGTCAAAAAATAAAACATAACCCTTGGTTTCTTGTCTCGGCTGCCACCATGAATTACCATTACAAATCTAACCAAAACCCCATGGCCTTTGGTGCCTCAGGGGTCACTGGGAAAGGACAAAGCAATATGCAGTTGTTGCATGCTCTGCAAGCCAGTGTTTTTGCATGTGGATTTACAGGACAGGTGGGTGAACACGCTGCTTTTCATATGTAGACGAGGAGGTTATATTCATGTTTATATTCTTTCTTGTTTTCTCCTGTTGTGCTGCCGTATGCAGCTGGGATGTTCACCCTTGTACAGTGGCTTCGGCCTTTTAAGGCCTCCATGGTGCTGCTTAGGCTTCAGCATCATCCAGTTGTTGTATTTTAATTGTTTTTCATTAGCAACAGTTCTGTATTTTAAAATCAAATGTTAAATCAATGTTGGAAATCTCTGGATAAGATGTGACATATTCTGAAGGATACCTTCAGCCCAGTGTAGCTTCATTGCTTTGCTGTGATAAAAGCATTGTGTCATCGTGACAGTCTGCTCCCAGCAGCCCACCACCTCGATTTCAAACAGTTCATGGCTTATAGTTTATGTAAAGTGCAAAATCATGGTGTGTGTGCAGAAACAGCTCTTTACTGTCACTGTAAGGTCACCCCGACTTGGTAATGGGTAATGAGGTGTTCATGGTTAATACACACACTCACACACACACACGAAAACACCGCAAAATAAAATATTTTGCATGCATCCATCCGGCAGCGCGATAAAATAAAGTCATGCGTGTGTAAATGCAAAGTTGCATGCACACTTGCAAACCATACACACGCATACACAAAACAATACTCCTGCAGACACGTGTATCAGTGCCAGGTCAGGCAGTGTCCACGTTCTCATGACACACACTGTCTGAACAGGTGGGTTTATGAGTAACGGTGTATGTTAGTGTGTCACAGTCTTTTGCTCCTAACGTGTGTTCGTGTACATGTAAATCTATAATACTGCATGTGTGTGTGTGTACTGGATGCATGCACGTGAGTTGCACTGTGTGCATGTGCAAACTGGAAAACATCCAACTTCTATTTCTCTTTAAAGTAAAATGGCAGGATGGCTGGTTTACTGGCGAAGTCACGAGTCTGAAGTAATAGACTGGAACACAACAACACGACGGTCAGCGTGCCATCATCATGGGATCATCATGTTTCCACTGAGTTCGTTTTCTCATCATCTGCACCACCGTGCTGCCTGTTTTCCTCCACCCAGGTGATGATGATGCTGCTGCTGCTGTGGGCGGAGGCTCCAGTCCCTCTTATTAGGCAGAGGTCCCCGCTGCCATCACAAGTCTATGCTTTCAAACCGGTCCGGTGGCAAACTCTCCACGACAAAGACAAACAAGGGAGACGAGTCGTCAGCGAACGGTGAGTACAGCATGTAACGCTCAGCTTGTTTTGCGCTTTCCCAGCGCGCACAATGTGCTTTGTTGAATTAATACGAATTGTGTCTTGAGTTTTTGTTAAACTCTGCATGTTCGCTCCTGTGTATATGGCGCCTTATTTCTAATTACAGTATTATTAGAACATCACACCGTGTCTCTGTGCTGCGCTGGAAATTTCCCTTAAGCAAAAATACACATGTATTTTACACATTTGCGGCATGACAGATAACTTCACTGATAACGTCATAAACAACATCATTTCCAACTAACTGAATAATAATGTAGCTGAATATTATATCTGTTAATTATAACCTTGCTTGCAGTACCACAAAAGTGCCTTTAAAGACTTAGAATAATAAGAAAAGTTATACTTGAATGAAGCACAGCAGCAGCATATTGTTGTTGTTCTAATAACTCTGAGTAAACCTTGTGTGTACCCAGCATTCCCCTCAAGAAGTCTGTTCACTTTGTACTAGTTGTTTAAAGTCAATATTGACTCTACTGCAAGTAGCATCAGGAGCAAACCCCGCAAATACTGGAAAGTCACTGTGGGGAAATGTCACTGATGCTGTTGTTCACAGGTATTTACACCAGTGGGACATTTTCCTGCCACCTGCACAGAGCCTAAATAAAGCGAGCGGAGGGAAACTGTGTGGACAGATTCTGATTTTCCAAAGACTAATTGTCCTCCACAGAGCGGAGCGTTCCACTCAAAACATGGGAAACTAACACAAACAGCAGCCCTAATGCAGGGCCCTCATACTACAGTCCTGTAACCAGCACTGCTAACACAAACTGCAGCTAGTAATTACTAGAGAGCAGCTGAGATGTGATCCCCCCACTTTTCCCCCTAATTTTAAAATAAATAGCATTGAGCTGTGAGCCAGGGTTCTTCCGTTTTTTCAGGATAGCAGAAAGGGTTAACTGCTCACGGCTAGACTTCTCCAAAACTGAGCACAAACAGCTGCCTGTCATTCCCAACCTCTTCCACCCTCTGAAAAGGCCACAGACATGAGGGAGCAATAGGCTTTATGAAAGGCTCTGCTGTGCAGGTGCATCGGAAAGACAGCACAGAAAAGAAAAGAAACATGTTTTCTGTGTTTACACAGCTTGCATTCCCTCTCACTTAGAGAGAGACAAGCCTCGGGTTTAGGGTTAACTAACTTTGTACATTTCCGTCTGTTGCAGGATCCAGATGACCTCTTTCTCTTGCAGCTCCCTCAGTCAAAACTCAGATACAATGCAATGCCGTGTTGTGAGCTGCCAAGCCACAGCCTGCACTGATTCCCAAAGCTGAGGTTAAGCAGATAAATGTATATGATTAATTAGATAACAACAGTGCTGATCTTCATATTACTCAGGAATACTCACTAAGTTTTGTCTAACAGCTTCAAAAGTGTTCAAACATGGCCACCGCTACCATGATGGAAGTGGCAGACATCATCGTTGTGGCAGCCTACTTCATCCTGGTGCTAGCGATCGGCTTCCTTGCCATGTGGAAAGCCAACCGTAGCACAGTGAGCGGCTACTTCCTCGCAGGCCGCTCCATGAACTGGGCAGCTGTAGGAGCTTCTCTGTTTGTCAGCAACATAGGAAGTGAGCATTTTATTGGGCTTGCTGGATCCGGTGCTGCTAGTGGGTTCAGTGTGGCTGCGTGGGAATTCAACGCCTTATTGTTGCTCCAGTTGTTAGGCTGGATATTTATCCCTGTCTATATTCAGTCCGGAGTTTACACTATGCCAGAATACCTGTCCAAGCGGTACGGAGGTAGGCGACTGAAGGTGTACTTTGCGATGTTATCTCTCATCCTGTACATCTTCACCAAGCTGTCCGTGGACCTTTATTCCGGAGCCTTGTTCATCAAGGAATCTTTAGGGTGGAACCTCTTTCTGTCAATCATCCTGCTCATCACCATGACTGCTCTGCTGACAGTCACTGGTGGACTCGTTGCCGTCATCTACACAGACACAGTCCAGGCATTCCTCATGATCGCCGGAGCTCTCTGTCTCACAGGCATCAGCCTCTTCAAAGTGGGCGGACTTGAAGGTGCTTTGTGCGTTGAAGTTATTGAATAAACTATAGTTTTGTCTGCATACTTTCCCTATGGTGAACTATGTCCTACCGTGTCATTTTAAGGGGTGAGGATCAAGTACATGCAGGCCAATCCAAACACCACTGCCATCCAGCTGTCTTCACCCAACCTGACGTTCTCTGAATCCTGCCACCACCACCTCAGCCCAAAGCCAGACGCACTGAAGATCCTTCGAGGCCCACGGGATCCAGACCTGCCTTGGCCTGGTTTTTTGCTGGGCCAGACTCCTGCCTCTATTTGGTACGTGTCTGAGTTGCAGGTATAGCCCGATATGTTGTTGTGTGCTCGTTGTTGGCTCTAATCTCTCTCACTGTGTGTTTTAGGTACTGGTGTGCAGATCAAGTGATTGTGCAGAGGGTTCTGGCAGCAAAGAACATCGCCCATGCCAAAGGTTCGACCCTCATGGCTGGCTTCCTGAAAATCCTGCCTATGTTCATCATTGTCATCCCAGGTATATTCACTGTTTGCTTTTTGAGTGACTAACACTGAAGAATCCTGACTGTAACCTCACTAAATGCCTGATTTATGCATGATCATGATTGCAGGGATGATTTCCAGGATCCTATTTGCTGATGAGCTGGCGTGTATCAGTCGAGAGCACTGCATGGAAGTGTGCGGCTCTGTGGCCGGCTGTAGCAACGTGGCTTATCCACGGCTCGTCATGTCAGTGATGCCTGTCGGCCTCCGCGGTCTAATGATGGCTGTCATGATCGCAGCTCTAATGAGCGACTTGGACTCCATCTTCAACTCAGCAAGCACCATATTCACGCTAGACATTTACAAGATGCTACGGAAGCAGGTGTCATCCAGAGAGCTGGTGATAGTTGGCAGGCTGTTTGTGGTTTTTATGGTGATCATCAGCATTGCCTGGGTGCCGGTCATCATTGAGATGCAGGGAGGCCAAATGTTCTATTACATCCAAGAGGTATCAGATTATCTGACTCCACCCATTGCTGCTCTGTTCCTGCTCGGTGTCCTCTGGCATCGCTGCAACGAGACAGGTGCCTTTTGGGGTGGGATGGTCGGGTTTGCACTTGGGGCACTGCGTCTGGTGCTGGCGTTCGTTTACCGTGAACCACACTGCAGCGAGCCTGACGAGCGGCCATCTTTCATCAAAGATGTCCATTTCATGTATGTGGCAGCCATCTTATTTTGGGTGTCAGCTTTGGTGGCTGTCGTTGTGAGTCTCTGCACTCCTCCCCCCAGCAAAGAACAAATTACAACAACTACTCTTTGGGGGTTAAACAAGAGAAAAAGGCTAAAACAGCAAACTGAGCAAGACATCAATACTTTGAAGCCTCTTAACCATGAAACCGTAAGTGGACAAAGTGTGCTTGGTAAAGAAAAGTTTCAGGACCACCCAAACAATCTCAGTGGCATTGAGGCCAATCATGAAAATGCTCAACCAAGCAATGATCGTGCTATCACAGCCACTAACACAGAAACGCACCATCTAGTCGAAAATGGTGGCTATGCAAAGAGTACTGATCCTAAAATGGTAGAAGAGGGAGAAGGGAGAGGAGTTGGAGAAGGAGAGGAGGAAGAGGAGGGCTGCTTTGGAGGAGGTGCAGTGGAGGGTGGGAGGTGTATCAAGCTTTTAGAGTGGTTCTGTGGCTTCCAGGAGAAATCGTCCAAAGCTCAGGTCATTACAGTTCAGGAACAGGAGAAGATTGTGGATGAGCTTCTCTATGAACCTCCGCGAACCAGAATCATCCTGAACACAGGACTGGTGGTGATTTGCTCTGTGGGGATATTTCTCTTTATCTATTTCTCCGTATAGGCTCCGTTAATTCCAAGCTGTGGGCACGTTTGTCCATAACCCACAAGCAGTGAGTGGTTTTCAGGTAAGCTGTCCTTTTTTTCCCCTCAGCTTTTCTTATGCAGAACCATTGTGGCACACCCTTTCCCTTCCACTTCATCCACGTTAGTAAACACATCACCATTCCATTGCTAGGCCTAGACCATCCACATGCAACCCACGACTGGCTAACAAGGCGTCCACTTAGGTGGAAGTAACCAGAGGGGTGTTGGTATGGGTCCAGTGCTTTGCATATCAGCTGCTGGTCAGCCTGTGATGCTTCACAACCAAAGAGAGTGTGTTATGACTTGAGTTGCTGCTTCACAGATCTGTTAGGGTGGAGTCTTCAGGAGACTGTTGTTAAATTACAGCACTTCTTTTTATACAAAAACATACTGTGGATTTTTTTTCCCCTTTAACCTACACAACAAAAAAATCATGTTACATATGTTCTTGTCTTTATGTATTTTCAAATATATGACATACTGTGTGTGAAACAGTTCAAATCTGAATCTACTGTGACGTGTGTTTTTTTGTTGTGTACAGATGCGATAACATATTCTTGAATTTGTCCCCATGGGGATGTTTTCATGATATGGAAATTCATAGTGAATGTGAAATTATAATAATGCAGTGACTTTGCCTTAATTGTCATTTTACTGGAAATGTATAACTTATCCTTTTATGTTTTCTTTTTTCCTTGTATTTGAGAGGGCAGCAAAGAGAGCACACCCTTATTTAACCTCATACACATGAAACATGCTTTATGTGCCAGTGCTGAGACAAACTGTGTGCTGTTTTTTCAACACTTTGTAGACTTCAAATCGTGTCTTCCAATGGTTTAAAGTTTTTATGAGAATAATTGTGAATTATGATGTTATTATGTTCATTTTTAAGAAATGAAGTTAAGCCTGATAATAGATTTGAATAAATCAGAACCCATTATGTGCAAGAGAAACTGATTAAGTTGAGCCAAATAACTTGACTGGCATTTCTGAATGTGGCTATTGTGTATTTTCTCAGGAATAATCAGAGATGCCAGTTCTCAGTTGTTTTCCTGCGTTTGACTGTAGTGAATTTTTACACCATCTGTTTTGCACAGTAAAAACTAAGCGATCGAACAATCGAGCTCAGTCTCCTTTCATTTAATGTTTGTCCAATCCACTGTCACAGTCACTGCTGCTCACCTGGTTTGGACCAAAATTAAAGTTTCATCAGATGCAAAGTGTTTGTACACGGTCGTTGTGGAATTACTTTGCTTCAAAACTTAATTTTTAAGAATAACATACTCTTCTAACTAATTGGTGTATAGTTTTAGTTGTTCTCTCAGTAAACTACATTGCACATCAGTTGTCACTGTTGAACTTGACACTATCCGGTAGTCACAGGTCATCTCTTAATGGAAAAAAGCAGGTAACCAAACTGGTTGTTCTGCTCCATTTAAAGGCCTCCACCAGGATCTGTGCATGAGGGTTATTGTATGTTAACAGTGTGCAGCGTTCAGCAGCTACATGCCGTGACTTTCTCTGAACTGATGTGCTGTGCAGTGTTTTTCATTGTGATTTAATAGTTCAGTGGTAATGTAGTGTGTGTTGTATGAGCTATAATAGAAAGGGAACAATGTCAAAGTTTAACTCGTGCTACATGTCAGAAGGCTTGTGGCACCACAAGAAAACACACCACTCAGTGGGTTAAGAGGACACTGACTACAGCCTCAGCCACAGTGGAAAGTTACAGCCTGGAGGTGGAAAGTTACTGGTTATACCCATCCACCACAAACTCAGTACAAAAAAAATGACAAGAAGTCAAAAGGGTTTTTTTTTCTCTTTCTTTCTTTTTCTGGTGTCTTCAGGTTCATTATCCAATAACACTGGCTGCTGCACCGTTTAGCTGTTTCCAGAAAATGCCACACTCTCTCTCAGTAAGTTGATAATCATCAAACAACAGGAAACTTTCAGACTGAATAAACATGCAAGAGTGGTCGAAGTAGATTTTACTTGTGCTGAAATAAGTAATGAGAAAGTAAATCAGCAAAATTCAAATACTTAAAATATGATGAGCAAAAGTATGTACAATGTACACTGAGAATAATTCAGAATGTCAGCTTCAAGAGGTTTGATGATTATCATTTTCACTACATACTACACTACTTTTTTTTTTTACTAGCTTTAACTATATGTTCTATCCAAGTGTCTAAAGGGAAGTCAAAGTCACTGACTTCACATTCTATGTGTGTGTGTGTGAGAGAGAGAGCATGAACGGGAAAGAGTATAAAATTAGTGACCCAATGGGAAGTGACTACAGACCACAGAAAACAGGTGTATGAGTGTGTGTGTGTGTGTGTGTGTGTGTGTGTGTGTGTGTGTGTGTGTGTGTGTGTGTGTGTGTGTGTGTGTGTGTGTGTGTGTGTGTGGACTATGTGTTTGTTGATCATGTTATAAGCCCTGTAATATTCTCAGAATTCATTGTGCTTCGACCATGACCACCAGCCACTACTGCATCAGTGGCAACAGTGTGTGAAAAACAGTCAGGGTAGGAGTTATGGAAATGTGTCGGCACCACCACAGTTTGACATAGTTGGGAAAATAATGCAGCAGTGCATCTTCCCCTATGGGCAGCTGACCCACTTAATTTTAAAAAGAATTAGCAGAGGTTGAACATCCCAATGTTTGTGGGTGAAGCCACAAAAACACTAGAGCCTACACAAGAACTGCTTCTTCAATATTCTTACACTGCTCAAGTGAACTTCAACATTTTTGTTGAACGGTGTGCTCCAAGTTCACATTTGTACATGTTCAGGTGACCTGTCATTAATATGTATGCATTAATTGGAAGTGTACTGACTGAACACTGAATGTCTGAATTTCCTTCAACTCTGGTACCACCTCATTTCACTGCTGTAGCTCCGATCTGTGAGGCACAGTGAGTTAAACAATGCTGTCAATGCTTTAAAAATCTAAATAGTTTCAATAGTTTATTAGAAGCTGTCAAAATCTGCTGTGAACATGAGTGTGAACATGCACCTCATGTACTTTTAAATGTCAAATATGATAGCAGACCTCACAGGTATGCACACACCCTGAGAGACTTTTAATACATATGTACTCTCAGGGTGTAGACAAATGTCCAGCAGTCTATTAAAGTGTGACTGCAACAACCTGTGTCTCACAGGTCTCTATACATGTTCTGTTTGCTGAGACACATGTCAGTACATTCAATGCAGTGGAGCAAGAGTAGAAACTGTCATTCCTCATTTCCACCACAAGTGGGAAGTGTTATTCCAAACTCACTGACTACCAGTGATCCTGATATAAACAGGGAATCCCCATTCATAAACTACGCCTAACAATAGATGGCTATAACAGACTAGAAAAGCCTTGAGAGAGGATAATGGGTGTTAAAAGATACGCAGCATGACAAATTTGATGGTGAACACAAATAGACTAAAACAGTATCTGAATGCAAAGCTGTTTTGCAGCTCAGTTAGTATTTATGTTACTGACTGAGCTGCATGGGATGTCATCTAATAAACAGTACACTGTCGAGACTGTGCCAGATTTTATTTTATTTCGTGATGTCTCCTGTTATTAGACACTTTACCAGTGCAGCAGCGATATCGCGACAAACTGTGATTTAAGTCTCGCGTTGTCTGGATTAATTTTAGATGACGTCGGTCAAGTTAACTGGAGGAGGCCAGCGGCAGTTCGGAAGTAGGGGAATTGAGACTTAAAATTAAAGGTTGGATTTTTTGTAACCTAATTATAGTCAACTATAACTCTATGTAAAATATAATTTAAGACAAAATGCAGGAGCGCTTTGTAGATATCTGTAAAAAAAAATACACGTCTTTACGAGTTTTGGACAATAGAATTAGTACAGTAGAGTCATATCTGCTTAAGTTGAGTTAAATTTTAATTGTATATGGCTCTAGTTAGATTGATTCCATCATTCATTCCATATACAGATTAGTTTGTTGAAGGGCTTTTATTTTGGCATTACAGGATGTTTTTTCCTGTTCTATTCAGGTTACATTGACTCTTCCATGACGGCTTCGAAACAGCTTCAGCTGAGGAGAAAATCGACATCAGCTGAGTTTGCATGAAGTGCCATCCTTGTAGCTGAAATACAGGAATTTATCATCACGTTAAATTCAACAACTGCGTTTTATAAAGTTGCGTGTAACTGTTGTAAGCCAACGAAATAACTGTCATCTGTCGTAACCACAGAAACAGGGCAGAGGCAAAGGAGAAATAACATTACATCAAAACCCGGCAAACAAAGAGAGCCTTTTTTCAACGACAACATTTTTCCTCCATATTCTATAGTTATGAGTCATGTGGCCGTCGAAAATGCCCACGGCCTAGAGCAGCAGGTAAGCCGATTCACTTTAATGTGTCTTGCAGCGTCAGTTGATGAAAAGTGTTATAACGGCAGGTATAAATGTTAGCTTGCCGGCTAGCCTAAAAACACCGCTAACCAGATGCTATCCTGCTAGCTGGCTTTGGGTGCGCTTCAATTCCGCACTCGCGTGACCAGAAGTGGCTGCGGAGCGGGGAACGCACCGTGCGATGTGGAAAATATTTTGGTCATTCTGCCTTATTTTTATTATTATTATTGGATCATAGCTACCTGTGTGGCACATAAGTGCTGTCAAAATCGGTTAAGAAAGCTGTAGTGGTTCTGAAATGCGTGATAGGTAGCTTAGACGGCGGTGAAGCTGCTAATTGTAACAGCTTACTAACAAATGACGTCCGAGTGGTTCCGCCGGCCCTCCTGTGTGAGCATATGAAACGCACCCATCAACTATTATCTTCACTGCGTTTGTCGTGCAGTCTGATACAATAATAAAATGGAGGTATGCGGGGATGGAGCTAGCGGGACTGACACACAAACAATGCGGCGTTTGATACTTTAGCCCACCGGCTTTCAGATTATACGCAGTGCTGCACAGTTTTCGTGCCTGTCTCGATTTCGTCCCGCTTTAAAGAAATGCTCATTTTATCTGCGTCACCAGCAACGTAGTCTATCTGTGTCTGACTGCTCAGACAGTTGGATGGCAACAGAAAAGTACTTTATGTTCTCAGATGATATTTTGGAAAGGTCTGCCTGCAATATGTCTACGGGGCGAGTTAGATGCACAACTCTGACCTCATTTAAACAAATCAAACACCCTGTGTTTCTGTTAGGATGTAAAACAAAGCTGCACTGGGGGTGTTTTTTATGCAGAAATTAGTTATTATCAGCCTAGTTCACTTAATGTTGCAGAGGAGCTTCTCAGGCCCAAATTCAGTCTCTAGAAATGAAAGCATAAAATCCAGAGTTAACAGCAGGTAGAGAATTAGAGGCTGGATGCACCAACATCAAGTCCTTTGCCTCTCATTACTTTGTTTGCCTTTGTTGTAAAATGTCTCAGACCAGCTGTGGTTGTGTGCACCTTTCTTCAGTAGAATTACAGTTGCATTTCTGCATGATGAAGTTAAAACATTTTTCAAAAACTAGTGTGCAGAGTTGTCTGGTACTGATATTAAAAACAAACATAAAAGAAATCTGAGTTCTTTTCCATTAAATCTAGACAGTGTAGTTTCTGTCTAGTGCTTGTAAGCAAAGCTTTCATGTTGTTTATTATGACTGCTAAAAAAATTGCTTGTTTTTAAGAAGGCTGCAGATTTTGGTGTTTGCAGAACGATGTTTACTGTAGCCTCACACACAGGCAGAAATCTGGCAGGTCCTGTGCTTAAGACCACGGCTGATATTTGCCATCATCAGAACCTTTTACAGTGCAGTTTGGTGATCTCTGAGGGTTTCTAGCATTTTATACGCATGACCGTGTGGGCCATGACTCAGTGAGCTCTTATTTCAACCCACATTAAGTGAGTTTCCACCCAGCTGTTTCTGTGTGCATTTCAGATTTGTAGGGGGAAAAATCCTGCATGGAAGCAGTGGAAATTTGGAGAAAAAAAAAACATTATTGGGCGAAAATTGTTGACAGAGAACGTACTAAAGATTTTTCCATGTAAAAGGGACATTGCTGCAGTTTAGTACGATTTTCTTAATTGACTGAGAGTAAGTCAAGCTAGTTTGTTCTTTTGAAACTGAGTGTGTATGTTGTCTGTTTTGCTCACTGTTTGTCTCTGTTTCTCCAGCTCGCTGTCCTAGACTTGAGTGCAGCAGACGGACAAGGTGGAGGCACAAACAGTAAGGAACCACAGTGTTTTTGTTAGAAGTGTTAGAACTTTGCATTTTGTCCTTCAAATGAATGTGCACAGACACAAACCTGAGGATTTTACCTGCAAAAATAATAAACCATGGTAACAAGACTGGGGATATCATAAAGACAGCAAATGAGGAAATGCTTCACTGACAGTAAATTTGGTAGGACAGAAAAGTTGGGGAAATATTCTCTGCTTTATTAATTTACAGAAGCACTGGAAAGGCAAACTAATTTAAAAACAAAAATTCACCTTTTGACTGATCGTTTTAGTTCAGTACCGTTTAAATGCAGATTTGGATTTCCTGTTTGTCCTGCTTCAGAGATGCACCGCAGGTCACTGAGGGCAGGGTATCAATGAACGGTTCATTTTTACTTGATTTAAAATCCAGTAGCTGAATACAGAACAGGGCTGTTTTCAGCTCATCTCAGATTTCTTAACAAATAATTTCCTGTCATTTTGTAGTTTCACAACCTGTAGTTGTCGCAGTCATTCAGAGCCAGGGTGGTTTTGGTGGCTTGATGTCTTTATTTAGATTTCACATTATTACACATTCAGATTCTGAGACCTCAGAGGAAGGAAACTCTGTCACTGATGCTGTCTCTGTCTACAGGGCGATACATTCCTCCACATTTACGGAACAAAGACGCTTCCAAAAATGGTGAGTGAGGTCAGGTTAAAGCTGTCCTGTGGAGTTTCCCTGTAAACAAAAAAAAAGCAACGTTATGTTGACTTTTAGCGTTATTCACCAAAATACATTGTGTGAATCCTTCTTTTTCCTTCCTCATAAAACATTAGTAAAACAGATTTTGTAAACATTTTAAGTTGTGCACTGTTTCATCCCAGTCTGCGAGCATCCGGTCTTCTTCTTCCCCGTCCTTGTTGAAGCATTGCTATGTTTCTTTGCACGTCACTGCCACTAAATGTCAATCTGTGGAATAGGCAGGATGTGATCAAAAACATGGCTCTACACATTGCTCATTGTAAAAACATTGCTCTATAATGCTACTAGTGGTCAAAAACTCCACAAGGCACCTTTATTAACTGCATCTGTTGCCGATAAATACCACAGCTGACACACACTCTTCCCGTCCAGCAGGAAATGCCTTTGCTGCTGGTCGACAAGGTGTCTACACCATGGCGCCTCCAGCCAACTGTAAGTTTCTCTCTGAATTTCTACCAAACTCAGTTGTTTAGCTGTGTGTAGTATTGTTGTGATGGCAAATGACCAGCAGCAGCCGAAGCTTGGTTAAAACACAAGCGACCATATTGTAAACGGTCATATGCCAAGCAGATATTAATGAACATGGAGTCAGAACTTTTATAGTTTCAGGTATAGAGAGGCTGCAAATACAACATGATTGATTTTCAGAATACAGTTTACCCATTTTTCAAGTGGCGTCTTACTGACCTGAATTCATGGTGAACATCCTAGTAAACCATGAAAAAAGAGATGACTGAGTCAGAGGGGGGCAGACAAATGACTGAGTCAGAGGGGGCAAAAAAAAACATTTGCAACTCATAACACTCACAGTAGATAGAGTAAACCCAATGTATTTGTTTGTTATACATGGAAAACTTTACAAAACTTCCTCCAGAAACCTGGCAGTTAAATATTTGCTCGCTGTGTGTAAACACAGCCTGTGAAACAGTGTCTACATCCTATAATTTATCGTCCTTTGTTCCTCTGCAGATGGTTGGGATGGGGGCCGCAACAACTTTGTTAATGGGTACCATGACAACCGGATGACTGGCAACTCATTTAACCGCGGCCCGCCTCGCATGGAGCGGGGCCGAGGTGGCGTCGGAGGAGGTGGCTACCGCGGCAACAGGGGAGGATCCTTCAACCCAATCAACCCGGCACAGCCAATGGGATTTGGTGGCTACGAAAATAAAGGTGGGATTTAGTTTCACTGCATCCAGTTTATTTGTCCAGAAATTAATTCCTGGTTAAGTGAAAGAAATTGGAAAGGAAATTGCATCTATGTGCAAAACACCTACGTACCATATATAGAATGTGAATTATAGCAATTAAGTCTAAAATATTCTGTTCGCTACCAGAACTGTCTTCTTATTCTTTTGTGTTTATTCTCCTGTCAGACGCAGGCGGCTGGAACACGCCCAAGGAGGCCTATAGCAGTTTTGGCAACAACCGAGGGAAGTCTGCATTCTTCAATGACAGAGGCAATGCTAATAGAGGGAGGTGAGGAGATGAGACACAGACTGAACAACCTCTGTTCTTTGTTTTTCTTTTTTTATTCTTTTGTTACTGTACTGAAACAGCTTCAGGTTAACACGCCTCAGAAATTTAATAAGAAACTGAGTTCACCTCTTGTAAATCTTTACATACCATGACATTGTGTTGAGTCGTTTCATGTGCACAGTTTGGAAAACAGCATAGCAGCATCTTTGTGTTGTGCTCAGGTTTGAGCACGGCGGATTTGGTGGCGGAGGTGGAGGAGGAAACAGCCGCTGGGTGGAGGAGTCCAGAGATGACGGAGACTGGTCCAAACCGACACCACGTAACGAACGCCTTGAACAGTGAGTCCGTGCTTTCGCTGCTCGTGACAGGTGTAGTCCAGATGGGGAAAGTTGGGTAATTTAATAAACTTTTCTGGGACATTAAGGAGTATCGTGGAAATGGTTCAGTGATTAGGAATAACATTAAATGTACAAATATAACATGTTAGTGTTATTTAAGCAGTATCATTAATATGGAAAAAATAGGTAAAAGTATGTCTTACAGGCTTGGGAGCCGTGCAGTGTATTTACAAACCTACAAAATATGAGATTTATCAGAGCTACTGTTAAATTATGCAAGATGAATGAGTGAGTCTCTTGTAGCTCAGTGAAAAAACAAATTGTGTTACTGTGAAGTATGACACTGCATAGAAATATTTTCTGAACGCTGGGCTGTCCTGCTCTGTTTCTGCTTTTTTTGCTCCTCTGTAGTGAGTTGTTCTCTGGCAGCAACACTGGGATTAACTTTGAGAAATACGATGACATTCCAGTTGAGGCCACAGGACAGAACTGCCCTCACCACATCGAGAGTGTAAGCCACCAAACAGTGTTATATACCCGCTGCACGATGACATGACTCGGCTGTTTTTATGAATGTTTGTGTCCGTGTGTGTACTGCGTAGTTCCAAGATGTGGACATGGGTGAGATCATCATGGGTAACATAGCTCTGAGTCGCTACACCAGACCAACTCCAGTCCAGAAATATGCCATCCCTATTGTCAAGTCAAAGAGAGACCTCATGGCCTGCGCACAGACAGGTAGAACATGCACACATACACATACATACAAAAACACAGTCATATTTTGGTGTTAGATTCTCGAGATGATGCTATGAAATGATGACTCTTCTGAATGCACATGGAGATGGACGGACATGGTTGATTTTGTGCCTGTAGGTTCTGGGAAGACTGCAGCGTTCCTGCTGCCGATCCTGAGCCAGATCTACACTGATGGACCAGGAGAAGCTCTTAAGGCTGCTAAAGCCTCTGGACAGGTAAGCAAAAAAAATCCATGCCTCTGAATGAAGGGGAAGAAATTACACAAAACCATCAAAGGAAAGCTGTGATTTAAATGTAAAGGGCCAGAAGAATCTATCCACTATCCATATTCAAAAGAAAATGGCATGACTATCCTGTCAGTACTCTTGAGACCCCTAAAATTTATCTTGTGACCTTTCCACGGGTCCCACCCCCCAGGTTTGAAGCCAGTGTCTGAGTTAGCCCTGACAAATGGTGACCTGCACTGACTCCACTGGTTTTGTGTCTGTGTTGCAGGATAACGGGAAGTATGGGCGTCGTAAGCAGTACCCCATCTCTCTGGTACTGGCTCCAACCAGAGAACTGGCATTACAAATATATGATGAAGCCAGGAAGGTATATGCAAACATGCACACACATTAAATACCCCCACACCCCAGTGACTGAAAGACATTTACCTCTGTGTTTCTTCACCCTTCTTGTTTTATTCATAGTTTTCCTACCGATCCAGAGTGCGTCCCTGTGTTGTGTATGGAGGAGCAGATATTGGCCAGCAGATCAGGGATCTGGAGAGAGGCTGCCACCTCCTCGTGGCCACACCGGGAAGACTGGTGGACATGATGGAGAGGGGCAAGATTGGACTGGACTACTGCAAGTAAGACGTGGAGAGGAGGAGGGAGTGCTGGATAAAACAGTAGATTTTTTTTTAAATGGACTAATTCAGACATGTATTTTATAAGGAAGAGAATCTTAGCTTTATTTTTAAGAGCTACACCATCTTCCTCTGTGTCTTCTTTACTTCAGCTACCTGGTCCTGGATGAGGCAGATCGTATGTTGGACATGGGCTTTGAACCACAGATAAGACGCATTGTGGAACAAGACACCATGCCGCATAAAGGCCTCCGACAAACCATGATGTTCAGTGCTACCTTTCCTAAAGAGATCCAGGTGTGTCTGCAGTGACTCCTGTTCCTAGTTTAGCTCCTGAGATCAGTTACTCCTCAGAAAAACTGCTAAAAATCTATTAATAAACACATTGTCTGCTCCTCCTGCAGATCCTGGCCAGGGATTTCCTGGAGGAGTATATCTTCTTGGCGGTGGGCAGAGTGGGTTCCACCTCGGAGAACATCACTCAGAAGGTGGTGTGGGTGGAAGAGAGCGATAAGAGGTCATTCCTCCTGGACCTTCTCAGCGCCACAGGTGAGACATTCACACAGCAATAGCTCACAACCGTCATAGGTGCATCTGTGTCGAGCTATTGCAAACACACATGTACATACACACAGTGCAGTTTTATTTCCCCTGTCCTTTTGCCATTGTCGTATTGTTGTCGTCACATCTCAGCCAGTACATTACTGTGTCTCATGTTTAGCTCAGTGTAATGTCCATCAACACCCTGTGTCTGTCAACCATTTGGAAAAGCTCAGAACATTCACAAAGTCATATTTGGTTTTTCCTATAATCAAAATTATACATTCATACCAGGGAGCAGGTCTGTGTACATTTTCTGTCTTTCTGGGGATTAACAAGAGGCAAAAAAAAAAAAACATCCATCATGGTTTAGAGATGACATTTCATCCAGTTATATATTTTTTTGGCTTGAGGAAGACAATGTTGAGAATGTTTTATAAGAAGAAGTGTTATTTCTGCCCCAAAGGATTCAACAAATATTTGCTGTTCCTTCAGTTTACAGAAAAAAAAAACATTTCAAGACACATTTGTTGTTTGGAAAATAAGTCTTGTAATAAGCCTTTTGTGAACTGAGGCAAACCTTCAGTCCATCAGGAACTTTAAACCTATTAAACATACGAGTTGGTTTTCTGCTGGTGATTGAGTGCAGTTTACATGTTGGTGGTTTGGTGTGGTTTTATCCCAAGTCATCCCCAGCGAGGTACAGGACAATACTGGAGACAACATAGAGAAACCTGGTAAGATCCTCAATCAAGAAACCTGTACTTGTCATTCCACATTTTTAAATAATTTTGCTTGCCTTTAATACTCCTCTCTGTGGGTGGAGAACCCCATGTTTATTCTGGTATTTTTGGTTCCGTGTATCATTTCATGGGTCAGGTTTGCTCAGCTTAAACCAAACATGCCTGTTGTATGTTTTTTTTTATTTTTTTATGGGCATCTCTATGTGCAGTTTGTTCCTGTGGTGTCTTCATGTCAGACCTGAATCTGTGATGGAGAGAGTCTGGTTATGCTTTAGTCTCAGCAGCTAACAGGTGGATATAAATGTGGATAAACGTGGGCCAGTGGCCTTCACATCATTGTCAGGCGGTTTTGTCATTGGAGCGGGAGCATTGAGAAAGACTTTGGACCAAACTCTTTCCATCAGTGGCTTCAGTCACAGTGCTGCTGATGCTCTTAGCTGTTTATTCTTGTTGTTGCTGTTTATTCTTGTGATTTTTTCTTTTGTTTTTTTTTTTCACGCTGCACCCCCTGCTGCCTGTTGCACTATTCTGTTCATAGATAAACATTACTGTAAGGTGATATGAACAATTAACTACTTCAGGTGCATGTTATTAAGATTTAAAGAGAGTTTTCAGTAACTAACTGATATGATTTGATAAACTGAAGGGTTTTCATTCAT
The DNA here is from genome assembly GCF_017976425.1 of Toxotes jaculatrix. Taxonomy (NCBI): domain Eukaryota; kingdom Metazoa; phylum Chordata; class Actinopteri; family Toxotidae; genus Toxotes; species Toxotes jaculatrix. The sequence continues at coordinate 2,234,220 of NC_054417.1, read as the reverse complement.
TGTGTTTCAGCTAATTTTGTACCTTCAGCTTATTTCTTTTTAAAAAGACAAATGAATGAGATACATTAAGATGGTCAATTGCCACTCAGGTGTTTTAATCTTTTTCTAGATATTGGGCTCCCTGAAAAATATTGTGACTTGTGTATCGCAAAGCTACCTGCGAGCTGACGCTAGTATTTTGTTGAGTATAAAATAGTTTTTTATTTCAGGCGTGGCTCTGTAGTGAAATGGGAAGTGTGATGCTTATCTTCTGCCCTGTCATCAGTGGGCTCAGAGAAACTTAAAACCTGCTGTTTGTGGTGGTGCGACCACCATGATTATCCACTCACCTTTAATGATTAACTTCAGGTGATTTTTCTCTCGGTTGACCAGGTAAGGACTCGTTGACTCTGGTTTTCGTGGAGACCAAGAAAGGCGCCGATGCCTTGGAGGACTTCCTGTATCGGGAGGGCTACGCCTGCACCAGTATCCATGGCGACCGCTCCCAGAGAGACAGAGAAGAGGCCCTGAACCAGTTCAGATCAGGAAAATGCCCCATTCTGGTGGCCACAGCGGTCAGTAAAAGTGAAATGCTGCTACAGACACTGAATATATGTTTTTAGATATTCATGAAAATGTGTAAACTTACTATAATACATACTGTTTCTTACACACACATCATCATCTTTAAAATATTGATTTAATATTGATATTGATTCTGGTCTTGTCTCATGGACTCAGGTAGCAGCTCGGGGTCTGGACATCTCCAATGTGAAACATGTTATTAACTTTGACCTGCCCAGCGACATAGAAGAGTATGTCCACCGTATTGGACGTACAGGACGTGTCGGAAACTTGGGTAAGACTGCAACTAATAGAAAGTATGTGACGTGTTATATATGATGTAAAATGGGGATAGACTTAAGCTTTTTGGGCCAAACCTCACAAAAAGCTGTGATTAACTGCCACTGTCACTTAATAATTTTTTACCTGTAGGACTGGCCACATCCTTCTTCAATGACAAGAACGGGAACATCACTAAAGACCTGCTGGACATCCTAGTAGAGGCCAAACAGGAAGTTCCCTCATGGCTCGAGAGCCTAGCCTATGAACACCAGCATAAGAGCAGCAACAGAGGACGCTCCAAGAGGTAAACATATATCTCCTGAGGCGTGTAAATGTGTGTTTCCTGTCAGTATGAAAGCCATTCAAGGAGCTAAACTCATCAGACTTCTTGTCTAAATGCAGTGAGGTTCATTGTGTGTTTGATACAAGTGATGTATTTGATTTCACCGCCAGGTTCTCTGGAGGTTTTGGAGCACGTGATTATCGCCAAACGGCCGCTGGAGGCAACACCGGAGGGTTTGGAGGACGTGGAAGTCGCAGCCAGGCAGGACATGGAGGAAACCGTGGCTTTGGAGGAGGTGAGGGTCTCATCTTTAGGATATTAGTATTGCATTTATACTCTGTGTCATCATTGTTCTTCCAAGAATATTTCCAGAACTGCTTCAGAGGATGTGCAGTACATTTCTGAATGCAGCTGTTACCAAATTTCTGACTGTTGTCCCCTGTCCTCTGGACTTTAGCTGTTGAGATATTTAATAAGTTTAGCTGAAGTGCCACTCAGCAACTCTGACTAATTCAGACCAATCTGCGGTTCTTCTTCAGTTTTCTCCTCTGTCTCTTCCCTCTCAGGTGGTTTTGGTAACTTCTACACTAGTGACGGCTACGGAGGCAACTACTCACACTCTCAAGTTGACTGGTGGGGCAACTAGGTTCCTCCTTCCTTCATCTCCCCTTCACTCATCCCTCTTTCTTCTTCTCCTCACTCATCCTCCTCCTTCTCCCCTCACTGTTGTCTGCACTCCATCTGTCTCCACCTTTCCATTAACCCCAAAAACCCATGTGCATGTTATTGAACTATTTATACTCGTTTATATAGTCCTCCTTCCACCACTATATGCTAAGATCTTTTAAATCCTCTTTAGATTTTTCTGTTCCTCTCCATCTACACCCTTGTCCTTACAGTTCCTCATCCTTTTTTGATTTCTTAAGTTCTGATAAATCGTCTTAAAACAGGCCAAAAAAAAAGGATTCTTCCATTTTAGTTTACACTAGCCACAGATTTATTTCCAGCAAGAAATATCCTTCGGTTACGGTGAGGACTTTTTAAACTTTTGCCCTCTGTAACATGTCTGAAAAAAAAAAAAACAATTAAATTAAAGTTCTAGGTGTTCTTTTAACTCCCTAAGATATATGCACACCTAAGATATACAGTGTGCAGACTTCTCCTAAACAGCTGTATAAGACCAGGGCCCATATTTCCACTTTAGATTTGAGTTGTGGCTTCATTATGTTTTTTGTCTGTATTCACCCAAAGCCAGCCAGGCTTCCTGTGTACCTTCACATCATCTTCATATGTAACGCATGGCCATGTTGTGAATCAGCGGCCGAAAACTTTTCTAAAACATAGCGCAGAGAAAGGCGAGTCGTCAGATCTGAGCAAAACACTGGCTGAGGTCTCCTTCACTTACATGACAGATTCTTAAAAGGGGCCACAGAAACAGCAAAATCCTTGTTTTTTATTTTTTCACCTTTTTAAAACGTATAGAGGTATTGATTTACCGAGAAAGATGTCCGACAGAGACAGAAGAGACACGGGGCTGGGACGCCGGCAGACGTTGCCCATTTGCAATGATGCCAGCAAACAGACTTGTGGTTGTTAATATCACAACTACAAATGGAATTTCTTTGTTTGAAACAAACCATATTGGAGGATCATTTGTTTCTGTACCGTGCCTTTCAGAATTTGAACTTTGTCTCTTAATTCCATTGTTTTTATTGCCATAATACGTAACTGGCTATAAGTATTGGCCAACTGTGACTAAAAAAAAAATCTGTATTTAATGTCATGTATGGGTTCAAACATGTTTTTCTTTATTTCTATTTGGAAGGAAACAAACTAGGCTTGAACTAAATCAAACCTTGGCAAAAAAAAAAAAAACCTAAACAAAAACTGTGGTGAGGAACCTCAACGTTGTTCCTTATCTGTCTATTGGAGTTCAAATTCATCAGAAGGTCTCTGATGAGCTGATTCCCAACAGCATATTACCACTGTGACCATATTTCTAGATTTTTTAAATACACCCTCATCCAAAGCCACTAAAATGGGTTGAGAAACATTGCATTTGTCTTATTCGAAAATAGAAGTATTAATTACAAAAACAGACCTCTTTGCTTCACTAGGCTGTAAACAGAGATAATAGCTGTGGTTTTATGCTTCTGGGAAACCAGATACCTCTCATTGACCTGTATGTCACATCTATAGCTCTGGTTTGAGCTTGAGTTTGGGTTTCTCAAAACCATCTTGTCACTAATTTTTGGGTCACTTGATGCCAGAAGCAGAGCCACTGAGAGAGAATTTGGTGTCGCCGTGCAGCAGCACCAGGTGTTGTTTCCTCTCCCTCTCTTACCGTTTAGATATGTGCTCAGATACCGTGGTCTGATTGGGTGTGATGCCAAAGCAATGCCAAAAAAAAAGTATAACCACAATGTGGCTGCTGCTGAAAACCCCGGTGACCAAATTTGATCAGTGGCTGTGGATTTTCAGCTGACTCTTAGTGCCATCATGCTCTTGGGAAACTGGCTCTGCTTCCACCACCAACATCGAACCCCTTGTTTGCCAAAAGCTTCTTTCAAGGGGACACAACTAAAAGGCTATAAGAGTTCAAAATTTTCTTGCTCACTCTATCCTGGAGAGTTACATGAAGAGTCTTCTCTAAAATAAGTCATTCCAGTTTATTCGTTAGGTCTTAAAGATCTGTGGAGGTAAGGGATAAAAGTAAAGAACTGGATAAGCTAGCCTAACCCATTTCACCGCAGGGACAGCTGGGGCTTCTGGAGGATGTAATGCCACACCTCTACAGCACACTTTAGCCATGTCCTGTCTGACTGTACTATGAGTTCATGTGAATACGCTTAAGAGTGCAGGTGCTTACATTCCTGTCCTTATGATTGAACAGGTGCTGTAATGAAGCCCAGTCCTCCGGTGCAGTGTTTCAAAGACATCAACCAACAAAGGAAGCACAGAAATGTTCTTAAATCCAGAGTCAGACCAGCTTTTAAAGGCAGAACACACACACCAGTGGCTTAAAATGCACTTCACAGCCTCTGCACCTGTTTTTTTTTCTGTGTAAGCTGCAGACCAGCAGCATCTTGGCACAAACCATTGCTTTTCTGACTGATGCTGTTATGATCTTTACTGACATCAAAGCGCAACAGCTCATTCCAGCTAATGTGCCTCCACTTCTGCTTCCACCTGTACGTCTGTGTGGTTGTTAAATGACGCGACACAGCTGGTGTGTGCCGCACTTTGACTACCATTATCCCTTTCTAGCCCTGTTAATGAAGTTAAAGAGCAGCCAAGCTCAGCATAGCACAGCAAGACATAGGACAGATAAAGTGTGCTTGAGGACAAGTGGCACAACAGAACTGAAAATCTTTGGCTACAAGAAAAAAGAAAATCATGTGGATTTTCTTGATGAAATTATTTTATAATACCTGGTTAGCCCTACTTTGCTCTGCTGTGGAACCAGGCTACACGGGGCAGTTGGTCTGCACCCAGAAACATGTCCATGTTTCATCCCTTGTGCGAACGTGTAAAAGAAACTCCACTGCACATTGGGACGGGTCAGTGGTAGAAGTCCTATCCCCCTCTGTGTCAGTCAGTGGCAGAATAAGCCAAAACATGCTCTGCTGCTACCAGGTGGGGAAAATTATTAATTTTTATCAGGTTCTTAATTTGTTTTCTTTACATGAATAAGCTTAGTAAAGTAAACATATAGATCAAATGTAAATAGTTCAACTCTTTAAAACAGAAAGAGAAGAATCTCCACTGAAAAAGAAAGCGAATTATAAGTGAAGCAACACTTGATGTGTAGAAGATTAAGTTTGATCACTCGACATTGGACAATGCAGTGTCTGATGGGCTTAGTTCAGTGGGCAATTTGAACAAGCTCAGCAGATTTATTCTTTGGAGACACGATTTACAGAATAAGTGTGTTTACACAAACATGAACCAAGAAGGGGAATTCATTTACCAATTAATGCTCACCAAGCAGATTCCCTCAAATTGCCCACTGGCTTTGACAAATGACAAGGCTGGACGAAGACAACAAAACATATGCAAGTGTTGTTGTTTTTTGGTCAAGGAGTTAAATAAATACAGTCCTACCACAGGCTTTAGTTTTGTTAAAACTCTCTGATTTTTTTTTTTTTCCATCCTCTATGATTTTTAGACTACTTTTTAATCAAAAGATGTGTTCGGGTCAGTCTTCAAATCTGTTTCCCTCGAGTACAGTTGATTAGAGAAGTTCAGGAAACCAGTTGGAGAATTCAAGCAGACAGCGGGTCACATACAGAATTTACAAACCAGATTTTCCAAAAGCTTCTTGATAATTTGGTGCAAAGACACCAGTCCCATGTGTGAGAATTTGTGGTGAGAGAAACTAGTTCAGTGATATATCTCACTAAACGTTCAAGGACAGTTGTCACATTAGAAGAAAAAGTAAACGATCAGTAGAGGGCAGACAGCTGCTGTTTGACTGTGGTTCAGCCGTCGGATTAACTGTTTATATATACTGGTTATACTGGTTAAAACAGCGATTGAATTGTTGATCAGAACTGTGTTTGAGGTGTCCCAGTACATGACTTTAGCACCTGTTAACCAATCAGAGAATTTTTCTCTCATGATGTGAATAACACTCTTTAGTTTCTCCTGCAGCCATGGTGGATAGTCTCCATCTTAAATTTTTATTACAGAAACTGTTAGGTATGAATTCATAAGCAGCAGGAAGATAGAAATCAGTACAATAACATTGCAAGTGACAATCAATTATGAAGGATTTCCTTAGATTAAAACTCACTTTACACATCAACAGAACTCTTTAAGTTGCACTTTTTCTTAGTCTTGGGGACACCTTGATATGTAGAACTATTCGTAACCAGCTGTCTTGCGGGCAGTTATTTGATGAACTGTCAATTTCTGAACTTGCACATCCAACTTCTGTCCTCCGTGATGGAGGAGAATGAAGCTTACAGTTACCTTACAGTTGAGGACACGCTCTAGATGTGTTGCATTAGCCAAAAGTGTCCCCAAATGCCCGTGCTGTTGGGGCATTTGGATGCTTTCAGGCCGTGCTACAGAATCAGAGTCTACCTTTAAATATTGACTGAATAACACAAGTTTAGTACTTGACTGAACTGTCAACTGACACTGTTGCATCTTCCCTGTGTGAAAGGGGATATTGTCAGCATTTGTTACTTGAAATCATGGCTGTTGCCAACCACAAACTTAGTATGCAGCTAGTGTAGTCTCTTGTTTTTAAAATAAAATGCTAAGCATGATAAAATACATTTTTAAGAAGGACATACAGTGTCAGAGGCAAAGCACGTGAGCGTGGTTCAGTGTGTAGACATTGTTGTGCCTTCTAACAGCCACTAGTGGGCAGAGAGAATAACCGTGAAAAAATGCTGAAATGACTGAGCATTTCACCTGCAGTGAGACAGATGCAAGGAGCTGCTGATCTAATACAAGATCTGAGCATATTGTTGACTGCTGGTAGTGTAGATAGGAATTTTTGACTTTGGAGTTAAACAGCAGGGAGTCATGGAAGGTCGAACTTCAGTTTACCTCACTTTTCATCTTGTTTATAGAGCAATCTTGTCAAATAGTAGTGTTCAGTGTACGCACATAAATATGCAATGTATTTAGGTCTTTTTGTAGGGAAGACAGATTATATCTATCAGCTGTAATTACTTTTGGACTGCGTTGGAGCAACACTGAACCACCACTGTGCCCCAAACCCCCACCCCGCCTCGTCGAAATGCCCCCCTGCCCAGGGCGCTGAACGTCTGAAGTGCAATAGATCTCAGTTACTTGTGGTTTGCTTTCACTTTGCCGTCACCAAGTTTTGTTTGGGTTGTTTTCTGTCTGTGCTCCGTTTGGATTAAAGCACAAACAGGCCCAAGTGAAATCAGCTGAAATTCTGGCGTGTGCACGGTGCCTTGAAGAGACTGAATCACTGATTCACTAAAGACAGAAACGTGTTAGTTAGGGCTGGGTATTTTTCAATACAGATGTAAAATCCAAACTATTAGACAAACAACAGTAAATGCATTTTGCGACTTCTCTGTGTGTGGAAATCACCATAGTCATCCACTCACAATGAAATAACACTATTAAAACATTGCATCGTCTAACAGCTGTTGTCCAATCGATGGCACAGATTCAGAAACGTTTCAGAAAAAAGTTTTTTTTTTTTTTGACTGACAAAGACTTAAAAAAAAGAAAATTAAAATAAATTCTCCATCTTGACTTCCTTTAGTCGAATGTGTTGAATTTGTTGTTTGCTTTTTAGCCACATTAGCGTCAGGGCTCTGTGGATGGGAGTGTAGGTCGGTCAGTTCATTTACCACTTTAATCCAGAAGTTTGTTTGAGGATGAATCCTAACAAACCCTGGAGCATTTGTTTGGACCACCAGTTTCACCAGTTCCACTAATTAGAAGCACAACATGCAGAGTTCATTTCCTCTGAAGGAAAACTCAGTTCTCATTTTGAAATCCAGCACTTTAGTTTCTGGTTTTTGAATAATTTCAAAACCTTGTGATGCCTTAAATTCCAGGGGGTGATACCCAGCCCTAATGGAGCAGATAGTGAAGTTGGTTGCACTGTATACAGCATTACCATGGCAACAGATACACAGTGTCACCATGGCAAAGGATTCTGCGTCACTGTGGAAACTAACTTACCAGCAGGAATATTTTGATCGTTGGTGAACAATTAATGGTGCTAAGCTCCCATTGCTGCGGCCGGCAGGCCCCTCTGTTGTAGAACGACTTCAAACCCCACCAAGTTTCACAGGAAATACTTCAGTTACCTAGTTTAACGTTCAGCTAAAGTCTTCTGTAGCATATGTCCTTCGAAACCTCCGAGAGATGTGCATGAGTGAGTGAGTGTGATTGAAATGATGTAGCGCAGCCAGATGTCAAAAAGAGAGGTTTGTCTGCAGTGTAGTGTGTGTGTGTCTGTGTGTGGGTGTGTGGTATCGAAAGGTTCTTCCAGATATGAATCCGTTTTTGTTTGTTTGTTTGTTTTTGGGACCAGGTGGAGTTGTAGTTAACAGCAACTGTAGGATTCAGCTGTTTGCACACAGAGTTCTCGAGTCTACTTTCGCTGCTAGTTTGTGTAATTTATCAAGCGTTTTTGAGAAATATTTATTTTTATAAGCCTAATACAAAAGTTGATATTTTACAAAGTGACTTGACCAAAAGACAGTAAACAAAAACACTGGCACTTGAATGTTGAATGTCATTGGTATGAGTGAAAATTTCTATTTTTCTGGGGTAGTGTGAGCTTTTTAACGTTAAAGATGCAACGTGTAGGGGTTTCTCTTTGGATATGTCACTGTGAGGAGTTTTTGTGGTAGACAAATGTGAAAGGGTTGTAAAAATCCAAAAATACCAGTACTGTCATTGGTGCCAAAATACTAAAGAATCCAACACACCAGTTCTCTGCTAAAGGCCAGTACAAAGGTACTCGCAGCACGTGCACATCTTTCTTCTGCCTATTACCAGTCCATTGTTTTTTGTTTGTTTTTTTAGAAACTTCTTCTTATGCTGTTTGATTAATATTGCCATACCACCCGTTGGAAAAATCTGATCGCTTCCTTTTTCTTAAAACTAAGTAGAAATCCTTTGTCATAAACTTGCGCTCAGCTTGAACTTCCCACTTGCAGCTGCTGTTAAATGGTTTGTTTTTGTTGCATAGTTTGAGAACATCCGTCAGTGAAAAGGTCCCACGGCCCTAACTGGGCTCTTCTCTTCTCTGTCATTTACAACAGTAGATGAAGATGTGCATGTGGTGTCACAGGAGGCGATGTAGTGAAGCACTGACAGTTGGATTACAGTTAATGTGACTGTGACATATTAAGAGAAACATCCTACACGGGTTACCTTTAAAGTCACATTGGACTCAGTATCAGATCCATAAACCTGTTTGTGTGACAGGTTCCATTGCCAATAATGATAATAAACCGTAAACAGCCATTTTTAATTGGCAAGCAAAATTTGAGACAATACCACCATGTATGCCAAGGTTTGGATAAAAACAAATAACAAAAAGTTACGATCAAAGACCATTTTGTAAAAAAAAAAAAAAAAAAAAGTGTCCAGATTCTCTCCAAGTCAGTTGTTGTTTTTGTTTTATTCTTTTCATTTGAGTCTTTACACTTTTCCTTCCCCTCAATGCCCTCGTTGTGAATGTCTGGCAAGTGGCGACCTTTAAAGTCTTCATAACGCAGAATTAACTGTGGTTCTATTGCTATGTTGTTGTGATTTGCATATTTTCAGGCGTGAGTGTGTTAGTGCTGTCACAGGGGAGCTTCTGGCCAATCATAAATGAGGATCCATCCTGCTGTCGTTTACTTTAGAGTGACATGAGTGTTTTTTTTATTGTTCAGCTGATCCATGACTCTTCATCTGTCTTACATGAGGAGAATATTGTAACTTGTGTTTCTGCTGTAGGTCCATTTAGCACAGACACTCTGCAGTTATACTGGGACAGCTCTGTTTGTCCAGTGACTGTAGCCTCAGTGAACAGAATGCAATGGAGCCAAAGCAAAGCCGCAATCATTGACTAATCAAACATGGCACACAAATAGTAAACAGTCACACTTTACAGCCGTGTGTGTGTGCACAAACTAAAATTTTGCGACAGTAAGTTCATGGGTCTTCAGATGGCGCTCTGGGAAACAAAGTACACAAAAATGCAAACGCTTTGGGGCTTTATTTCAATTTCAATTTGATTAACTTTAGAAAGTGATCTAAAAAACGTGTGTAGTTATATTTAGGATTGATTGTGGTTTAAGAGACTGAACTGAAATGAAATGGAGCCCAGTGTTTCCACCATTACTGACTGACCAGAACCCTCAAAGTGGACACACAGCAGCACCGGCCTGGTAGTTAGTATTTGCTTTATGTATTAGTTTAGCAGTTGTGCACGAAGAGGAGCACTGCACGAAGAAAAAAAAAACTGTGCATCATTTTATCACAAATAAAGGTTTGGATTTGCAAATGTACCAGGTGTTTTGATCGGTTTACTCTTCTTCCTCTGTGTATGTGTGTAGGATGTTTGAGAGAAGCATGATTAGTGCCACATACCCGGTTATTAAATATTAAGTTTATTTGTACTTAAATACATTCTACAGCATTGCATGAAAAAACATTTAGACAACATTTGTGGACAGTATAAAAACCATCTGACTGAGATGACTGGACTTTGAATTAGCTGCAGTTTCCTTCTCAGCCTTTTAAAACAGTATCTTTAATCAAAATGCTGTAAAAGATTTAACATGAATTTGAAATGTAAAGTTGCGCCTACAGTACAGCCGCTAAAACTTGCTACTCATGCTGCATCTTATCAGGAGCTGGCAAAAGCTGTTTACTTTCAGAACAGGGTTTTCCCTGTTCTAAGACCGCTTATCAGCATCAGCTGAATCAGTCATTCATATTGAGATAAAGTGCTTTCATTTCCAGGTGAGACTTTGCTTTGGTAGAAGGGAGGCTCTGCCTTCCTGTTGGCGGGCACTTCAGGGCCTGTTGGTCCAACAATCGTTTGGAGACAGTAGAGAGTAATGAATAAGCAGTGTTCGGTAGCTGTTATTTGAGCTGTAAATCAGCCATAATAGTGTCTGTGGTACACAGATAAGTGACGTTTTCTTTTAAAAAGTCACTGCTCACTGACTCAGTACAGTGTGTGTGTCCTGTCAGTCGAGCCTCAGGGCATATCTGAGGCCACTTATTTGCTGGGAGCTTCTTCAAGTTTGCTTCTGATTTGTCCTTGGTCCTCGCTCGTGTCTGGCCAGAAGTTTGGGTTGTCTTGGTACCATTTGACTGTAAGATGCATAAAACATAGGATTTAATAGCCACATTATATATCATGTAAATGTGTAATTTTGTGAAATGTGTGTGTGTGTGTGTGTTACCGTACCAGTCTGTCTGATGCCTTCAGCCCAGGACACTTCCGCTCTCCATCCCAGCTGCTGCAGCTTCTCACATGTGATGGGGTAGCGCAGGTCGACCTGCGGCCTGTAGAGCATCAGTAGATTCACATGTCTCTTGGTGTCATGTTGTTACGTGAGCTCAGATTCTCCTAAGAAAATATTTGCCTACTGATGTGTCTGACAAAGTTTTATTAGAACTTTTTTTTTTTTTTTTTTTAACATTTTTTGTAACTGCAAGAATGTGAGGATCTGGCTATTTCCTGGGAGCATTAAGTATAACTGCAGACCTGCTAAATACTGAGCTCACAAATACTGAGATATGTATGTTTGTTAGTTTTTACTTTCTTGACTCACCTGTCAGGCACAAACTCGAGCCAGTCATCCACCTCAGAGTCTGGCACATTCTTGACCTAAAATAAATCCCACACACACACACTTTTAATTAGTATTTAATTCTTATTTTGCAACCTCTTACTAAATGTTTGAATTTTAAAAAACACACTCTAAACCCACCATCCTAATAAGCTCCCTGGCCAGTTGCATGATGGGAATCTCACAGCTTGTCCCCACATTGTAGATTTCACCCACAATTCCTTTCTCCAGCACCAGTAAGAAGGCACTGATGGCATCATTAACAAACAAGAAATGGCGGGATTTAGGGAGGGTTCCCTGGATGGTGCTGCGGCATAGAAGAGAAACTAGATTTATTTACAAACACTTTATTATAACTACAAGGTTTCTCAGTAAAACTTTTTCAAAATAAAAACCAAACTTACCATTTCTTGTTCATTTGCAAGAAGGTGAGAAACCTTGGAATGACCTGAAAGATCAGATCATAAACTAAAACTGAGCCGTACTTCTGCAACAAAACTGTCCATCCTGTTAAATCATAAAAGCTAAATTTAGCAGCAGCTGTTAGTCAGGATGCCGTACCTTCTCAGTGTACTGCCTGGGCCCGTAGATGTTGTTGCTCCTGGTGATAATGATTGGAAACTGGTAACAGATAAATAGAGCACAAAGAATCATGAGGAACAAAAGATGGAAGAAGTGTTCTTCCAAACTAAAATTGGTCGTTTTAAGAAAAAAAAAAATGTGTTCAGGGACGTGAAGTCCAACTGCATCGACAGAAGCAAATGTGAGAAAAGAGAAAAACATAATAAAATCATTTGACTTTTTTTGCTTCGAAAATGGCTAGCTGATTATCAGGATAGCTGCAGATTATTCATGTCATTTACTGACTAAACCCCTGCCTGTGTGTATGTTTACCTTGAATTTGTCCCAGTAGGATCTGACCAGGTACTCTGCAGCTGCTTTAGTGGCAGAATACGGGTTGGAGGGCCTCACTGGACTGCTCTCATCAAACACCTGCAGACAACCAACACCCAGTGTTCAAGGTAATAAATGACCCATTAACCCACAAACCCAGACTCCTTATATCCACCCAGTAAAACCCTTCACTGACCTCGTCCAGACCAGCTCCGTACACTTCATCAGTGCTGACGTAGATGAAGCGCTGCAGCTGGTGTCGGGCCCTATGGGCAGCTCCCAGTAAAACTCTGGTTCCATCGATGTTAACCCGCTGGAAACTAGCCGGAGATTCAAACGAGGACTCTGAGGGAACAAACCACACAGTGTGTGGCAATAAAAAAAATAAACAAATAACAGTAACATCAGCCTGGTATATAAGCCAAACCCTGATGTGAACAACTGCTGCTCACCAACGTGTGTTTTGGCTGCCAGGTGGAAAATCACATCAATGTTTTCTGTGCTGAAAATGTAGTTTACCAGCCGCGAGTTGCACACATCTCCCTGTTAAAAGAAGCAGTAGATTTAAATAGTTATACTGCTGCTCAACTTGTGGCAGCCAGAAATATTGTAATACAGTAGCTCTCACCCTGATAAATGTGTAGTTCACTCTGTCTTCAACACTCTCCAGACTCCTGGGGCTGCAGCAGTAATCCAGCTGTAAAAAATAAGACAAGAAACACACTTTCAGCCTCACACATCAGGTCGTCCCACTTTTTAGATTCACAGATTTAGTGTGAAGGGGAAAAAAAGAATATTTAATCCATTATGAAACAGATCTATACGTCCTTTCGTCCATCTGTGGATGCACACACAAAAAGTGAAGACTTACATTATCCAGGTTTATAATTCTCCAGTCAGGGTGTCTGTTGACCAGTGAACACACAAGATGGGATCCACTGGAGGAAGAAATACACATTTTAGATAGATTTTATTTTTCTTTTACTTTATACTACAGATAGAACATAATAATTACCACAAAGCACACCAGAAGGCCTTACTGACAGATGTCTTAGATCAAAACCTGCACCCTGCAGATCAAATCCCTCCCTATACATAATAAGCATATTAAATCCACTAAATTAAAGCATCATGCAGCGTTTAAAATATGTACAATAGGTTGCTTATGTGTTAATACAGCAGTAATATAAATCCAATAGAATATATTCATGAGGGAGGTCAGGCTTTGTTACTTTATGAAGCTACAGTCGACACTGAGTGACATCTTTTCTCATGAATCTGAAGTGACAGTATGTGAACTCACATGAATCCATAACCTCCAGTCACCAGAACAGTCCTGTGAAAGTCCATCGTCTGCTCTAGATCATGTCACTTCACATTAAAGTCTCCCACGGACATAATCACATCTTCCCTGTGTGATACTCAGTCACGGAACCCACTCGTTGACTACCTGGAACACACTACTTCTCTATTTTTTCCCTAAACAGTAGATTCGTTGTGTAATGTGCGACAGTGGCGGGTTGTTTTACGGCAGTGTTGACACGTTGGAAATGGGCGGGGTTTTTGGCGCAAGCCGATGGTTTTCTGCTCTCTGGTTGGTCATTCTCTGTGACGTAGTTAAAGAACTGGTCTTTGATTGCGTGAATCCCAAATCAATCAAACTCATCGGTGCTGACAGGGCAGGGCAACAAGTGAGCAACAATACACATGTAGCGTTCGGAAGTTCTTTTCAAAATAAGAGTGTGCGACTTTTGGTCAAAATGAGCTATTGACATTTTCTCTGTATGACACTCATCAAGGTAGTTTTTCTCAGGTCAAGTTACATGTTATTGTTTAAAATCTTACATATCCTGAACCACGGGGGTGAACATAAATACAAATATATATAAGTACAGCTTTGAGGTACTTGTACTTCACTTCACGTAACTTCCGGTCTTGACCTTGGTAACCTTGTATAACTTGACATGGCTGGTTTACTTCTGGCTTCGTGGCTCATTGAATTTATTAGCTAACGTTTATTTGCCGACAACGTTAAACTGCACACGGGGACAATGTCGCGTTTCTGGGCCACGCTTGTAGCTGCGGTGCTGCTCAGTTTGGAGGCCTTTGGGAAAACTGTAACGGGACTTTTTAGGAGCGAAGTGGCGAGACAGCAGAACGGCCAGTTCATCACTAAATTCATGTACCAAGGTAACGATGCTGATGTGCTGCTGCTAACGTGTCACCTCAGCAGGGCTCATGCTCACCATTCATTTTAATACGGTGTGAAGACAGTGCGCTGATACAGTTCACTGTTTGTTTTGTTCTCTGCCCTTTTTACTATTGTTATTATTATTTTTATTTACCAGTCATGGGTGTAACCGGCATGTCATCATCACATAATCTGATAATGTCCACTCTCATGAATCACATCTTGAACAGCACTTTAATGGACCATAGTTTGTGTTCATGCCAGTCAATAGCTATTTTTCACAGTTTTATTTATCATAGTTTTCATTTTATTGTGAAGGATTTTCTTGTTTAGAGTGTGAGTGCTTCACTTGCTCCAGTATACTTTGTGTGAGGTCAAAGTTCAGCTGCAGATCTCACTGAGCTGGTAGGGTCTAACTTCAGCAGGGTGGATATGTGTGTCACAGTCTGAGAGTTCAGTTGAGTCTGCGATCATTTTTTATTTTCATTGCTTTGCTTCTTTGGTTTGTCAGGGTGCCTGCAAACTCATGGTTAAACTGTACTAGTCTTAGAAGCAAAGTGTCATAAATAAAAGTACAATAGAGAGTAAAAAGACAATCCACAGTAACAAACAGTATCATATGGTTTGTAAAAATATCCAGCAGTGTCATCAGGTACTGTATTTTGTTAGATGTAGTTAATGCATGTTGGAAACACGTGTCATGTTTCCCATCATCCACTGATCCAATACCCAGTTCCTGTCTCTGTCTTTCTGTAGGTGGAAACGGTTTGTTCGTGTGCCGGCTGGACAACTCTGCTCTGGCGTCAGAGAAGGAGTCCAGACTGCTGCTGTATCAGGATATGGACTCAGAACTGGACAACCTCAGCTGCACTGAGAGGCTTGCCAGAGCCCACTTCACCAGTAAGGACCAGCGTTCCCTAATCCATAGTGCTGACTTCTGATATGATGGCTGTGGTGCAGCTGTATTGATTTGCTCTTCTTATTCCTCTGCTCTCCTGTCACCTCACTTCACTGTCTTCTTCCTCCTCCTGCTTCAGTTTCTCTCACTCAAGAAGAATATAACCAGACGATCCCTCGCCAGTCCTCCCCCACAGCCTGGCAGGCCCTGTATGCTGACAGATACACATGCCAGGTAACAGCAGCATTATAGGTTGCACTGAAATGTAGTTGCTTGTTCTGCAAAAGTGCAGTTAGCCTTTTAAAAATCCTTCATAATATTTCTCTAGTTTCACTTGTTATATTGATGCTGAGAGCGTTTGTCACAATATGTTTTTTTCTTGTGTTTCTTTTCTGTCTTTCCAGGAAAGTGCAGTGATTCCTTCTCACGCTGATCTCAGTTTTACCCTCTTGCTGTTTAACGCCGACTCAGCTGGAAATCCTCTGGAGCACTTCAGCGCAGAGGAGGCAGGTCAGACATCCCGAATATTCCCATCACCACAGCTGACAGGCTTGTCAGTGTAATGTACTCGACATTCCAACCTGGAACTCATAACAACCCAGTGAAAATATCCAAATAATAGATAAAATTTTCATTGTAAGTTTGTGTTTGAAATTGTGGGATTTTGTCTGTTTTCTGTCTAAGCAAAGATATCCACCTCCACTGCTTTTTGCTTGTGTGATTAAAAAAAGATATTTGAGTTAAATATTTAAAGGATAGAAAGAACATAATGGCTTTCCATATGCTGTTTCAGATCTTTGACTGTGTCTCAAATCTGCACTCTGCACTTAATGTGACATTATAATTGTAATATGACAACATGCCATGATTTGTAGAAGCTGTAGGGATTGGTCCGGGGGTATCTGCATCATTAAAGTGGGACAAAATGTTTTATTCTCCGTCTCACTCAGGCCTTCACAGTTTTTACTTCCTGCTGCTGCTGGCCTACTTCATAGCCTGCTGTATCTACATCCAGCCTCTGTACCAGGCTCTGAGGAAAGGAGGTCCCATGCACACTGTCTTCAAAGTGCTCACCACTGCGCTGGCATTACAGGGCTGCTCCGCCCTCTGCAACTACATCCACCTGGCCAGGTAGAGACAGTAGCCTCTCAGTCTGGTTTTCATGCCAGATCAGACTGTTGAATGCACAGACCACACCAACAGACATGTGAGCATCCTTGCAGTGACACATAAGAGGAATATGAAATAATGCTGCAGTATTTTCTGTTCCCTCATTTTGTGTTCTGCAGGTATTCTCGAGATGGTATTGGTATTCCTGTGATGGGCAGCCTGGCAGAGTGTATGTTCCTCTTCTTTAAACATTTTTCTTTCCATTCATGTTCATATCTTCTTCTGAAGTCTGATTCAGTGTTTAGAGTGAGATGAATTTTTCTGATAATATCAGATACATGTGTAAACAGACACGAAATGAATTATGTTACGTACCTTCCTCTTTTTCACTTTTTTGTTTCCCGTCCCTGTGCAGTCTGGGACATGGTGTCCCAGGTGTCCATGCTGTACATGTTACTCAGTCTGTGTATGGGCTGGACTCTGAGTCGAGGCAGGAAGCCTCAGTCCAGACCTCTGCAGTGGGAACAGTCTCCGGCCTCCACGGCTGTCGCTGTCGGTGGAGTCATTACACAGGTACACAGCATTACACTGAGACTTTATTTAAATAGATATTTCTTATTTCAGGCAGGTGTTTTTTTTCTTATGAAATCTAGTTCAGGAAATCTCATCTCATCTGATATGAGTGATATAGTCCTGATTAAAGTGAAAAAATAGGAATTCTGGGATAAAATCAGAACAAAAGTTAGAAATTTGATAAATATGTAATTAACAAAAATTTCTCAGCTGAGTGTGAATCCATGTCACTTTTAGGGAGTGCTGCTGCTGTGGGAGCAGTATTCAGAGTCAGAGAGTGAACATCACAGCTACCACACCCAGCAGAGTCTGGCAGGTGTCCTCCTCATGGCTCTGAGAGTGGGCCTGGCCCTCCTGCTGGCCTCTATCCTCTACCAGATCATTTCCACTGAACGGAGCACCCTGAAGAGGGACTTCTACCTCAGCTTCGCCAAGGTAAACTGCGCTGTACACAAGCCTGCAGCCTTCAGACAAACAGATATTCACCTGCATCCCTTCATGAGGTCATGTGGTCTCCATTGTAGGGATGCTTCCTGTGGTTCCTCTGTCACCCCGTCCTCTTCCTCATGTCTGTCATCTTCAACGAACACCAGAGGGAGAAGGTTTGAACACACAAACAACCTTTGAGCAAAGCATTTTAACATGTAGTGATGGTGATTGCAGAAAATCAGAGGAGCTTAAGCTGTTGTGGGACGTTTTGTAGTTACATGGCTGCAGTTTTGGTCCTGACTTAGTATAAGAATTCTCGTGAATATTTACATTGCAGCTGCATTTTCAGTATTTTTATATTAACAGTGGATGAAAGGACGATGTGTAATGTGTAATGCAGTGTCAGATGCTTAATTTTCAGCTTGTTCATTTGCCCCCACGTGTTCACAAAATCCACATGGTGTCTGTTACTCTCTACTTTCCGTTGTGTAGGTGGTGACTATCGGTGTGATCCTCTGTCAGTCCATCTCCATGGTGGTCCTTTACCAGCTCTTCCTGTCGCGCTCTCTCTACTGGGAGGTCTCCTCTCTCTCCTCTGTGTCTCTGCCGCTCACCATGTCCAGGACGAACCACAGGGGACGTTACTGAGCACTTCCGCCGTCATGCTTTACCCGTGGGACAGGGAGCACATGCTATGACACTGAGGCTTCACCTCCCTGAGGAGGGAGACTTCCCAAGCATGAAGAAGTAAAGAAGACAGGCAGTGTAAAGCTGCAGGGACTGTTCTCCTTTGCTGTTAACTGTTTCCTGGGAAAATAATCACGGCCATTAGAAAGCAAGTTACCAGGAAACAACAGCACAGGTCAGGGAATGACCAGGGGACAATATTTATAGCAACGCCCTACCTCTAGTGACAGATGATTTTGACTGAACACTGCTGAGCAGGAGGAAAAGTTATTTAGTGCAGGACCAGCTAGAGATGAGACAACAGGCTTTCCAGTGTCTCACTGTGACATGCTGGATGTTCTAAATAACAGCCAAAGTACAGTTTCAGCTGAAAGGAACACAAGGATGGATGAAGATGGATCAGCGACATGGATGCATCTGCAGGTGAGGTAGAAGTTAAGAACGAATGAAGATTAGAGGAGATTAGATAGGTGGTGGCTTTTATCTCAGAGACACGGACCAAGATCAGACACATCTGAGGGTTGTCCTTATGCTCATTCAGTAATTTCCTAAAGCAAATGCTGAACGGTGCATGTGGGAGCGAGCCAAAACATGGTGGATACGTCAGTGGGTCAGTATGTGGTTAGACTGACATGTTAGTGGGTAAACAGACTGGACTTAAAATGTGGTGGATAAAGGTGGATATACTCATGAATGTACAGGTGGAAGAAAGGACAGATTTGGACAGATGGAGACAGTATGTGAGCATCTAGATGGAGAAATATAAAGGATCAGTTTATTTTTGTCTTTCCTAATCCAAAGTGATGAATATGAGCCAAAAGTTCAGGGTGTGTTCCCTGTACTCACAGATCAAGCTGTACTTTAAGTTATTTCTTCACTCTCAACATGAAATTCAGAGCTGGCAGCATGTGAGACCTGAACCTTTGAACTCATATAAACTGTATGTAGCTGGAGACACACTGCATGACTTATCCTGTTTTATTATTGTTTTTAATGTAAAAGGCAGAACAGGACAAACCAAAGTCAAATCATTACTCAGCCCTCACTAAAACGGGCCCTGCATTAGCATCAGATGGTATCCCAGTGGGAACAAGCCCATAGTTTTATTTAGGAACTTGACACATTTCATATGATGCATATATGAATATAGAAATTTCGCTTAACCAACTGAAAGCTAAAAAAACAGTGATGAATGTGATGCCTGATTTTGTGCAACCACTTGTCCAAAAACCCAAGATATTCAGTTTACAATGATAAAAACAAACATCTAACTCAAGGTACACTTACTAAGATTTTCAGGGGCTTTTAACCCCCCACTAACTGCACACCCTAACTGATTCTTCTCTGTTTAAATATACTGTATGCCATAATCTTCTAATAAGTTATTAGAAGTGTTCTGGTCAACATGCCAAGCCACAGGCCTGGCACAAATTATTTCCCACCTCATTTATGACATTATACTTGAATATGAGCCTTGTGTCTGGTTTGTTAATCACAAAATGTTCAATCTGATCTCTTCTATTAGCTCTTGTTGTGGATTGGTTTGCATTGAAACGGCGTGTTTTCTGTGCAGTATGTACTGTATGTGGGAAGCAAGAGAAAGCATTCTGTATATTTTGTTTTGTCCTACAGTGACAATCTTATTCTAACTAGACAACAACACAGTGCGAGACCTCTGGTTGCACTGTGTTCTTAATATTTTGTTCTTATTTTGTTGGATTTAGTTACAGTAAATTTTATTTAAAAAAAAAAAAAAACAACAAGACAAGTGTCCAGTCATTCCCTTTTTTTCTTGCGTTTCCATATGTTACATGTATTTATTTTCTATAACCTGTGGAAACATGGAGATTGTAACGAGGGTAGCTGTAGTAAAATACATTTTAAGGACAACTGGCGCTACTAAATCATGAATAATGTCCTTTCTGCTGCAGGTTCGGGATGACGATAATCAATATGTATGACGGTTAGATCAAGTTAGCAACAGGATCAGAACATAAAGCATCACAGTCACTGAGACTTTTACTAACGGTACTGTTTTTCTTTTTGGGATTTGATGGACTCCTGACGCAGAGCAGATCACTCTAACCTTGGCCCACATTCACACTGCCTGGTAAAAGTAACCCAGTTCTTATTTTTCAGTTGTAGCAGGTACACATCAGATACATGTTGTTAAGCAGGTAGAATCTCATATTTTCATAGTTTCATTATGTTTGTTTCATTATGTGAAAATAAATGTAGTTGAAATTCGTTATATGTCAAGTTTTGGACTAAAATGTGAACAATGATTGCAGGAAAAGCTTTGTGAATAAACAACCTGTCATGCATTGCAACAAGACAGTCAAGTCAAATCATATGTGTGCAAAATCATGAATCATACAAAGGACGTCGTAGCTATGCTATTCGGGAGGTCAGTGTTGTTTTTAGATGTAAAAGCTTTAAGCCGTGAAATAAATTTTTTAACGTCACGAACAGGATTCGAACCTGTGCGGGGAAACCCCATTGGATTTCGAGTCCAACGCCTTAACCTCTCGGCCACCGTGACTACGCATGTCAAAATGAGACAGGCGGGTATATGACGCAGCACGTATATACAATAAATACAGCGAATTGATTATTATGACAGCGTCAAATAGCTGCAAATAGTTTATATCAAGCTGCATTACATATGCCAGTAATTGTATACGCATCAGAGGCAGTTTCTTTGGTAGTAAACATGGCCGAACTTACCTTTGATAAACATGTCTAATTACCTTGCCTACGGTTACGGTCACAAATCAATTCAGCTTAATCAACACATCTTCAACATAGCTCCAACAAAGAAACTGAACACTGAAAGTTTCGTAAAGGTAGCATTTATTACCATTATGTATTACACTGAATTTATTTTGTGCACACTGTATACACGTTCTTGTTTTTAAGATCTTTTATTAAAATAAAACTTGTTGCTTTTCTTACAAGCAGCTTCAAAACATACTTGTATATTGTGAATGCAGCAAATATGTAGTCAGTCTATTTTACTCAACTTCTCGAACCTTCAGGTAGATGCAAGTCAGTGTTGTCCATGTAACAGTCTGTAAAGGGTAATGATGCATTCAGGCTCTACACGGAAAATTTAGGTTGACACTGGCAATAAGAAAAAGCATTTCAGAAAATTCATTAAATTTGAGAAGACAGTTCACCTCATCCTTCATATTTACACATACGTCTCACCGTTAAGTGCGTGTATATTAAAGGCTACAGCGGTTGAGCCATAGAGTAGTCACCTGTGACCGGAGACAGATGATCAATGCGCTGTTTTTCCGATGAACCTTGAACGCATTGTATTACGTCCAACAGATACTGGATTTTGATTGGATCTTCGCTACAAGCCACACCTTCTCGCAGGAATATTAAAAGCACTTTGGCAGTCACGGTTGAGAAGAAAAGTCAACGATACAGAAGAAAAAATGATCAATTGGAAGGTAAATAAGCTAAATTATATTCTGTAAAGAGGCCTAGTACATGTTTTATCATTGCGGTACAGTTGCTGTTTCTTTTTTGTCTTGTTTTTTCAGTCATTTGTCCCAACTGTCTCTAGCGTAATGCTAACGTTAGTACAATTGAATAAACCAGCATGTCTCGCGTTATCTGTGATAGCTAACATGTAGCTGCACGGTAAAGCAAAGTTTTGGTTAAATAGCGCACGTCTGTCGTGCCGTCCCTCTGTTCTTTGAGTTTTAATGTTTGAGTAAACGTGAATCATTAAGTAATAGCCTAACACTGATTCAGTTTAGAACTACGTGATGTATGTTCAGAAGTGAAGTATGTTCAGACAGAGAGAATAACAGCTTACTTAAAGTAGTTGTCAGAGTTCAAATTATATTGAAATTGCCACTTGTTGAATTATATGTATGCCGAATTAAAGAGTGTTCTATATTGATTAGTAAATCAATAATACGGGGTTGTGTCTCATTTAGTATGTAAAGAAATATGAAAAGTGTAATTTGTTTTTAAATAAAGTTTGGGCAGTGAAAACGCTGAGTATGTTACAGTTACAATCCCAGAATGCACATGGTGTGCAGCTGCTTCTCTCTCTCACACACTGCCTCCCCTGTCTGTGACAAAATTAACTCCCATCTAGACAGCTGATGCCTCTGGTGGATAAGAGGGGAGGGGGCAGAAACATCTTCTCCAGGATCCCTGGCTGTTCCAGAGCTTTCTTTTCCCTTCTTTCAATTCTGGTTCTGCAATCCCGACTTTGTCTGTGTCGCTTTTCTGTGTCCTGCAGTCAGTGGTATAGTTCTCATGAAAAAAAAAACAAATAATCAAAAGGAAGCAATGAAGGAGGAACTCTGTGCCGTCCACAGAAATGTACTTCAGTGTGTGCAACTGTTTCAAGGTAGCAAATACAATGTCCTCTTCTAACATAAATTCTGTCCGTCCGCAGGCTTTGGACAACGTCCCCATCCTCCTGTACATCCTGGCCCTTAAGACACTGCTGCTGTGTTTGGGGTTCGCTGGGGTGAAGATCTACCAAAGTAAGAAAGCTGAGGCGGCCCTGAAGAGGCAGCAGGCTGAGAAGAGGAAGCTGGCCCAACGGACGCAGGAGCTAATTGACAACTTGAAGGAAGACTGAGCAGAGGAGAGAAGCTGTTGTGCACCGGTACGACTGTACCTAGTCGAAAAAAATAATTGTTCACTCACGGATGTGTTGTCCAGGCTTTGCAGGGCTGATATAATAAAATATTGGATCACTTCAATATATTACATTACAGTCAGCTCGTAAAACTGCTAATTAGGAGGCTGTTAATCTGGATTTTGTGCAATTGCCATTAACCATGAAAAGTTGCATTAATGTGACCATGTAATATACAGTAAATATCAACTAGACATCTCACAATTTGTCTTTTATCTTCTTCAGGGAAACATTTTACTGACCGGAGCAACAGGCCACTTTCTCCAAAATGACACCAGATGTCCGGATGTTTGCAGCAATAGGGATTTCCTGTGCTCCAGGCTTGTGGAGTGCTGGTTGTGGTTCCAGCACCAGGACTGTTCACCATGTCAGTAAATGTTTGACTGAACTAGGATTTTATGCAATGAAATTCGAGTCCTGAAGAGGGACTGGGATGAGACCGTTGTGTTTTCGGTTTGAGAGTACCTCAGTGAAAGAAACACAGCAGGTTCTTTCATTTGCCAAACATTTTCTCCATTCTGAGTTCAACCTCCCCAAACATCATCTGCCTTGTTTTTACTCATATCTGTGACTCAGGTTTTCCACTGAGGGTGTTGTCTGGACTCACAGAAGACAGCTGAATTTATTTCACTTTGTACATCACCATTAGCTGTAGACACATCAGCCAGTGATGTGTCTACTTAAACCTAAAGGAATGTAGTAACTGATGATTTGATAAATTTGTATATACTTTAGTGTGACATACAGTTACTGTCAGTGAAAATATACAAGGGGCCAGTAAAAGGTGAAACTACTGGCCAAACAGGCCAGTAAGAAGAAAGTGTTATGTTGGACCCTGGTGCTGAGTATCATGTATGTGTGTTAGTGATGAATTTGGTATCTGGATACTTATATCAGTTAAATTCTGTTGGGCAGGTTCTTGTCACCTATGTTTGATGTCTTTTAATGAGCTTTTATTTGTTTTGAACTCTTTATTCTGTGTGTAAAAGTCCAAATAAACTCTGTTGTGTTCCTCTTTTGATATTTCAAACTGTTTTGCAAACACATTTCCCAGTGAGGACTGTTGAATAGATTTGGCTTTTGAACACACCTTATATGACATATATAGTTTGCATTATCCAGATTCAGACTGACCCATTGCACTTTTGGTATTTATGGAAACAATTGTTGTTCTGTTGGTTGTGTTGTTGTTCTGTTGTGCCTGAGAGCAAAGGGAAACTGAAGAGAGATTCCTTGTGTGTATGCATAAATCTGGTCAATAAAACTGATTCTGATTGAAGTCTTTAATGCATAATAAAACCATGGAGTCAGACTGAAAGTGAACCTCTGGCAATTTGTGATCATTTCAAACACCTGTTCTGTGTTGGACGTTACTGCTGCTTTATGAGGGCAGTCACCGCAGTATTCCACGGAAGACTAAAAACAGCGTCTCCCCGCACCTGCGAAAAATCAAATTCTGCCCTGCTATTGGCTGGGCCCTCTCCTCCCCGGTCACATGGGTTTGATTAGCGCATGGGCAACAGGTGCGACTGATTTTTGGCGCAGCTCAAACTGGAATCTGACTTCGGTTTCCCTTTGCTCTCAGGCACAACAGAACAACAACACAACCAGCTGTTGGTTCTGCTGCAGCATAAATGCACAAGTCTCAGCCGGTCAGCATCTCAGTTGGATTCCTGAGTGTGAGAAAGTCCTTAAAAAACAGCAGTGTGAGCGCTTGGCCACCCCCGTCCCTGTTTGATGTCCTCCCAGATTATTTACTCAGCTTTTGTTCCAGGTTAAACTTGACCTTTTCCCAGAGGTTTGAGTTTCTTCAACTCATTTCACCAGGTATGATTCCTGAGGACAAACAAAACTTTACAGCTCAGCCTGTATTTTTTCCTCTGTGCTCATTAAAGATCATTTTTGGAAAATTTGGTGTTTCATGTTTTATTTTGGTAATGGTTGAGTTTCCGGTTATTCACTGCTTTTGCCTCTCATTCCAGGTGTCTATACTTCCCTCTCATATATTGTTTAGAAAAGGACAAATGAAATCCGTAAGTAACACAACAACTTCTTGGAAGAAGAAAAACAGACATATTTTACACAATACCATCCATTTTTTTGATTTTTTAAATGAAGTACTGAGTGGTTTAATCTTAACACTTTTAAAAAAGTATTCATATGAAACAAGCAAGCCAAAAAGGTCAACGGGAACCACTGTGTTATATTGTTGGGTCGTTTGAACAACAAAGATATTATATTAAGCGAGCTTTTCATCTGTTTTATGTATCAGAGCAGTATTTGTGAGTTCGACTTAAATGCAACCGCGTCTTTTATTTTGAAAGGGTCTGGAGTCGGAAGTGTTGCAAGTGTTGTTGAACCCGGTTGCGGCACTTCAAAGATGTCTGCCGGCAAGGAGACGCTTTATGCTTCTTTATCAAATCTTCTTTATCAACGGAAAAAAGGTATGTTCAGCTTTTGTGACTTATTATTTAACAATTTGTGGTCATGTAGCTGTTTTTTGTTAGTAATTAGTTCGTTTAAGCCTATGTATGCCACAAATGTCTAATGTCAAACGTTTTCGAGATTTAAAACAAAAATTTGCCTGTCACCAAATTCTCCCTAAGCTAACAGAACGGTGTCAGAGACTTTGACAGTTTAAACAGTTAAGTCAATTAAACAAAAAGTGGTAAAAAAATGTTTCAAATAAACTTAAAGTCTGTCAGTTTATTTGAAGGAAAGGGCCGCCGGGCTAACCAAACGAAAGCACCATCGAACACAACTGTAAAAATGATAATTCGCCGTTTTTGCTAGCTTAAAAAAAAAAAAAAAAAAACAGTATGTGGTCAACTTTTAAAAAGTTTATGGTCAGGCCACTGAATTGGTTAATTTGGATAACATATCTTAAAAAAAGGTTGTACATTTTTCAAGTAAAGTCATTAATTTTATTTAATCATTTTAATAAGTGTGTCGGTCCTATTAGTCGAAGACAGCGGCCATTTTGTAAAATATGGCAGCAGTGGCGGGAATTTATTAAAGACATATTAGAATGATTTTTTCTTTCTCTTTGCCATAGTTTTTCAGCAGTTTATAGTCAGGCCACTGAATTTGTTGATTTGGAGAACATATTTTGTTTAAAAAAACGTTGTATGCTCATTCTTCAAGTAAAGTCATTTTATTCAATCATTTTAATGAGTGTGTCGGTCCTATTAGTCGAAGACTGGCCATTTTGTAAAATATGGCAGCAGTGGAATGTATTAGTCATATTAGAAGGCTTTTTTTTCTCTGCCACAGTTTTTCAACACCTTTTATTTTCTTTCTTTATAAATTAATTACAGTACACTGAATAATTTTGTAGTTTGGTATATTGGTTAGACAAAAGAAGCTATTTAAAGGTGAACGTTTTTTTCTTTTTACACAGTAAACAATTACTCAATAAAGAAATTGTCGGTAATGAAAATACTCAGTTAATGTAATAATATATAATATTAACTTGTATTGTAACAAATTTTCTCTATCAAGTACTTTCTTGATATTTACATACTAATGATACACATTTTTTAAGTGATAGTTTCCATGCAGTGGTGGATTATTTTTATGCTGTATTCTTACTCCAAAGGTTAGTAGTAGTTTTGATTTTAGTTAATTAATTTAAGCAGTAAGTAACAACAATAATTTACATGCAACAAATATTTACATGCTTCTAAATAAATTTCAGTCAGATCTTACATTTTGTATTAATCCTTTTCATGCATTTCCTCTTGATTTTCTTCCTGTCTTTCCGTTTCCTCCTTTTTCTCCATCTCAGATTGAAGGAGCGTTCATGCAGGGTTTGGGTCTCTACACTCTGGAAGAGTTGAAGTTTTCCCCCTCGGGGCTCTTGTACACTCGTGGTCCATCTCAGTATAAGATCCCTGCGGTGTGCGACGTGCCACTCCTATTCAACGTCTATCTGCTGTCAGATTCCCACAACCCCCATGCTATATACTCTTCAAAGGTCAGAGGTCATCTTGTACACATGTACACCTTTTCTTTTTTTCGCCTCTTCTTTAACATGTTAAAAGGAGTGCACTTATTCCCAAGATATTTCAAAACAGACATAACATGTGGCATAGAATTGAACAGTAGATTCCTGCTGCAATTGCATCAAACTCCACAGGTGACATTCCCCATAATCCTTTGGCTCTGCAGAGAACCCGTCCTCTTCCTGGGCAGTTCAGTGTTCTTCGCCATCAAAGATGCCGTGGCTGCAGCTCGCTCAGAGTCCAGTCTAGTTGGCCCGTTTACTCTGAGCAGCCCTGCAACACCAGAGAGGGCCTGTTTGGCCTGTGCCACCCCGTTCACTCAGAAGGTAATGATACTAAAATACTGATGTTCTGACTCAGTAAGTTCGGTGCTAAATATTGTACAAGTGTTTGTGTTTTATCAGCACCATGCTATGATTTGCCCAACGTGGATTTTGCCAGTAGTTGACATTTTTGTTAACAGAAAAATCACGTGGAAGAAAACTCCTGAGGCAGCATCTAGACCTTTAGAAAACACTCTCCACTACTAATAGGAAGTTCTAAAAATGACCAGCGTGCCTTTGCTGTTAATATGTAGGTTGATGTTTGTTTTCTTTCCAGATTCCAGGCAGCAAACCAGGATCTTTTAAACTGTGTACAAATTGAAATTCTGTGTGTTTTCCTTTCTTCAGTGTTCAAATTAAATCTAAACTGTGAAATAATTTGAACTAACAATAATTAACTAACACAGTTATTTTACTCAACCATTCAAGGATTCAAGCGGTTTATTATCATTTCTATTATACATTTACATGTGAATAAAAAAGGAAATAGATACTAATCCTTTCTGAACTATTTTTAAAGGTTAATTTTTAATGAACAAATCAAACGTTTTACTGACACCATATTGAGCATCTGTTCTCATTCTGTACCATGTAAATGTGAAATAAATACATTATTTTACAGCACATTTGAAAGTTTTTGCTTATGCATTTGTCTTGCAGGATCATTTTCAACAACAGAATGAATAATCGGACGAATACTGAAAACAAAAAAAAAATCAAATGAAATTAAGAAATGACATTCTATAACAAGTGATTTTATCTTTAGTACAAAGACTTTAAGTGTCACAGTAGAGACATAAGCCATAATAAAAACTGGAAAAATAACACTGATTTGTCTTCTTGTGGACTGAGGATGATCACACATGGATGCACCACGGGGTCGCAGTACCATCCGTCGGAGATGAAGCCTGCAAGAGCGACAGGAAAGGCTGCTGATCAGATGTTTGCCAGGCAGAGGATAGGAGAAAGAAAGCCAAATTCAGGATTTCAGTAATCAAGTAATCACTTAATATGTCTTTTAATGTTTTTTTATGATGTGTTATTTTATGTCTGACATTGATTTATACAGAAATGAAATGTCATTAGTAGTTGACGAAGTAGTTAAGAAATTACATTTAACTCAAAAGCTCCTGAAACTGTTAGACCAAAAATGTGAGTTGATGGTGGTGTTGTACATGTACCTGTCCAATGTCCAAAGCAGACATCCATCACGGTGTCGGTGCTAATGTTCTGCAAAACAAAACAGAATTCGCTTTGCTATCAGAGGGATGGTGAGCAGCAGAGGAGGTAAGGCAGAAGCAGATGGCCAGTAGGTTTGTAGATTCAACAAGTAATCACTTAATATGTCTTTATATGTTTTTTATGATGTGTTATTTTATGTCTGACATCCAATGTCCAAAGCACAACTCATACTTCTCCTGACATCCATCACGATGTCCGTCCCGATGTTCTGCAAAACAAAACACAATTCTCTTTGCTATTCAAATACAAGATGTATCTGTATTATATCTCATTTTATATATTTAATAATATGCATGTAAAACATGTCTTATCCTATTCTAATGGCTGTTTGAAGGCAACTGGACTTCTTGCTTGAAGCTTGAAGATGTTTCACCTCTCATCTGAGAAACATCTTCAGTTCTGGAGACTGGTTAGACAGTCCAGGCTTTTAAACTCCTCCCTATCTCACCTAGTGGGTGCTACCTCTGGGAGCAATAGATACCACTGAGTGGAACGTTCACGGCTTGAGTGGCTCCCGCTGGGCTGCCTCAAGTGGAGTCGTTAGCACCTGAGGATACTTAGGTGAGCGTAGAAACTAAGCATCATGTGAGTCGCTAGAGTCACGTGAGCCCAGATGTGAATGTGTTAGTCGTTTGGGGAGGGATCTCAAAAACTGCGTCATAGATAGGTGGCAGCTGGTGTCTTAGACCGCCCCCTGTATTCAGTGATGGATGTTCTAGTTTGACATGGATGGCCTCCTTAACTCTTCTCTCAAACCATCTATGTTCCCGGTCCAGAATGGGGACATCGCTCTCTTCAGAGGAGTGTCCTCTCTCCTTGAAATGCAGGTGAACGGCTGAGTTCTGACCGGAGGAGTGAGCTCGTCTGTGCTGGGTCATGCGTTTGTGGAGCGGCTGTTTAGTCTCCCCTGTGTACAGGTGGGAGCTCCGCTCGCTGACTTAGACCGCACAGACGACATGGCTTAGTTTGTTTTTGGGAGTTTTGTCTTTGAGGTGTAGCTGTTTCTGTCTCAGAGTGTTACAGGGTCTGAAATGAACTGGAATGTTGTGTTTGGAGAAAATCCTCCTCAGTTTCTCTGACACTCCAACAAGTTGTGGTTTGTGGTGTCCTCCCTGCTGGTGGTGTAGGGTTCTGGTTTGTGTTTGTGGTTTCTGGTTAGTGTGTGTCGGTTTGTGGTTTCTGTCTGTAAAAGCCGTCGTTGTTGTTGAAGTAGGTCGTGGTGAGACAGAGGTCTAAAAGAGTGCAGATCTGGTCCGGTGTGAGACTGGTACGGTCGTTGAGGGAGTGTCAGAGAAAGTCTGTGCGGTCAAAGTCAGCCTGCAGTGCTCCCATCTATATATAGGGGAGACTAAGCAGCCGCTCCACAAACGCATGGCTCAGCATAGACGAGCTCACTCCTCCGGTTAGAACTCAGCCGCTCATTTGCATCTCAAGGAGAAAGGACACTCCTTTGAGGACAGTGATGTCTGCATTTTGGACCGGGAACATAGATGGTTTGAGAGAAGAGTTAAGGAGGCCATCCGTGTCAAAATAGAACATCCGTCACTGAATACAGGGGGCGGTCTACGGCACCAGCTGTCACCTATCTATAACGCAGTTTTGAGATCCCTCCCCAAGCGACTAACACATTCACATCTGGGCTCACGTGACTCTAACGACTCACGTGATGCTTAGTTTCTGCGCTCACCTGAGTATCCTCAGGTGCTAACGACTCCACTTGAGGCAGCCCAGCAGGAGCCACTCAAGGTGTGAACGTTCCACTCAGTGCTTTCTATTGCTCCCAGAGGTAGCACCCACTAGGTGAGATAGGGAGGAGTTTAAAAGTTTGGACTCTAACCAGTCTCCAGAACTGAAGAAGCTTCTCGGATGAGAGGTCAAACGTCTTCAAGCTTCAAGGAAGAAGTCCAGTTGCCTTCAATCAACCTTTAGGATACAATGACCTGTAACACACACACAGTACATTCAACACACACGCTTAACTTTAAAGTAAGAAAATATAAAACAAACTGAGAGAGACACAGAACAGCAAAGTCACTTAATAATCCTCTTGCTGTCTGTTTAAAACTACCTCAGTCTCTACTAGTTATGCTGTTATAGGCCGAGGCTGCTGAGGGACTTCCCATGATCATCTCTTCTCTCTTTCTCTCCTCAGACCCACTCTCACATTTATTAACCTTTATTACATGCCATTAACTCTGTGTCCTTTCTCTCCCGTAGTCCTGTGCTTGTCTCTCTCTGGTCTCTCTTTCTCTGTACCTTCTGCAGGTGCAGTCTTGCCTCAACAACACTTGAGGCAAGACAGAAGCAGAGGAGGCAAGGGAGGAGCAGAGGAGGCAAGACAGAAGAACAGGAGGCAAGGCAGAAGAAGAAGAGGAAAGGGAGAAGCACACACAAGGAATCAAGACAGGTAAAGACAAAGATGCACACTTGGATACAGACACAGATGCATATTTCCAGGGACCAACAATCAGATGGATGATGAGCGAGACAGGAGACTGGACACATGGAACAGGAACAACACTTGAGGCAAGACAGAAGAAGAGGAGGCAAGACAGAAGAAGAAGAGGAAAGGGAGAAGCACACACAAGGAATCAAGACAGGTAAAGACAAAGATGCACACCTGGATACAGACACAGATGCATATTTCCAGGGACCAACAATCAGATGGATGATGAGCGAGACAGGAGACTGGACACATGGAACAGGAACAACAATTGAGGCAAGACAGAAGAAGAGGAGGCAAGGCAGAAGAAGAAGAGGAAAGGGAGAAGCACACACAAGGAATCAAGACAGGTAAAGACAAAGATGCACACCTGGATACAGACACAGATGCATATTTCCAGGGACCAACAATCAGATGGATGATGAGCGAGACAGGAGACTGGACACATGGAACATGAACAACAATTGAGGCAAGACAGAAGAAGAGGAGGCAAGACAGAAGTAGAAGAGGAAAGGGAGAAGCACACACAAGGAATCAAGACAGGTAAAGACAAAGATGCACACTTGGATACAGACACAGATGCATATTTCCAGGGACCAACAATCAGATGGATGATGAGCGAAACAGGAGACTGGACACATGGAACAGGAACAACACTTGAGGCAAGACAGAAGAAGAGGAGGCAAGGCAGAAGAAGAAGAGGAAAGGGAGAAGCACACACAAGGAATCAAGACAGGTAAAGACAAAGATGCACACTTGGATACAGACACAGATGCATATTTCCAGGGACCAACAATCAGATGGATGATGAGCGAGACAGGAGACTGGACACATGGAACAGGAACAGCAATTGAGGCAAGACAGAAGAAGAGGAGGCAAGGCAGAAGAAGAAGAGGAAAGGGAGAAGCACACACAAGGAATCAAGACAGGTAAAGACAAAGATGCACACTTGGATACAGACACAGATGCATATTTCCAGGGACCAACAATCAGATGGATGATGAGCGAGACAGGAGACTGGACACATGGAACAGGAACAACACATAAGGCAAGACAGAAGAAGAGGAGGCAAGGTAGAAGAAGAGGAGGCAAGGGAGGAGCAGAGGAGGCAAGACAGAAGAAGAGGAGGCAAGGGAGGAGCAGAGGAGGAAATGCAGAAGCACACACAAGGAGCCAACACAGGTAAAGACAAAGATGCACACTTGGATACAGACACAGATGCATATTTCCAGGGACCAACAATCAGATGGATGATGAGCGAGACAGGAGACTGGACACATGGAACAGGAACAACACATGAGGCAAGACAGAAGAAGAGGAGGCAAGACAGAAGAAGAGGAGGCAAGGGAGGAGCAGAGGAGGAAATGCAGAAGCACACACAAGGAGCCAACACAGGTAAAGACAAAGATGCACACTTGGATACTGACACAGATGCAGATGCATATTTCCAGTGACCAACAGTCAAGGGGATGATGAGCGAGACAGACTGGACACGTGCAGCAGGAACAACACTTGAGGCAAGAAAGAAGCAGAGGAGGCAAGGGAGGAGCAGAGGAGGCAAGACAGAAGAAGAGGAGGCAAGGCAGAAGAAGAAGAGGAAAGGGAGAAGCACACACAAGGAATCAAGACAGGTAAAGACAACGATGCACACTTGGACACGGACACAGATGCATATTTCCAGGGACCAACAATCAGATGGATGATGAGCGAGACAGGAGACTGGACACATGGAACAGGAACAACAATTGAGGCAAGACAGAAGAAGAGGAGGAAAGACAGAAGAAGAGGAGGCAAGACAGAAGAAGAGGAGGCAAGACAGAAGAAGAGGAGGTAAGGCAGAAGCAAATGGCCAGTAGGTTTGTGGATTCAACAAATAATCAGTTAATATGTCTTTATATGTTTTTTATGGTGTGTTTTTTTTTCTGGTTTCCAGGGACCAACAATCAGAGGGATGATGAGCGAGACAGACTGGACACATGGAGCAGGAACAACACATGAGGCAAGACAGAAGAAGAGGAGGCAAGGTAGAAGAAGAGGAGGCAAGGGAGGAGCAGAGGAGGCAAGACAGAAGAGGAGGAGGCAAGGCAGGAGCAGAGGAGGAAATGCAGAAGCACACACAAGGAGCCAACACAGGTAAAGACAAAGATGCACACTTGGATACAGACACAGATGCATATTTCCAGGGACCAACAATCAGATGGATGATGAGCGAGACAGGAGACTGGACACATGGAACAGGAACAACAATTGAGGCAAGACAGAAGAAGAGGAGGCAAGACAGAAGAAGAGGAGGCAAGGCAGAAGAAGAAGAGGAAAGGGAGAAGCACACACAAGGAATCAAGACAGGTAAAGACAAAGATGCACACTTGGATACAGACACAGATGCATATTTCCAGGGACCAACAATCAGATGGATGATGAGCGAGACAGGAGACTGGACACATGGAACAGGAACAACACTTGAGGCAAGACAGAAGAAGAGGAGGCAAGGCAGAAGAAGAAGAGGAAAGGGAGAAGCACACACAAGGAATCAAGACAGGTAAAGACAAAGATGCACACCTGGATACAGACACAGATGCATATTTCCAGGGACCAACAATCAGATGGATGATGAGCGAGACAGGAGACTGGACACATGGAACAGTAACAACAATTGAGGCAAGACAGAAGAAGAGGAGGCAAGGGAGAAGAAGAAGAGGAAAGGGAGAAGCACACACAAGGAATCAAGACAGGTAAAGACAAAGATGCACACTTGGATACAGACACAGATGCATATTTCCAGGGACCAACAATCAGATGGATGATGAGCGAGACAGGAGACTGGACACATGGAACAGGAACAACAATTGAGGCAAGACAGAAGAAGAGGAGGCAAGACAGAAGAAGAGGAGGCAAGGCAGAAGAAGAAGAGGAAAGGGAGAAGCACACACAAGGAATCAAGACAGGTAAAGACAAAGATGCACACTTGGATACAGACACAGATGCATATTTCCAGGGACCAACAATCAGATGGATGATGAGCGAGACAGGAGACTGGACACATGGAACAGGAACAACACATAAGGCAAGACAGAAGAAGAGGAGGCAAGGTAGAAGAAGAGGAGGCAAGGGAGGAGCAGAGGAGGCAAGACAGAAGAAGAGGAGGCAAGGGAGGAGCAGAGGAGGAAATGCAGAAGCACACACAAGGAGCCAACACAGGTAAAGACAAAGATGCACACTTGGATACAGACACAGATGCATATTTCCAGGGACCAACAATCAGATGGATGATGAGCGAGACAGGAGACTGGACACATGGAACAGGAACAACACATGAGGCAAGACAGAAGAAGAGGAGGCAAGGGAGGAGCAGAGGAGGAAATGCAGAAGCACACACAAGGAGCCAACACAGGTAAAGACAAAGATGCACACTTGGATACTGACACAGATGCAGATGCATATTTCCAGTGACCAACAGTCAAGGGGATGATGAGCGAGACAGACTGGACACGTGGAGCAGGAACAACACTTGAGGCAAGAAAGAAGCAGAGGAGGCAAGGGAGGAGCAGAGGAGGCAAGACAGAAGAAGAGGAGGCAAGGCAGAAGAAGAAGAGGAAAGGGAGAAGCACACACAAGGAATCAAGACAGGTAAAGACAACGATGCACACTTGGACACGGACACAGATGCATATTTCCAGGGACCAACAATCAGATGGATGATGAGCGAGACAGGAGACTGGACACATGGAACAGGAACAACAATTGAGGCAAGACAGAAGAAGAGGAGGAAAGACAGAAGAAGAGGAGGAAAGACAGAAGAAGAGGAGGCAAGACAGAAGAAGAGGAGGTAAGGCAGAAGCAAATGGCCAGTAGGTTTGTGGATTCAACAAATAATCAGTTAATATGTCTTAATATGTTTTTTTATGGTGTGTTTTTTTTTCTGGTTTCCAGGGACCAACAATCAGAGGGATGATGAGCGAGACAGACTGGACACATGGAGCAGGAACAACACATGAGGCAAGACAGAAGAAGAGGAGGCACGGTAGAAGAAGAGGAGGCAAGGGAGGAGCAGAGGAGGCAAGACAGAAGAGGAGGAGGCAAGGCAGGAGCAGAGGAGGAAATGCAGAAGCACACACAAGGAGCCAACACAGGTAAAGACAAAGATGCACACTTGGATACAGACACAGATGCATATTTCCAGGGACCAACAATCAGATGGATGATGAGCGAGACAGGAGACTGGACACATGGAACAGGAACAACAATTGAGGCAAGACAGAAGAAGAGGAGGCAAGGGAGGAGCAGAGGAGGAAATGCAGAAGCACACACAAGGAGCCAACACAGGTAAAGACAAAGATGCACACTTGGATACAGACACAGATGCAGATGCATATTTCCAGGGACCAACAATCAGATGGATGATGAGCGAGACAGGAGACTGGACACATGGAGCAGGAACAACAATTGAGGCAAGACAGAAGAAGAGGAGGCAAGACAGAAGAAGAGGAGGCAAGGCAGAAGAAGAAGAGGAAAGGGAGAAGCACACACAAGGAATCAAGACAGGTAAAGACAAAGATGCACACTTGGATACAGACACAGATGCATATTTCCAGGGACCAACAATCAGATGGATGATGAGCGAGACAGGAGACTGGACACATGGAACAGGAACAACACTTGAGGCAAGACAGAAGAAGAGGAGGCAAGACAGAAGAAGAGGAGGCAAGGGAGGAGCAGAGGAGGAAATGCAGAAGCACACACAAGGAGCCAACACAGGTAAAGACAAAGATGCACACTTGGATACAGACACAGATGCATATTTCCAGGGACCAACAATCAGATGGATGATGAGCGAGACAGGAGACTGGACACATGGAACAGGAACAACACTTGAGGCAAGACAGAAGAAGAGGAGGCAAAACAGAAGAAGAGGAGGCAAGGGAGGAGCAGAGGAGGCAAGACAGAAGAAGAGGAGGCAAGGGAGGAGCAGAGGAGGAAATGCAGAAGCACACACAAGGAGCCAACACAGGTAAAGACAAAGATGCACACTTGTATACTGACACAGATGCAGATGCATATTTCCAGTGACCAACAGTCAAGGGGATGATGAGCGAGACAGACTGGACATATGGAGCAGGAACAACACTTGAGGCAAGAAAGAAGCAGAGGAGGCAAGGGAGGAGCAGAGGAGGCAAGACAGAAGAAGAGGAGGCAAGGCAGAAGAAGAAGAGGAAAGGGAGAAGCACACACAAGGAATCAAGACAGGTAAAGACAAAGATGCACACTTGGATATAGACACAGATGCAGATGCATATTTCCAGGGACCAACAATCAGATGGATGATGAGCGAGACAGGAGACTGGACACATGGAACAGGAACAACAATTGAGGCAAGACAGAAGAAGAGGAGGCAAGGCAGAAGAAGAAGAGGAAAGGGAGAAGCACACACAAGGAATCAAGACAGGTAAAGACAAAGATGCACACTTGGATACAGACACAGATGCATATTTCCAGGGACCAACAATCAGATGGATGATGAGCGAGACAGGAGACTGGACACATGGAACAGGAACAACACTTGAGGCAAGACAGAAGAAGAGGAGGCAAGGGAGAAGCACACACAAGGAATCAAAACAAGTAAAGACAACGATGCACACTTGGACACGGACACAGATGCATATTTCCAAGGACCAACATTCAGAAGGATGATGAGCGAGACAGGAGACTGGACACATGGAACAGGAACAACACTTGAGGCAAGACAGAAGAAGAGGAGGCAAAACAGAAGAGGAGGAGGCAAGTGAGGAGCAGAGGAGGAAATGCAGAAGCACACACAAGGAGCCAACACAGGTAAAGACAAAGATGCACACTTGGATACTGACACAGATGCAGATGCATATTTCCAGTGACCAACAGTCAAGGGGATGATGAGCGAGACAGACTGGACACGTGGAGCAGGAACAACACTTGAGGCAAGAAAGAAGCAGAGGAGGCAAGGGAGGAGCAGAGGAGGCAAGACAGAAGAAGAGGAGGCAAGGCAGAAGAAGAAGAGGAAAGGGAGAAGCACACACAAGGAATCAAGACAAGTAAAGACAACGATGCACACTTGGACATGGACACAGATGCATATTTCCAGGGACCAACAATCAGATGGATTATGAGCGAGACAGGAGACTGGACACATGGAACAGGAACAACAATTGAGGCAAGACAGAAGAAGAGGAGGAAAGACAGAAGAAGAGGAGGAAAGACAGAAGAAGAGGAGGCAAGACAGAAGAGGAGGTAAGGCAGAAGCAAATGGCCAGTAGGTTTGTGGATTCAACAAATAATCAGTTAATATGTCTTTATATTTTTTTTTATGGTGTGTTTTTTTTTCTGGTTTCCAGGGACCAACAATCAGAAGGATGATGAGCGAGACAGACTGGACACATGGAGCAGGAACAACACATGAGGCAAGACAGAAGAAGAGGAGGCAAGGTAGAAGAAGAGGAGGCAAGGGAGGAGCAGAGGAGGCAAGACAGAAGAGGAGGAGGAAAGGGAGGAGCAGAGGAGGAAATGCAGAAGCACACACAAGGAGCCAACACAGGTAAAGACAAAGATGCACACTTGGATACAGACACAGATGCATATTTCCAGGGACCAACAATCAGATGGATGATGAGCGAGACAGGAGACTGGACACATGGAACAGGAACAACAATTGAGGCAAGACAGAAGAAGAGGAGGCAAG
The DNA here is from genome assembly GCF_017976425.1 of Toxotes jaculatrix. NCBI lineage: Eukaryota > Metazoa > Chordata > Actinopteri > Toxotidae > Toxotes > Toxotes jaculatrix. Next base: position 2,196,630 of record NC_054417.1, on the reverse strand, counting down.
GGAGGAGCAGAGGAGGAAATGCAGAAGCACACACAAGGAGCCAACACAGGTAAAGACAAAGATGCACACTTGGATACTGACACAGATGCAGATGCATATTTCCAGTGACCAACAGTCAAGGGGATGATGAGCGAGACAGACTGGACACGTGGAGCAGGAACAACACTTGAGGCAAGACAGAAGCAGAGGAGGCAAGACAGAAGAAGAAGAAGAGGAAAGGGAGAAGCACACACAAGGAATCAAGACAGGTAAAGACAAAGATGCACACTTGGATACAGACACAGATGCAGATGCATATTTCCAGTGACCAACAATCAGATGGATGATGAGCGAGACAGGAGACTGGACACATGGAACAGGAACAACACTTGAGGCAAGACAGAAGAAGAGGAGGCAAAACAGAAGAGGAGGAGGCAAGGGAGGAGCAGAGGAGGAAATGCAGAAGCACACACAAGGAGCCAACACAGGTAAAGACAAAGATGCACACTTGGATACAGACACAGATGCAGATGCATATTTCCAGGGACCAACACTCAGATGGATGATGAGCGAGACAGGAGACTGGACACATGGAACAGGAACAACAATTGAGGCAAGGCAGAAGAAGAGGAGGCAAGGCAGAAGGAGAGGAGGCAAGGCAGAAGGAGAGGAGGCAAGGCAGTAGAAGAAGAGGAAAGGGAGAAGCACACACAAGGAGCCAACACAGGTAAAGACAAAGATGCACACTTGGATACTGACACAGATGCAGATGCATATTTCCAGTGACCAACAGTCAAGGGGATGATGAGCGAGACAGGAGACTGGACACATGGAACAGGAACAACACTTGAGGCAAGACAGAAGAAGAGGAGGCAAAACAGAAGAAGAGGAGGCAAGGGAGGAGCAGAGGAGGAAATGCAGAAGCACACACAAGGAGCCAACACAGGTAAAGACAAAGATGCACACTTGGATACAGACACAGATGCAGATGCATATTTCCAGTGACCAACAGTCAAGGGGATGATGAGCGAGACAGACTGGACACATGGAGCAGGAACAACACATGAGGCAAGACAGAAGAAGAGGAGGCAAGGTAGAAGAAGAGGAGGCAAGGGAGGAGCAGAGGAGGCAAGACAGAAGAAGAGGAGGCAAGGGAGGAGCAGAGGAGGAAATGCAGAAGCACACACAAGGAGCCAACACAGGTAAAGACAAAGATGCACACTTGGATACTGACACAGATGCAGATGCATATTTCCAGTGACCAACAGTCAAGGGGATGATGAGCGAGACAGACTGGACATATGGAGCAGGAACAACACTTGAGGCAAGAAAGAAGCAGAGGAGGCAAGGGAGGAGCAGAGGAGGCAAGACAGAAGAAGAGGAGGCAAGGCAGAAGAAGAAGAGGAAAGGGAGAAGCACACACAAGGAATCAAGACAGGTAAAGACAAAGATGCACACTTGGATACAGACACAGATGCAGATGCATATTTCCAGGGACCAACAATCAGATGGATGATGAGCGAGACAGGAGACTGGACACATGGAACAGGAACAACAATTGAGGCAAGACAGAAGAAGAGGAGGCAAGGCAGAAGAAGAAGAGGAAAGGGAGAAGCACACACAAGGAATCAAGACAGGTAAAGACAAAGATGCACACTTGGATACAGACACAGATGCATATTTCCAGGGACCAACAATCAGATGGATGATGAGCGAGACAGGAGACTGGACACATGGAACAGGAACAACAATTGAGGCAAGACAGAAGAAGAGGAGGCAAGACAGAAGAAGAGGAGGCAAGGGAGGAGCAGAGGAGGAAATGCAGAAGCACACACAAGGAGCCAACACAGGTAAAGACAAAGATGCACACTTGGATACAGACACAGATGCAGATGCATATTTCCAGGGACCAACAATCAGATGGATGATGAGCGAGACAGGAGACTGGACACATGGAGCAGGAACAACAATTGAGGCAAGACAGAAGAAGAGGAGGCAAGGCAGAAGAAGAAGAGGAAAGGGAGAAGCACACACAAGGAATCAAGACAAGTAAAGACAACGATGCACACTTGGACATGGACACAGATGCATATTTCCAGGGACCAACAATCAGATGGATGATGAGCGAGACAGGAGACTGGACACATGGAACAGGAACAACAATTGAGGCAAGACAGAAGAAGAGGAGGAAAGACAGAAGAAGAGGAGGAAAGACAGAAGAAGAGGAGGCAAGACAGAAGAGGAGGTAAGGCAGAAGCAAATGGCCAGTAGGTTTGTGGATTCAACAAATAATCAGTTAATATGTCTTTATATGTTTTTTTATGGTGTGTTTTTTTTTCTGGTTTCCAGGGACCAACAATCAGAGGGATGATGAGCGAGACAGACTGGACACATGGAGCAGGAACAACACATGAGGCAAGACAGAAGAAGAGGAGGCAAGGTAGAAGAAGAGGAGGCAAGGGAGGAGCAGAGGAGGCAAGACAGAAGAGGAGGAGGAAAGGGAGGAGCAGAGGAGGAAATGCAGAAGCACACACAAGGAGCCAACACAGGTAAAGACAAAGATGCACACTTGGATACAGACACAGATGCATATTTCCAGGGACCAACAATCAGATGGATGATGAGCGAGACAGGAGACTGGACACATGGAACAGGAACAACAATTGAGGCAAGACAGAAGAAGAGGAGGCAAGGGAGGAGCAGAGGAGGAAATGCAGAAGCACACACAAGGAGCCAACACAGGTAAAGACAAAGATGCACACTTGGATACTGACACAGATGCAGATGCATATTTCCAGTGACCAACAGTCAAGAGGATGATGAGCGAGACAGACTGGACACGTGGAGCAGGAACAACACTTGAGGCAAGACAGAAGCAGAGGAGGCAAGACAGAAGAAGAAGAAGAGGAAAGGGAGAAGCACACACAAGGAATCAAGACAGGTAAAGACAAAGATGCACACCTGGATACAGACACAGATGCATATTTCCAGGGACCAACAATCAGATGGATGATGAGCGAGACAGGAGACTGGACACATGGAACAGGAACAACAATTGAGGCAAGACAGAAGAAGAGGAGGCAAGGCAGAAGAAGAAGAGGAAAGGGAGAAGCACACACAAGGAATCAAGACAGGTAAAGACAAAGATGCACACCTGGATACAGACACAGATGCATATTTCCAGGGACCAACAATCAGATGGATGATGAGCGAGACAGGAGACTGGACACATGGAACATGAACAACAATTGAGGCAAGACAGAAGAAGAGGAGGCAAGACAGAAGTAGAAGAGGAAAGGGAGAAGCACACACAAGGAATCAAGACAGGTAAAGACAAAGATGCACACTTGGATACAGACACAGATGCATATTTCCAGGGACCAACAATCAGATGGATGATGAGCGAAACAGGAGACTGGACACATGGAACAGGAACAACACTTGAGGCAAGACAGAAGAAGAGGAGGCAAGGCAGAAGAAGAAGAGGAAAGGGAGAAGCACACACAAGGAATCAAGACAGGTAAAGACAAAGATGCACACTTGGATACAGACACAGATGCATATTTCCAGGGACCAACAATCAGATGGATGATGAGCGAGACAGGAGACTGGACACATGGAACAGGAACAGCAATTGAGGCAAGACAGAAGAAGAGGAGGCAAGGCAGAAGAAGAAGAGGAAAGGGAGAAGCACACACAAGGAATCAAGACAGGTAAAGACAAAGATGCACACTTGGATACTGACACAGATGCAGATGCATATTTCCAGTGACCAACAGTCAAGGGGATGATGAGCGAGACAGACTGGACACGTGGAGCAGGAACAACACTTGAGGCAAGACAGAAGCAGAGGAGGCAAGACAGAAGAAGAAGAAGAGGAAAGGGAGAAGCACACACAAGGAATCAAGACAGGTAAAGACAAAGATGCACACTTGGATACAGATACAGACACAGATGCAGATGCATATTTCCAGGGACCAACAATCAGATGGATGATGAGCGAGACAGGAGACTGGACACATGGAACAGGAACAACAATTGAGGCAAGACAGAAGAAGAGGAGGCAAAACAGAAGAAGAGGAGGCAAGGGAGGAGCAGAGGAGGAAATGCAGAAGCACACACAAGGAGCCAACACAGGTAAAGACAAAGATGCACACTTGGATACTGACACAGATGCAGATGCATATTTCCAGTGACCAACAGTCAAGGGGATGATGAGCGAGACAGACTGGACACGTGGAGCAGGAACAACACATGAGGCAAGACAGAAGAAGAGGAGGCAAGGGAGGAGCAGAGGAGGCAAGGCAGAAGAAGAAGAGGAAAGGGAGAAGCACACACAAGGAATCAAGACAGGTAAAGACAAAGATGCACACTTGGATACAGACACAGATGCATATTTCCAGGGACCAACAATCAGATGGATGATGAGCGAGACAGGAGACTGGACACATGGAACAGGAACAACACATGAGGCAAGACAGAAGAAGAGGAGGCAAGGGAGGAGCAGAGGAGGAAATGCAGAAGCACACACAAGGAGCCAACACAGGTAAAGACAAAGATGCACACTTGGATACAGACACAGATGCATATTTCCAGGGACCAACAATCAGATGGATGATGAGCGAGACAGGAGACTGGACACATGGAACAGGAACAACACTTGAGGCAAGACAGAAGAAGAGGAGGCAAAACAGAAGAGGAGGAGGCAAGGGAGGAGCAGAGGAGGAAATGCAGAAGCACACACAAGGAGCCAACACAGGTAAAGACAAAGATGCACACTTGGATACTGACACAGATGCATATTTCCAGGGACCAACAATCAGATGGATGATGAGCGAGACAGGAGACTGGACACATGGAACAGGAACAACACTTGAGGCAAGACAGAAGAAGAGGAGGCAAAACAGAAGAAGAGGAGGCAAGGGAGGAGCAGAGGAGGCAAGACAGAAGAAGAGGAGGCAAGGGAGGAGCAGAGGAGGAAATGCAGAAGCACACACAAGGAGCCAACACAGGTAAAGACAAAGATGCACACTTGGATACTGACACAGATGCAGATGCATATTTCCAGTGACCAACAGTCAAGGGGATGATGAGCGAGACAGACTGGACACGTGGAGCAGGAACAACACTTGAGGCAAGACAGAAGCAGAGGAGGCAAGACAGAAGAAGAAGAAGAGGAAAGGGAGAAGCACACACAAGGAATCAAGACAGGTAAAGACAAAGATGCACACTTGGATACAGATACAGACACAGATGCAGATGCATATTTCCAGGGACCAACAATCAGATGGATGATGAGCGAGACAGGAGACTGGACACATGGAACAGGAACAACAATTGAGGCAAGACAGAAGAAGAGGAGGCAAAACAGAAGAAGAGGAGGCAAGGGAGGAGCAGAGGAGGAAATGCAGAAGCACACACAAGGAGCCAACACAGGTAAAGACAAAGATGCACACTTGGATACTGACACAGATGCAGATGCATATTTCCAGTGACCAACAGTCAAGGGGATGATGAGCGAGACAGGAGACTGGACACATGGAACAGGAACAACACTTGAGGCAAGACAGAAGAAGAGGAGGCAAAACAGAAGAAGAGGAGGCAAGGGAGGAGCAGAGGAGGCAAGACAGAAGAAGAGGAGGCAAGGGAGGAGCAGAGGAGGAAATGCAGAAGCACACACAAGGAGCCAACACAGGTAAAGACAAAGATGCACACTTGGATACTGACACAGATGCAGATGCATATTTCCAGTGACCAACAGTCAAGGGGATGATGAGCGAGACAGACTGGACATATGGAGCAGGAACAACACTTGAGGCAAGAAAGAAGCAGAGGAGGCAAGGGAGGAGCAGAGGAGGCAAGACAGAAGAAGAGGAGGCAAGGCAGAAGAAGAAGAGGAAAGGGAGAAGCACACACAAGGAATCAAGACAGGTAAAGACAAAGATGCACACTTGGATATAGACACAGATGCAGATGCATATTTCCAGGGACCAACAATCAGATGGATGATGAGCGAGACAGGAGACTGGACACATGGAACAGGAACAACAATTGAGGCAAGACAGAAGAAGAGGAGGCAAGGCAGAAGAAGAAGAGGAAAGGGAGAAGCACACACAAGGAATCAAGACAGGTAAAGACAAAGATGCACACTTGGATACAGATGCAGATGCATATTTCCAGGGACCAACAATCAGATGGATGATGAGCGAGACAGGAGACTGGACACATGGAACAGGAACAACAATTGAGGCAAGACAGAAGAAGAGGAGGCAAGGCAGAAGAAGAAGAGGAAAGGGAGAAGCACACACAAGGAATCAAGACAGGTAAAGACAAAGATGCACACTTGGATACAGACACAGATGCATATTTCCAGGGACCAACAATCAGATGGATGATGAGCGAGACAGGAGACTGGACACATGGAACAGGAACAACACTTGAGGCAAGACAGAAGAAGAGGAGGCAAGGGAGAAGCACACACAAGGAATCAAAACAAGTAAAGACAACGATGCACACTTGGACACGGACACAGATGCATATTTCCAAGGACCAACATTCAGAAGGATGATGAGCGAGACAGGAGACTGGACACATGGAACAGGAACAACACTTGAGGCAAGACAGAAGAAGAGGAGGCAAAACAGAAGAGGAGGAGGCAAGTGAGGAGCAGAGGAGGAAATGCAGAAGCACACACAAGGAGCCAACACAGGTAAAGACAAAGATGCACACTTGGATACTGACACAGATGCAGATGCATATTTCCAGTGACCAACAGTCAAGGGGATGATGAGCGAGACAGACTGGACACGTGGAGCAGGAACAACACTTGAGGCAAGAAAGAAGCAGAGGAGGCAAGGGAGGAGCAGAGGAGGCAAGACAGAAGAAGAGGAGGCAAGGCAGAAGAAGAAGAGGAAAGGGAGAAGCACACACAAGGAATCAAGACAAGTAAAGACAACGATGCACACTTGGACATGGACACAGATGCATATTTCCAGGGACCAACAATCAGATGGATGATGAGCGAGACAGGAGACTGGACACATGGAACAGGAACAACAATTGAGGCAAGACAGAAGAAGAGGAGGAAAGACAGAAGAAGAGGAGGAAAGACAGAAGAAGAGGAGGAAAGACAGAAGAAGAGGAGGCAAGACAGAAGAGGAGGTAAGGCAGAAGCAAATGGCCAGTAGGTTTGTGGATTCAACAAATAATCAGTTAATATGTCTTTATATTTTTTTTTATGGTGTGTTTTTTTTTCTGGTTTCCAGGGACCAACAATCAGAAGGATGATGAGCGAGACAGACTGGACACATGGAGCAGGAACAACACATGAGGCAAGACAGAAGAAGAGGAGGCAAGGTAGAAGAAGAGGAGGCAAGGGAGGAGCAGAGGAGGCAAGACAGAAGAGGAGGAGGAAAGGGAGGAGCAGAGGAGGAAATGCAGAAGCACACACAAGGAGCCAACACAGGTAAAGACAAAGATGCACACTTGGATACAGACACAGATGCATATTTCCAGGGACCAACAATCAGATGGATGATGAGCGAGACAGGAGACTGGACACATGGAACAGGAACAACAATTGAGGCAAGACAGAAGAAGAGGAGGCAAGGGAGGAGCAGAGGAGGAAATGCAGAAGCACACACAAGGAGCCAACACAGGTAAAGACAAAGATGCACACTTGGATACTGACACAGATGCAGATGCATATTTCCAGTGACCAACAGTCAAGGGGATGATGAGCGAGACAGACTGGACACGTGGAGCAGGAACAACACTTGAGGCAAGACAGAAGCAGAGGAGGCAAGACAGAAGAAGAAGAAGAGGAAAGGGAGAAGCACACACAAGGAATCAAGACAGGTAAAGACAAAGATGCACACTTGGATACAGACACAGATGCAGATGCATATTTCCAGTGACCAACAATCAGATGGATGATGAGCGAGACAGGAGACTGGACACATGGAACAGGAACAACACTTGAGGCAAGACAGAAGAAGAGGAGGCAAAACAGAAGAGGAGGAGGCAAGGGAGGAGCAGAGGAGGAAATGCAGAAGCACACACAAGGAGCCAACACAGGTAAAGACAAAGATGCACACTTGGATACAGACACAGATGCAGATGCATATTTCCAGGGACCAACACTCAGATGGATGATGAGCGAGACAGGAGACTGGACACATGGAACAGGAACAACAATTGAGGCAAGGCAGAAGAAGAGGAGGCAAGGCAGAAGGAGAGGAGGCAAGGCAGAAGGAGAGGAGGCAAGGCAGTAGAAGAAGAGGAAAGGGAGAAGCACACACAAGGAGCCAACACAGGTAAAGACAAAGATGCACACTTGGATACTGACACAGATGCAGATGCATATTTCCAGTGACCAACAGTCAAGGGGATGATGAGCGAGACAGGAGACTGGACACATGGAACAGGAACAACACTTGAGGCAAGACAGAAGAAGAGGAGGCAAAACAGAAGAAGAGGAGGCAAGGGAGGAGCAGAGGAGGAAATGCAGAAGCACACACAAGGAGCCAACACAGGTAAAGACAAAGATGCACACTTGGATACAGACACAGATGCAGATGCATATTTCCAGTGACCAACAGTCAAGGGGATGATGAGCGAGACAGACTGGACACATGGAGCAGGAACAACACATGAGGCAAGACAGAAGAAGAGGAGGCAAGGTAGAAGAAGAGGAGGCAAGGGAGGAGCAGAGGAGGCAAGACAGAAGAAGAGGAGGCAAGGGAGGAGCAGAGGAGGAAATGCAGAAGCACACACAAGGAGCCAACACAGGTAAAGACAAAGATGCACACTTGGATACTGACACAGATGCAGATGCATATTTCCAGTGACCAACAGTCAAGGGGATGATGAGCGAGACAGACTGGACATATGGAGCAGGAACAACACTTGAGGCAAGAAAGAAGCAGAGGAGGCAAGGGAGGAGCAGAGGAGGCAAGACAGAAGAAGAGGAGGCAAGGCAGAAGAAGAAGAGGAAAGGGAGAAGCACACACAAGGAATCAAGACAGGTAAAGACAAAGATGCACACTTGGATACAGACACAGATGCATATTTCCAGGGACCAACAATCAGATGGATGATGAGCGAGACAGGAGACTGGACACATGGAACAGGAACAACAATTGAGGCAAGACAGAAGAAGAGGAGGCAAGACAGAAGAAGAGGAGGCAAGGGAGGAGCAGAGGAGGAAATGCAGAAGCACACACAAGGAGCCAACACAGGTAAAGACAAAGATGCACACTTGGATACAGACACAGATGCAGATGCATATTTCCAGGGACCAACAATCAGATGGATGATGAGCGAGACAGGAGACTGGACACATGGAGCAGGAACAACAATTGAGGCAAGACAGAAGAAGAGGAGGCAAGGCAGAAGAAGAAGAGGAAAGGGAGAAGCACACACAAGGAATCAAGACAAGTAAAGACAACGATGCACACTTGGACATGGACACAGATGCATATTTCCAGGGACCAACAATCAGATGGATGATGAGCGAGACAGGAGACTGGACACATGGAACAGGAACAACAATTGAGGCAAGACAGAAGAAGAGGAGGAAAGACAGAAGAAGAGGAGGAAAGACAGAAGAAGAGGAGGCAAGACAGAAGAGGAGGTAAGGCAGAAGCAAATGGCCAGTAGGTTTGTGGATTCAACAAATAATCAGTTAATATGTCTTTATATGTTTTTTTATGGTGTGTTTTTTTTTCTGGTTTCCAGGGACCAACAATCAGAGGGATGATGAGCGAGACAGACTGGACACATGGAGCAGGAACAACACATGAGGCAAGACAGAAGAAGAGGAGGCAAGGTAGAAGAAGAGGAGGCAAGGGAGGAGCAGAGGAGGCAAGACAGAAGAGGAGGAGGAAAGGGAGGAGCAGAGGAGGAAATGCAGAAGCACACACAAGGAGCCAACACAGGTAAAGACAAAGATGCACACTTGGATACAGACACAGATGCATATTTCCAGGGACCAACAATCAGATGGATGATGAGCGAGACAGGAGACTGGACACATGGAACAGGAACAACAATTGAGGCAAGACAGAAGAAGAGGAGGCAAGGGAGGAGCAGAGGAGGAAATGCAGAAGCACACACAAGGAGCCAACACAGGTAAAGACAAAGATGCACACTTGGATACTGACACAGATGCAGATGCATATTTCCAGTGACCAACAGTCAAGAGGATGATGAGCGAGACAGACTGGACACGTGGAGCAGGAACAACACTTGAGGCAAGACAGAAGCAGAGGAGGCAAGACAGAAGAAGAAGAAGAGGAAAGGGAGAAGCACACACAAGGAATCAAGACAGGTAAAGACAAAGATGCACACTTGGATACAGATACAGACACAGATGCAGATGCATATTTCCAGGGACCAACAATCAGATGGATGATGAGCGAGACAGGAGACTGGACACATGGAACAGGAACAACAATTGAGGCAAGACAGAAGAAGAGGAGGCAAAACAGAAGAAGAGGAGGCAAGGGAGGAGCAGAGGAGGAAATGCAGAAGCACACACAAGGAGCCAACACAGGTAAAGACAAAGATGCACACTTGGATACTGACACAGATGCAGATGCATATTTCCAGTGACCAACAGTCAAGGGGATGATGAGCGAGACAGACTGGACACGTGGAGCAGGAACAACACATGAGGCAAGACAGAAGAAGAGGAGGCAAGGGAGGAGCAGAGGAGGCAAGGCAGAAGAAGAAGAGGAAAGGGAGAAGCACACACAAGGAATCAAGACAGGTAAAGACAAAGATGCACACTTGGATACAGACACAGATGCATATTTCCAGGGACCAACAATCAGATGGATGATGAGCGAGACAGGAGACTGGACACATGGAACAGGAACAACAATTGAGGCAAGACAAAAGAAGAGGAGGCAAGACAAAAGAAGAGGAGGAAAGACAGAAGAAGAGGAGGCAAGACAGAAGAAGAGGAGGCAAGGCAGAAGAAGAAGAGGAAAGGGAGAAGCACACACAAGGAATCAAGACAAGTAAAGACAAAGATGCACACTTGGATATTGTCACAGATGCAGATGCATATTTCCAGTGACCAACAGTCAAGGGGATGATGAGCGAGACAGACTGGACACGTGGAGCAGGAACAACACTTGAGGCAAGACAGAAGAAGAGGAGGAAAGACAGAAGAAGAGGAGGCAAGGGAGAAGCAGAGGAGACAAGACAGAAGAAGAGGAGGCAAGGGAGAAGCAGAGGAGACAAGACAGAAGAAGAGGAGGCAAGGGAGGAGCAGAGGAGGAAATCATCACAGGTAAAGACAACGATGCACACTCGGACACGGACACAGATGCATATTTCCAGGGACCAACAATCAGATGGATGATGAGCGAGACAGGACACATGGAACAGGAACAACAATTGAGGCAAGACAGAAGAAGAGGAGGCAAGGCAGAAGAAGAAGAGGAAAGGGAGAAGCACACACAAGGAATCAAGACAGGTAAAGACAAAGATGCACACTTGGATACAGACACAGATGCATATTTCCAGGGACCAACAATCAGATGGATGATGAGCGAGACAGGAGACTGGACACATGGAACAGGAACAACAATTGAGGCAAGACAAAAGAAGAGGAGGCAAGACAAAAGAAGAGGAGGAAAGACAGAAGAAGAGGAGGCAAGGCAGAAGAAGAAGAGGAAGGGAGAAGCACACACAAGGAATCAAGACAAGTAAAGACAAAGATGCACACTTGGACACGGACACAGATGCATATTTCCAGGGACCAACAATCAGATGGATGATGAGCGAGACAGGAGACTGGACACGTGGAGCAGGAACAACACTTGAGGCAAGACAGAAGAAGAGGAGGAAAGACAGAAGAAGAGGAGGCAAGGGAGAAGCAGAGGAGACAAGACAGAAGAGGAGGAGGCAAGGGAGGAGCAGAGGAGGCAAGACAGAAGAGGAGGAGGCAAGGGAGGAGCAGAGGAGGCAAGACAGAAGAGGAGGAGGCAAGGGAGGAGCAGAGGAGGCAAGACAGAAGAGGAGGAGGCAAGACAGAAGAAGAGGAGGCAAGGCAGAAGAAGAGGAGGCAAGGCAGAAGAAGAAGAGGAAAGGGAGAAGCACACACAAGGAATCAAGACAAGTAAAGACAACGATGCACACTTGGACACGGACACAGATGCATATTTCCAGGGACCAACAATCAGATGGATGATGAGCGAGACAGGAGACTGGACACATGGAACAGGAACAACAATTGAGGCAAGACGGAAGAAGAGGAGGCAAGGGAGGAGCAGAGGAGGCAAGACAGAAGAGGAGGAGGCAAGGGAGGAGCAGAGGAGGCAAGACAGAAGAGGAGGAGGCAAGGGAGGAGCAGAGGAGGAAATTCAGAAGCGCACACAAGGAGCCAACACAGGTAAAGACAAAGATGCACACTTGGATACAGACACAGATGCAGATGCATATTTCCAGGGACCAACAATCAGATGGATGATGAGCGAGACAGGAGACTGGACACATGGAACAGGAACAACACTTGAGGCAAGACAGAAGAAGAGGAGGCAAGACAGAATCAAATGGCCAGTCGGTTTGTGGATTCAACAAATAATCAGTTAATATGTCTTTATATGTTTTTTTATGGTGTGTTTTTTTTCTGCTTTCCAGGGACCAACAATCAGAGGGATGAGGAGCGAGACAGACTGGACACATGGAGCAGGAACAACACTTGAGGAGGCAAGGCAGAAGAAGAGGAGGCAAGGGAGGAGCAGAGGAGGCAAGACAGAACAACACACAGGTAAAGACAAAGATGCAGACTCAGATACGGTCACAGATGCTGATTTCCAGGGACCAGCAATCAGAGGGATGGTGAGCAGCAGAGGAGGTAAGGCAGAAGCAAATGGCCAGTAGGTTTTTGGATTCAACAAGTAAACACTTAATATGTGTTTATATGTTTTTTATGTTCTTATGTTCGAATGTTCTGCAAAACAAAACACAATTCTCTTTGCTATTCAAATACAAGATGTATCTGTATTATATCTCATTTTATATATTTAATAATATGCATGTAAAACATGTCTTATCCTATTCTAATGGCTGTTTGAAGGCAACTGGACTTCTTGCTTGAAGCTTGAAGATGTTTCACCTCTCATCTGAGAAACATCTTCAGTTCTGGAGACTGGTTAGACAGTCCAGGCTTTTAAACTCCTCCCTATCTCACCTAGTGGGTGCTACCTCTGGGAGCAATAGATACCACTGAGTGGAACGTTCACGGCTTGAGTGGCTCCCGCTGGGCTGCCTCAAGTGGAGTCGTTAGCACCTGAGGATACTCAGGTGAGCGTAGAAACTAAGCATCATGTGAGTCGCTAGAGTCACGTGAGTCCAGATGTGAATGTGTTAGTCGTTTGGGGAGGGATCTCAAAAACTGCGTCATAGATAGGTGACAGCTGGTGTCTTAGACCGCCCCCTGTATTCAGTGATGGATGTTCTAGTTTGACATGGATGGCCTCCTTAACTCTTCTCTCAAACCATCTATGTTCCCGGTCCAGAATGGGGACATCGCTCTCTTCAGAGGAGTGTCCTCTCTCCTTGAAATGCAGGTGAACGGCTGAGTTCTGACCGGAGGAGTGAGCTCGTCTGTGCTGGGTCATGCGTTTGTGGAGCGGCTGTTTAGTCTCCCCTGTGTACAGGTGGGAGCGCCGCTCGCTGACTTAGACCGCACAGACGACATGGCTTAGTTGGTTTTTGGGAGTTTTGTCTTTGAGGTGTAGCTGTTTCTGTCTCAGAGTGTTACAGGGTCTGAAATGAACTGGAATGTTGTGTTTGGAGAAAATCCTCCTCAGTTTCTCTGACACTCCAACAAGTTGTGGTTTGTGGTGTCCTCCCCATTGGTGGTGTAGGGTTCTGGTTTGTGTTTGTGGTTTCTGGTTAGTGTGTGTCGGTTTGCGGTTTCTGTCTGTAAAAGCCGTCGTTGTTGTTGAAGTAGGTCGTGGTGAGGCAGAGGTCTAAAAGAGTGCAGATCTGGTCCGGTGTGAGACTGGTACGGTCGTTGAGGGAGTGTCAGAGAAAGTCTGTGCGGTCAAAGTCAGCCTGCAGTGCTCCCATCTATATATAGGGGAGACTAAGCAGCCGCTCCACAAACGCATGGCTCAGCATAGACGAGCTCACTCCTCCGGTCAGAACTCAGCCGCTCACTTGCATCTCAAGGAGAAAGGACACTCCTTTGAGGACAGTGATGTCTGCATTTTGGACCGGGAACATAGATGGTTTGAGAGAAGAGTTAAGGAGGCCATCCATGTCAAAATAGAACATCTGTCACTGAATACAGGGGGCGGTCTACGGCACCAGCTGTCACCTATCTATGACGCAGTTTTGAGATCCCTCCCCAAGCGACTAACACATTCACATCTGGGCTCACGTGACTGTAACGACTCACGTGATGCTTAGTTTCTGCGCTCACCTGAGTATCCTCAGGTGCTAACGACTCCACTTGAGGCAGCCCAGCAGGAGCCACTCAAGGTGTGAACGTTCCACTCAGTGCTTTCTATTGCTCCCAGAGGTAGCACCCACTAGGTGAGATAGGGAGGAGTTTAAAAGTTTGGACTCTAACCAGTCTCCAGAACTGAAGAAGCTTCTCGGATGAGAGGTCAAACGTCTTCAAGCTTCAAGCAAGAAGTCCAGTTGCCTTCAATCAACCTTTAGGATACAATGACCTGTAACACACACACACACAGTACATTCAACACACACGCTTAACTTTAAAGTAAGAAAATATAAAACAAACAGAGAGAGAGACAGAACAGCTAAGTCACTTAATAATCCTCTTGCTGTCTGTTTAATTCTACCTCAGTCTCTACTAGTTATGCTGTTATTGTCCTCTTTCTCCTGCAGTCCTGTGCTTGTCTCTCTCTGGTCTCTTTTTCTCTGTGCCTTCTGCAGGTGTCTCTGGCTCCAGAGCTGCATGTTCTCTGTCTGTGGTCCTGGCTCCACCGACCTGCCGCCCTTTATTGTCAGAAAAGGCCACATGGGTACACGCCAGCCACTGCAAACGGGTTCCTCAACCAAAGGCCGACAACCAGCCACCAGAGAATCAAAGCAAAGGAGGTCACATCAATTCTCTAGACCCAGAATAATGGTCTCGGGAAAACTGACTCATCCAGACGTTGAGGAAGACAACTGGGGTGCACGCCGTGCGCTGCCCCTAACCTTCAGCTGCGTTGGAACCGTCTGCAATTTAAGAGTGAGGGGTGAAAGAGCGCCCTCCTCCACCAGTAGCGTGCCAAGCTCCAACCAAGTGACTACAGAGTAAAGCTCTGTGTCACCAACAAGAGCAACAGTGTAAGGTCTATTGATAGGTCAGTCACACACCAGATGGCCTCTGGCTGAGGCTCGTGATGATGATGATGATGATGATATTGATGTTGGCGTTTTGAGTTTTTGTATTTTTTGTATTTTTCCCTGGCTTGCTATCAACTTAAGGACGTCTGTGTCCTACAAAAACAGCTAAATGCATATTTTAACATTTATCAGCTAATCATGTGTCTACTTAAACCCAAAGCAATGTAGTCACTGGTGATACGATCAATATCTATATTGTATATTTTGATTTATTTTTGTTTATTTTTTATTGTATATTTATTTTATTTTTATTGTAATGTCAATTTATCATATGACCATATACTCTTTTATCAAGCATTCCTATATTGTCATAAACTCGTATATTCAGTTCTGGGTGAAGTACATACAACATGACCTGTCGTGGCCTAATGTACTCTGTATTTTTGGGATTAAACTCTTTGTCATTGAACTTGTTTGTTTTCTGGTTTGTATTTTAATTTCCCAGCAGTTCTCTTATATTATTGCCTGTTACACAGCAAATCTTGTTGTAAGTTACTATTAAGATGATGTACTTTGTCTCTCAGAATATAAAGAACTATAAGTCATTTAAGTCCAGGATAATCAATCTGCTGAAACTTGGTGCAACTGCAACTTTGACTTGTTGGCTGACTTAAGGAAACTTCTCTCTCTTTAAAATAACAAAGCCAATATCTTTATGTTTAAAACAATACAAATTTGTTGTATTCACTTCCTCCATCATCTGACCACTGTTCAGATTTAAACTTATGGAAGGAAAATGAGACTGTAGTCGTAGTGGTGCTATAAATTTAAGGAGGCCAAAAAACTATTTCTAGAGACCCAAGCACATGCAAAGTACATGTTTTCCTCCTTGTTGTTTATTCACTTTCTTTCTGGTGCCAAATTTACCTCCGTGCAGTCGTTGTTTACAGCTTACCTGTCTTATTATTGTGGTTTGTATAACTCATGTCTGCAGCACAGAATCAGAAGAGGAGAGTCGCCGTTGTGTCGTTGGTAATCGTTGGTAAGGTCAGCTTGTGTTGACTCAATAGAGGCTTTAAGATTTAAAACCACTCTGACTGATGAGGATCAGAAGAAAAGCTGTTGAGTCAAAAAAGTCGCCCTGATTACGTATTTCTACTTTTCTAGTTTCTCCACTACACTCTGACTTCATGAGCTCCTGTTTCAGTCTGTGTTAGTCTTAGTTTTTCCGGCCTTATCTGCTTTGGAATTGGATTTTCTGAGCTCTGGCCTTAGTCTGTCTAGGTTTAGGTCTCAGTCCTTGTAAGCTCTGGTCCAGTATTTCTACGCTCCACTGTAGGCTTTTGTCTTTGTCTAAATGTTGTGTGACTGTCCCTCATTCAGCTCTGTGACTGTTATTTCAGATCCGCTCTGAATACACCATCATTTCTGTTCTTCTGTTCAAAATGGATCAATAGCACTTTGGAAATGAACTCTTCCTATTCCTATTAAATAAAGCCAGTTATTGCATATGTAGCACACACATACACACACACACACGTACAAACACACACACACAGAAAAATTGGAGGATTCACAATAAGGATATTTAAATGCAGATGCTGAGGGAAATCGGATTGTGACAGACATGATGAATTGTTCTTCAAAATGACGTTTTAAGGAGAAAATTATATTTTCATTCAGTGAGATTTTCTTCTGGGTCAGCTGTAACACCACATCTCCACCTTTCTGTGCTGCTTTCATGTGTTTCTGTCAGGTTCCGCCTTTATTTGGAAAATTTGGTGTTTCCTGTTTTGGTAATGTTTGAGTTTCCGATTGTTCACTGCTTTTGCCTCTCATTCCAGGTGTCTTTACTTCCCTCTCCTGACAGGTTAGGGTATAAACCAAGCTTGAAAAAAAAAGAAGAAGAAAGAATTAAAATTATAAAACGAACATTATATAATATGCCCAACAGAACATGAACAGACAGAGAGAGGGAGACAAAGTGAACATTGAAGAGTTGATTTAGATGCAGAGCGACATGGCATCAGATTTATAACTTGTTTCCTGTTTTATTTTGGTAATGTTTGAGTTTCCGGTTGTTCACTGCTTTGTCCTCTCATTCCAGGTGTCTTTACTTCTCTCTCTCCTACCAAATACATGAATCTAACGGATACTGTCAAATGTCGCCGTCTGGCGGACATCAATGCTTACTACATGCAGAAACCGCTAGACCCTGACGTCATCACGCTGCGCTTCAGCAGACGCTCCAAATGACATACTGTTTACGTTGATTTCTCTGCTCCGTTGTCCCATCAAACGTGTGTTTTTTCGCCACCAATTCCACATGGATCGCTTTGAAAATGAGCAGGACAAAGACGCGTCTTATTTCCTCTGTCCCCGAGGACATGGATTCGTCGCAATTGACGTAAATTCGCTGCCAGCTTACGGCTAACGGCTAGCTTTCAGGCTCTCGCTCGGAGCCACTTATCCCCAAATTCCTCCCCAAATCCCGCTCACTTTAACCTCTTTCCTCCTCGCTCATAAAATTATGCGTGACAGGAAAACGTTTCGCTGCTTTTGCTAAAGATCAAAGCCTTGTAGTGAATTCGGTCCGTGTTTGGCGACTCCTAATCTTAAACGATCCCTCATTTTAGCGTTGTGAATAGAAACTCGGTGTGCTCGTTCTCCAGGATGACTGCTCACTCAACGCCTTTAAAGAGAAGAAATGTAGATCGAGGATTCGGCCTGGAGCTGATCCAAATCAGCGGAGACAACAAGAAGAGCTGCAGACAGCAATGCACGTTACCTATTTCTTTCATAGGTGTATAAAACGTTACTTTCCCTGATTTTGTGCCATTGTAAATCATTTTCATCTTTCTTGCCCATTTTGTTTTATTGTGTGGGAGGGTTTTTTTCTACTTTGTATGTTTTCATGAATACATTTACCGAAACGCAGTCAAATATACGGATTTTTCTCTTCTAGCTAGCTGTACCGAACTTGGACTGATTAAACTGTATTTTTGCCACCTCTAACTCTGACTCTGCTCCTGTGTCCACTACACTACCACCTCCTGACAGTTTGGGTTTATTTTTACGGATATACCGACTCTGGCACTGCTTTACAGGATGGACAGGTTAGGGTATAAACTAAGCTTTAAGAAAAAGAATTAAAATTATAAAACGAACATTATATAATATGCCCAACAGAACATGAACAGACAGAGAGAGGGAGAAAAAGTGAACACTGAAGAGTCGATTTAGATGCAGAGCGACATGGCATCAGATTTATAACTTTTGTTTCCTGTTTTATTTTGGTAATGTTTGAGTTTCCGGTTGTTCACTGCTTTGTCCTCTCATTCCAGGTGTCTTTACTTCTCTCTCTCCTACCTAATACATGAATCTAACGGATTCTGTCAAATGTCGCCGTCTGGCGGACATCAATGCTTACTACATGCAGAAACGCTAGACCCTGACGTCATCACGCTGCGCTTCAGCAGACGCTCCAAATGACATATTGTTTACGTTGCTTTCTCTGCTCCGTTGTCCCATCAAACGTGTGTTTTTTCGCCACCAATTCCACATGGATCGCTTTGAAAATGAGCAGGACAAAGACACGTCTTATTTCCTCTGTCCCCGAGGACATGGATTCGTCGCAATTGACGTAAATTCGCTGCCAGCTTACGGCTAACGGCTAGCTTTCAGGCTCTCGCTCGGAGCCACTTATCCCCAAATTCCTCCCCAAATCCCGCTCACTTTAACCTCTTTCCTCCTCGCTCATAAAATTATGCGTGACAGGAAAACGTTTCGCTGCTTTTGCTAAAGATCAAAGCCTTGTAGTGAATTCGGTCCGTGTTTGGCGACTCCTAATCTTAAACGATCCCTCATTTTAGCGTTGTGAATAGAAACTCGGTGTGCTCGTTCTCCAGGATGACTGCTCACTCAACGCCTTTAAAGAGAAGAAATGTAGATCGAGGATTCGGCCTGGAGCTGATCCAAATCAGCGGAGACAACAAGAAGAGCTGCAGACAGCAATGCACGTTACCTATTTCTTTCATAGGTGTACAAAACGTTACTTTCCCTGATTTTGTGCCATTGTAAATCATTTTCATCTTTCTTGCCCATTTTGTTTTATTGTGTGGGAGGGTTTTTTCTACTTTGTATGTTTTCATGAATAAATTTACTGAAACCGCAGTCAAATATACGGATTTTTCTCTTCTAGCTAGCTGTACCGAACTTGGACTGATTAAACTGTATTTTTGCCACCTCTAACTCTGACTCTGCTCCTGTGTCCACTACACTACCACCTCCTGACAGTTTGGGTTTATTTTTACGGATATACCGACTCTGGCACTGCTTTACAGGATGGACAGGTTAGGGTATAAACTAAGCTTTAAGAAAAAGAATTAAAATTATAAAACGAACATTATATAATATGCCCAACAGAACATGAACAGACAGAGAGAGGGAGAAAAAGTGAACACTGAAGAGTCGATTTAGATGCAGAGCGACATGGCATCAGATTTATAACTTGTGTTTCCTGTTTTATTTTGGTAATGTTTGAGTTTCCGGTTGTTCACTGCTTTGTCCTCTCATTCCAGGTGTCTTTACTTCCCTCTCTCCTACCTAATACATGAATCTAACGGATTCTGTCAAATGTCGCCGTCTGGCGGACATCAATGCTTACTACATGCAGAAACGCTAGACCCTGACGTCATCACGCTGCGCTTCAGCAGACGCTCCAAATGACATATTGTTTACGTTGCTTTCTCTGCTCCGTTGTCCCATCAAACGTGTGTTTTTTCGCCACCAATTCCACATCGATCGCTTTGAAAATGAGCAGGACAAAGACACGTCTTATTTCCTCTGTCCCCGAGGACATAGATTCGTCGCAATTGACGTAAATTCGCTGCCAGCTTACGGCTAACGGCTAGCTTTCAGGCTCTCGCTCGGAGCCACTTATCCCCAAATTCCTCCCCAAATCCCGCTCACTTTAACCTCTTTCCTCTTCGCTCATTAAATTATGCGTGACAGGAAAACGTTTCGCTGCTTTTGCTAAAGATCAAAGCCTTGTAGTGAATTCGGTCCGTGTTTGGCGACTCCTAATCTTAAACGATCCCTCATTTTAGCGTTGTGAATAGAAACTCGGTGTGCTCGTTCTCCAGGATGACTGCTCACTCAACGCCTTTAAAGAGAAGAAATGTAGATCGAGGATTCGGCCTGGAGCTGATCCAAATCAGCGGAGACAAGAAGAGCTGCAGACAGCAATGCACGTTGCCTATTTCTTTCATAGGTGTACAAAACGTTACTTTCACTGATTTTGTGCCTTTGTAAATCATTATCATCTTTCTTGCCCATTTTGTTTTATTGTGTGGGAGGGTTTTTTCTACTTTGTATGTTTTCATGAATACATTTACTGAAACGCAGTCAAATATACGGATTTTTCTCTTCTAGCTAGCTGTACCGAACTTGGACTGATTAAACTGTATTTTTGCCACCTCTAACTCTGACTCTGCTCCTGTGTCCACTACACTACCACCTCCTGACAGTTTGGGTTTATTTTTACGGATATACCGACTCTGGCACTGCTTTACAGGATGGACAGGTTAGGGTATAAACTAAGCTTTAAGAAAAAGAATTAAAATTATAAAACGAACATTATATAATATGCCCAACAGAACATGAACAGACAGAGAGAGGGAGAAAAAGTGAACACTGAAGAGTCGATTTAGATGCAGAGCGACATGGCATCAGATTTATAACTTTTGTTTCCTGTTTTATTTTGGTAATGTTTGAGTTTCCGGTTGTTCACTGCTTTGTCCTCTCATTCCAGGTGTCTTTACTTCCCTCTCTCCTACCTAATACATGAATCTAACGGATTCTGTCAAATGTCGCCGTCTGGCGGACATCAATGCTTACTACATGCAGAAACGCTAGACCCTGACGTCATCACGCTGCGCTTCAGCAGACGCTCCAAATGACATATTGTTTACGTTGCTTTCTCTGCTCCGTTGTCCCATCAAACGTGTGTTTTTTCGCCACCAATTCCACATCGATCGCTTTGAAAATGAGCAGGACAAAGACACGTCTTATTTCCTCTGTCCCCGAGGACATGGATTCGTCGCAATTGACGTAAGTTCGCTGCCAGCTTACGGCTAACGGCTAGCTTTCAGGCTCTCGCTCGGAGCCACTTATCCCCAAATTCCTCCCCAAATCCCGCTCACTTTAACCTCTTTCCTCCTCGCTCATAAAATTATGCGTGACAGGAAAACGTTTCGCTGCTTTTGCTAAAGATCAAAGCCTTGTAGTGAATTCGGTCCGTGTTTGGCGACTCCTAATCTTAAACGATCCCTCATTTTAGCGTTGTGAATAGAAACTCGGTGTGCTCGTTCTCCAGGATGACTGCTCACTCAACGCCTTTAAAGAGAAGAAATGTAGATCGAGGATTCGGCCTGGAGCTGATCCAAATCAGCGGAGACAAGAAGAAGAGCTGCAGGCAGCAATGCACGTTACCTATTTCTTTCATGGGTGTACAAAACGTTACTTTCACTGATTTTGTGCCATTGTAAATCATTTTCATCTTTCTTGCCCATTTTGTTTTATTGTGTGGGAGGGTTTTTTCTACTTTGTATGTTTTCATGAATACATTTACTGAAACGCAGTCAAATATACGGATTTTTCTCTTCTAGCTAGCTGTACCGAACTTGGACTGATTAAACTGTATTTTTGCCACCTCTAACTCTGACTCTGCTCCTGTGTCCACTACACCACCACCTCCTGACAGTTTGGGTTTATTTTTACGGATATACCGACTCTGGCACTGCTTTACCGGATTGACAGGTTAGGGTATAAACTAAGCTTTAAGAAAAAGAATTAAAATTATAAAACGAACATTATATAATATGCCCAACAGAACATGAACAGACAGAGAGAGGGAGAAAAAGTGAACACTAAAGAGTCGATTTAGATGCAGAGCGACATGGCATCAGATTTATAACTTGTGTTTCCTGTTTTATTTTGGTAATGTTTGAGTTTCCGGTTGTTCACTGCTTTGTCCTCTCATTCCAGGTGTCTTTACTTCCCTCTCTCCGTGTGCTCCTTCCGCCTCCTGATTAGCCTTCCTCCCTTGAAAACTAGAAACTCGGTGGAAGGTGGAAGGAGCACGCGAGGAGAGGGAAGTCAAGACACCTGGAATGAGAGGAAAAAGCAGTGAACAACCGGAAACTCAAACATTACCAAAATAAAACAGGAAACACCAAATTTTCCAAAAAAGGCGGAACCTGACAGAATCACATGAAAGCAGCACAGAAAAGCTGGATTTGTGGTGTTACAGCTGACCCAGAAGAAAATCTCACTGGATAAAAATATAATTTTCTCCTTAAAATGTCATTTTGAAGAACAATTCACCTCTAGTTTTCTAGCCCTTTTTCTGTATGATCTCTGCCCGGTATTTTTTGGATTACGAGCTAGCTTGGACATGTTAGGGTATAAACCAAGCTTAAAAAAAGAAGAAGAAGAAAGAAAATTATAAAATGAAGATTATATAATATGTCCAGCAGAACATGAACAGACAGAGAAAGGGAGAAAAAGATCGGCAGGATCACTAGGAAACACACAAGACAATCTGGCGACGAGGACTAAATACATCAGGAGGAGGGGAGACAATTACACACAGGTGAACCACATGAAGGGAGGAAGGCTAATCAGGAGGCTGACGGAGCACGCGAGCAGAGGGAAGTCAGGACACCTGGAATTAGAGGCAAAAGCAGTGAACAACCGGAAACTCAAACATTACCAAAATAAAACAGGAAACACAAGTTATAAATCTGATGCCATGTCGCTCTGCATCTAAATCAACTCTTCACTGTTCACTTTGTCTCCCTCTCTCTGTCTGTTCATGTTCTGTTGGGCATATTATATAATGTTCGTTTTATAATTTTAATTCTTTTTCTTAAAGCTTAGTTTATACCCTAACCTGTCCATCCGGTAAAGCAGTGCCAGAGTCGGTATATCCGTAAAAATAAACCCAAACTGTCAGGAGGTGGTAGTGTAGTGGACAAAGGAGCAGAGTCAGAGTTAGAGGTGGCAAAAATACAGTTTAATCAGTCCAAGTTCGGTACAGCTTTTTTTTAAGCTTTATTTATACCCTAACCTGTCAGGAGAGGGAAGTCAAGACACCTGGTATGAGAGGCAAAAGCAGTGAGCAACCGGAAACTCAAACATTACCAAAATGAAACCAAATTTTCCAAAAATGATCTTTAATGAGCACAGAGGGAAAAATACAGGCTGAGCTGTAAACTTTTGTTTGTCATCAGGAATCATACCTGGTGAAATGAGTCGAAGAAACTCAAACCTCTGGGAAAAGGTCAAGTTTAACCTGGAACAAAAGCTGAGTAAATAATCTGGGAGGACATCAAACAGGGACGGGGGTGGCCAAGCGCTCACACTGCTGTTTTTTAAGGACTTTCTCACACTCAGGAATCCAACTGAGATGCTGACCGGCTGAGACTTGTGCATTTATGCTGCAGCAGAACCAATAGCTGTAATGACACTATTTTTCAAATGTAATAATCTGTCTATCTTTTAATAGAAGAGATTTTCATGACAATAGAATAGAAAAATATAGGCTTTTGATGGGATGTAGGTAGACAGAGCAAAGGATAGTCTTTTTCAGCTTTTAGCTCCCTCTTGTGGCACTACTCTCCACTTCCACTCTCTCTCTCTTTTCTCTTTCACATTAGCTTTTTCTGAGAGACAAGCATCACATTTCAGGGCATCGCATTTACAGTACAAACCAAGATCAGGCTGATGAAGTGAAGGTTAATGTGAGAGATGGAGTGTGAACCCACACTTTTTATTTTTGCAGCAGTTAAATTGTATTTTCATGTTTTATGATAAACTGCATGAAACCTATAGATTATATGTTCTTTTTCTGCTATGTGTGATGTGTTTGTCTGCCTACGTGTCTATAATATAGCTGGAGATGAACAAAGAAGGAAGACAGGAGAAAATATTTCATTTTGTAACGATAAAAAAAACACTCAGCTCTTTAACCCAGATTCACTTTGGTCTTCACCAAACGAGCAGAGTTCAGGTTAATTATTAAAAAATCGGACTTGTTGTGTAACATGCTGCTAAAGGAAAGCAGAGCAGCTGCAGACTTTAGATGTAACTGTCACAGCAAAACATATAAAACAAGACACATAGAGATAATGTTAATGTGATGAGCTGCGTCTACCCCTGGCAATCAGATTGTTCAGTTATGATTTTGTCCCTGAAGCTTTCTTTAAAATGTGAGTTGTGTTTTTTCACGTTTCACAGGTCACATAAGGTTGGAGGTGGGCATATCTAGTCCTGCACAACAAAACTGGATGGATCACATCAGAGGGAACAGGAAACAGAGCGATGTTACACGTACAAATAAAAAAAACAATGTTATCCCAGATGATAAAACATGCACATAATTGTAATCATTTTCTGCATAAAAAGTCACCCAAAAGCCTGAACTGTGTCTACACATCTGAAAACTGTTTTTTTTAAACATATTTTTTTTTAGAAAAGGACAAATGAAATCCTTAACACAAATACGTCTTGGAAGAAGAAAAACAGACATATTTTACGCAATACCATCCATTTTTTGGCTTTTTTGAATGAAGTACTGAGTGTTTTAATCTTGTAAAGACTTTTAGAGTATTCAAATGAAACAATTCCCAAGCCAAAAAGGTCAACGGGAACCACTGTGTTATATTGTTGGGTCGTTTGAACAACAAAGATATTATATTAGCTTTTCGTCTGTTTTATTTTCAAAGTATCAGAGCAGTATTTGAGAGCTCGACTTAAATGCAACAGCGTCTTTTATTTTGAAAGCCTCTGGAGTCGGAAGTGTTGCAGGTGTTGTTGAACCCGGTTGCGGCACTTCAAAGATGTCTGCCGGCAAGGAGACGCTTTATGCTTCTTTATCAAATCTTCTTTATCAACGGAAAAAAAAGGTATGTTCAGCTTTTGTGACTTATTATTTAACAATTTGTGGTCATGTAGCTGTTTTTTGTGAGTAATTAGTTCGTTTAAGCCTATGTATGCCACAAATGTATAATGTCAAACGTTTTTGAGATTAAAAAAAAAAAAAAATGCCTGTCACCAAATTCTCCCTAAGCTAACAAAACGGTGTCAGAGACGTTGACCGTTTAAACAGTTAAGTCAATTAAACAAAAAGTGGCAAAAATGTTTAAAATAAACTGACTTGTCAGTTTATTTGAAGGAAAGGGCCGCCGGGCTAACCAAACGAAAGCACCATCGAACACAACTGTAAAAATGATAATTCGCCGTTTTTGCTAGCTTAAAAAAAAAAACAAAAAAACAGTATGTGGTCAACTTTTAAAAAGTTTATGGTCAGGCCACTGAATTTGTTAATTTGGATAACATATCTTAAACAAAAGGTTGTATGTACATTCTTCAAGTAAAGTCATTTTATTTAATCATTTTAATGAGTGTGTCGGTCCTATTAGTCGAAGACAGCGGCCATTTTGTAAAATATGGCAGCAGCGGCGGGAATTTATTAAAGACATATTAGAATGATTTTTTCTTTCTCTTTTCCATAGTTTTTCAACAGTTTATAGTCAGGCCACTGAATTTGTTTTTTGGGAGAACATATTTTGTTTAAAAAAACGTTGTATGCTCATTCTTCAAGTAAAGTCATTTTATTCAATCATTTTAATGAGTGTGTCGGTCCTATTAGTCGAAGACAGCGGCCATTTTGTAAAATATGGCAGCAGTGGAATGTATTAGTCATATTAGAAGGCTTTTTTTTCTCTGCCACAGTTTTTCAACACCTTTTATTTTCTTTCTTTATAAATTAATTATAGTACACTGAATAATTTTGTAGTTTGGTATATTGGTTAGACAAAAGAAGGAATTTAAAGGTGAACTTTTTTTCTTTTTACACAGTAAACAATTACTCAATTAAGAAATTATCGGTAATGAAAATACTCATTAGTTAATGTAATAATATATAATATTAACTTGTATTGTAACAAATTTTCTCTATCAAGTACTTTCTTGATATTTACATACTAATGATAGTTACACATTTTTTAAGTGATAGTTTCTGTGCAGTGGTGAATTGTTTTTATTCTGTATTCTTACTCCAAAGGTTAGTAGTAGTTTTGATTTTAGTTAATTAATTTAAGCAGTAAGTAAAAACAATAATTTACATGCAACAAATATTTACATGCTTCTAAATAAATTTCAGTCAGATCTTACATTTTGTATTAATCCTTTTCATGCATTTCCTCTTGATTTTCTTCCTGTCTTTCTGTTTCCTCCTTTTTCTCCATCCCAGATTGAAGGAGCGTTCATGCAGGGTTTGGGTCTCTACACTCTGGAAGAGTTGAAGTTTTCCCCCTCGGGGCTCTTGTACACTCGTGGTCCATCTCAGTATAAGATCCCTGCAGTGTGCGATGTGCCACTCTGATTCAACGTCTATCTGCTGTCAGATTCCCACAACCCCCATGCTGTCTACTCTTCAAAGGTCAGAGGTCATCTTGTACACATGTACACCTTTTCTTTTTTTCGCCTCTTCTTTAACATGTTAAAAGGAGTGCACTTATTCCCAAGATATTTCAAAACAGACATAACATGTGGCATAGAATTGAACAGTAGATTCCTGCTGCGATTGCATCAAACTCCACAGGTGACATTCCCCATAATCCTTTGGCTCTGCAGAGAACCCGTCCTCTTCCTGGGCAGTTCAGTGTTCTTCGCCATCAAAGATGCCGTGGCTGCAGCTCGCTCAGAGTCCGGTCTAGTTGGCCCGTTTACTCTGAGCAGCCCTGCAACACCAGAGAGGGCCTGTTTGGCCTGTGCCACCCCGTTCACTCAGAAGGTAATGATACTAAAATACTGATGTTCTGACTCAGTAAGTTCGGTGGTAAATATTGTACAAGTGTTTGTGTTTTATCAGCACCATGCTATGATTTGCCCAACGTGGATTTTGCCAGTAGTTGACATTTTTGTTAACAGAAAAATCACGTGGAAGAAAACTCCTGAGGCAGCATCTAGACCTTTAGAAAACACTCTCCACTACTAATAGGAAGTTCTAAAAATGACCAGCGTGCCTTTGCTGTTAATATGTAGGTTGATGTTTGTTTTCTTTCCAGATTCCAGGCAGCAAACCAGGATCTTTTAAACTGTGTACAAATTGAAATTCTGTGTGTTTTCCTTTCTTCAGTGTTCAAATTAAATCTAAACTGTGAAATAATTTGAACTAACAATAATTAACTAATACAGTTATTTTACTCAACCATTCAAGGATTCAAGCGGTTTATTATCATTTCTATTATACATTTACATGTGAATAAAAAAGGAAATAGATACTAATCCTTTCTGAACTATTTTTAAAGGTTAATTTTTAATGAACAAATCAAACGTTTTACTGACACCATATTGAGCATCTGTTCTCATTCTGTACCATGTAAATGTGAAATAAATACATTATTTTACAGCACATTTGAAAGTTTTTGCTTATGCATTTGTCTTACAGGATCATTTTCAACAACAGAATGAATAATCGGACGAATACTGAAAACAAAAAAAAAATCAAATGAAATTAAGAAATGACATTCTATAACAAGTGATTTTATCTTTAGTACAAAGACTTTAAGTGTCACAGTAGAGACATAAGCCATAATAAAAACTGGAAAAATAACACTGATTTGTCTTCTTGTGGACTGAGGATGATCACACATGGATGCACCACGGGGTCGCAGTACCATCCGTCGGAGATGAAGCCTGCAAGAGCGACAGGAAAGGCTGCTGATCAGATGTTTGCCAGGCAGAGGATAGGAGAAAGAAAGCCAAATTCAGGATTTCAGTAATCAAGTAATCACTTAATATGTCTTTTAATGTTTTTTTATGATGTGTTATTTTATGTCTGACATTGATTTATACAGAAATGAAATGTCATTAGTAGTTGACGAAGTAGTTAAGAAATTACATTTAACTCAAAAGCTCCTGAAACTGTTAGACCAAAAATGTGAGTTGATGGTGGTGTTGTACATGTACCTGTCCAATGTCCAAAGCAGACATCCATCACGGTGTCGGTGCTAATGTTCTGCAAAACAAAACAGAATTCGCTTTGCTATCAGAGGGATGGTGAGCAGCAGAGGAGGTAAGGCAGAAGCAGATGGCCAGTAGGTTTGTAGATTCAACAAGTAATCACTTAATATGTCTTTATATGTTTTTTATGATGTGTTATTTTATGTCTGACATCCAATGTCCAAAGCACAACTCATACTTCTCCTGACATCCATCACGATGTCCGTCCCGATGTTCTGCAAAACAAAACACAATTCTCTTTGCTATTCAAATACAAGATGTATCTGTATTATATCTCATTTTATATATTTAATAATATGCATGTAAAACATGTCTTATCCTATTCTAATGGCTGTTTGAAGGCAACTGGACTTCTTGCTTGAAGCTTGAAGATGTTTCACCTCTCATCTGAGAAACATCTTCAGTTCTGGAGACTGGTTAGACAGTCCAGGCTTTTAAACTCCTCCCTATCTCACCTAGTGGGTGCTACCTCTGGGAGCAATAGATACCACTGAGTGGAACGTTCACGGCTTGAGTGGCTCCCGCTGGGCTGCCTCAAGTGGAGTCGTTAGCACCTGAGGATACTTAGGTGAGCGTAGAAACTAAGCATCATGTGAGTCGCTAGAGTCACGTGAGCCCAGATGTGAATGTGTTAGTCGTTTGGGGAGGGATCTCAAAAACTGCGTCATAGATAGGTGGCAGCTGGTGTCTTAGACCGCCCCCTGTATTCAGTGATGGATGTTCTAGTTTGACATGGATGGCCTCCTTAACTCTTCTCTCAAACCATCTATGTTCCCGGTCCAGAATGGGGACATCGCTCTCTTCAGAGGAGTGTCCTCTCTCCTTGAAATGCAGGTGAACGGCTGAGTTTTGACCGGAGGAGTGAGCTCGTCTGTGCTGGGTCATGCGTTTGTGGAGCGGCTGTTTAGTCTCCCCTGTGTACAGGTGGGAGCGCCACTCGCTGACTTAGACCGCACAGACGACATGGCTTAGTTGGTTTTTGGGAGTTTTGTCTTTGAGGTGTAGCTGTTTCTGTCTCAGAGTGTTACAGGGTCTGAAATGAACTGGAATGTTGTGTTTGGAGAAAATCCTCCTCAGTTTCTCTGACACTCCAACAAGTTGTGGTTTGTGGTGTCCTCCCTGCTGGTGGTGTAGGGTTCTGGTTTGTGTTTGTGGTTTCTGGTTAGTGTGTGTCGGTTTGTGGTTTCTGTCTGTAAAAGCCGTCGTTGTTGTTGAAGTAGGTCGTGGTGAGGCAGAGGTCTAAAAGAGTGCAGATCTGGTCCGGTGTGAGACTGGTACGGTCGTTGAGGGAGTGTCAGAGAAAGTCTGTGCGGTCAAAGTCAGCCTGCAGTGCTCCCATCTATATATAGGGGAGACTAAGCAGCCGCTCCACAAACGCATGGCTCAGCATAGACGAGCTCACTCCTCCGGTTAGAACTCAGCCGTTCATTTGCATCTCAAGGAGAAAGGACACTCCTTTGAGGACAGTGATGTCTGCATTTTGGACCGGGAACATAGATGGTTTGAGAGAAGAGTTAAGGAGGCCATCCGTGTCAAAATAGAACATCCGTCACTGAATACAGGGGGCGGTCTACGGCACCAGCTGTCACCTATCTATAACGCAGTTTTGAGATCCCTCCCCAAGCGACTAACACATTCACATCTGGGCTCACGTGACTGTAACGACTCACGTGATGCTTAGTTTCTGCGCTCACCTGAGTATCCTCAGGTGCTAACGACTCCACTTGAGGCAGCCCAGCAGGAGCCACTCAAGGTGTGAACGTTCCACTCAGTGCTTTCTATTGCTCCCAGAGGTAGCACCCACTAGGTGAGATAGGGAGGAGTTTAAAAGTTTGGACTCTAACCAGTCTCCAGAACTGAAGAAGCTTCTCGGATGAGAGGTCAAACGTCTTCAAGCTTCAAGGAAGAAGTCCAGTTGCCTTCAATCAACCTTTAGGATACAATGACCTGTAACACACACACAGTACATTCAACACACATGCTTAACTTTAAAGTAAGAAAATATAAAACAAACTGAGAGAGACACAGAACAGCAAAGTCTCTTAATAATCCTCTTGCTGTCTGTTTAAAACTACCTCAGTCTCTACTAGTTATGCTGTTATAGGCCGAGGCTGCTGGGGGACTTCCCATGATCATCTCTTCTCTCTTTCTCTCCTCAGACCCACTCTCACATTTATTAACCTTTATTACATGCCATTAACTCTGTGTCCTTTCTCTCCCGTAGTCCTGTGCTTGTCTCTCTCTGGTCTCTCTTTCTCTGTACCTTCTGCAGGTGCAGTCTTGCCTCAACAACACTTGAGGCAAGACAGAAGCAGAGGAGGCAAGGGAGGAGCAGAGGAGGCAAGAAAGAAGAAGAGGAGGCAAGGCAGAAGAAGAAGAGGAAAGGGAGAAGCACACACAAGGAATCAAGACAGGTAAAGACAAAGATGCACACTTGGATACAGACACAGATGCATATTTCCAGGGACCAACAATCAGATGGATGATGAGCGAGACAGGAGACTGGACACATGGAACAGGAACAACACTTGAGGCAAGACAGAAGAAGAGGAGGCAAGACAGAAGAAGAAGAGGAAAGGGAGAAGCACACACAAGGAATCAAGACAGGTAAAGACAAAGATGCACACCTGGATACAGACACAGATGCATATTTCCAGGGACCAACAATCAGATGGATGATGAGCGAGACAGGAGACTGGACACATGGAACAGGAACAACAATTGAGGCAAGACAGAAGAAGAGGAGGCAAGGCAGAAGAAGAAGAGGAAAGGGAGAAGCACACACAAGGAATCAAGACAGGTAAAGACAAAGATGCACACCTGGATACAGACACAGATGCATATTTCCAGGGACCAACAATCAGATGGATGATGAGCGAGACAGGAGACTGGACACATGGAACAGGAACAACACTTGAGGCAAGACAGAAGAAGAGGAGGCAAGACAGAAGAAGAAGAGGAAAGGGAGAAGCACACACAAGGAATCAAGACAAGTAAAGACAACGATGCACACCTGGATACAAACACAGATGCATATTTCCAGGGACCAACAATCAGATGGATGATGAGCGAGACAGGAGACTGGACACATGGAACAGGAACAACAATTGAGGCAAGACAGAAGAAGAAGAGGAAAGGGAGAAGCACACACAAGGAATCAAGACAGGTAAAGACAAAGATGCACACCTGGATACAGACACAGATGCATATTTCCAGGGACCAACAATCAGATGGATGATGAGCGAGACAGGAGACTGGACACATGGAACAGGAACAACAATTGAGGCAAGACAGAAGAAGAGGAGGCAAGGCAGAAGAAGAAGAGGAAAGGGAGAAGCACACACAAGGAATCAAGACAGGTAAAGACAAAGATGCACACTTGGATACAGACACAGATGCATATTTCCAGGGACCAACAATCAGATGGATGATGAGCGAGACAGGAGACTGGACACATGGAACAGGAACAACACTTGAGGCAAGACAGAAGAAGAGGAGGCAAGACAGAAGAAGAAGAGGAAAGGGAGAAGCACACACAAGGAATCAAGACAGGTAAAGACAAAGATGCACACCTGGATACAGACACAGATGCATATTTCCAGGGACCAACAATCAGATGGATGATGAGCGAGACAGGAGACTGGACACATGGAACAGGAACAACAATTGAGGCAAGACAGAAGAAGAGGAGGCAAGGCAGAAGAAGAAGAGGAAAGGGAGAAGCACACACAAGGAATCAAGACAGGTAAAGACAAAGATGCACACCTGGATACAGACACAGATGCAGATGCATATTTCCAGTGACCAACAGTCAAGGGGATGATGAGCGAGACAGACTGGACACGTGGAGCAGGAACAACACTTGAGGCAAGACAGAAGCAGAGGAGGCAAGACAGAGGAAGAAGAAGAGGAAAGGGAGAAGCACACACAAGGAATCAAGACAGGTAAAGACAAAGATGTACACTTGGATACAGACACAGATGCAGATGCATATTTCCAGGGACCAACAATCAGATGGATGATGAGCGAGACAGGAGACTGGACACATGGACACATGGAACAGGAACAACAATTGAGGCAAGACAGAAGAAGAGGAGGAAAGACAGAAGAAGAGGAGGAAAGGGAGAAGCACACACAAGGAATCAAGACAGGTAAAGACAACGATGCACACTTGGACACGGACACAGATGCATATTTCCAGGGACCAACAATCAGATGGATGATGAGCGAGACAGGAGACTGGACACATGGAACAGGAACAACAATTGAGGCAAGACAGAAGAAGAGGAGGAAAGACAGAAGAAGAGGAGGAAAGACAGAAGAAGAGGAGGCAAGACAGAAGAAGAGGAGGTAAGGCAGAAGCAAATGGCCAGTAGGTTTGTGGATTCAACAAATAATCAGTTAATATGTCTTAATATGTTTTTTTATGGTGTGTTTTTTTTTCTGGTTTCCAGGGACCAACAATCAGAGGGATGATGAGCGAGACAGACTGGACACATGGAGCAGGAACAACACATGAGGCAAGACAGAAGAAGAGGAGGCACGGTAGAAGAAGAGGAGGCAAGGGAGGAGCAGAGGAGGCAAGACAGAAGAGGAGGAGGCAAGGCAGGAGCAGAGGAGGAAATGCAGAAGCACACACAAGGAGCCAACACAGGTAAAGACAAAGATGCACACTTGGATACAGACACACATGCATATTTCCAGGGACCAACAATCAGATGGATGATGAGCGAGACAGACTGGACACATGGAACAGGAACAACAATTGAGGCAAGACAGAAGAAGAGGAGGCAAGACAGAAGAAGAGGAGGCAAGGGAGGAGCAGAGGAGGAAATGCAGAAGCACACACAAGGAGCCAACACAGGTAAAGACAAAGATGCACACTTGGATACAGACACAGATGCAGATGCATATTTCCAGGGACCAACAATCAGATGGATGATGAGCGAGACAGGAGACTGGACACATGGAACAGGAACAACAATTGAGGCAAGGCAGAAGAAGAGGAGGCAAGGCAGAAGAAGAGGAGGCAAGGGAGGAGCAGAGGAGGAAATGCAGAAGCACACACAAGGAGCCAACACAGGTAAAGACAAAGATGCACACTTGGATACAGACACAGATGCATATTTCCAGGGACCAACAATCAGATGGATGATGAGCGAGACAGGAGACTGGACACATGGAACAGGAACAACACTTGAGGCAAGACAGAAGAAGAGGAGGCAAAACAGAAGAAGAGGAGGCAAGGGAGGAGCAGAGGAGGCAAGACAGAAGAAGAGGAGGCAAAACAGAAGAAGAGGAGGCAAGGGAGGAGCAGAGGAGGAAATGCAGAAGCACACACAAGGAGCCAACACAGGTAAAGACAAAGATGCACACTTGGATACTGACACAGATGCAGATGCATATTTCCAGTGACCAACAGTCAAGGGGATGATGAGCAAGACAGACTGGACACATGGAGCAGGAACAACACATGAGGCAAGACAGAAGAAGAGGAGGCAAGGTAGAAGAAGAGGAGGCAAGGGAGGAGCAGAGGAGGCAAGACAGAAGAAGAGGAGGCAAGGGAGGAGCAGAGGAGGAAATGCAGAAGCACACACAAGGAGCCAACACAGGTAAAGACAAAGATGCACACTTGGATACTGACACAGATGCAGATGCATATTTCCAGTGAACAACAGTCAAGGGGATGATGAGCGAGACAGACTGGACATATGGAGCAGGAACAACACTTGAGGCAAGAAAGAAGCAGAGGAGGCAAGGGAGGAGCAGAGGAGGCAAGACAGAAGAAGAGGAGGCAAGGCAGAAGAAGAAGAGGAAAGGGAGAAGCACACACAAGGAATCAAGACAGGTAAAGACAAAGATGCACACTTGGATACAGACACAGATGCAGATGCATATTTCCAGGGACCAACAATCAGATGGATGATGAGCGAGACAGGAGACTGGACACATGGAACAGGAACAACAATTGAGGCAAGACAGAAGAAGAGGAGGCAAGGCAGAAGAAGAAGAGGAAAGGGAGAAGCACACACAAGGAATCAAGACAGGTAAAGACAAAGATGCACACTTGGATACAGACACAGATGCATATTTCCAGGGACCAACCATCAGATGGATGATGAGCGAGACAGGAGACTGGACACATGGAACAGGAACAACACATGAGGCAAGACAGAAGAAGAGGAGGCAAGGCAGAAGAAGAAGAGGAAAGGGAGAAGCACACACAAGGAATCAAGACAGGTAAAGACAAAGATGCACACTTGGATACAGACACAGATGCATATTTCCAGGGACCAACAATCAGATGGATGATGAGCGAGACAGGAGACTGGACACATGGAACAGGAACAACACTTGAGGCAAGACAGAAGAAGAGGAGGCAAAACAGAAGAGGAGGAGGCAAGTGAGGAGCAGAGGAGGAAATGCAGAAGCACACACAAGGAGCCAACACAGGTAAAGACAAAGATGCACACTTGGATACTGACACAGATGCAGATGCATATTTCCAGTGACCAACAGTCAAGGGGATGATGAGCGAGACAGACTGGACACGTGGAGCAGGAACAACACTTGAGGCAAGAAAGAAGCAGAGGAGGCAAGGGAGGAGCAGAGGAGGCAAGACAGAAGAAGAGGAGGCAAGGCAGAAGAAGAAGAGGAAAGGGAGAAGCACACACAAGGAATCAAGACAAGTAAAGACAACGATGCACACTTGGACATGGACACAGATGCATATTTCCAGGGACCAACAATCAGATGGATGATGAGCGAGACAGGAGACTGGACACATGGAACAGGAACAACAATTGAGGCAAGACAGAAGAAGAGGAGGAAAGACAGAAGAAGAGGAGGAAAGACAGAAGAAGAGGAGGCAAGACAGAAGAGGAGGTAAGGCAGAAGCAAATGGCCAGTAGGTTTGTGGATTCAACAAATAATCAGTTAATATGTCTTTATATGTTTTTTTATGGTGTGTTTTTTTTTCTGGTTTCCAGGGACCAACAATCAGAAGGATGATGAGCGAGACAGACTGGACACATGGAGCAGGAACAACACATGAGGCAAGACAGAAGAAGAGGAGGCAAGGTAGAAGAAGAGGAGGCAAGGGAGGAGCAGAGGAGGCAAGACAGAAGAGGAGGAGGAAAGGGAGGAGCAGAGGAGGAAATGCAGAAGCACACACAAGGAGCCAACACAGGTAAAGACAAAGATGCACACTTGGATACAGACACAGATGCATATTTCCAGGGACCAACAATCAGATGGATGATGAGCGAGACAGGAGACTGGACACATGGAACAGGAACAACAATTGAGGCAAGACAGAAGAAGAGGAGGCAAGGGAGGAGCAGAGGAGGAAATGCAGAAGCACACACAAGGAGCCAACACAGGTAAAGACAAAGATGCACACTTGGATACTGACACAGATGCAGATGCATATTTCCAGTGACCAACAGTCAAGGGGATGATGAGCGAGACAGACTGGACACGTGGAGCAGGAACAACACTTGAGGCAAGACAGAAGCAGAGGAGGCAAGACAGAAGAAGAAGAAGAGGAAAGGGAGAAGCACACACAAGGAATCAAGACAGGTAAAGACAAAGATGCACACTTGGATACAGACACAGATGCAGATGCATATTTCCAGGGACCAACAATCAGATGGATGATGAGCGAGACAGGAGACTGGACACATGGAACAGGAACAACAATTGAGGCAAGACAGAAGAAGAGGAGGCAAAACAGAAGAAGAGGAGGCAAGGGAGGAGCAGAGGAGGAAATGCAGAAGCACACACAAGGAGCCAACACAGGTAAAGACAAAGATGCACACTTGGATACTGACACAGATGCAGATGCATATTTCCAGTGACCAACAGTCAAGGGGATGATGAGCGAGACAGACTGGACACGTGGAGCAGGAACAACACATGAGGCAAGACAGAAGAAGAGGAGGCAAGGGAGGAGCAGAGGAGGCAAGGCAGAAGAAGAAGAGGAAAGGGAGAAGCACACACAAGGAGCCAACACAGGTAAAGACAAAGATGCACACTTGGATACAGACGCAAATGCATATTTCCAGGGACCAACAATCAGATGGATGATGAGCGAGACAGGAGACTGGACACATGGAACAGGAACAACACATGAGGCAAGACAGAAGAAGAGGAGGCAAGGGAGGAGCAGAGGAGGCAAGACAGAAGAAGAGGAGGCAAGGGAGGAGCAGAGGAGGAACTGCAGAAGCACACACAAGGAGCCAACACAGGTAAAGACAACGATGCACACTTGGATACAGACGCAAATGCATATTTCCAGGGACCAACAATCAGATGGATGATGAGCGAGACAGGAGACTGGACACATGGAACAGGAACAACACTTGAGGCAAGACAGAAGAAGAGGAGGCAAGGGAGAAGCACACACAAGGAATCAAAACAAGTAAAGACAACGATGCACACTTGGACACGGACACAGATGCATATTTCCAGGGACCAACATTCAGATGGATGATGAGCGAGACAGGAGACTGGACACATGGAACAGGAACAACAATTGAGGCAAGACAGAAGAAGAGGAGGCAAGGCAGAAGAAGAGGAGGTAAGGCAGAAGCAAATGGCCAGTAGGTTTGTGGATTCAACAAATAATCAGTTAATATGTCTTTATATGTTTTTTTATGGTGTGTTTTTTTTTCTGGTTTCCAGGGACCAACAATCAGAGGGATGAGGAGCGAGACAGGAGACTGGACACATGGAACAGGAACAACAATTGAGGCAAGACAGAAGAAGAGGAGGCAAGGCAGAAGAAGAGGAGGCAAGGCAGAAGAAGAAGAGGAAAGGGAGAAGCACACACAAGGAATCAAGACAGGTAAAGACAAAGATGCACACTTGGATACAGACACAGATGCATATTTCCAGGGACCAACAATCAGATGGATGATGAGCGAGACAGGAGACTGGACACATGGAACAGGAACAACACATGAGGCAAGACAGAAGAAGAGGAGGCAAGGGAGGAGCAGAGGAGGAAATGCAGAAGCACACACAAGGAGCCAACAAAGGTAAAGACAAAGATGCACACTTGGATACAGACACAGATGCATATTTCCAGGGACCAACAATCAGATGGATGATGAGCGAGACAGGAGACTGGACACATGGAACAGGAACAACACTTGAGGCAAGACAGAAGAAGAGGAGGCAAAACAGAAGAGGAGGAGGCAAGGGAGGAGCAGAGGAGGAAATGCAGAAGCACACACAAGGAGCCAACACAGGTAAAGACAAAGATGCACACTTGGATACAGACACAGATGCATATTTCCAGGGACCAACAATCAGATGGATGATGAGCGAGACAGGAGACTGGACACATGGAACAGGAACAACACTTGAGGCAAGACAGAAGAAGAGGAGGCAAAACAGAAGAAGAGGAGGCAAGGGAGGAGC
Source organism: Toxotes jaculatrix (assembly GCF_017976425.1). Classification (NCBI taxonomy): domain Eukaryota; kingdom Metazoa; phylum Chordata; class Actinopteri; family Toxotidae; genus Toxotes; species Toxotes jaculatrix. The sequence goes on along the minus strand of NC_054417.1, from coordinate 2,158,812 downwards.
AGAGGAGGCAAGACAGAAGAAGAGGAGGCAAGGGAGGAGCAGAGGAGGAAATGCAGAAGCACACACAAGGAGCCAACACAGGTAAAGACAAAGATGCACACTTGGATACTGACACAGATGCAGATGCATATTTCCAGTGACCAACAGTCAAGGGGATGATGAGCGAGACAGACTGGACATATGGAGCAGGAACAACACTTGAGGCAAGAAAGAAGCAGAGGAGGCAAGGGAGGAGCAGAGGAGGCAAGACAGAAGAAGAGGAGGCAAGGCAGAAGAAGAAGAGGAAAGGGAGAAGCACACACAAGGAATCAAGACAGGTAAAGACAAAGATGCACACTTGGATACAGACACAGATGCAGATGCATATTTCCAGGGACCAACAATCAGATGGATGATGAGCGAGACAGGAGACTGGACACATGGAACAGGAACAACAATTGAGGCAAGGCAGAAGAAGAAGAGGAAAGGGAGAAGCACACACAAGGAATCAAGACAGGTAAAGACAAAGATGCACACTTGGATACAGACACAGATGCATATTTCCAGGGACCAACAATCAGATGGATGATGAGCGAGACAGGAGACTGGACACATGGAACAGGAACAACACTTGAGGCAAGACAGAAGAAGAGGAGGCAAGGGAGAAGCACACACAAGGAATCAAAACAAGTAAAGACAACGATGCACACTTGGACACGGACACAGATGCATATTTCCAAGGACCAACATTCAGAAGGATGATGAGCGAGACAGGAGACTGGACACATGGAACAGGAACAACACTTGAGGCAAGACAGAAGAAGAGGAGGCAAAACAGAAGAAGAGGAGGAAAGACAGAAGAAGAGGAGGCAAGACAGAAGAGGAGGTAAGGCAGAAGCAAATGGCCAGTAGGTTTGTGGATTCAACAAATAATCAGTTAATATGTCTTTATATGTTTTTTTATGGTGTGTTTTTTTTTCTGGTTTCCAGGGACCAACAATCAGAAGGATGATGAGCGAGACAGACTGGACACATGGAGCAGGAACAACACATGAGGCAAGACAGAAGAAGAGGAGGCAAGGTAGAAGAAGAGGAGGCAAGGGAGGAGCAGAGGAGGCAAGACAGAAGAGGAGGAGGAAAGGGAGGAGCAGAGGAGGAAATGCAGAAGCACACACAAGGAGCCAACACAGGTAAAGACAAAGATGCACACTTGGATACTGACACAGATGCAGATGCATATTTCCAGTGACCAACAGTCAAGGGGATGATGAGCGAGACAGACTGGACACGTGGAGCAGGAACAACACTTGAGGCAAGACAGAAGCAGAGGAGGCAAGACAGAAGAAGAAGAAGAGGAAAGGGAGAAGCACACACAAGGAATCAAGACAGGTAAAGACAAAGATGCACACTTGGATACAGACACAGATGCAGATGCATATTTCCAGGGACCAACAATCAGATGGATGATGAGCGAGACAGGAGACTGGACACATGGAACAGGAACAACAATTGAGGCAAGACAGAAGAAGAGGAGGCAAAACAGAAGAAGAGGAGGCAAGGGAGGAGCAGAGGAGGAAATGCAGAAGCACACACAAGGAGCCAACACAGGTAAAGACAAAGATGCACACTTGGATACAGACACAGATGCATATTTCCAGGGACCAACAATCAGATGGATGATGAGCGAGACAGGAGACTGGACACATGGAACAGGAACAACAATTGAGGCAAGACAGAAGAAGAGGAGGCAAGGGAGGAGCAGAGGAGGAAATGCAGAAGCACACACAAGGAGCCAACACAGGTAAAGACAAAGATGCACACTTGGATACTGACACAGATGCAGATGCATATTTCCAGTGACCAACAGTCAAGGGGATGATGAGCGAGACAGACTGGACACGTGGAGCAGGAACAACACATGAGGCAAGACAGAAGAAGAGGAGGCAAGGGAGGAGCAGAGGAGGCAAGGCAGAAGAAGAAGAGGAAAGGGAGAAGCACACACAAGGAGCCAACACAGGTAAAGACAAAGATGCACACTTGGATACAGACGCAAATGCATATTTCCAGGGACCAACAATCAGATGGATGATGAGCGAGACAGGAGACTGGACACATGGAACAGGAACAACACATGAGGCAAGACAGAAGAAGAGGAGGCAAGGGAGGAGCAGAGGAGGCAAGACAGAAGAAGAGGAGGCAAGGGAGGAGCAGAGGAGGAACTGCAGAAGCACACACAAGGAGCCAACACAGGTAAAGACAACGATGCACACTTGGATACAGACACAGATGCATATTTCCAGGGACCAACAATCAGATGGATGATGAGCGAGACAGGAGACTGGACACATGGAACAGGAACAACACTTGAGGCAAGACAGAAGAAGAGGAGGCAAGGGAGGAGCAGAGGAGGCAAGACAGAAGAAGAGGAGGTAAGGCAGAAGCAAATGGCCAGTAGGTTTGTGGATTCAACAAATAATCAGTTAATATGTCTTTATATGTTTTTTTATGGTGTGTTTTTTTTTCTGGTTTCCAGGGACCAACAATCAGAGGGATGAGGAGCGAGACAGGAGACTGGACACATGGAACAGGAACAACACTTGAGGCAAGACAGAAGAAGAGGAGGCAAAACAGAAGAAGAGGAGGCAAGGGAGGAGCAGAGGAGGAAATGCAGAAGCACACACAAGGAGCCAACACAGGTAAAGACAAAGATGCACACTTGGATACAGACACAGATGCAGATGCATATTTCCAGGGACCAACAATCAGATGGATGATGAGCGAGACAGGAGACTGGACACATGGAACAGGAACAACAATTGAGGCAAGACAGAAGAAGAGGAGGCAAGGCAGAAGAAGAAGAGGAAAGGGAGAAGCACACACAAGGAATCAAGACAGGTAAAGACAAAGATGCACACTTGGATACAGACACAGATGCATATTTCCAGGGACCAACAATCAGATGGATGATGAGCGAGACAGGAGACTGGACACATGGAACAGGAACAACACATGAGGCAAGACAGAAGAAGAGGAGGCAAGGGAGGAGCAGAGGAGGAAATGCAGAAGCACACACAAGGAGCCAACACAGGTAAAGACAAAGATGCACACTTGGATACTGACACAGATGCATATTTCCAGGGACCAACAATCAGATGGATGATGAGCGAGACAGACTGGACGCATGGAGCAGGAACAACACATGAGGCAAGACAGAAGAAGAGGAGGCAAGGGAGGAGCAGAGGAGGCAAGACAGAAGAAGAGGAGGCAAGGCAGAAGAAGAAGAGGAAAGGGAGAAGCACACACAAGGAATCAAGACAGGTAAAGACAAAGATGCACACTTGGATACAGACACAGATGCATATTTCCAGGGACCAACAATCAGATGGATGATGAGCGAGACAGGAGACTGGACACATGGAACAGGAACAACACTTGAGGCAAGACAGAAGAAGAGGAGGCAAAACAGAAGAAGAGGAGGCAAGGGAGGAGCAGAGGAGGAAATGCAGAAGCACACACAAGGAGCCAACACAGGTAAAGACAAAGATGCACACTTGGATACTGACACAGATGCAGATGCATATTTCCAGTGACCAACAGTCAAGGGGATGATGAGCGAGACAGACTGGACACATGGAGCAGGAACAACACATGAGGCAAGACAGAAGAAGAGGAGGCAAGGTAGAAGAAGAGGAGGCAAGGGAGGAGCAGAGGAGGCAAGACAGAAGAAGAGGAGGCAAGGGAGGAGCAGAGGAGGAAATGCAGAAGCACACACAAGGAGCCAACACAGGTAAAGACAAAGATGCACACTTGGATACTGACACAGATGCAGATGCATATTTCCAGTGACCAACAGTCAAGGGGATGATGAGCGAGACAGACTGGACATATGGAGCAGGAACAACACTTGAGGCAAGAAAGAAGCAGAGGAGGCAAGGGAGGAGCAGAGGAGGCAAGACAGAAGAAGAGGAGGCAAGGCAGAAGAAGAAGAGGAAAGGGAGAAGCACACACAAGGAATCAAGACAGGTAAAGACAAAGATGCACACTTGGATACAGACACAGATGCAGATGCATATTTCCAGGGACCAACAATCAGATGGATGATGAGCGAGACAGGAGACTGGACACATGGAACAGGAACAACACATGAGGCAAGACAGAAGAAGAGGAGGCAAGGCAGAAGAAGAAGAGGAAAGGGAGAAGCACACACAAGGAATCAAGACAGGTAAAGACAAAGATGCACACTTGGATACAGACACAGATGCATATTTCCAGGGACCAACAATCAGATGGATGATGAGCGAGACAGGAGACTGGACACATGGAACAGGAACAACACTTGAGGCAAGACAGAAGAAGAGGAGGCAAGGGAGAAGCACACACAAGGAATCAAAACAAGTAAAGACAACGATGCACACTTGGACACGGACACAGATGCATATTTCCAAGGACCAACATTCAGAAGGATGATGAGCGAGACAGGAGACTGGACACATGGAACAGGAACAACACTTGAGGCAAGACAGAAGAAGAGGAGGCAAAACAGAAGAGGAGGAGGCAAGTGAGGAGCAGAGGAGGAAATGCAGAAGCACACACAAGGAGCCAACACAGGTAAAGACAAAGATGCACACTTGGATACAGACACAGATGCAGATGCATATTTCCAGTGACCAACAGTCAAGGGGATGATGAGCGAGACAGACTGGACACGTGGAGCAGGAACAACACTTGAGGCAAGAAAGAAGCAGAGGAGGCAAGGGAGGAGCAGAGGAGGCAAGACAGAAGAAGAGGAGGCAAGGCAGAAGAAGAAGAGGAAAGGGAGAAGCACACACAAGGAATCAAGACAAGTAAAGACAACGATGCACACTTGGACATGGACACAGATGCATATTTCCAGGGACCAACAATCAGATGGATGATGAGCGAGACAGGAGACTGGACACATGGAACAGGAACAACAATTGAGGCAAGACAGAAGAAGAGGAGGCAAAACAGAAGAAGAGGAGGCAAGGGAGGAGCAGAGGAGGAAATGCAGAAGCACACACAAGGAGCCAACACAGGTAAAGACAAAGATGCACACTTGGATACAGACACAGATGCAGATGCATATTTCCAGGGACCAACAATCAGATGGATGATGAGCGAGACAGGAGACTGGACACATGGAACAGGAACAACAATTGAGGCAAGACAGAAGAAGAGGAGGCAAGGTAGAAGAAGAGGAGGCAAGGGAGGAGCAGAGGAGGCAAGACAGAAGAGGAGGAGGAAAGGGAGGAGCACACACAAGGAATCAAGACAGGTAAAGACAAAGATGCACACTTGGATACAGACACAGATGCATATTTCCAGGGACCAACAATCAGATGGATGATGAGCGAGACAGGAGACTGGACACATGGAACAGGAACAACACATGAGGCAAGACAGAAGAAGAGGAGGCAAGGGAGGAGCAGAGGAGGAAATGCAGAAGCACACACAAGGAGCCAACACAGGTAAAGACAAAGATGCACACTTGGATACAGACACAGATGCATATTTCCAGGGACCAACAATCAGATGGATGATGAGCGAGACAGACTGGACGCATGGAGCAGGAACAACACATGAGGCAAGACAGAAGAAGAGGAGGCAAGGGAGGAGCAGAGGAGGCAAGACAGAAGAAGAGGAGGCAAGGCAGAAGAAGAAGAGGAAAGGGAGAAGCACACACAAGGAATCAAGACAGGTAAAGACAAAGATGCACACTTGGATACAGACACAGATGCATATTTCCAGGGACCAACAATCAGATGGATGATGAGCGAGACAGGAGACTGGACACATGGAACAGGAACAACACTTGAGGCAAGACAGAAGAAGAGGAGGCAAAACAGAAGAAGAGGAGGCAAGGGAGGAGCAGAGGAGGAAATGCAGAAGCACACACAAGGAGCCAACACAGGTAAAGACAAAGATGCACACTTGGATACTGACACAGATGCAGATGCATATTTCCAGTGACCAACAGTCAAGGGGATGATGAGCGAGACAGACTGGACACATGGAGCAGGAACAACACATGAGGCAAGACAGAAGAAGAGGAGGCAAGGTAGAAGAAGAGGAGGCAAGGGAGGAGCAGAGGAGGCAAGACAGAAGAAGAGGAGGCAAGGGAGGAGCAGAGGAGGAAATGCAGAAGCACACACAAGGAGCCAACACAGGTAAAGACAAAGATGCACACTTGGATACTGACACAGATGCAGATGCATATTTCCAGTGACCAACAGTCAAGGGGATGATGAGCGAGACAGACTGGACATATGGAGCAGGAACAACACTTGAGGCAAGAAAGAAGCAGAGGAGGCAAGGGAGGAGCAGAGGAGGCAAGACAGAAGAAGAGGAGGCAAGGCAGAAGAAGAAGAGGAAAGGGAGAAGCACACACAAGGAATCAAGACAGGTAAAGACAAAGATGCACACTTGGATACAGACACAGATGCAGATGCATATTTCCAGGGACCAACAATCAGATGGATGATGAGCGAGACAGGAGACTGGACACATGGAACAGGAACAACAATTGAGGCAAGACAGAAGAAGAGGAGGCAAGGCAGAAGAAGAAGAGGAAAGGGAGAAGCACACACAAGGAATCAAGACAGGTAAAGACAAAGATGCACACTTGGATACAGACACAGATGCATATTTCCAGGGACCAACAATCAGATGGATGATGAGCGAGACAGGAGACTGGACACATGGAACAGGAACAACACATGAGGCAAGACAGAAGAAGAGGAGGCAAGGCAGAAGAAGAAGAGGAAAGGGAGAAGCACACACAAGGAATCAAGACAGGTAAAGACAAAGATGCACACTTGGATACAGACACAGATGCATATTTCCAGGGACCAACAATCAGATGGATGATGAGCGAGACAGGAGACTGGACACATGGAACAGGAACAACACTTGAGGCAAGACAGAAGAAGAGGAGGCAAGGGAGAAGCACACACAAGGAATCAAAACAAGTAAAGACAACGATGCACACTTGGACACGGACACAGATGCATATTTCCAAGGACCAACATTCAGAAGGATGATGAGCGAGACAGGAGACTGGACACATGGAACAGGAACAACACTTGAGGCAAGACAGAAGAAGAGGAGGCAAAACAGAAGAGGAGGAGGCAAGTGAGGAGCAGAGGAGGAAATGCAGAAGCACACACAAGGAGCCAACACAGGTAAAGACAAAGATGCACACTTGGATACAGACACAGATGCAGATGCATATTTCCAGTGACCAACAGTCAAGGGGATGATGAGCGAGACAGACTGGACACGTGGAGCAGGAACAACACTTGAGGCAAGAAAGAAGCAGAGGAGGCAAGGGAGGAGCAGAGGAGGCAAGACAGAAGAAGAGGAGGCAAGGCAGAAGAAGAAGAGGAAAGGGAGAAGCACACACAAGGAATCAAGACAAGTAAAGACAACGATGCACACTTGGACATGGACACAGATGCATATTTCCAGGGACCAACAATCAGATGGATGATGAGCGAGACAGGAGACTGGACACATGGAACAGGAACAACAATTGAGGCAAGACAGAAGAAGAGGAGGAAAGACAGAAGAAGAGGAGGAAAGACAGAAGAAGAGGAGGCAAGACAGAAGAGGAGGTAAGGCAGAAGCAAATGGCCAGTAGGTTTGTGGATTCAACAAATAATCAGTTAATATGTCTTTATATGTTTTTTTATGGTGTGTTTTTTTTTCTGGTTTCCAGGGACCAACAATCAGAAGGATGATGAGCGAGACAGACTGGACACATGGAGCAGGAACAACACATGAGGCAAGACAGAAGAAGAGGAGGCAAGGTAGAAGAAGAGGAGGCAAGGGAGGAGCAGAGGAGGCAAGACAGAAGAGGAGGAGGAAAGGGAGGAGCAGAGGAGGAAATGCAGAAGCACACACAAGGAGCCAACACAGGTAAAGACAAAGATGCACACTTGGATACTGACACAGATGCAGATGCATATTTCCAGTGACCAACAGTCAAGGGGATGATGAGCGAGACAGACTGGACACGTGGAGCAGGAACAACACTTGAGGCAAGACAGAAGCAGAGGAGGCAAGACAGAAGAAGAAGAAGAGGAAAGGGAGAAGCACACACAAGGAATCAACACAGGTAAAGACAAAGATGCACACTTGGATACAGACACAGATGCAGATGCATATTTCCAGTGACCAACAATCAGATGGATGATGAGCGAGACAGGAGACTGGACACATGGAACAGGAACAACAATTGAGGCAAGACAGAAGAAGAGGAGGCAAAACAGAAGAAGAGGAGGCAAGGGAGGAGCAGAGGAGGAAATGCAGAAGCACACACAAGGAGCCAACACAGGTAAAGACAAAGATGCACACTTGGATACAGACACAGATGCAGATGCATATTTCCAGGGACCAACAATCAGATGGATGATGAGCGAGACAGGAGACTGGACACATGGAACAGGAACAACAATTGAGGCAAGACAGAAGAAGAGGAGGCAAGGGAGGAGCAGAGGAGGAAATGCAGAAGCACACACAAGGAGCCAACACAGGTAAAGACAAAGATGCACACTTGGATACTGACACAGATGCAGATGCATATTTCCAGTGACCAACAGTCAAGGGGATGATGAGCGAGACAGACTGGACACGTGGAGCAGGAACAACACATGAGGCAAGACAGAAGAAGAGGAGGCAAGGGAGGAGCAGAGGAGGCAAGGCAGAAGAAGAAGAGGAAAGGGAGAAGCACACACAAGGAGCCAACACAGGTAAAGACAAAGATGCACACTTGGATACAGACGCAAATGCATATTTCCAGGGACCAACAATCAGATGGATGATGAGCGAGACAGGAGACTGGACACATGGAACAGGAACAACACATGAGGCAAGACAGAAGAAGAGGAGGCAAGGGAGGAGCAGAGGAGGCAAGACAGAAGAAGAGGAGGCAAGGGAGGAGCAGAGGAGGAACTGCAGAAGCACACACAAGGAGCCAACACAGGTAAAGACAACGATGCACACTTGGATACAGACGCAAATGCATATTTCCAGGGACCAACAATCAGATGGATGATGAGCGAGACAGGAGACTGGACACATGGAACAGGAACAACACTTGAGGCAAGACAGAAGAAGAGGAGGCAAGGGAGAAGCACACACAAGGAATCAAAACAAGTAAAGACAACGATGCACACTTGGACACGGACACAGATGCATATTTCCAGGGACCAACATTCAGATGGATGATGAGCGAGACAGGAGACTGGACACATGGAACAGGAACAACAATTGAGGCAAGACAGAAGAAGAGGAGGCAAGGCAGAAGAAGAGGAGGTAAGGCAGAAGCAAATGGCCAGTAGGTTTGTGGATTCAACAAATAATCAGTTAATATGTCTTTATATGTTTTTTTATGGTGTGTTTTTTTTTCTGGTTTCCAGGGACCAACAATCAGAGGGATGAGGAGCGAGACAGGAGACTGGACACATGGAACAGGAACAACACTTGAGGCAAGGCAGAAGAAGAAGAGGAAAGGGAGAAGCACACACAAGGAATCAAGACAGGTAAAGACAAAGATGCACACTTGGATACAGACACAGATGCATATTTCCAGGGACCAACAATCAGATGGATGATGAGCGAGACAGGAGACTGGACACATGGAACAGGAACAACACATGAGGCAAGACAGAAGAAGAGGAGGCAAGGGAGGAGCAGAGGAGGAAATGCAGAAGCACACACAAGGAGCCAACAAAGGTAAAGACAAAGATGCACACTTGGATACAGACACAGATGCATATTTCCAGGGACCAACAATCAGATGGATGATGAGCGAGACAGGAGACTGGACACATGGAACAGGAACAACACTTGAGGCAAGACAGAAGAAGAGGAGGCAAAACAGAAGAGGAGGAGGCAAGGGAGGAGCAGAGGAGGAAATGCAGAAGCACACACAAGGAGCCAACACAGGTAAAGACAAAGATGCACACTTGGATACAGACACAGATGCATATTTCCAGGGACCAACAATCAGATGGATGATGAGCGAGACAGGAGACTGGACACATGGAACAGGAACAACACTTGAGGCAAGACAGAAGAAGAGGAGGCAAAACAGAAGAAGAGGAGGCAAGGGAGGAGCAGAGGAGGCAAGACAGAAGAAGAGGAGGCAAGGGAGGAGCAGAGGAGGAAATGCAGAAGCACACACAAGGAGCCAACACAGGTAAAGACAAAGATGCACACTTGGATACTGACACAGATGCAGATGCATATTTCCAGTGACCAACAGTCAAGGGGATGATGAGCGAGACAGACTGGACATATGGAGCAGGAACAACACTTGAGGCAAGAAAGAAGCAGAGGAGGCAAGGGAGGAGCAGAGGAGGCAAGACAGAAGAAGAGGAGGCAAGGCAGAAGAAGAAGAGGAAAGGGAGAAGCACACACAAGGAATCAAGACAGGTAAAGACAAAGATGCACACTTGGATACAGACACAGATGCAGATGCATATTTCCAGGGACCAACAATCAGATGGATGATGAGCGAGACAGGAGACTGGACACATGGAACAGGAACAACAATTGAGGCAAGACAGAAGAAGAGGAGGCAAGGCAGAAGAAGAAGAGGAAAGGGAGAAGCACACACAAGGAATCAAGACAGGTAAAGACAAAGATGCACACTTGGATACAGACACAGATGCATATTTCCAGGGACCAACAATCAGATGGATGATGAGCGAGACAGGAGACTGGACACATGGAACAGGAACAACACTTGAGGCAAGACAGAAGAAGAGGAGGCAAGGGAGAAGCACACACAAGGAATCAAAACAAGTAAAGACAACGATGCACACTTGGACACGGACACAGATGCATATTTCCAAGGACCAACATTCAGAAGGATGATGAGCGAGACAGGAGACTGGACACATGGAACAGGAACAACACTTGAGGCAAGACAGAAGAAGAGGAGGCAAAACAGAAGAAGAGGAGGAAAGACAGAAGAAGAGGAGGCAAGACAGAAGAGGAGGTAAGGCAGAAGCAAATGGCCAGTAGGTTTGTGGATTCAACAAATAATCAGTTAATATGTCTTTATATGTTTTTTTATGGTGTGTTTTTTTTTCTGGTTTCCAGGGACCAACAATCAGATGGATGATGAGCGAGACAGGAGACTGGACACATGGAACAGGAACAACACTTGAGGCAAGACAGAAGAAGAGGAGGCAAGGGAGAAGCACACACAAGGAATCAAAACAAGTAAAGACAACGATGCACACTTGGACACGGACACAGATGCATATTTCCAGGGACCAACAATCAGATGGATGATGAGCGAGACAGGAGACTGGACACATGGAACAGGAACAACAATTGAGGCAAGACAGAAGAAGAGGAGGCAAGGCAGAAGAAGAAGAGGAAAGGGAGAAGCACACACAAGGAATCAAGACAGGTAAAGACAAAGATGCACACTTGGATACAGACACAGATGCATATTTCCAGGGACCAACAATCAGATGGATGATGAGCGAGACAGGAGACTGGACACATGGAACAGGAACAACACTTGAGGCAAGACAGAAGAAGAGGAGGCAAGGGAGAAGCACACACAAGGAATCAAAACAAGTAAAGACAACGATGCACACTTGGACACGGACACAGATGCATATTTCCAAGGACCAACATTCAGAAGGATGATGAGCGAGACAGGAGACTGGACACATGGAACAGGAACAACACTTGAGGCAAGACAGAAGAAGAGGAGGCAAAACAGAAGAGGAGGAGGCAAGTGAGGAGCAGAGGAGGAAATGCAGAAGCACACACAAGGAGCCAACACAGGTAAAGACAAAGATGCACACTTGGATACAGACACAGATGCAGATGCATATTTCCAGTGACCAACAGTCAAGGGGATGATGAGCGAGACAGACTGGACACGTGGAGCAGGAACAACACTTGAGGCAAGAAAGAAGCAGAGGAGGCAAGGGAGGAGCAGAGGAGGCAAGACAGAAGAAGAGGAGGCAAGGCAGAAGAAGAAGAGGAAAGGGAGAAGCACACACAAGGAATCAAGACAAGTAAAGACAACGATGCACACTTGGACATGGACACAGATGCATATTTCCAGGGACCAACAATCAGATGGATGATGAGCGAGACAGGAGACTGGACACATGGAACAGGAACAACAATTGAGGCAAGACAGAAGAAGAGGAGGAAAGACAGAAGAAGAGGAGGAAAGACAGAAGAAGAGGAGGCAAGACAGAAGAGGAGGTAAGGCAGAAGCAAATGGCCAGTAGGTTTGTGGATTCAACAAATAATCAGTTAATATGTCTTTATATGTTTTTTTATGGTGTGTTTTTTTTTCTGGTTTCCAGGGACCAACAATCAGAAGGATGATGAGCGAGACAGACTGGACACATGGAGCAGGAACAACACATGAGGCAAGACAGAAGAAGAGGAGGCAAGGTAGAAGAAGAGGAGGCAAGGGAGGAGCAGAGGAGGCAAGACAGAAGAGGAGGAGGAAAGGGAGGAGCAGAGGAGGAAATGCAGAAGCACACACAAGGAGCCAACACAGGTAAAGACAAAGATGCACACTTGGATACTGACACAGATGCAGATGCATATTTCCAGTGACCAACAGTCAAGGGGATGATGAGCGAGACAGACTGGACACGTGGAGCAGGAACAACACTTGAGGCAAGACAGAAGCAGAGGAGGCAAGACAGAAGAAGAAGAAGAGGAAAGGGAGAAGCACACACAAGGAATCAACACAGGTAAAGACAAAGATGCACACTTGGATACAGACACAGATGCAGATGCATATTTCCAGTGACCAACAATCAGATGGATGATGAGCGAGACAGGAGACTGGACACATGGAACAGGAACAACAATTGAGGCAAGACAGAAGAAGAGGAGGCAAAACAGAAGAAGAGGAGGCAAGGGAGGAGCAGAGGAGGAAATGCAGAAGCACACACAAGGAGCCAACACAGGTAAAGACAAAGATGCACACTTGGATACAGACACAGATGCAGATGCATATTTCCAGGGACCAACAATCAGATGGATGATGAGCGAGACAGGAGACTGGACACATGGAACAGGAACAACAATTGAGGCAAGACAGAAGAAGAGGAGGCAAGGTAGAAGAAGAGGAGGCAAGGGAGGAGCAGAGGAGGCAAGACAGAAGAGGAGGAGGAAAGGGAGGAGCACACACAAGGAATCAAGACAGGTAAAGACAAAGATGCACACTTGGATACAGACACAGATGCATATTTCCAGGGACCAACAATCAGATGGATGATGAGCGAGACAGGAGACTGGACACATGGAACAGGAACAACACATGAGGCAAGACAGAAGAAGAGGAGGCAAGGGAGGAGCAGAGGAGGAAATGCAGAAGCACACACAAGGAGCCAACACAGGTAAAGACAAAGATGCACACTTGGATACAGACACAGATGCATATTTCCAGGGACCAACAATCAGATGGATGATGAGCGAGACAGACTGGACGCATGGAGCAGGAACAACACATGAGGCAAGACAGAAGAAGAGGAGGCAAGGGAGGAGCAGAGGAGGCAAGACAGAAGAAGAGGAGGCAAGGCAGAAGAAGAAGAGGAAAGGGAGAAGCACACACAAGGAATCAAGACAGGTAAAGACAAAGATGCACACTTGGATACAGACACAGATGCATATTTCCAGGGACCAACAATCAGATGGATGATGAGCGAGACAGGAGACTGGACACATGGAACAGGAACAACACTTGAGGCAAGACAGAAGAAGAGGAGGCAAAACAGAAGAAGAGGAGGCAAGGGAGGAGCAGAGGAGGAAATGCAGAAGCACACACAAGGAGCCAACACAGGTAAAGACAAAGATGCACACTTGGATACTGACACAGATGCAGATGCATATTTCCAGTGACCAACAGTCAAGGGGATGATGAGCGAGACAGACTGGACACATGGAGCAGGAACAACACATGAGGCAAGACAGAAGAAGAGGAGGCAAGGTAGAAGAAGAGGAGGCAAGGGAGGAGCAGAGGAGGCAAGACAGAAGAAGAGGAGGCAAGGGAGGAGCAGAGGAGGAAATGCAGAAGCACACACAAGGAGCCAACACAGGTAAAGACAAAGATGCACACTTGGATACTGACACAGATGCAGATGCATATTTCCAGTGACCAACAGTCAAGGGGATGATGAGCGAGACAGACTGGACATATGGAGCAGGAACAACACTTGAGGCAAGAAAGAAGCAGAGGAGGCAAGGGAGGAGCAGAGGAGGCAAGACAGAAGAAGAGGAGGCAAGGCAGAAGAAGAAGAGGAAAGGGAGAAGCACACACAAGGAATCAAGACAGGTAAAGACAAAGATGCACACTTGGATACAGACACAGATGCAGATGCATATTTCCAGGGACCAACAATCAGATGGATGATGAGCGAGACAGGAGACTGGACACATGGAACAGGAACAACAATTGAGGCAAGACAGAAGAAGAGGAGGCAAGGCAGAAGAAGAAGAGGAAAGGGAGAAGCACACACAAGGAATCAAGACAGGTAAAGACAAAGATGCACACTTGGATACAGACACAGATGCATATTTCCAGGGACCAACAATCAGATGGATGATGAGCGAGACAGGAGACTGGACACATGGAACAGGAACAACACATGAGGCAAGACAGAAGAAGAGGAGGCAAGGCAGAAGAAGAAGAGGAAAGGGAGAAGCACACACAAGGAATCAAGACAGGTAAAGACAAAGATGCACACTTGGATACAGACACAGATGCATATTTCCAGGGACCAACAATCAGATGGATGATGAGCGAGACAGGAGACTGGACACATGGAACAGGAACAACACTTGAGGCAAGACAGAAGAAGAGGAGGCAAGGGAGAAGCACACACAAGGAATCAAAACAAGTAAAGACAACGATGCACACTTGGACACGGACACAGATGCATATTTCCAAGGACCAACATTCAGAAGGATGATGAGCGAGACAGGAGACTGGACACATGGAACAGGAACAACACTTGAGGCAAGACAGAAGAAGAGGAGGCAAAACAGAAGAGGAGGAGGCAAGTGAGGAGCAGAGGAGGAAATGCAGAAGCACACACAAGGAGCCAACACAGGTAAAGACAAAGATGCACACTTGGATACAGACACAGATGCAGATGCATATTTCCAGTGACCAACAGTCAAGGGGATGATGAGCGAGACAGACTGGACACGTGGAGCAGGAACAACACTTGAGGCAAGAAAGAAGCAGAGGAGGCAAGGGAGGAGCAGAGGAGGCAAGACAGAAGAAGAGGAGGCAAGGCAGAAGAGGAAAGGGAGAAGCACACACAAGGAATCAAGACAAGTAAAGACAACGATGCACACTTGGACATGGACACAGATGCATATTTCCAGGGACCAACAATCAGATGGATGATGAGCGAGACAGGAGACTGGACACATGGAACAGGAACAACAATTGAGGCAAGACAGAAGAAGAGGAGGAAAGACAGAAGAAGAGGAGGAAAGACAGAAGAAGAGGAGGCAAGACAGAAGAGGAGGTAAGGCAGAAGCAAATGGCCAGTAGGTTTGTGGATTCAACAAATAATCAGTTAATATGTCTTTATATGTTTTTTTATGGTGTGTTTTTTTTTCTGGTTTCCAGGGACCAACAATCAGAAGGATGATGAGCGAGACAGACTGGACACATGGAGCAGGAACAACACATGAGGCAAGACAGAAGAAGAGGAGGCAAGGTAGAAGAAGAGGAGGCAAGGGAGGAGCAGAGGAGGCAAGACAGAAGAGGAGGAGGAAAGGGAGGAGCAGAGGAGGAAATGCAGAAGCACACACAAGGAGCCAACACAGGTAAAGACAAAGATGCACACTTGGATACTGACACAGATGCAGATGCATATTTCCAGTGACCAACAGTCAAGGGGATGATGAGCGAGACAGACTGGACACGTGGAGCAGGAACAACACTTGAGGCAAGACAGAAGCAGAGGAGGCAAGACAGAAGAAGAAGAAGAGGAAAGGGAGAAGCACACACAAGGAATCAACACAGGTAAAGACAAAGATGCACACTTGGATACAGACACAGATGCAGATGCATATTTCCAGTGACCAACAATCAGATGGATGATGAGCGAGACAGGAGACTGGACACATGGAACAGGAACAACAATTGAGGCAAGACAGAAGAAGAGGAGGCAAGGGAGGAGCAGAGGAGGAAATGCAGAAGCACACACAAGGAGCCAACACAGGTAAAGACAAAGATGCACACTTGGATACTGACACAGATGCAGATGCATATTTCCAGTGACCAACAGTCAAGGGGATGATGAGCGAGACAGACTGGACACGTGGAGCAGGAACAACACATGAGGCAAGACAGAAGAAGAGGAGGCAAGGGAGGAGCAGAGGAGGCAAGGCAGAAGAAGAAGAGGAAAGGGAGAAGCACACACAAGGAGCCAACACAGGTAAAGACAAAGATGCACACTTGGATACAGACGCAAATGCATATTTCCAGGGACCAACAATCAGATGGATGATGAGCGAGACAGGAGACTGGACACATGGAACAGGAACAACACATGAGGCAAGACAGAAGAAGAGGAGGCAAGGGAGGAGCAGAGGAGGCAAGACAGAAGAAGAGGAGGCAAGGGAGGAGCAGAGGAGGAACTGCAGAAGCACACACAAGGAGCCAACACAGACAGACAGGAGACTGGACACATGGAACAGGAACAACAATTGAGGCAAGACAGAAGAAGAGGAGGAAAGACAGAAGAAGAGGAGGAAAGACAGAAGAAGAGGAGGCAAGACAGAAGAAGAGGAGGCAAGACAGAAGAAGAGGAGGCAAGACAGAAGAAGAGGAGGTAAGGCAGAAGCAAATGGCCAGTAGGTTTGTGGATTCAACAAATAATCAGTTAATATGTCTTTATATGTTTTTTTATGGTGTGTTTTTTTTTCTGGTTTCCAGGGACCAACAATCAGAGGGATGAGGAGCGAGACAGGAGACTGGACACATGGAACAGGAACAACACTTGAGGCAAGACAGAAGAAGAGGAGGCAAAACAGAAGAAGAGGAGGCAAGGGAGGAGCAGAGGAGGAAATGCAGAAGCACACACAAGGAGCCAACACAGGTAAAGACAAAGATGCACACTTGGATACAGACACAGATGCAGATGCATATTTCCAGGGACCAACAATCAGATGGATGATGAGCGAGACAGGAGACTGGACACATGGAACAGGAACAACAATTGAGGCAAGACAGAAGAAGAGGAGGCAAGACAGAAGAAGAAGAGGAAAGGGAGAAGCACACACAAGGAATCAAGACAGGTAAAGACAAAGATGCACACTTGGATACAGACACAGATGCATATTTCCAGGGACCAACAATCAGATGGATGATGAGCGAGACAGGAGACTGGACACATGGAACAGGAACAACACATGAGGCAAGACAGAAGAAGAGGAGGCAAGGGAGGAGCAGAGGAGGAACTGCAGAAGCACACACAAGGAGCCAACACAGACAGACAGGAGACTGGACACATGGAACAGGAACAACAATTGAGGCAAGACAGAAGAAGAGGAGGCAAGGGAGGAAAGACAGAAGAAGAGGAGGCAAGACAGAAGAAGAGGAGGCAAGACAGAAGAAGAGGAGGCAAAACAGAAGAAGAGGAGGCAAGGGAGGAGCAGAGGAGGAACTGCAGAAGCACACACAAGGAGCCAACACAGGTAAAGACAACGATGCACACTTGGATACAGACACAGATGCATATTTCCAGGGACCAACAATCAGATGGATGATGAGCGAGACAGGAGACTGGACACATGGAACAGGAACAACACTTGAGGCAAGACAGAAGAAGAGGAGGCAAGGGAGGAGCAGAGGAGGCAAGACAGAAGAAGAGGAGGTAAGGCAGAAGCAAATGGCCAGTAGGTTTGTGGATTCAACAAATAATCAGTTAATATGTCTTTATATGTTTTTTTATGGTGTGTTTTTTTTTCTGGTTTCCAGGGACCAACAATCAGAGGGATGAGGAGCGAGACAGGAGACTGGACACATGGAACAGGAACAACACTTGAGGCAAGACAGAAGAAGAGGAGGCAAAACAGAAGAAGAGGAGGCAAGGGAGGAGCAGAGGAGGAAATGCAGAAGCACACACAAGGAGCCAACACAGGTAAAGACAAAGATGCACACTTGGATACAGACACAGATGCAGATGCATATTTCCAGGGACCAACAATCAGATGGATGATGAGCGAGACAGGAGACTGGACACATGGAACAGGAACAACACATGAGGCAAGACAGAAGAAGAGGAGGCAAGACAGAAGAAGAAGAGGAAAGGGAGAAGCACACACAAGGAGCCAACACAGGTAAAGACAAAGATGCACACTTGGATACTGACACAGATGCAGATGCATATTTCCAGGGACCAACAATCAGATGGATGATGAGCGAGACAGACTGGACGCATGGAGCAGGAACAACACATGAGGCAAGACAGAAGAAGAGGAGGCAAGGGAGGAGCAGAGGAGGCAAGACAGAAGAAGAGGAGGCAAGGCAGAAGCACACACAAGGAATCAAGACAAGTAAAGACAACGATGCACACTTGGATACTGACAGAGATGCAGATGCATATTTCCAGTGACCAACAGTCAAGGGGATGATGAGCGAGACAGACTGGACACGTGGAGCAGGAACAACACATGAGGCAAGACAGAAGAAGAGGAGGCAAGGGAGGAGCAGAGGAGGCAAGGCAGAAGAAGAAGAGGAAAGGGAGAAGCACACACAAGGAGCCAACACAGGTAAAGACAAAGATGCACACTTGGATACAGACGCAAATGCATATTTCCAGGGACCAACAATCAGATGGATGATGAGCGAGACAGGAGACTGGACACATGGAACAGGAACAACACATGAGGCAAGACAGAAGAAGAGGAGGCAAGGGAGGAGCAGAGGAGGCAAGACAGAAGAAGAGGAGGCAAGGGAGGAGCAGAGGAGGAACTGCAGAAGCACACACAAGGAGCCAACACAGGTAAAGACAACGATGCACACTTGGATACAGACACAGATGCATATTTCCAGGGACCAACAATCAGATGGATGATGAGCGAGACAGGAGACTGGACACATGGAACAGGAACAACACTTGAGGCAAGACAGAAGAAGAGGAGGCAAGGGAGGAGCAGAGGAGGCAAGACAGAAGAAGAGGAGGTAAGGCAGAAGCAAATGGCCAGTAGGTTTGTGGATTCAACAAATAATCAGTTAATATGTCTTTATATGTTTTTTTATGGTGTGTTTTTTTTTCTGGTTTCCAGGGACCAACAATCAGAGGGATGAGGAGCGAGACAGGAGACTGGACACATGGAACAGGAACAACACTTGAGGCAAGACAGAAGAAGAGGAGGCAAAACAGAAGAAGAGGAGGCAAGGGAGGAGCAGAGGAGGAAATGCAGAAGCACACACAAGGAGCCAACACAGGTAAAGACAAAGATGCACACTTGGATACAGACACAGATGCAGATGCATATTTCCAGGGACCAACAATCAGATGGATGATGAGCGAGACAGGAGACTGGACACATGGAACAGGAACAACAATTGAGGCAAGACAGAAGAAGAGGAGGCAAGGCAGAAGAAGAAGAGGAAAGGGAGAAGCACACACAAGGAATCAAGACAGGTAAAGACAAAGATGCACACTTGGATACTGACACAGATGCAGATGCATATTTCCAGTGACCAACAGTCAAGGGGATGATGAGCGAGACAGACTGGACACATGGAGCAGGAAAAAGACATGAGGCAAGACAGAAGAAGAGGAGGCAAGGTAGAAGAAGAGGAGGCAAGGGAGGAGCAGAGGAGGCAAGACAGAAGAAGAGGAGGCAAGGGAGGAGCAGAGGAGGAAATGCAGAAGCACACACAAGGAGCCAACACAGGTAAAGACAAAGATGCACACTTGGACACAGACACAGATGCTGATTTCCAGGGACCAGCAATCAGAGGGATGGTGAGCAGCAGAGGAGGTAAGGCAGAAGCAAATGGCCAGTAGGTTTTTGGATTCAACAAGTAAACACTTAATATGTCTTTATATGTTTTTTATGTTCTTATGTTCGAATGTTCTGCAAAACAAAACACAATTCTCTTTGCTATTCAAATACAAGATGTATCTGTATTATATCTCATTTTATATATTTAATAATATTCATGTAAAACATGTCTTATCCTATTCTAATGGCTGTTTGAAGGAAACTGGACTTCTTGCTTGAAGCTTGAAGATGTTTCACCTCTCATCTGAGAAACATCTTCAGTTCTGGAGACTGGTTAGACAGTCCAGGCTTTTAAACTCCTCCCTATCTCACCTAGTGGGTGCTACCTCTGGGAGCAATAGATACCACTGAGTGGAACGTTCACGGCTTGAGTGGCTCCCGCTGGGCTGCCTCAAGTGGAGTCGTTAGCACCTGAGGATACTTAGGTGAGTGTAGAAACTAAGCATCATGTGAGTCGCTAGAGTCACGTGAGCCCAGATGTGAATGTGTTAGTCGTTTGGGGAGGGATCTCAAAAACTGCGTCATAGATAGGTGGCAGCTGGTGTCTTAGACCGCCCCCTGTATTCAGTGATGGATGTTCTAGTTTGACATGGATGGCCTCCTTAACTCTTCTCTCAAACCATCTATGTTCCCGGTCCAGAATGGGGACATCGCTCTCTTCAGAGGAGTGTCCTCTCTCCTTGAAATGCAGGTGAACGGCTGAGTTTTGACCGGAGGAGTGAGCTTGTCTGTGCTGGGTCATGCGTTTGTGGAGCGGCTGTTTAGTCTCCCCTGTGTACAGGTGGGAGCGCCGCTCGCTGACTTAGACCGCACAGACGACATGGCTTAGTTGGTTTTTGGGAGTTTTGTCTTTGAGGTGTAGCTGTTTCTGTCTCAGAGTGTTACAGGGTCTGAAATGAACTGGAATGTTGTGTTTGGAGAAAATCCTCCTCAGTTTCTCTGACACTCCAACAAGTTGTGGTTTGTGGTGTCCTCCCTGCTGGTGGTGTAGGGTTCTGGTTTGTGTTTGTGGTTTCTGGTTAGTGTGTGTCGGTTTGTGGTTTCTGTCTGTAAAAGCCGTCGTTGTTGTTGAAGTAGGTCGTGGTGAGGCAGAGGTCTAAAAGAGTGCAGATCTGGTCCGGTGTGAGACTGGTACGGTCGTTGAGGGAGTGTCAGAGAAAGTCTGTGCGGTCAAAGTCAGCCTGCAGTGCTCCCATCTATATATAGGGGAGACTAAGCAGCCGCTCCACAAACGCATGGCTCAGCATAGACGAGCTCACTCCTCCGGTCAGAACTCAGCCGCTCACTTGCATCTCAAGGAGAAAGGACACTACTTTGAGGACAGTGATGTCTGCATTTTGGACCGGGAACATAGATGGTTTGAGAGAAGAGTTAAGGAGGCCATCCATGTCAAAATAGAACATCCATCACTGAATACAGGGGGCGGTCTACGGCACCAGCTGTCACCTATCTATAACGCAGTTTTGAGATCCCTCCCCAAGCGACTAACACATTCACATCTGGGCTCACGTGACTCTAACGACTCACATGATGCTTAGTTTCTGCGCTCACCTGAGTATCCTCAGGTGCTAACGACTCCACTTGAGGCAGCCCAGCAGGAGCCACTCAAGGTGTGAACGTTCCACTCAGTGGTATCTATTGCTCCCAGAGGTAGCACCCACTAGGTGAGATAGGGAGGAGTTTAAAAGTTTGGACTCTAACCAGTCTCCAGAACTGAAGAAGCTTCTCGGATGAGAGGTCAAACGTCTTCAAGCTTCAAGGAAGAAGTCCAGTTGCCTTCAATCAACCTTTAGGATACAATGACCTGTAACACACACACAGTACATTCAACACACACGCTTAACTTTAAAGTAAGAAAATATAAAACAAACAGAGAGAGATACAGAACAGCAAAGTCACTTAATAATCCTCTTGCTGTCTGTTTAAAGCTACCTCAGTCTCTACTAGTTATGCTGTTATTGTCCTCTTTCTCCTGCAGTCCTGTGCTTGTCTCTCTCTGGTCTCTTTTTCTCTGTGCCTTCTGCAGGTGTCTCTGGCTCCGGCTGCATGTTCTCTGTCTGTGGTCCTGGCTCCACCGACCTGCCGCCCTTTATTGTCAGAAAAGGCCACATGGGTACACACCAGCCACTGCAAACGGGTTCCTCAACCAAAGGCCGACAACCAGCCACCAGAGAATCAAAGCAAAGGAGGTCACATCAATTCTCTAGACCCAGAATAATGGTCTCGGGAAAACTGACTCATCCAGACGTTGAGGAAGACAACTGGGGTGCACGCCGTGCGCTGCCCCTAACCTTCAGCTGCGTTGGAACCGTCTGCAATTTAAGAGTGAGGGGTGAAAGAGCGCCCTCCTCCACCAGTAGCGTGCCAAGCTCCAACCAAGTGACTACAGAGTAAAGCTCTGTGTTACCAACAAGAGCAACAGTGTAAGGTCTATTGATAGGTCAGTCACACACCAGATGGCCTCTCTGGCTGAGGCTCGTGATGATGATGATGATGATATTGATGTTGGCGTTTTGAGTTTTTGTATTTTTCCCTGGCTTGCTATCAACCTAAGGACGTCTGTGTCCTACAAAAACAGCTAAATGCATATTTTAACATTTATCAGCTAATCATGTGTCTACTTAAACCCAAAGGAATGTAGTCACTGGTGATACGATCAATATCTATATTGTATATTTTGATTTATTTTTGTTTATTTTTTTATTGTATATTTATTTTATTTTAATTGTAATGTCAATTTATCATATAACCATATACTCTTTTATCAAGCATTCCTATATTGTCATAAACTCGTATATTCAGTTCTGGGTGAAGTACATACAACATGACCTGTCGTGGCCTAATGTACTCTGTATTTTTGGGATTAAACTCTTTGTCATTGAACTTGTTTGTTTTCTGGTTTGTATTTTAATTTCCCAGCAGTTCTCTTATATTATTGCCTGTTACACAGCAAATCTTGTTGTAAGTTACTATTAAGATGATGTACTTTGTCTCTCAGAATATAAAGAACTATAAGTCATTTAAGTCCAGGATAATCAATCTGCTGAAACTTGGTGCAACTGCAACTTTGACTTGTTGGCTGACACTTACTCTCTCTGCCTGACTGAGAACAACACAGTTACCATCTTTTCTCTTTCTCATTAGGTTTTGCTGAAAGACAAGCATCACATTTCAGGGCATCGCATTTACAGTACAAGCCAAGATCAGGCTGATGAAGTGAAGGTTAATGTGAGAGATGGAGTGTGAACCCACACTTTTTTTTTGCAGCAGTTAAATTTTAATTTCATGTTTTATGATAAACTGCATGAAACCTATAGATTATATGTTCTTTTTCTGCTATGTGTGATGTGTTTGTCTGCCTACGTGTCTATAATATAGCTGGAGATGAACAAAGAAGGAAGACAGGAGAAAATATTTCATTTTGTAACGGTAAAAAAAACACTCAGCTCTTTAACCCAGATTCACTTTGGTCTTCACCAAACGAGCAGAGTTCAGGTTAATTATTAAAAAATCTGACTTGTTGTGTAACATGCTGCTAAAGGAAAGCAGAGCAGCTGCAGACTTTAGATGTAACTGTCACAGCAAAACATATAAAACAAAACACACAGAGATAATGTTAATGTGATGAGCTGCGTCTACCCCTGGCAATCAGATTGTTCAGTTATGATTTTGTCCCTGAATTCTTCTTTAAAATGTGAGTTGTGTTTTTTCACATTTCACAGGTCACATAAGGTTGGAGGTGGGCATATCTAGTCCTGCACAACAAAACTGGATGGATCACATCAGAGGGAACAGGAAACAGAGCGATGTTACACGTACAAATAAAAAAAAACAATGTTATCCCAGATGATAAAACATGCACATAATTGTAATCATTTTCTGCATAAAAAGTCACCCAAAAGCCTGAACTGTGTCTACACATCTGAAAACTGTTTTTTTTAAACATATTTTTTTTTTTAGAAAAGGATAAATGAAATCCTTAAGTAACACAACTACTTCTTGGAAAAACAGACATATTTTACACAATACCATCCATTTTTGGCTTTTTTAAATGAAGTACTGAGTGGAAGACTTTTAAAAAGTATTCAAATGAAACAATTCCCAAGCCAAAAAGGTCAACGGGAACCACTGTGTTATATTGTTGGGTCGTTTGAACAACAAAGATATTTTATTTTATTTTTATTTTTATTTTTATTTTATTTCATCTGTTTTATTTTCAAAGTATCAGAGCAGTATTTGTGAGTTCGACTAAGATGCAACATTGTCTTTTATTTTGAAAGCCTCTGGAGGCGGAAGTTTTGCAGTTGTTGTTGAACTCGGTTGCTGCACTTCGAAGATGTCTGCGGGCAATGAAGGAGACGCTTTATGCTTCTTTATCAACGGAAAAAAGGTATGTTCAGCTTTTGTGACTTATTATTTAGCAATTTGTGGTCTTGCAGCTGGTTTTTGTTATTTATTAGTTCGTTTAAGCCTATGTATGCCACACATGTCTAATGTCAAACGTCTTCGAGATTAAAAAAAGTAATTTGCCTGTCACCAAATTCTCCCTAAGCTAACAGAACGGTGTCAGAGACTTTGACAGTTTAAACAGTTAGTCAATTAAACAAAAAGTGGCAAAAAAAAGTCAGTGACTTGTCAGTTTGTTTGAAGGGAAAGGGCCGCCGGGCTAACCAAACGAAAGCACCATCGAACACAACTGTAAAAATTATAATTCGCCGTTTTTGCTATCATAAAAAATTACAATATGTGGTCAGCTTTTAAAAAGTTTATGGTCAGGCCACTGAATTTGTTGATTTGGAGAACATTTTTTTTTTTTTAAAAAAAGGTTGTATGCTCATTCTTCAAGTAAAGTTATAATTTTATTTAATACTTCTGACTTTTTAATACTATATTTACTAGTAATTTGTTCATTCTTCCATGTGTTAATAGAACTGATTCCTAGCTTTCTAGACTACAAACATAGCAGCCTTTGTTTCACATATTAATATCACCATAAGTTTTGTTAATAGCCCGACTGAACTTGAAGCCAGACAGTTAAACCCTTTAAAGAGACGTTGACCAAAAGTCTGATTGTGATTTTGCTTTTTGTCAAAACAGGTAACAGAGAACCATGCAGACCCTGAAACGATGCTGTTGTCCTTCCTCAGAGAGAAACGTATCCTTCATATCTTCAAACCCACTATCAAATATAAGGTTTTGTAAAACCTTTGCATGATATTTCACAATTCACAAATGATTGTGTGAGTGCAACCCTCAGGCTGTTGTTTCACCAGCTCAGTTTGGTTATTTCCTTGACTGTGACTCTAGTGAGGTTAACTGGAACCAAGTATGGATGCGGCGGTGGAGGCTGCGGGGCGTGCACAGTTATGGTGTCTCGCTATCAACCTGCCACCAAAACCATCATGTATCCTACATTGTGTTTGATCTGTGTTTGTATATTAACAGACAGAAAATTCCTCAGGTTTCCTCCCTGATGCAAAGCTGCCAAGTCTGTTTAACTTCCACCACAGCCAGTGTTTGCTGAAACATAGCTCAGAAAATAAATTTGTTCAGCATTGACAAAATAAAGAGAGAAAACAAGAGAGTCTGAATGTGAGCTGGTTATCTGCCAAAGTGGTTTGGACATCCACAGCTAAGGCTTAACAGATTTTTTTGTGATGACTAATGGTAATTTCCCTTCCTGGCACCAGACCAGTACAGCATCTGTTTCACTCCTTCACCTTCCTGTAGCAGAGGACCGATCACAAACGCACACCCACACAAATGTAGAACAGCTGCTGACCAGAGGCTAAAAAACAAAAATTGACAAAAAGTCTTTGCCTTGTTGCAAAAAGAGGAAATACCATAGTTAAACCTAACTACTGACCCCTGTGCTAGATGTTGTTGTAGTAGTACCGATAAAACAGACAGAAGTACTCTTAAATGTCTTCTGCAGCATGTTTCGGATCTGTCAGCAGTTTGCCTTCACTGTACCATCAGACATTACTCAGCCAACGCCTGCCTCCTGCCACTCTGCCAGCTTCACGGAGCTGCAGTCACCACAGTGGAGGGCATCGGCAGCACCAAGACCAGGATCCACCCTGTGCAGGTCTGCGCTGGGAGGCCTTAACTCATGAGTAGAGTCAATGGAGTCGGAAACTGCTGTCTGAATGAGTCTCTCATTCATTGCTAATCTATATGTCTTTAGCATTTACTCGGTCAGCTAATCGATAGATGTTTATGCAGTCAAGGTAGTGCACCTGTGAGAGATGTGTGTGTGTGTGTAACCCAGCCAGCCTCCCACCTTATATGAAAGCCTTTGTCCATAAGACAAGTATCACCAGCAGCAAGGGGTTTCCTTGGAGGTATAGTGGCATCGCAAAATGCTATAAATAAATGTGCGTTAACACTCTACTAAGGCTTGAAATGGGCTATGAATGTTGTCTATACAGGAGCGACTAGCAAAGGCTCATGGCTCCCAGTGTGGGTTCTGCACTCCAGGGATGGTGATGTCCATGTACACGCTGCTGAGGAACAAACCTCAGCCGACCATGGAGGACATCACCCAGGCTCTGGCTGGTTTGTCTGCTCTGTTTTGTCCTGAATCTCTAATATTAATATATTATAATGTCTAGAAGTATCTAACAGTGAGAGGTAGAGTGGTGTATATGGCTGCACTGAAGTGAAAAAACAAAGATATCTTATATCTTTATATATCTTATATATATTTTCTGTGCCAACTCTCTGTCACTTTTAATGTTTTTTTGTGTTTCATTATTTATTTATCACAAATGATATGTAATCAATACAGTTATAATCAAATTCTTATGCATGAATACACAATGATTTTCTACTAAGTAATTTGCAGTGTCAAGGTATGCAAGCACATAAATTTGATATGCACCCAGCCCTGCCCTCAGTGTGTTGTTGCTTTTCAGGTAATCTATGTCGGTGTACAGGATATCGCCCTATTATTGACGGCTGCCGGACTTTCTGTCAGGTGCAAAGCTCAACTCTACGTCACGACATCTGAGTTTCAGATCTGATAGCAAAGCAAGAACAGAAAACACTTGCATACAACTGAAAAGCTTTAACTGATATAAATCCTTTTGATCTGATGACTATAATAAAATGTCATGCCAAGTCAAAATGTGATAGGTTTAATTGCTGCATGCAGTTCGACATCCATGTAAAATGATCCCAACAGGAAACCAGCTGCTGCAAAGCCAATGGAGTCGGAAACTGTTGTCTGAGTGGAGAGGAAAGTACTGCTAAATCAGAGCTTGTGAGTTCAGCTGATTAATTTTTTGTCATGACTACCCCCTGAGGGGGCTGTTCTCTGAACCCTTTTGGTTATGTCAGTCACACTGTCTTGATAAATTCTGAGGTGTCCTCACGCATCATTCCTATAAAAATGCCGTTTTAAATCCCATTTAAATGCTTGATTCCCCCCTTTATCCGTTTATAATGTCCTCCAGGAAGAGCCTATGTTGTTTGACAAGGAAGAGTTTTTGCCACTGGACCCGACACAGGAGCTGATCTTCCCTCCTGAGCTGATTGTAAGTCATCAGATGTTGTTTCACACAACAAAAAGTTATCTCATTTGGTATTAGCACTTTTCAGAGAACAGGCTGGTTTGTATCATACTCTCGGAAAATGAATTTGAATGAACATTATATGGAAATTGCATAAATTTTCTAAGTCTAAGGTTGATGAAATATTGATGCTGCAACATACGTTTAATAGTAATCACAGTATAAAATTGGCCCTTTCTCCGTAGCTGATGGCAGAGGTGGCAAACCCAAAGACACTCACCTTCCATGGGGAGAGGATGACCTGGGTTTCTCCCACCTCTTTGGAGGAGCTGGTCCAGCTGAAAAGCAGTAACCCTCAAGCTCCGCTGGTCATGGGCAACACCAACATAGGTGACTAGTAAAACCAGTTTTGGTGTTCCATTTAACGTTTAATACAGATATAGGCCAAAGTTATTTCATCAAAAAATAAAAATAATTTAGTCGGTTTTTTAAGTGTTTTTGTTTCAGAGAAATGCAAACCAACACAGATTTTTTTTTTCATATTTAGATTCAGGAACAAAACCCAGTTGACCCAGTTAACTAAGCTATTGTCTCTCTGCTTTGTGTTGAAGGACCAGATATAAAGTTCAAAGGTGTCTTGCACCCGCTGATAATATCTCCAACCAGAGTTATGGAGCTGTTTGAGGTCACTCAGACACCACAGGGTAGGTTTCTGGTTTTGTTTCTCAGGACCAGTGACTTTGAACATTTTAATGTCCCGCAGGTTTATGAAACTCACCAGACACATCAGAAAAGACGACCAACTTGCAGTTTTGTTGGTTAACATGCTCGGTTTTCCGCAGGGGTTTGGTTTGGAGCAGGCTGCAGTCTGTCTGAGGTTCGGTCTCTTTTGGAGAAGATAGTTCTTCAGTTTCCAGAGGAGAAGACGGAACTCTTCAAGGCCCTGATCCAACAGCTGGGAAACCTGGGAAGTGAGCAGATCCGTAATGTTGCTGTAAGCAGACTTCACTCTTAAATTACTGTTGTATATTCTGTCAGAGATGCATGACATTCTTTACTTTGCATGCTTTCCTTTTACTTGTCGCTAAATTTATAAATTATTTTAACAGATTCAGATCAGTTTTCTTATCATTAGATTGAAATAAAAAAAATGTAATTATATTTGAAGCAAGTCAAGTCACATGAATTGGTAAAGTTTCTGTGTGTGATGTGTTCATTCTTGTTTTTATATACATAGTCTCTTGGAGGCAACATCATGAGTGCGTACCCTAATTCAGACCTGAACCCTGTTTTGGCAGCTGGGAATAGCAAAGTGAACGTCATTTCCTTTGGTGAGTTGCCACAACTTTGATTAGTTTCAGAGAATAGAACATAGAGTCAAGTCAGATCTGTTTACTTTTCTTGACTCCTGCTTAACAACCTGTTCTGTCTGGATCCACCAGGAGGAAGACGAGAGGTTCCTCTGAATCAGGACTTCTTTGTGAGCTTTGGTAAAACCATTTTGAGACCGGACGAAGTTGTTGTCTCTGTCTTCATTCCCTTTTCCAGAAAGGTACAAATGTTCTCTCAATCCATTTGCACCCTCAGTTTTTATTTTTGGTCAGGTGCTTGCTGGCTAAAAAACGCTCAGTGCTCTGTATGCACTGAAAAAAAAGTCATTCAGACTGTATATATAAGTAATAATTATATTCACAAGTATTCTTTAAAAAGATCAAATAAGTATCACTGATTTTCAAACTTGTTCAAGCTCTTTTCACTTTCTATAATCTCTTAAAAAGTCATACATTATTTAATTTAAAGGCTTCAAAATGCTCTGTGTTCAAGTGGGAAAACATTTATGTATATAAAAACTTTAAATATAATAAGTGTAACATAATGCCATGTTTGTCCTGCAGGGGGAATTTGTTCGTGCTTTCCGTCAGGCTCCGAGGAAGGAGAGCTCTTTTGCCACTGTGACGACAGGGATGAGGGTACTTTTCTTGGAGGGCTCTAGAGTGGTTCAGGATGTCAGTATTTACTACGGAGGAATGGGACCGACCACCGTTAGAGCTGCCAAAACCTGCGCAGCTCTCAGAGCAAGGTGAGTGTGATATATATTTTTTAACATTCCTCCTTTCTCATTTTCTTTGTGGGTTTTTTTTTTCAACCAGAAAGCACATGCAGTTTCAACACAGCTGAAAAATAAAAACAACCAGATATAATCCACTGAAATGTAAACCATACTTACCCCTGTGTTTCCTTCAGGCCGTGGGATGATGAAACCCTCAGCCGGGCCTATGACATCCTCCTGGATGAGTTGGCCCTCCCTCCTTCAGCTCCTGGAGGAAAAGTAGAGTTTCGGCGGTCCCTGGCTCTTAGTTTTCTCTTCAAATTTAACCTGGAGGTCCTGCAGAAGCTCCGAGAAATGGTAGGACTGTGCAGTGATTAAAATGCACCATGGCAAATACTGCAGGATAGGACACAATAGACAACCAGGCCTTTATTTATTTATTTGTTTATTTATTTTTTTAAAGAATGTGATCACTGATGAGCTACCTGAGGAGATGCGGATCCAGCATTTACCCAGAGTGATCCAACCCAGTCTGCAGGAGTTCCAGGTCGGAAAATAGAAACAGTAATTTTAAGTGTGTCCATTCTCATATCTAAAGAAGAGACAAAGCCGATTGCTTCCTCTTCTCCTTCTGCAGCATGTGTCAAAAGACCAGAGCGACCAGGATCCAGTGGGACGTCCCATCATGCATCGCTCTGCCATCAGCCAGGCCACAGGTGAAGCTGTCTACTGCGACGACATCCCCAGAACAGACGGGGAGCTCTTCCTGGCTCTGGTCACTAGCTCTCATGCACATGCTAAGATCATGTAAGGAGAAAACAAATTTCTGGATTTTTGTGTTTTCCAGCTGACGATCCCTGACCTGCTCCACTCCTTGTTTTAAATGTCTTTTGTCCAACAGAGGGCTGGATGTGAGCGAGGCTCTGCAGCTTCCTGGTGTTGTTGATGTCATCACGGCCAAAGATATCCCTGGGAAGAAAGTGCGTTCAATGTTTGGTTATGATGAGGAGCTGCTTGCTGAGACAGAGGTAGAATATGTGTGTGTGTGTGTGTGTTTGTGAACCTCTTTGTGTTTTCATTGTGTCCATTCTTAATGGATTTTGGGGCTAAACAATCTCAACAGGACTTCCACAGCTGATGAGATTTTGGGGGAATTCTTAAGTGCTGTGAACAGTGAAAATCAGTAAATCGATTCACTGATTGGAAATTATATCTGTGGATGTGTTTTCAGGTGTCGTGCGTTGGTCAGATGATATGTGCAGTGGTTGCTGACACGAGGGCGCATGCTAAACGGGGTGTGGCAGCTGTGAAGATCAGCTATGAAGACCTGCCAGACCCTGTCTTCACCACAGAGGTCTTTGAAGTTCAGCTCTGCTATCACTAAAATAATCCACCAAACTGCAGCATTCACAGAAAAAGTGAAATCTTAAATCTTTTTATTGCTTCATCGTTGTGTCAAATCTTTTCTGTGCATAATTTTGTACACAAAGTGAGACATGCTCTGTGTCTTTTCAGTGTAGATTCACCCTTTAATTTACACTTTTGTTATATCAGGTACAGAATATGTAAGTTTTCATGTTCCTTGAAAATCACAGCTCCTCATGGTGTTTGTCCTCGCTGCCATTCTGTGACAGGAAGCCATTGAGAAGTCATCTTTCTTTGAGCCACGCAGGATGATTGAGAGAGGAAATGTAATTGAGGCTTTTAAAAGTGTTGATCAGATTTACGAAGGTAAAAATCTGTTTGCGTAAGAAGAACATACTACAAATGCTGCCACACATCAGTTTTACAATATCTTTAAATAAATCCTGAGAGATGTTTGTCTTCACCTGACTGTGTTTGCAATTGTTTTCCTCAGGAGAGATTCGAATGGGCGGCCAGGAGCATTTCTACATGGAGACTCAGAGTATGCTGGTTGTTCCTGTCGGTGAGGAGATGGAGTTCAATGTTTACGTCTCCACTCAGTGGCCAACTTCAACTCAGGTACAAGGAGACAGATTTGTTAGATTTGTGTCAGCTCTGGTGACTCGAGGTCTAATTTCCACTTTGACTCAGACCTAGACGTTTTTCACAGGCTCTGTCTTATTTTCCTGACTGCAGGAAGCAATTGCAGAGACGCTTGGCATCCCGTCCAACAGAGTAACGTGTCACGTCAAAAGGATTGGTGGAGCGTTCGGAGGCAAGGTCACTAAAACTGCCATTCTGGCAAGTATCACCTCTGTGGCTGCATGGAAGTAAGTCAATGGGCTGAATTTTCCCCATGACTGAGAAACAGAATCAGAAATTCCTTTTCAGACTAAAGAATAATTATCAATGAAAACATTAACAAAAAAAAAACAAGTGATTTAATATGGGTTTTAATGTATAGTATAAGCCAGTGTGTATTGAAATTCATTTAAATGATAAAAATCAAAGAAAGGCTGGCGGTGATTGTTTTAAATTCCTGTTCAGGACCAATCATTCAGTCCGCTGTGTTCTGGAGCGAGGCGAGGACATGCTGATCACTGGAGGTCGTCACCCTGTCCTGGGAAAGTACAAGGTACAACAATATACCCTGGCTTTCATGTCAGTAAAGTTCTTAAGGAAAATCTTTATCTTTACTACCACTCTGAAACTCCCCCAAATGGGGCATGGAGGGAAATGGCAAATGCCTGAGGGTTCCTGCTGCTCAGCCTCTGCTGAAGTCAGGTGTTTTTTCTGTCAGCAAAGATGCAAAGAAACCCTGATAGTTGATTGCCTCTCATTTCAGGTGGGTTTCATGAATGATGGACGGATCATGGCTGCAGATATCCAGTACTACATCAATGCTGGCAACACTGTGGATGAATCTGTTCTGGTTGGTAAAACAGATTTTACTTGTTTCTTGAAGGTGGCAAATAAGCGAAGGAGTCTTGTGTTTTGCAAATCACAAAAACATTAAATGTAATCATTGATTTTCTTTGTTTTTCAGGTAGTCGAGAAGATTCTGCTTCACATGGACAATGCCTACAACATCCCAAACCTGCGAGGCCGTGCAGCTGCCTGCAAGACAAACCTGCCCTCCAACACCGCCTTCAGGGGCTTCGGTGTGCCCCAGAGCATCATGGTTGTGGAGAACATGGTCAATGACGTGGCTGTGGTGCTGGGACGCCCTGCAGACCAGGTCACAGTCCATCTCGTCGTGCCATGCAATGATGATATTTATCTTGTGAAATAAAAAAAAAGAACATTACGAACAACTTTTCAAAAACAAGAAGTAAGAGACACTGGGTGATATCTTATCTTTAATTAAAAATGTAATTCCCATTTTGAAATTTATTACCAGATTCGGGAGGTGAACATGTACAAAGGCCTGTCAACGACCCACTACAAGTTTGAGTTCAGCCCAGAGAACATGCTGCGTTGCTGGGAAGAATGCAAGGCCAAGTCTGACTACAGCGCCCGCCGCAGAGCCATCGACCAGTTTAACCAGCAGAACCGCTGGAAGAAGAGGGGAATATCAGTCATTCCCATTAAATATGGAATTGCATTTGCTGAGAGCTT
The DNA here is from genome assembly GCF_017976425.1 of Toxotes jaculatrix. NCBI lineage: Eukaryota > Metazoa > Chordata > Actinopteri > Toxotidae > Toxotes > Toxotes jaculatrix. Next base: position 2,125,689 of record NC_054417.1, on the reverse strand, counting down.
CTTAAATCAGGTGTCCGGGATTCAGTTTCTGTTATTCTGAAATTGTTGGATTTCATAAGGATGCATTTATCTACTTTTTGCCCATTACAATATTTCTTAAGTCGTACTGGCTGACATCAGTATGTATCTTTGTGTGACTCTTAGCTGACATGCCATTCCAGCTTTTCAGATGTTACTACATTAGAATTAACAAGTCCTTTCTAAACAGAAGATAATGTATTTAATGTCAGTTGTTAAAAAAAAGTTCACAGAAATGTTTTAACTTGCTGTCTTAGTCATGTCAGTGAACATTTCTCTTCTTTGTTGGTTTGTGTGAAAGGCTGCAGCTCTGGTCCACATCTACAGAGACGGCTCTGTTCTGGTCACTCATGGTGGGACGGAGATGGGACAGGGTATCCACACTAAAATGCAGCAGGTATTATGACACAGCAGTCAGTCAAACCTGAATGGAAGCTGGCGTTTAGACTCTCAGTTTAGTTGTACTCTTTTATAGGTATACGCACACACTTAAGTTTATTTTGACTTGGTCCCAGTGAGAGGGCAGATGGAGAATTTTCTGCCCCAGATACTCACTATATCACCAGATGTGCATTAATCTGCTGAAACCAGCAGAAAGACCAGCGGTCTTTGTAAATTTCTGAGCCTAAGACAATTTTTTTTTCTTTTTTTTTTAGGTTGCAAGCCGGGAGCTTCATATCCAGCCCTCCAAGATTTACATCAGTGAAACCAGCACAAGCACTGTTCCCAACACGTGCCCCTCTGCCGCTTCCTTCGGCACCGACGCCAATGGCATGGCGGTCAAGGTAAAGTCCAGCTTCTGCACAGCTGTACTATATACTGCATTACTGCCGCTGATAACTGTTTGGTGAATGTAATACTTATCGACTTCACAGGAGTGATATGGAAGTGACAGATTAACAATAAAAAATAATATTTGTCTATCATTTCTTATTTCTCTCATATAGAATGCCTGCCAGATTTTGTACCAGCGACTGGAGCCAATCAGGCAGAAGAACCCCAAAGGATCGTGGGAGAGTTGGGTATGATTTGGCAAGCGTAGATTAATCCTGTAGGGCCTCTGGAAGCCTGGGAAAATGCAGCATTTTAATGAAAACCAGCCAAGGCATGAATCTACTGTTTGTCTTTTGTACTCAGGTCCAGGCTGCATTTTTTGAGAAAATCAGTTTATCAGCTACAGGATTCTACAGGTAAGACACATAATCATAATCCTACTGAAATATTTCAGTGAAAAGCCAAGAAACAGTGACAGCTTGTGCCTGTGCGTCCTCAGAGGTCCAGATCTTTACATGGACTGGGACAAGATGGAGGGTCAGCCTTATGCTTACTTCACATTCGGAGCGTGTTTCTGTGAGGTGGAGCTGGACTGCCTGACAGGAGACTACCAGGTCAGAACTCCTTTCATCTTTATGTCAAACATACTTTTCCAGAATTTGTCAATATTAAGATGAGTCTGAGAGAACCATGTGTTTCGTAGGCTGTGAGGACAGACATTGTGGTTGACATTGGCAGGAGTGTGAACCCCTCTGTGGACATTGGACAGGTGAGACCAGTTTGTCACACCTAACCATTTATTTTGCAAGTACCGTTATTTCTTAATAGTTTTACTCAATCCTTTTTATGTCATTTAAATATCATAAAGTGTAATTTGGTAATAATTATAACCTTAAGCTTTCTATCAAATATTTACATGCTTGTAAATAAATTTCAGTCAGATCTTACATTTTGTATTAATCCTTTTCATGCATTTCCTCTTGATTTTCTTCCTGTCTTTCTGTTTCCTCCTTTTTCTCCATCTCAGATTGAAGGAGCGTTCATGCAGGGTTTGGGTCTCTACACTCTGGAAGAGTTGAAGTTTTCCCCCTCGGGGCTCTTGTACACTCGTGGTCCATCTCAGTATAAGATCCCTGCGGTGTGCGATGTGCCACTCCTATTCAACGTCTATCTGCTGTCAGATTCCCACAACCCCCATGCTATATACTCTTCAAAGGTCAGAGGTCATCTTGTACACATGTACACCTTTTCTTTTTTTCCCCTCTTCTTTAACATGTTAAAAGGAGTGCACTTATTCCCAAGATATTTCAAAACAGACATAACATGTGGCATAGAATTGAACAGTAGATTCCTGCTGTGATTGCATCAAACTCCACAGGTGACATTCCCCATAATCCTTTGGCTCTGCAGGGTATTGGAGAACCCGTCCTCTTCCTGGGCAGTTCAGTGCTCTTCGCCATCAAAGATGCCGTGGCTGCAGCTCGCTCAGAGTCCGGTCTAGTTGGCCCGTTTACTCTGAGCAGCCCTGCAACACCAGAGAGGGCCTGTTTGGCCTGTGCCACCCCGTTCACTCAGAAGGTAATGATACTAAAATACTGATGTTCTGACTCAGTAAGTTCGGTGCTAAATATTGTACAAGTGTTTGTGTTTTATCAGCACCATGCTATGATTTGCCCAACGTGGATTTTGCCAGTAGTTCACATTTTTGTTAACAGAAAAATCACGTGGAAGAAAACTCCTGAGGCAGCATCTAGACCTTTAGAAAACACTCTCCACTACTAATAGGAAGTTCTAAAAATGACCAGCGTGCCTTTGCAGTTAATCTGTTTGTTGATGTTTGTTTTCTTTCCAGATTCCAGTCAGCAAACCAGGATCTTTTAAACTGTGGGCCTTAAACATCTAAAATTGAAATTCTGTCTTTTTTCCTTTCTTCAGTGTTCAAATTAAATCTAAACTGTGAAATAATTTGAACTAACAATAATTAACTAATACAGTTATTTTACTCAACCATTCAAGGATTCAAGCGGTTTATTATCATTTCTATTACACATTTACATGTGAATAAAAAGGAAATAGATACTAATCCTTTCTGAACTATTTTTAAAGGTTAATTTTTAATGAACAAATCAAACGTTTTACTGACACCATATTGAGCATCTGTTCTCATTCTGTACCATGTAAATGTGAAATAAATACATTATGGCCTCCTCATTAATGAAATTAAGAAATGACATTCTATAACAAGTGATTTTATCTTTAGTACAAAGACTTTAAGTGTCACAGTAGAGACATAAGCCATAATAAAAGCTGGAAAAATAACACTGATTTGTCTTCTTGTGGACTGAAGATGATCACACATGGATGCACCACGGGGTCGCAGTACCATCCGTCGGAGATGAAGCCTGCAAGAGCGACAGGAAAGGCTGCAAACATTTGGTCTTACCTGCACTTTTTGGAAAAAAGGTTCAACAGGTACATGGAATACTGATGGTTACTGATGTGTTTAATTAATTGATGTGTTTTTTCAGCGTTAACATGGATGCACTTTGACAGCTAGGCAAGGTTTTTCACTTGTGACTTTGTTTAAAAAAACACTGCCAGTATTTGACATAGCTTGCAAGCCTCGTACCATTTTAGTGAACTGGTCCTGACAAGCCATGCGGATCTTCTCAGCCGTAGCAGGGGAGCTCAGAGGGAAAGTGTCCCCCAATCCTCTCTCTTTGCGTGCAGCTGCGATGGCCGCTTTGATGGCAAAGAAAATAGTGGAGCCAAAGAAGACTGGAGGCTCACCTATGCCCTGGAACAAGACATTCAACAGTGCGCTTAAGTTTTCAGAAAGCCAAACTCAAGACTTTCTTTTACTGTTAAGTGGAATTGAATTTAGGAAAAGTTTATAACAACTGTTTAATGCAATAAAAACTAGAAATAAACCTAGAATGATATATTTATAAAGAATTCTTTTTATGTCATAATACACTTGTTCTTGTCAAGTCGTGTCTGTGGGTCTGTGAGGTAGGAAGTTTACTGTACTTTGGACAGGTAGATGGCATAAGGATTTTCTGCATCAGCAAGCAGATGCACATTGAGCTGAGCCGGGACGTCGCAGAGTGCTGGAACCTTGTACTGAGAAGGCCCCCTGGTCATCAGGACTCCATCAGGAGAGAACTGCAGCTCTTCGATGGTGTACAGGCCGACGCCCTGAACGAAACCTCCCTCCACCTGGTAAACAAAACTCACAGGCATGATTTATCCAGAAAACATGTTAATACAGTTCTGTTCTACTCCTGGACATATAACTTAACTTTAGTGATAAATGAACATTAGAATGAGATGCTTTTTAGCAGAAGAAAGGTAAGAATCAGTTAATGTGTCTTTTAATGTTTTTTTATGATGTGTTATTTTATGTCTGACATTGATTTATACAGAAATGGGGCTGAGAAATGTCATTAGTAGTTGATGGACTAGTTAACAAATTACATTTAACTCAAAAGCTCCTGGAACTGTTAGACCAAACATGTGAGCTGATGGTGGTGTTGTACATGTACCTGTCCAATGTCCAAAGCAGGATTGATACTTCTCCCGACATCCATCACGATGTCCGTCCGAATGTTCTGCAAAACAAAACAAAACACAATTCTCTTTTCTATTCAAATACAAGATGTATCTGTATTATATCTCATTTTATATATTTAATAATATGCATGTAAAACATGTCTTATCCTACTATCCCTTTCTTCCCTCTAACATTGCAGTTGTTTTTATCCTGAGGTTACAGAAGCGGCTTTAAAGAACATGGAGCCAAACAGCAGCAGAAAACTTTCTGACTTTGAATACTACTCTTTTTTTTTTTTTGATTTCCAGGAACTGTAAAAAATGTGAATGCCTTGTGATCCCCAGTGAGACAGTCGATCTCAACTTCAGAACAGCAGGCGCCAAAGGTGAAGTAATAGTATGCTTGACCTTCACCCTTCTCCCAGTCCACATCAGTGGGTGGTCCCCTGTAACACACACACACACAAACACACACACAGTATATTTAACACACAACTGCTTAACTTTAACAAAATATCAAACAAACAGAGAGAGATACAGGGCGGCCAAGTTACAGGAAAACAAATTAGACTCATGTGATCTGTACAAATCTGATCTTAATAAATAATTGACTTACATAAAGAATCCCGTTGCAGATAAGCTGATCTTCTGGAAGAAAGCGTCACTGACCTGCAAGGAAATAAATGTCGGCCTTCACCTGCAGAGTCTTATGATCAAATTTAGTTCGAAGGTATAACAGTAACAGAAGTTTCTTTACCTTTTTCAAGATATAAAACGTTTTTTATGTTCCAAACTTGCACAGAATTGCAATAGAAAATAATGTGAGTCGCTTGTGAGTTAGATTAGTTTTAAATGTCTGAAAAATGAATTTGTGCCAGACATGTTTTGCAAAGATTTTTTAAATGAAAATATAGAATTTTCATCTTTCATTTCAGTTGCAGTGTCTGGTTACCCATTGCTTCCATGTGTTTTGGGGATTTTTCTCCATCAGTGGTTGCAGGCGTCTCATCAGCTTCTCACAAGCATCCTGCAGAAAAAAGAAAAAGAAAAGAAAAGAAAAATGACACTTTAAAAGTTTTAGTGAAATCCAGGTTTACGTTCTTACTGGAACCACTGACCAAAGATGACCTCAAAAAAACCCAAATGACTGTTTTTCCCATAAATGTTAAAAATAATAATGGGTTCTTGTACGAATATTATCAGTTGTGCATTCTGGTATGCTTAATTAAGCTGAATCATGTCTTTTTGATTGTTTCTGATTCACTGTTGTTCATGAATAATAATACGTTTGTGTAGTACTAAACAGTGCTTTGCATATCAGATTAAAATGAAGAAAAGACTAAAACCATTTTTCCAAATTAAGCAGATGTATCCACCTTCACAGCCATGCCCACAGCATCGGTGCCAAAGGAAGCAGCTGATGGTGCTGCGTTGGGAACGTTTCCTGTACATGTTTCTTTGATGAAGATGGAAGACATTGGGACCTTGAGGACGCGACTCGCTATCTGTAACATGAGGTGAGAGGGCAGGTAAACTAATTTCATGTCATTTCTTTACTTCATATAAAGGCCTACCTACAGGGTGAATTAGAAAAAGGGAAGGCTTGTAAATTCAAAAGCCTAAATCTCACCTGTATGGCCTTGGTGTTGATGCCCTGACCCATCTCTGTCCCTCCATGTGTTACCAGCACTGAACCGTCTTTGAAGATGTTCACCAGAGCCGCACCCTGAAAAACATGAATGTCTTATGTGTTTTAAAAAATTAGCTTTGGAAAAGTGGAATTGCCACAAAACTGGCAGAATTCTCCACAGGCTTTAAGAAAAAAAGATGTTGCAGAACTGAATAACATCAAATCAACACTCACAGACTTGATCAAAGTCCTCACCTGGTTATAGAAACCTTTGGAGAAGCCAACTCCAAATTTCTGCGGCACAGCAGCGATGCCTCTCTTCTTCCAGCGGTTGGAGGAGTTGAAGACTTGGATGGCTTGGAGCCGATCCTGGTAGTTAGCCCTCTCCAGACACTCGTCCCAGCAGCGAACCATGTCGGTGGGGCAAAAGGGCTGCTTGTAGTGGGTGTAGCACTGCTCCTCCCTGTACATGTTTATCTCTCTGACCTGGAGGAGGAAATGACACAGCAACTAATGCATTGATGTTGAGGGAGTTAGTATCAAATTGTGGTACAAACAAAAACCTTGGCCTCATACTGGCAACGTATTTCCTCATAGAATTCTTCTTGTATGCAAGGTGTAATCTGTAATCTGTAAAATCTGTAATCAGAGGTCATCTGATTATAGATCAACATTATGCTGCTTTATAATTGAGCCTGGTCCGTCCGTTTTCATATCTTTACAGTGATACTGTGCAGAATAAATGTTCTCACTGACAGATTGTGATTTTTTTTAATGTGCAGATCTGGTGACTAAAAAAAAAACATCTTCCAGCAAAATGAGCTCCTTCAACAACCGATTTACTGATTTCTCCCTTGTTAAAATCGCTTTAGAAAACAGAAACCACGGGCCACATCCCAGTGACCTCTGACCTTTTCTGGAGGCAGGCCGCAGCGAACAGCCACCTCATGCAGGACGCTCTCGATCACCGTGAGACCCTGAGGCCCACCAAAGCCACGGAAGGCCGTGTAGGACGGCAGGTAGGTTTTACACACCACACCCCGACCTCGCAGGTTGGGGATCTTGTAACCATTGTCCATGTGGAGGACAGCTTTGTCCATAATCTGAAACAGACAACAACAAGATTACAAAGTTAAAATCCCTTTTTCTTATACAATGATTGATTTGAAAAATCAGAGGTTCAGTTTAATACTGGGTCAGTAGATTGCACTGATTGATTATTATTAAGGGTTTCTTATTAGTGTTTCAGCCAGACAGTGTCTTGTGACTCTTTCAGGTGATTTATATTTAATAAAGATAAGTGGATGTGTGGTTGACAGACTGTCCGTGTCCGAGAAACAAAGCTCTCTGTTAACGCACGAATGCCGACTCGTCCAGTGTGCATCCTCCGTTGCTGTAGTAAATGACGTCTGCTGCTACAATTGTGCCGTCGTTGTTGTATCCAACCTGCAGATGGAACAGAGCAGGTCACTGCGAGTACATACGGCATCACAATATGTTTAAATCCAGTGGTTCAGCTCTCTTATTTGTTCAGTAGGTGTCAAAACTTATGAATGAGGTGGGATTTAAATCTCTACAGCAAAGATCTACCTCTAAATTCTTCAGTCTTAGAGTCTTTTTTCTAAATTGAATAAAGTGTTTCCAGAGGGGCAAGTTGTTTTTTTTTATTTTATGTTTATCTTAGTTTCTCTTATTTTTCTCCTGGTTTCTACTACATTTCACTTAATGCAAATAACAACCACACAACTGTAAATCCATTTTAAAAAATGTAATAATAATAATTCTAATGTAGTGTATCTCCCTTTATCACCCAGTCAAAACATTACATGTTTCATTATTACATAAAAGTGTATTAAGGTGATTTTAAAGGATTTGATGTAAATATTATACCTTGTACTTTCCGAGGAACGGGTGTCTGCCGCTGGTGATCAGCATGTCATCGCCTCGCTCCAGGCAGCAGCGCACAGCCCTCCCAGTCCTTGAAAATAGTACAGAAATCCCTGTGTTATCATGTCCTCTGGGTTTTACACAGGGAGAATGTCTGTTGCACATTCATAAGCCCAGTCAGGTTGTCTTAATTTAACGTTTCTTACTTGTGTGCTGCGACTGCAGTGATGGCAGAGAGGGCGGCGATCTTCATGACCTTTCCTCCAAACCCTCCGCCCAGCCTCTTCACGTGACAGGTGATTTTGTTGGAGTCGATGCCCAGCGCCATCCCCACCAGCTCCTGGTGCAAAGAGAAAAAAAAGGTATGTCACTGTTGAAAATGCAGAAGTCATAATGAACCATAACAGGAAAAACCATGACTTGATTTTTTTTATCTCTGACCTGAGTGAAGGCAGCGTGCTGAGTGGACACAAATAAATCCATCTCTTCATTTTCTCCTTTGGGAACAGCGATCAGTCCCTGAGTCTCCATATAAAAATGCTCCTGGCCGCCCATATAGATCTCATCTGCAGACAGCATCGCATATTAGACCATAAAGAGCAGGAAGGCATTTTTTTCTATGTAGGATTTTATACATTCTTGTGAAGGTGGTTTACCTTCCAGAATATGTTCAGCAGTCTTTAAAGCCTCGTCCACATCCCCTCTCTCCACCTTCCTCTTGGGTTCAAAGTAAGACTTGTGCTTTATGGCATCCTGGAGGATTAGACAGGACAAACAGAGTTAAAGTGAAGACTCTTCATTGCCTTCACAAACCCTTAGATAATAAATAGGACTTTGGGAAAGTGAATTGTTGACTGAAACAACTGTTTTCCACATTTCCTAAACTCGACCTCTATGGTGAAGAAGACGGGCTGAAGGTCCTGGTAGGTGACCTGGACCTTCTGAGCTGCTCGTCTGGCCTGTTCCCTGCTCTCTGCCACCACGGCACAGATGATCTGACCAACACAAAGCACCTGCAAACAAATACATGATGTATAATCACAAATACAACAATACAGCCTGCATACTTGTGTGAATTAGACTGAAATATTGTATATCGGCTATAATTTGTTTTTATTTGTTGGTTGGTATCATCTGTTTTAAATATTTGTGGTACATGACATTTTCAGCACCTCTTCCTCTATGAACAGCTCCTCTGGGTTGTTGAACCAGAGTCTGCGGTTTGCCCCGGGGACATCTCCAGCTGAGACAAAAGTGACCACACCGGGCATTTTCAAGGCCTCTGATGGGTCAATGTTACTGGCTCATGAAGAAAACACAACACTGATGGTTAGACCAGGAGATAAAGCTACACAAGGGTTGTTTTATATATTTTGACATGATTTAATAAGACAGAGTAGGTGTCCTGTAGTCCTTCAATATGACCACTAGAGGGTGTTATGCCACCTTTATTCAGAGCACTAAAGCTTTGACAGATAGAGAATGCTACTGACATGATTTTGGCGTGGGCTCTGGTGCTCGTCACCATGAAGATGAAGAGCTCTCCCTCGACAGGTGGCAGGTCGTCGTAGTACTTGGCTTCACCTGTGGCTTGCTGGAAAGCAGACTGATGCATGCTGGGACGACCCACGGGGTCAGAGGACGGCTGAGCCACTGATACGAGCTGTGGATGAAGGGGGACGGATGGTCTGACAGCTGATTTGTTGGATCAGATGAATTCCACAGAGAAACGAGTTACATGGAGCTAATGCAGCACAGAGGAGGCTTTGTGAGATTCTGTGCAGCACCCAAACAGCGTTTTCATTTTTATTCTCAGGCTGACGTGATGATCGCCATGCTGAATTTTACAGTTGCATGATTCTCTGGCCAAAATGGACAAAGACATCAGACTTTGGTGTTGTTTTTGTGCTGCACTGGTGGTTTTGGCCTCAGCGGTGGACATTGGGTCCTTGGTGTGTTAAAAGGATTTTAAAAGAGTAAAACAAAATAAAATGAAAGGTAAAAAATAAGCAAAAGGATCTATGTGCAAATGTTTAGCTCTGCAGTCTAACCTGGTAAGACTGTTGACCCTGTGGCACTTCATTCTTGAAGGGCTTGAGTGCGCTGAGATACTCCAGGGGAAGATCAGTGTCTGAAACACCCTGAAAGGTTGTATTCAAATTAATAACTACTGTTGTATAAGTTAAAGTGTTTAAACATATGAATACTTGGTCGTTATTTAGAGTTTTCCCACCCTCTCTGTCATCTCCAGGACAACTTGCATGTAAAACTTGAAGAAGAAGCTGATGGCGAGGCTCTTGCGATACTCTGCCCTCCCTCCGTGGATCGACGGGGAAACGTCCACGTCTTCCTTTAGCAAGCGGCAGGCTTCAGTGAGGAGATCCTCCACCCACGACCTGAAGGACATCAGAGTAACTTCTCTTGCAGCCCTGAATAAATACTCTGCACGCAATTTACTGAAGGTAAATGAGTCAAAATAGCGTTTGCAGCAAAATCTAAATTTGGTTCTTTTTGATATGAACCATCTTGTTTCTGTATCTGCTTTGTTTTGGCTGCTGGCTAATTATCAGCTTCCATATGACAAACGGAGCTGCGAACATACCGTCCAATGAGCTGCTGGCACGTCAGTCTGGGTTTGACCAGAGTCGATCCAACTCCACCGTAGTAGATGTTGAGGGACTCCACGATGTTGGTTCCCTCCCTAATGGCCACCTTCATCCCAGCATTCACAAAGGAGAAGGCAAACTCTCTTCTCTGGGCCTGTCGATACCCAGCTACAAACTCCCACTGAGGACACAACAGAGTCACACGCTGTCAGGTAAAGGAATCTATGCATCATCAATCCATAAGCCATGAACTAAAACCTCTTTCAGACTTGCAAAGTATACGTTTGACCTCTATGCTCAGAATATAAGCATCAGCTAAATGTGGAATATGCGAGCTGTGAATATTGAAGCAGCACGTCTCACAGGTTTGGAGAAGGGAATGTCGATGGACAGCAGGACTTCATTAGGCCTGAGGGCAGTTTTTCCAAAGTCAGTGAAGAGTTTTTCGTTCAGGGGAACGCTCCTCATCCCGTCTGAAGATAAACACAAAAAAACATTTAACTCTACAAACTTTTTCTGGTCCTGTCTGAAGACAGACAGCTAACCAGGCCTGAGTCAACACAGATTTTTACTGTGATTTAACCTGGTTATCAGAGGGTTGTAAGTTACCAGCGCAGGACAGTTAGACGTGTGTTAGATCCATCACTAGTCACTGAATTTAAAACAGGATTATAACAAAAAAAACATTTCAAGCCACTTTACCTGCGGAGATGACGTGCAGAGAGCAGTCCAGAGCAGCCAAAGCACTGCTGAGGTCGTATTTGGGATTGGCACTGAGGAGATTCCCACCAATAGTCTGCAAAGACAATTTTAGATCAGTGAAAATTAGTTTAGTTAAAAATGAATCATGAATTTATGTAATAGTGTGAAGTGGATTTGATTGTATGATTTGTTTTCGGTCTTTGTTAGTCATGCTTAGTTGTGGCTAGTAGTCTCTATCAGCGTGATGTTATACTGATGTTGAGTTATTAATCAATACACAAAAACCTGGTGAAAACCAGCTTTTGCAGCAGTTGCCTTGATTTGAAATAGTGGGCCTACCGCCATGTTGCGTATCTGTTTCCCTGCCAGACACTGAAGAGTCTGCAGTATCACCCGGTATCCTCTGGTTCTCTCCTCCTCCATCTTCACCACGGCCTTCTCCACCTCCTCCTTCAGCGTGCTGAGGCTGCAGGCAGCTCCGATTGTCAGACCTGCAGGACAGGTGAAGAGGACAAGTGGGTACAATGTGGGGAGACAAAAGCTTTGCTGTCCCACCACTTGTTATATTGTTCTTGTGATCCATGTTCTTAAGTGTGTGAATTAACTGTAACATGAAGGCAGTGAATGATCTCCCTCAGGTTATAAAGTGGACGTTGGTGGTAACTTTAAATACAAAAGATGAATTTAAAATGATTTTTTTACCTGAACAGAGAAAATCATTGGTAAGTTCAGGTAAAAATCACAATTTGCCTGGTAACAGTCCAGAGAGGGCCAACAACAGAGAGCTGCGCTTCAACCAACCATTCTTCCCCCAGGTCACAGCCCTGAGCTCAGGGATCCTCCCAGCGTAGACCACCAGAGGATGATGGACTCCTTTTAGAAGCATCTTTGGCCCTGGTAAGAAAGACGAGTAATGACTGGTTTAAATCTGGCAACACCATTGTTGTTGAGTGGTAAAGTCTGTATGTTTGTACCGATGCTTGTGTTGCCAACGATCAGTGGAGCTGAGGGGTGTTCGGCTTTCAGCTCCAGGAGATGCGACAGCTCAGAAGGAGCTACACAATTCACTCGCTGTCCTTGGAAATACAAAGCATCTCTGCTGAGTTTCTTCTCCATAATCTGCAACAAAAGGAAAAATCCACCGATTACTGAAGTTTTTTCATTTTTATTCTTTTCCTCTCAAGTCTACGAGGTAACATATTTAGTATAATTTTCCTTTCTAGTTCAAATAAATAGGAATTACCATCAGCTCTGGAGGGAAGATAAGATCTTGAGAAGGATCCAGAGGTAAAAAATCATCCACTGGGAAAAGTTCCTGTGAGATCTGACAAACAAACAAACAAACAAGCTGTAGAGCTAGGAATCCAGGGAAGCATGTTTAATGTTTCAAGTGATGAACGTTTTTGGACTCACATCACTTTCCTCACTGCTGTTGGTTTTACTGCCATTTGTTCCATTTTCCATGCAGCATTTTCCTCCTCCTCCTCCTCCATTTTGGCAGCAGCCAGATGTCTTCTGAAAAAATTTATTTCACTAACCGTTATTTCACCATCATCCCGTAATCATGGTGTGATCATGACTCATATATCATCGCAGTTATGCAAGTTATTATATTTTAGTGTTGTATTTTTTGTACCATACGGATCAGTGGAAAAACTGGGCATAAGTGATGGACACAGGTCCCCTCAACACCCACCTCACTTCCACAAAAAGTCTTAAATCCATCAATTATTGGCCTGTAGCCTGTGCAGCGACAAAGATTCCCTAGACAACAAAACCAGAAATTGTCTTGAGAAGCAACAAATAGTGCTTATGACAGTTTTACGCATTTTCTACATGTATACACGTGTATACAGTGGCTTGTCAATCAGTCTTCAATTGTTTTTACCTCCAAGAGCTTCCCTGATGTCCTCCATGTTCGGCTGAGGTTTGTTCCTCAGCAGTGTGTACATGGACATCACCATCCCTGGAGTGCAGAAGCCACACTGGGAGCCATGAGCCTTTGCTATTCGCTCCTGCAAGTCAGGGGAATGAAAAACAAACAGGCGTAACGTTTCTCTCCTGATGGATTACAGTAAAGAAAAAATAAAATAAAATAAAATAAAATAAAATAAAATAAAATAAAATAAAATAAAATAATATGAGTGATGTGTTACCTGAACAGGGTGGAGTTTGGTTTTGGTGCTGCCGACGCCTTCAACCGTCACCACAGCAGCACCGTGCAGGGTGACGATTGGCTGCAGACAGGCGTTGACAGTAAAGTGTCTGCATGGTTCAAAGGTCATGGATTTTTTTTTTCAGCCTCAAACTTTAAATCCAAACTAGTTAAGATAATTGAATAAAACGTAAACATTTTTACTGGTTTACAGCCAGGTTCAACAAATGTGTTTAAAACAAAAATAAAATACAGGTAAAATCACAGAGTTACATGTGGTGTAAAATCACTGAACCCTCTCAAATCAAGAGATGTAACACCTAAGATTATAAATCTGCATATTCATTGTGTTGTGAAAGTACAAAAGGATACACAACTTTTTCCTGGCTGTGGTTGTATCTGGACACCATGACAGTGCAGGCTCCACATCCTCCTCCTCCACAGCCGTACTTAGTCCCAGTCAGACCAGCTGGTGAACAGGACAGGACAGGCCGGTCATTGCATGTGAATAATAGCTCAGTAATAGTTCATACAAGTCACCTCTCTGTGTCAAACTCAGGAAACAGTTGCCCCTAATTTTATTCTTAATCTGAGTTTTAACATTATGGTTTTATGATACATGAATACAGGTGTTTTCTGGCTTTATTCTGAAATGGCTGAAGAACAGATTGAAATAAAAATCCACCTTTTCTCCTCAGGAAACCGAGCAGCACCTCCTCTGGATCTGCATTCTTCTGAACAACCTGGAAGAAATGAAGGAAAGAGGAAAGAAAGAAGGGAGTAGAAAAGGAAACAAAGGAAGAGAAGACATCAAGTACGTAAAGAAGATAATACACAAAAAAATTACAGTAAAAGAAAAAAGGCTGATTCTGATTCTGAAATCTTAAAGAAATAGAGCCAAAATAGAAGATCTCAAACGAAGAGTCAAAGAGGAAAAGCAAAACATTAAACTTCACATTAAAGTCATTAATGTTCCTGTGTGGGTTTCAAAGCAACATCAGAAACCATCAGAGAAGAGCTGTGTGAGCATCAGGTGACTTTCATGCATATACATATAACCAGAGGGTCATTTAACTCAGTTGTGGTTAAATAACCTCTTTGTTATTATAATGGATCGCAGTGTGTAATGTGGTGTGTGTGATGGGTCACAGGTGGAGCTGCAGTCTGCTGACTCTCATGAGCTCAGCGCTCTTTAATGGCATCTACTCAGCCCCATACTAATATATAATCAAATCAATGGCCTTAAATCAATGATATTTAATGAGATAAAGGAGGGACTGATGAAACAATAAAAGATTAATAGGTTAATTAATAGCTAACCCAAATAAATTGTGGAATTTGTGAACTTCACTGAACAAGTCTTTAAAGGAATCTTTCAGTGCTTTTAGAAATACGTTTATTAGCTTTTCTTCAGAGATCTAGATGATAAATATATCTCTCACATCTGTGAGCTCAGCTTATCTTAGTATGAGACTTCAAAAATACATTTAAACCAATGTTACAAGGAGTTGAAACACAGTGATTAATGGCTGTGGCCCTTCCACAACTGGCCAACAATATCCAACACCACAAATACTGTATAAAAACAAATGTCAAATGTACATTTCTTAGTCACACACAAGGTCAGCTGACCATAGTTTTTTAACCTTTAAAGAAAATAAAATAAATAGTAAATTCACGGATTACACTGACAGCAAACTGATGGAAGTGAACAGGTCAATAAATGTTCTCACCTTTTTGCCATTGACAAAGAAGATCAGCTCACTTGGTGAAGACATGCTGAGGAGAGCAAAGTGTCGCCAGCCGACAGGCAGGTCAGTCTGAAACCTCAGCCTTGGGTTGTCATGTACCAAATCATATTGCTTCATGTCACATGTTCTTTAGGTTGACAAATCAATCGGTTCAAGTTCCCAGAGCCTGACAGCACAAGTGCAGGTACAGCATGTTTGCTCTCATGACATTTGTCTTTATTGTTCAGATTTAGTGTTTTGGTTCTGATTCAGTCTGGAGAACCATTGATTTACACCTCGTAATTTCCTCTCTGTCCTCTTTCCAGTCCTGTTTAATGTAATGGTAACTCTCCATTGAATAACTGGTTGTGCTGGATGATACCTGACCGGCCTGCCAAATCTTCACAAATCGTCCTTTACGGTTTCCCTGAATCCAAGGTGAATTGTCTTGATTTGTCCAGCCTCTCGATAATATTCGAGGAGAATAGAGATCAGGATCAAATTCTCATATTTGTCAGGCTGAAACCAGAAAATCTGAATTTTAAAAATTCAGTATAACTTCAGTTATCTCCAGAAATGTTAACTACACTGATCACACATCAAGACATACATCGAAAAGTTAGAAGAGAAAACCAGTTCATCACAAAATAGGAAAAATCAAAGGCTATAGACTGTAATCATTAAAACTGTAATCATTAATAAATACATGAATGTATCTACATTTCAGACTGTCTGTTGGGGAAAAAAAACAATATGTCTGAAAATGTCAGCAAGGATCCTGGGACATTATAATGAGCATTTTCAGTACTTCTTCAGTTCTTCTCATTTTATACACCAAACAATCAGATAATAAAGATAAAGTTATTGTTGTTTTTTTTTTTTTTTTTAATTTTTTGGTCAAGCGGAAATCCCCGTCAAATCACGCATGCGCGGCGGGCGGAGCCTGCGGAGGTCCTGACGGGAAGGTCTTTTTGTTTGGGCAGCTGAGAGACTCGACACTTCGTTTGATTCCCCTGGTTAACAACCGTTTTTTATCTGCATTAATTTCGGTGAGTGCCTGCATTTCCACTCCCTTCCTGTTATCTCACAACTTAACTCTCTCGTAGAGACGCTGATGTGTCAGGCTGGGAGGCAGAAAGCACCTATTTTTACCTGGGAATGTTGCCATCGTGGGCGCCGCTGGAGGGCGAATTTTGGTTTCCTCCGGTTCGGGTTGCTAGCTTAGCATTAGCCTCCTTGCATCGCGCATATGTACACAATCTCTATATGTATCCGAAATCTGTAATGACATTTCGTCAACAGGTTGCGTTTAAGGACAGGTTAGCTCATCACGGTGGGTTTCAGGGTACAATCAGTGCTTTAGCCATTAACCAAACACAGTTAGATCTTCAGCTAGCGGGCCCGGCTAACCAGCGCTGGCTCGGCGCATGGTGAGGCCCGGAGTTAGCTACTGCTAACATACAATTAGCTAACTGTAAGGTGAGATAATCCCCATCAAATCTAAGTTAACGTGTATTCTTAAAATTTCAAAGAGTGTTACGTTTTTTCTGTTTCATGGTCACACTTGTTTTATATGTATTGTATAACCTTAAATGTCTGATTAATCAAACCACCCAGCACCCACCAGCTCCATTGTACCTCCTGGTATTGTCTTTTGTTTTTGTCTTCCGTTGCTTTTATCTTGGCATTTAATAAATCTGTGTTCTGTAATTTGTCGAAGGTCGGAAATTAACGTATTTACAATCCCACGAACGGCTTGCTTTTACTTCACATTATAATAGGGGATTGAAAATTCATAAAAGTCTTTAAATTCAAGAGGCTTTAGAAGGTCTACACTTTGAAAATTCTCTTGTCTACTGTGGATCATAACATAATTTATACATTTTATTAAATGTGATTGCAGGCTGTCACAATACCGTATCTTTAAACTAAAAGTAGGATTCTTTGAGCAGCATGAGTTTTCAAATTGCATTCTGTGTGGTGGTACGAAGTCTTAGATTCAACTTGGGAAACCCTACCCATAACTTTGTTTTGGTTTGTTTTCATTTGCAAAATAAACTTCTTTTATGTGTGTAATTTCTATTTTTCTTCATTTTGTATCATTGCAACTTTATTGTCAAACTTGAGTTATGTAAGAATAATTCACAGTGTTGAACTCGACGCATGGACATGGAGCTCGCCCAAGTTACACCCAAACCAGGCGGTACAAAACATAATTAAAGGGAACGCTGTGTACTGTTCACTCGTGTGTTAACATGTAATCTGCACAACTTGAGTAAACATTAACTATCTGTGTTTTATCCTTTTCAGGGTGTCTTTTATGAATAATCAAAAGCAGCAAAAGCCAACGCTAACCGGCCAGCGTTTCAAAACGAGGAAAAGAGGTCGGTGTCATCGCTGCTTCGTTTCTTCTGCTTTGTGTGTCTAACTATGCACAAATCTCGCTTCGTCCCCAGGTTTTTTTTTCCCTAAATCCAACACGTGTGTTTTCTTTTTTCTTCCCACAGATGAAAAGGAGAGATTTGACCCTACTCAGTTTCAAGAAAGTATCGTACAAGGCTTGAATCAAACTGGCACTGATTTGGAAGCGGTTGCAAAGTTCCTTGATGCCTCTGGCGCCAAGCTTGACTACCGCCGGTATGCAGAGACACTCTTTGACATCCTGGTGGCCGGCGGGATGCTGGGTGAGTTGTCATAAGAAACTAGTTATTAACACATGTGCGTGTTTTAACTGATGTCTGTAAATCTGGAAGAGATTTGTAAATGCCTTGAATAATAGATCAAATTCGAGACCTAAGCTTGTTCCCAACAGAGTGCAGACATATGAAGTTAGACATGCTGTTTGAATTATGTTAGTTTTACTTGTGAATCACAATATGGGTGAGAAGTTAATGCAAGGAAAATAGTTTCAGGTTTAAACTAATACATATTTTTTGCAGTATTCGACGGAGTAATATTTTGATCTTGCATGTAGAATAAGTATGAACCAAAAGAAAACATTTAGAAGTGTCATGTTTGCAGGAAGTTAACAGTCTATGCAGTTCCTTTTTTTTTTTTTTTTTTTTTTTGACTTGAATGGTTGCTTTTATATTCTGTCATTCAGCCCCAGGCGGGACTCTGTCTGACGACATGACCCGCACTGAGTTCTGCCTCTTCACGGCACAAGAAGACCTGGAGACGATGCAAGCATATGCTCAGGTAAAAACCAGTCACATTTATTAAAGAGAAGACAACACTGATCCACATCTGAACCATCTCAAATGCAAAACAAAGGCCAAGAAACTCTTGACAGGATGTTTTTCCCATGCGATTAAACTTTTAGTTGAGGTTGTTTTTCTTTTTCTTGCCCAAAAAAAAAACAGGTTTTTAACAAGCTGATCAGGCGCTACAAGTACCTGGAGAAGGGTTTCGAAGAGGAGATCAAGAAGGTGAGGGTTTGAACAGCAGAGCAGGTGTTGAATGCTCTGGCACAGTATTTTTAAACCTGTCGTGCCGGTTGGATGTGTCTCAGTGGTTGTAACTTATCATTGTCAACATTTTAAGTGTTTATCGTGTAGCACTGTGAGGATTACAGGGATATGAACCACTTGAATTTGCCTACAGTCAAATCACAGGTCTAGATTCACGCTACCGCTGCAACTCAAACACACAACAAACCTGTGTGTGTGTTTCTGTCCCTGTAGTTGCTGCTGTTTCTAAAGGGGTTCACCGAGTCTGAGCGCAACAAACTGGCCATGCTGACCGGTATCCTGCTGGCCAACGGCAACATATCAGCCTCCATCCTGAGCAGCCTCTTCAACGAGAACCTCGTCAAAGAGGGTGAGGACACATTTATTTTTAGAAAAGATGAGACATTATCCTTGTTCTCCACAGGCAGCGGTGTGCACTTTGTCTCAGGTCAGACTTTAGCAGAAACCAAACTTGTCATGTCTCTGTCCAGGAGTATCTGCAGCCTTCGCTGTCAAGCTGTTCAAGTCATGGATCAATGAGAAGGACATCAACTCTGTTGCTGCCAGTCTCCGCAAAGTGGGCATGGACAACAGGCTGATGGTAAATGAACTGTTATAAATCAAAAATGGTTTCTAAAATCCTCCCTGCTGGTGTTCGATGCACCTGGTTTATACGTGAATTAACTTTGACCTAAAATATCTCGGCCTCCCAGGAACTCTTTCCTGCCAACAAACGGAGCTGCGAGCATTTTTCTAAGTACTTCACCGACGCCGGGCTGAAGGAGCTATCCGACTTTGCCCGAAACCAGCAATCCATCGGCGCCCGCAAGGAGCTGCAGAAGGAACTACAGGAGATGATGTCCCGTGGTGACCCTCAGAAGGAGGTGAGACTGCCAAGATTAACCACTAAAGCTTTCCTCTAGGATCACAAAACAAGGCTGCTGCTGCTGCACAACTGCAGCACCAACAGTACTGCTAGGTGGTACTGCTGATATTTCTCTGATGTTTGGTGGCCGATTAGAAACTCTAACCCGGTGATGTTTGTCTCTCTGTGCGTTCAGATTATCGCCTTCACCAGGGAGGAGATGAAAAAGGCCAGCCTCTCTGAGCAGACCATGATTGGCATCATCTGGACCAGTGTAATGAGCTGCGTGGAGTGGAACAAGAAGGAAGAGCTGGTGACCGAACAAGCCATCAAACACTTGAAGGTGTGACACATGTTTAAATGTATTTCCTGGAGATAGTGTTGAATAAAGCATTTCAATCCATCAGTGACAAAATAGAGAAAATATGCACATGTTGATTCTCAGGGGTTGGGCAATAAGTTGCTCTGCAGATTCTGACAAGTCTGAAAATGAAAAGGGCTAAGCTTTGAAAATGATTTAGTTTAGTTTCATTTGTCTGCTGCTGTAAAGGATTAACTGTTCTGTAAGAAATCACTGCACTAGATCTGTTCTCTAATAACTTTCATATTTTTTAACATGCTGTTTACAAAGTTTAAAATGTTTTACTGATGTAGAACTTGGATAGATCCTGAAATTATTTTAAAAAGTTATTCTGAGAAGTTGAGACATTGAAATGTAATTAATTACAAAGAAGTGTGACCTCAGAGAATGAAATGATTCTGTGAAACGTGAGGTTGTGGGCTCGATAAGAGTCCTGCTACACTCTGCAGAGCTCAGACTGCAGGCGCCTGTGCCAACTTGTCTTGCTGTTGAAGAATTTGTGCTGTTAACGTGATGCTCATGGTGCAAATATCTACCAGATCCACCCGAAATAGATACAAGAACAATCTCTCTCTAGTAAAACTGCATTAGTTAAAAAGCTGCAGATGAACATTCAGCTGCTCCTGCTGTTATTAAAATCTGAATGCACCAACAAGCTTTTACTACAGGCATGATAGCTCCTCAGAGAGCCAGCTGAGTGCACCTCCATCTCCCTCCCGTAGAGGAGAGCTGTTTTCTCTGCGGTAGCCTTATTTATGTCTCTCCTCCTTGCAGCAATACAGCCCTCTGCTGAAAGCCTTCACCTCCCAGGGTCTGTCCGAGCTCAGCCTGCTGCTGAAGATCCAGGAATACTGCTACGACAACATCCATTTCATGAAGGCCTTTCAGAAGATCGTGGTGCTCCTCTACAAAGGTTGGCATCACGTCCACAGAGGAACATTCGGCTACATCGATGCCAAATTACATGATATAAACTATCACTGACAGTTTGTCTCATTTTGTTTTAGGTTTATGAAAGTCCGTTCACTTTTAACGCTGAGAAGTACGAGGTCATTTTTCAACATTTCCTTGACCTTAAACTGTTGTACCTCTAATGCTTGGTGTCATTTTTTTTTTTTTAACGAAACACCCGAAAGTCTGGCTTGTTGTTGCCCTTTCACGCACAGCTTGAGCTTCTGATTGGTGTGCTGAAAAAGCTACACCAGTGATTAGATGTAAACTGAAGCTCACTTTTAAATCAAATGAAGTATAACCCTTCAAAACTGGGTCCGAGTCACAAGCAGTATTTCCCACCAAGCATCAGTTAACTGTTTTTTTTTTTTTTTTTTTTTTTGTTTTTTTAAGAGATCCATTACAAAGGCATATTTCAGGCATTTTGAGCGTATGCTTTGACATTGTCTGCTCTCCTGCACAGCGGTGACACTTTGCTTTTCCTCCTCGCAGCGGATGTGTTGAGCGAAGAGGCCATACTGAAGTGGTACACCGAAGCCCACCTTGCCAAGGGGAAGAGCGTTTTCCTCGAGCAGATGAAAAAATTTGTTGAGTGGCTGAAGAATGCAGAGGAAGGTAAAAAAAAAAACACACACACACACTCCACCCGCGGGCAGTAAATGTCTCTCACAGCAGATGTTTTGACTTGACAAAGCAGGAAAAGCAAAGGTAGAACTATTCCCAGTGATTTCTCCTGCTGTTGTGCGTCAGTGAGTCGGTTCAGCCTTTATTAGAGTATTTTAGAAGTCTGAATATATGTTTGAGGTAGGTGTGGGACAGCAAGTCGTGGTATTTTTTCCCATTTCCTTGACTAGTCATTCGGTGAAATGTCCTGAAATGTGGAAAATCACAGTTTAACACAGGCACCAGCTGCCTAAAACCTTTACATTTATTTTGTTTTCTGAGCTCCTCAGTTGAAGATTTGCCTTTTGTGACCGTGAAGTGAATATTTTTGCGGTTATTCACACAAAATTGACAAATTGAAGGCCTGACCCTGGGCCTCAGGACATTTTCTTTCTTCACTGTTGTCCATTGAGAAAAAATAGTTGTCAGATTAATTGGTATTCTAAACCATTGCTGCTTGCAGCTCCACATTCAAACGCTATATTGGACTCAGAATTATTAATACGATGGCAGAATTTGATTGACTTTATTTCCTTATATTCTCTCTCCAGAGTCAGAGTCAGATGAAGAGGAGGCAGATTAAAACCTCTATCGCCAGATGAGCTTTTTTCTTTTTTTTTCTTTTTCTTTTTTTTTTTTTTTTTTTACAAGTAGCAGCAGGAGCAGTAGAATGTCTTTTTCCTTCTTTCTCTACTACCTCCTGTTACTTCTTTAACCCCAAACACACACACACACACACACACTCTCTCTCACACACACCCTTCCACCACTCAAAAACATTTAAATGTTATTTAAACAAAATAAGAAAGGGCTCAGTCCTTATTATTCGTAAAATGTTTGGTGTGTCAGCTGACAGTGGAAGAGGAAAACTATGGATACTCCCCTCTTTTTTTAATTTTTTGGTATTATTGTTGTAATGCCTTCTGTAATTTGGATATAAAACATTCCATGTGATCTCGATGGCCGCCGCTTGGATGAATCTGAACGGGAATTTGGTCAAAATTCAAGTTTGCCTTTCTGCCATGCGACTACGAGGCTGACAAAAATGTTGATGCGATGCAGCCAAAGTTTTTTCTTTTTCTTCTTTGTTTCGCCCTTCTCCTTTTTACTTTGCCCAGCTCATGTTTTGCTCTCGAACTTCACCTTCTCTCTTGACTTTTGGGTAAACCTGTACCGCGTGTCGAGGTCACTCTGGTCAGTCCGTCAGAAGACGCACACCCCTGTAAGATGCCTCGCCAGCTAACTGATTATTATTGGTTTCTACTTTCTTTAATCTGAGATAAACTGATTGACTTTTTTATGAAATAAAGATTATTGAAATGGTTCTTCCTGTGTGGCTTTTCTCTTCTTGATGATATTCTCATTTTCTCTCTCCTCTTTTGTATTTAGATGGACCCAAAGACCTAAAGGATTTTGTAAGGCTCCAACAGACTGAAAATAGTCTTATATATTTGATAT
The DNA here is from genome assembly GCF_017976425.1 of Toxotes jaculatrix. Taxonomy (NCBI): domain Eukaryota; kingdom Metazoa; phylum Chordata; class Actinopteri; family Toxotidae; genus Toxotes; species Toxotes jaculatrix. The sequence continues at coordinate 2,102,888 of NC_054417.1, read as the reverse complement.
TCTGGCGTTTGAGACCCACTTTTGATATTTCTGTCCCACATAAAACTCAAAATGTGGAAAAAAAAGAAAACGTTAGAAAAGGTTTTTGACTTCTGAGCATTTGTTTTCATCGTGTAGCTTTGAGCACCTGAAAGTCTCAGGTTGATGTTACTTATTAAATAGAAATAACTTACCCCCACGCCCGCTTGTTAGCTGACGTGATTACAAATACATTTTTGAGCACTTGCAAACAGTAAACGGAACAGATTGATATTATTCTCATTTTTATTTTTGTACAAAAATACATTTATCTTCAAGCAGCTTCTCAGTATTTTGCGATGTGCAAAGGACACAGTTGTCAGGTATTCAAGTACATTTTTATACAGTCATGTTACACATTAGATTTAGAGGTAGGCCTTCATATTTAAAGCATAGGTTTGAGGTAGTGTGCAACACTTCCCAGTGATAGTTTTCATCCGTATTCGCTGTGTAGCTCATATCAAGGGATCCAGGGGATTTCAGCAGGTTAATATTTATGTATTTTCAAAATATGTGCAAAAGGCAGCCTAATGCACTTTGCACGCCGGGGCATCCGACATTCATGTGCACACAAAACTTCGGTTTTGTGTTTTTAAAGTGATACAGAGATTGTGCAACAACGCAAAAGTAAACATTTCACCACACTGCAAATATATTTCTCTGAACATTTCATTGTGAATTCAGGCCATAAACAAATGTTAGACCAAGAGTTAAAGCTGCGTCCTGTTCAGTATGAGACATTTTTAAACTAGGAACAAAACACTTATTTCTGGGAACAGCATCAGTGGAGCCAAAAAAACTAAAGTGAAGTCCTCATCATGTCATCAAAATCCAATCAAATGGCCCTGATCCCAGAAATGAGTTATTCTTTAGACTTTGTTTTTTAAAGTTAATATTTTAAGCCTCAGTATCTGAAATTAAACAACAAATCAAACAGGTGTTTTTCATGTGCTGTCATCTTCAGATATTTTGCACATCATTTGAAAACTTATAACCTTAAAGCAGATAAAATATTTGTCTGCTTTTTCTCAATCTACCAGTCTGCTGTGTATTTTCAAGTGTTTGCTGCCGTAGAAAGTGAATGTCCTACCTTATGTGTGGAAAAACTTACCGGTGGAGACAAAGCAAACTAAACTGTTCTTTGTTTTTGGTCTTTGTTCTTTGCAGGATGTGATTATTTTTTCCAAAGTGGATGAAAAGTGTCAGATGAGGCTCCATAGTGCGATCCCTTGGTGCAGGTATAGAAATCTGTGCTTTGTGTAGGACGTCATTGCAAACATTAGCAGCCTCTGCAGAGGTGGCATGTTATTTTTCTGATGCCTGAGATGTCGTTATGCTTTAATGTGCAGAGATGTCTTCTGATAGATGGATCAGTTAATGCCCCTTTAAAGTGCCTCTGCATAATTGTGATATTTCTCACAGCACTTGAAGGCAGCGTTAACGCCACTCAACTGACAGCAACCGCTGCAGCAGCAGCTCTTCAGTTTCCTTCATGTGACTGAAGGCGACAAGGCTTTTTTTAGGAGTCGGACACGGGGTGGGGGGGTTTGTACTATTCGTAGGCCCGAAATAGTCTCCCGTCAGGTGCAACTTTACACATCGGCTCAGGTTACAGCTCAACCAAAACACGGGTTCAGAAGCACACGTATGTGAACAGAAAGTGCTTTTCAGTGTTAGTTCTGTCTTTGGTTTTCTAATCTAATCCAAGAATAAATATATTTATATATGTACAAAGTCCTACAGGTGTGTTTTACGCCTCATGTCTACATGTAAACAACATCAAGGTGGACTCCTCGTCTGTCCGGAGCCGCTTTGCTTCACACAGCAGCTGAGTGCTTTCCTCCATCTCTGAGCTGTGGAAGCAAAGAAACGTCAAAGCATCATGACATGGCACCAGTATTAAAGTTTAAAATTAACAGCTCACTTTTAGATGTTTAAGGAATTACCTAGCTCACCCAGCGGCCTAATCAGTATTGTTTATGTACTTTAAGAAAAGTAAGAACTTTATGAGATGAATGAATCAAAGGTGTAGAGCCAGAAAAAATACCCAGATTCTAGGCTGCTGTGAAAATGAAAATAGTTTTACATTTAAAAGTAACAGTGACATAATATCACTGATCTAGTGCCAGTTTCTAGTCTCTATTTTTAACTGCAGTGTCCAGCCAAGCACCACCACACTGTAAACACTTCTAATCCACTACTACACGTGTATTGTTTAATACTAATAATATGCAGTGATATTTGAATACTTGTAGTATGTTTCTGTTACCATGGTGCTTTTTAATTAGTCTTAATACATTTTATGTTTCATCCACAGCAAACCTCTCTATATGTATTCATTTGGTGGACATTATATTTTACTGCATCCTTAGCAAAGCCTGAATTGAATTGTTTAAATTAATTACCTGGTTACATACAGTATAATTCACCATTACTTATAACTGAATAAGTTAGCTGCCTTCTCTCCTTTAACAGTTTGTATCCATTATTTTCAGAGGGTGTCAGACTTTTACTGACTACAGTCAAAGACCTAAACGTGTTTTAAACCTTTGTCAGCACAGCCTGTTGTCAGCTTGTTTGGTGAATCCAGATCATCTTTGAACCGTATCTCCTCATCCACACTCAGCTTTCTGACCCGTTTCCCATGTACAGAGAGAGTGGAAGCTTGCTTTACTTTCAGTGGTAGCTTTCTGGATGGACTGACTTTGGAACAGGTGTACCTTTCTGGTTCTGCGTAAATATCAACAGTTCTGAGGCCCAGGTGGCAGTTTCTGCAGGTGTGAGTGGCCACTCACCTGCTTCCTCTGGTTGCTGAGGCAGAAAGTGCAGATGGGCCGCAGGGAGGGCGCGCTGAGCGCGGCGGGGCCGTGCAGGATGCTCTGGTAACGGAGGCAGGGCTGTCCGTCCCTGCAGTCCTCCCCCAAGAGCAGCACATTGGCCAGGTGGGAGATGTAGCTGGAGGCCAGGCGCAGCGTCTCTATCTTGGAGAGCTTCCTGTCGGCGGGCTCGGTGGGAATGAGCGTGCGGAGCGCGGTGAATGCCGTGTTCACGCTGTGCGTCCTGTCCCGCTCCCGCGCGTTGGCCGCCTGCCTTTGCTTGCTCACACCGGACAGACGCGGATCTCCACCTCCTCTTTCACCTCCGCTGCTGTTCCGTCTCCGCCTTCTCCTCCGTCTCGGGGCCCCGGCACGAGAACCACCACCGGCCGTTGTCCCCTTCCCTGCACCCTCTCCCGGTTCCCTGCGTGGGCTGCAGCCGCCGGTGGACTTCCCATCGGAGCTGTCACTGCTGCTGTCCAGGTCGTCCAGGTCGGAGGTGAAGCCGTCGGGATGCGCGGTGCACTCGCTGCCTGTGGACTTCATCCTGGCTCTGCTCTGGTCTGACTGGAGCTGCTGGGGCCGTGCGTGCGGGCGGCGGCTGCACATCACTTTATCCTGAGGGTGAAAATAGCACCGGGGGGCCGAGCAGCTGCCGCCGATCCGGTGACCGAGGGGGTTTGCGGCGTCCGGCCCCCGGCGGATCGGCATACCATTTGTAATGAATGACGGCTGCTTTCTGGGTCACCGCCGCGGAAAAGGGAAGACAGGTGGAGCCTAAGGGGGGAGGAGGGGGCACCTGTTGTAGTCTGGAGTGTATGAGTTTAAATTAGGCTCGACCGATATGGGGCTTCCCTTGGTGCCGATACTGGCTGTTTCAGATCATAGCTGATGCTATTTTGACAGGATGTGCAAAGTGTTTTTTATGATGGTGGAGACTGTGGGGTGATACAGATGTTTAATTCTGTTTGGATCTGTATTGTTAAGATCAGAGAGTCTGAAACAGTTTGGCCTGTAATTAGTATTTTTTTTCTGTCTCTAAAACTCTCCAGTCAGATGGAAGGATTTTAGTATTTCACGCTATTTCATGCAGCTAGTTTTGTCTGTGTAGCGGACATGTTCACACTCCTGCAGCTGGCTGGTACGGGGCATGCAGACAGATTTTGGTCCATTGACAGAAAGTGTAATTGGAGGTTTGGGATAACAAACCTACTGAGTGTTTTTGAGGTGAAACACTGTAAACTGGAGCGACTGGGCAAACCGCAGTCATTCTTTAGTTGCAGTCAGGAAACAAATCCAGCTGTGAAACATTTTCTGGACCTGGTCTGTAACTGCCCGGAGGAAACCCACTCCGATGGAAGGAGTCAAGTGTCAGGTTTTCCTCAGTGAAACTCTCTGATTATGGATTTGGAAACTTTGACCTTTCTGAGCAGTGAACTGAAATAATTTCACACTTATTTAAGTAGTTTCCCCTCTCTGACTGATGGACTTGATGGACACTTCAGTGTCCCAACAGTCTAGTCCTACACACTGTGGGTTACTAATAACTAGTGTTTGTATGTTTGTGTCCTGCCTGTTGGCATCCAGGGTGGAGGATAACTTTGCTGCCTTGGCCAGCAGCTCTGAGCTCCCACTGAGTGAACAGTCCAGGTGTACCCGCCCGTCCTGTCCCGTTCCGTCCCGGTCTGTCTGTGCCCACCATGATAGACACATACACCCTCTCCCCTCCTCCTCCTCCACCTTGACCAGTGCCATCTTTGGGAGTGGATATAAATATCTGTAAAGGAACGGTGCCTTGTGTTTGTGTGTTGCTGTAAAGGCTTGTGACAACCTTCAAGTTGGGTTGTCAGTTTTATTCAGATCCTAACAGAAAAGTGAAAGTAATTTAAACTTATTTATGTTGTTTATTTAAATTTCTCCTCGGCTGTTTTAAAGCACTTAACTCATCACTGAGCTGTGGATTTAAAGAACATCTCATACCTGTAGCTGAGAGTTTTATCTCCGTTTCTGTTTTGACTTTGTTGATATTATCACTAGTGCCACCAGAGGGCAGTAAATCCCTAACAATCATTTCTTTAGATGTGTGTTTTTCTTGCAGAATATTGAGCTTTGGGAGAGTTGAGTCTTCTTCCAGTAACTAAGCAACACAAACAGATGATATGTAGTAATTCTTTGAGGTCAAAGAATTACTACATATCATCTATTGGTGTTGCTTAGTTACTGGAAGAAGACTGGAAGAAGCCAAAGGCCAAGAGGGTTTAGAGCAACATATCTTGATGAAATGTCCTCCATGACTTTGAAAAAATTATTTTCTGGACACATTAATGCAATGTACTGAAGAGTCATGCAGGGATAAGAGCGAGAGAAACAAACATCAACAAAGGGCCAAGCGCCTCGCTGCTCCTGCTGCGGTTCAACAAACCATCCTGCTTCATCCTAATCAGTTGTAAAAAGTCAAATGGCTCTTTAGTTTTCGGCCGAGCGGAGGCAGGAGTCAGGGAGAGGCTGGCAGAGTGGAATCCTAATTGGTGCGGAGCTAATGTGGCCTCATTAATCTTTTAATCCTCGTTTCCTCGCGGCCCCTGTGGCCCCGACCCGCTGGCCGTGAACTTGTCTAGCCCCTGCAGCAAAGTCAAATGCTTCTCTGCTGCCGAGCAAGTCTCATAAAACCGAAAGGAACATCCACAAACTGAAAGCATGTTAGGGTGTCAACTAATACAAATGTTAGAAGAGCATTTGAACATTGTGTGACTGCGTCCTAATCTTTTATTAAATCTGTTCTTTTCAGGTGATTGGACACAGCCTCAGCAGGCCGTGTTGGAGGACTTCAGTTGTATGAACAGCTGTTGAGGGACGACGGTACAAGGACACAGATGCGGAACTTCAAACCACTTGTAAGGTGAAGTACCACAAAATGTCTGATACTGGGAGGAAGCCAACGTGGACCATGTGGTAGTGTTATCATACCTGTTACAGTTGCTGTCATGTGATAAGATCACGTGGTTGACATAACTGGTGAGGGTTCAGGTTAGATTTGGGCTCAGGTGAAAACACAAACTGGGGACTTTGCTGAAACAAACTTCAGTTAGGACACAAAATCGAGCGATGACTGATCAGTGTCCAGCGCTTAGTCTGTGCTATGTCTCATTATTGAATATACATTTTAAGTTTGATCATTTAAAACAGGAAAAAAATCGATACCTTAGTGGGATCTTTATTTGTTTTCTTACAAAATAACCAGTAAAGAATGCTTTAATAAGAAATAACATTGATTATACAGTGATTGATATATACAACAAGAAATATGTGACAGTATAAAACAATCAAATAAATAAATACTCATACAGAAGTTTGTGTTTGTAATGTAGAACCTGAACATGATGGCGTTTACAGTGAAAACATTAAAGAGTGGAGAGATTGAGCTACACTGCAGCTTCAGAATGATCAGTCTTACCCATGAAGGAAATAACCTCTGATCAATCCAGTATGACAAGAAATAAATCATAAGTTTATATTTCATATATAAAGGTTTTGGTCAAAAATAAGAAATCTGTCTTCTGCAGATGAACCTTTTATAAAGTTGGAACGCTAAATAGTGAGATTCGGATTATGATTTCCTGCCTGCAGAACGCGTATGTAGCCCTTCGTTAACATGAAGCCTCCATCCCTGTCTGTCAAGTCCAAATACAAGTCAGTGTCTTGCAGGTATAGCTTAGCACAAAGACTGGAAGCAGGGAGACACAAGGCAAACAAACAGATGGTAGTTTGTCAAGAAATAACTGCACTAAGCACAGTGTCTTGTTTTTAGATTTTCATTTTTTGGTGCTATCAAGTTGTAAAAACATAAGTTTCCCTCCTGCTCCCTGTTTAAGTGCTGAACCAGGTCCTGTACTGGACACAGAGATGAAACTGACCTCTGCTCAGTTTATACAGAATCTGGGTGAACTCAGAACTTTGAACTTTGCAGTGTAGTGTGGGGTTTTCTTTGATGACGCTCTGTGCAGACGGCTCTGGGTGACCTACAGGGTTTATCTGTGCTGATCAAACTCCAGCTGTAAGCGGGGTCTCAACCTTGGGCAATAGGGAGCTGAAAAAACAAGAATTTGAGGTGTTATAGTGACAGACACGGATCCACACTGCAAAGCAAAAAGAAAAAAATAAATAATATAACATTTCATGACTTTTCCTCTCTTTCTCCTCCCTAATGTCCTTTTGATACCAAATTCTCAGAATATCCCTGTCTGTGGATTTAACTGAAACAAAAGCACAGCCTTGTGGAAAAATAAGGTGAAACAGCTGGAGTCCCTGGTAAGTCTAAAAAAAATAACTGTAATAAAATTCACTGTCACAACAGGAAAAATTTCACTCTAGTTAAATGCACAGGGAAGTTGAATTCTGGGAACAGCATTCACAGTAACTGAAAAGTGAATTTTTCCGTCAGTGGGATGATTGGAAACCTCGGTGTGTTCGTGTTGACGCTGCTTACATGCTAAACCATCTTTCACTTCAAAGATTCTTACCCTCCTGGAGCACTGGGAACCTGAGTATCCGCTCCTGCAGGCGCAGACATTTGGTCGGACGCATCGACTGCCGTACAGACACTTCTGTTCACAGTGAGCTGAGAGATCACGGAAAAGAAAAACAAGAAATCAGAAGATAAATGCAGTGAGATAAAATCATGTGACTCAGCCAGCACATTTTATTTAATCTTCATTTTAACTGAGACCAGTATCGTGACCATTTAACACAACCTGAACTTGACTGTGTACAGTTTGGTTTATGGCAGTAATTTGTGTTGTAATACTCACGGATCTGGCACAGCATGCCTTGCCACCCCGGGGCGCAGTGGCAGGTGTTGGGACCCACACACTCCCCTCCATTCAAACACTTCTGCAGACAGCTGGCTGAGACGCAGCACAAGACAAAACCTTAGAGCTGTGTTCAGGTCAGACTCACTCCACACACACTTAATCTGATGGCCTGAAACCTGACTTGACTTGGAGTGTGGAGTATTGACGATGGATATTAAACTACGACAGCGCTAACAACACGCCTCCTACAAAATAAAAGCTGCAGATCTAAGCCTCAACAGACAATGGATATCTGTGGTTAATCCCCTTTCCCCCTGATATTTGGATGTGTGTCTTTCAGGTAGTTCTCAGTGTCCCACTGAGAAGTCTGGAGGTCAGTCCCATAAAACACTGCAGACATTAGAGCTGATGGTTCCCACATGTGAAGCACCTTTGTGGAAGCATCTGTCAGCAGAGCCTGGAGGGTTCAGATGTCACCGTACCCGCCTCTGCTTCAGTTTGGTGAGTTTTACAGCGAAATGATAAAACGTTTTGATGGACAAAATCCAGACTCCAGTTCAGTGTTCCGATATGAAATCCATTCATGGTAGTGGTGTAGTTTTCAGTCTTTTTAAAACCTTTAGATTAGTCAATATCTGACTTCGATATCACAGCACTTACGTTTATCACACCTCTTCCCTCGCCAACCTGACGGACAGTCGCAAACATCTGGACCAACACACCTGCCGCCGTTCATACACATAGGCTCACACACACCTGGAGAGGGAGGATGGGAGAAATTACTTAAAGCCATAAAAGAACAGCTGAAGATCAAACTGACAGGACAAATTAATCAATTAACCAAAGGAGCGTTTTTTCTATTTCTGAGGGAGGTAGTGCCAGACACGAAAAGAAGACAAAAACACAGCAGAGAGAAATGAGGTGGACGACGGAGAAAACCAGACTTTTCTCGCAGCGTCTCCCGATGTATCCCTGCAGACAGGAGCAGACGTTGTTCCTCATACAGATGCCACCGTTTTTACAGGGAGGACTGCAGACAGCTGCAGGAGGAAGAGGAAAACAAAACCTCATAAAATACTGAAAAAAGAAAGGCTTTGGATTGACCCTGCACAACCTCAGATTTTGCAAATTAATCTTGAATTACTGTTTCAGTGACACTTTGAATTTGAATAGCTGACTGATGTTTGAAGTTGTCAGTTTACCGTTCTGACACTGTGCTCCGTAGAAACCACGAGGACACTCGCAGATATTTGGCCGGACACACGAACCTCCGTTCAGGCAGACGGGAGAGCAGAGAGCTGGAGGAGAGGGAGGCAAGGGCATCAGCACTGAGTGGTCAGTATACACACACACACACACACACACAAAATACACACCCACCGGTTTCACAGGATGGCCCAGTCCAGCCTGGAGGACACATGCACTCATCTGGAGACACACACTGGCCTCCGTTGTGACAGTGGTGGCTACACACCACTGCAATAAACAGAAAAATAAAACTGATCACACTCATGATGATAAGAGGAAGGAAAATAATTAGGAGGAAAATAACTTTAAAATTAAGCAAAAGTAAAATCCTCTCTTCTTAAATGTAAAAATAAAATACTAAATTTAATTATTCGGCAACGACAACTCCCATAAATCTTAGCAACGGGCTCAAATTAGTCTTGTACACAATACATTAGCTTTCTCTGGGCTGTAAATTTGTCATTGACCAAAAATGGAAAAAAGTAAATTATAGTGGCTGTAAACTCACTGGTCTCACATCGAGGTCCAACGAACCCGTAAGGACAGGAACAGGTCTGCAGTCCCACACAGGTGCCTCCGTTCTCACACGGTAACCTGCACAGCGCTGCAGAGATGGATCTCAGTTTGTCTGATTGTTTATATTAATCTATAAAGCTATGTGCCTCCTAATTATTGGACACATCTGAATTTGTTGTGTATGTATGTGTTGTGAATGTGTTGTTGTGTGCAAGTTTTAGAAAAGATTTCCTCCAAAATGTATTAGTAATGTAACGCAGGCCTTACCCTCCTGGCAGGTTTCTCCATGAAAACCTCTCGGACACTGACACACACCGGGGACAATGCAAACACCCCCGTTCATACACTCTGGATCACAGATGGCTACGAAAATGTGGAAACAGATCATTACATACAGAGAGCCTTATGTAAATGCTAAAATAATAATAAATGTGAACCATTTATCTGTTTACCTGTCTGACAGTCAAATCCAGTGTAGCCTGGTTTGCAGCGGCACGTGTTTGGCGCAGCACATGCCATGTTCCTGCCACACGTGTGCCTGCAAACAGCTTGAAACACACACAGGGGGACGCCGTGGACATGTTAGACTTGTGTATGTCAACCTCGTTCAAGCTGCAGTTATTAGAAATTTGTAAAAGCTAACAAAAGTTCTGCACGTTTTTTGTCGGGTATTGAAGGCGTGGAGTTGTACCTCGACAAGCGCGTCCATCACCAGTGTATCCTATAGGACACCTCCCACAGCTGAAGCCCCCGTCCATGGCTGGTTCACACTGGACACCGGGAAAGCACGGCCGGTCGGCGCAGGTCATCACGTGTCTGTCGGCCGTCGTACCACTTCTAACCCCCGGCTGGATGGAGGTTGCTCTCTGTACCGGGGAGCTGTAGATTGTCTTACTTGGTGTTGTGAAGGTCAATGCTGGGACCATCTGCGGCATCTCTGAGCCTTCGGATTCAGGCTCAGCCTCATCTCCATCTGCCGAGAACTCAGACTCGGGCAGAGAGTAGGACAGAGCGGTGAGGGCCGCTGTAAGTGGGAGGACAGGTCTCGGAGGGGTCCAGGGTTTGGCCTGGGTGGATGCCAGGTGGTTGAGCTGAGGCTGGGTTGTCTGTTTGGACTGTGTGGAAAGGTGAGGAGCAGACGGAGTCACCTTCAGAGGTGTAGCTCCAGTCAGTGCTGCTTCAGAATGCTGGGAGATGATCAGTAAGAGAAGAAAGGAGGGTTATTGGAGGCCAGTGGTCTCATACACATGTTCCTTTATGAATCATGACTGCTCTCATAGCTGCCATCATGAGGATGCACAGTGCAGACATGGCAGACTCACCTTGGAGACAGACACATGGGGAACTACAAACTCTCTGGAGGCAGTGATGCTAGTTTGCGCGTGTGTCGTGGCGTCTGATCCGGGGTTGGCACTTTGGCGGGTGATGTGAGTGTTTGCAGTGACATGGAGGGTGCTCACTGGTGGTTTTGTACCATCTCTGGAGGCAGTGACCGCCTCTCTCCTCCCAGTACCACCTCCCCTCCCTGATACGGGAAACTGGCGTAGTGCATTGTCTTGGTTCGGTCTGGTGACGGACAAGGACAGGTGTTTGATACCGTGTCTGCTGGGCAGGTTGGGCAGGTGGAGCTGGGAGACTTTGCTGCCGCCACCGTGTGGGGATCGGCTGGTCTTGCCAAATGTCTGCTGCTGAGGGAGGTGATTGGATGCTGAGGAAAGACAGGAGGTGGCATCAGTGCCTTTGTTACTGTTCAGTCATTACGTAGAGAAAGTTTACACTAAAGTAACCCTAAAAGCTGCTGATTAGAGCAGAGTGAGGATGTGATGTCTGAGGCAGACACACTCATCTGCACAAACACTCTGTTCCGCCTTGTGACTTTCCAGACAAACACGATCCTCAGTAAAGGGATTTAAGTTGGAATGAAAGTGTCTCCTCTGAGCTGTTAGGACGCCCCGCTCCCCTTGTAAGAAAATAATGTTAAGCAATCTTCTGTCCAAGCTTTGTGGCCGAGTGCTGACTCAAAAAGCAAAGTACCAGAAGTGGTTATTACATCCAGACAGTGTCTAACCACGTACACTGATTTATCTCCCGCAGTAACTGACATTCCTTCCAACCAAGAAAAACACATAAAACAACTTAAGGGAAACCAAAACATCATAAAATCAAAATAAAATATCGTTTAAAGTAGACCACAATGTATGGGGAGATTTCATATTACTGCCTGATGTTTTCATCACACATTTTTCAAGAATAAGAAGTCGAAGAAAGGGTTTAATTTACAAAATGCTGCATTTAGCCATGTTTGATATTCATGCATTCATTCTTTTGTTTTGTCAGTGGAGATGTCGCTTTTCCAAATGGTTTAGAGGAGTTTTAAATCCATAAAAATGAAACTGATTAGGTGCTGGAGTTTCACTGGTTATGAAACTGTAAAGCTAAAAGAATCCCTTACCCGCCTTGGCGTCCTTCATACAGACGCGTCCATTGCCGTAAAGGCCGGGAGGACAGCGGCCGCAGACGTAGCCGACGTGTGGCGGCCTGCGGTTGATGCATTGAACCCCGGGGAAACATGGCCTGCTGGCACACGTAGCCGACATGTTGACAGCCGTAAACAGAGCTGAACCTAGGAGACACAAACTGCAGTCACTGATCTGTATGAGCTTTTCTCTTGTTTTCCTTTTACAGGATGAAAACTGGAAATGTTGGACTTACCTGCAGCTGATCTGCCTTTCCCTGGTGGCTGGGCTACAGGGGGTGTCTTGACAGTAGTGTTGCTGATTTTGGGCTGATCAGGCTTGACTTGGTCAGGTGTAATTCCTGAGATGTCCTTATTGGTGTCTGTGAGGATCCTGGATGGGTTGAGGTTAATTCCCTGGGTTTTTCTCAAAGCATCTGTTTGTGTGTGGGAGACACTTGATGTAGTTGCTGTGATGCTCTTGTTGGTTTCAGCCTTAGTGAGGGTTGGGTTCAGGCTAATTCCTGGAGTCTTTCTCCAAGTGGTAGTCTTAGCTTGTGATCGGCCCGGGTAAATTCTTGGAATTGTCTTCCCCGCCTCAGCCCTTGTCTGTGGGGAACGATCACTTGACGTCTTCTGTAAAGTGTCTGTCTTTATTCTGGGGGGCTGCAGCAGAACATCTGGTATTTTGTAGACAGTTGTATGAGGAGCAGATGTGGGAGTGATGGTGGCTGGCCTGACGACTGCTGTATGAAGAAAGGCACAGATTATATTTTGGATTGTCTTCTTTAGATTATCTTAGGTGGAATTACTTCCTCTGCAACTTCAAAGAGGTGAAAGACTGAGGATGGTACTGATGGAACAAGCGGAGGCTGCAGTCTGTATGATGATACAGTAAAGGACCAGGAAAAAAAACTGGGTCAAAACGCTGCTTTTAATAAGACGCCCAGCAAGAGGTGAGAATTTGGAACGAGTTTGTGTAAAGATCTCAACGAGCCGTGATCACCGCTCAGCCTTTCAACACAATTACAAGCCACAAGCGTAGCAAGAAATGTTGGCCGTGCCAATGCAGAATAAATCAAACACAAGATTACGTCAGCATGAAACATTTAAGGTTTTCTTTTCTTTCTGTGTATACTGTAAATAAATCAACTCTCCCTCTGAGGTTGGTTTTAACTTAGAATTTGAATTTATTTAAACTAACCCTAACCCTTTAAACTAACAGCAGAAAAAGAAGAGGAAAACGCACAGCGTTCTTTGCATCTCGGACATTTAAGATTTAAGAACTCCGTGGAGTGACCCCACTGTGCAGCTAACACACAAAGTTGTGTGTCTTTTGCACTGAACCGAGTAAAGAGGTGAAACAAGTTGAGCCCAAAGTCCCTTGGCTCAAGAAGATCAGAGGACTGAGGACGAAGCAGTAAAACAAAGGGAATGAGGAAATCCAAGGAACTGTCCTCAGGAGTCTACTTTTACAAAGCTCCATAAAAGTGACAAACAATATGTCACTGACAGTAATTTATGTCCTGTGTTCTGCTTTGGGCCAATTTTTCCATTAGGCACAATAGTGTCATGCAATGTGCACCGTGGTTTGGTTTTTACCCTGTTTAGAGGCCAGGTTCTCTGGTTCTTTTGATTTCTCAAAGGAGAACAATGCAACAAATGCAGCTGACATCTAAATGGTCTCAATGTCAAAGCAAACACTGAAGATGATTTGCAAGTGCTGTCCAGCCCAGGTTTATTTAAAGCTCATGTATTACAAACTTTAAAAACACCTGTATTCAACTCATTACTTATTTACTGACACGTCGAGCTACAGGCTTTATGAATCTCTGTGCAACTGTCATGTGTTTACTGTGTGAATTCACATGCATGCATGTATGTATACAAACATGAGTGAGTGGTTAAGCTCAGCTGGAAGCAAGAAAAAAAAAAGAAGACTTCTGCCTCCTGCAGCCTTTGTGTTTTGAATGCATTGACTCCTGTTAGCAGTCGCTGCGATGCAAAGTGGGCACATGCAGGGAGGCTGCGGTATCAGGTGCCATCAGCCATCTGGTTTCCATTCGGCACAGGCACTGTGTCCCTGCTGAGTGTTACTCAGAGTAGCGTGGCTGCTCTTGGGCACTCAGTGATTTACTTTACAGAATAAGCTGCAGTTTTTTTGGTTGCATGAAAATTAATCACAAAGAATGTTGAGAAACTGTTGAGAAATCAGTAAATACATAGAAAAGTGTTTATTTCCTTTATAATGTGTGACCCTTAGAACTCTACAGACTGGCTGCACAATTTCAAAGTACAGCAGTATCTGATAAACTCATGTTATGCCTGCTAATAGGATCCAGGTTTGGGGATAGGAGCTGCGAACACACTATGTTATTCTCATGATGTAATGATCAGACTCTGTTGTATGTTCTTTGTCCAGGAGATCAGAGGACTGGACACCACATTTGGCCAAACCTGCAGCTGAGTACTTCTCTCATAATTGAAAGAGCTGGTGTGTTTCTCCACAGCAGGTGGGTTACTCGATGTCTTGCTCAGTGACACAATGTGCTTTGATAGTGCACATAGCTGTTTAATGTGTGAATACCGTCGACTCATCAGAGGAGCTGACCTGCCAAAACACACCTTAAACATGTTTAGTATGCTCATACTTACCTGTACATGTAGTCCCATTTCCCAGCATGCCTTTGGGGCAGGGGCCGCAGCCATAGGAGCCAAAGCTGTTGAAGCACTGGACTCCTGGGAAACAGGGCTTTCTCTCACACTCGTTGATATCTTCCAGGCACGTTTTACCTGCCAAAAACACACACACAAAATCGATTCAGTGATTAGAAACCATAAACTGTGATTGATTCTCCTCAGCTGCAAATGTGATGCCAGAACAGCTCGTCGGAAGCAACGAGTTAGGGCAAAGATTAATTTCACAGATGAAGGACTGTCTTCAGCTCTTACCTCTCAGCCCTGCAGGACACTCGCATCTGAACCCGGTGACTGTGTTGATGCACTGGCCGACTGTGCATGGGGCCGACAGGCATTCGTCTACGTCCTCGTCGCAGAGCTCACCCTGCTTACCCTCGGGACACACACACAGGTATTTCCCACTGCCGGCAGGGAAGTTGACATCAGTCATGCATGTGCCTCCATTCTGACAGCCACACGGCACCACATCGATCTGTGTTATAGATGGAAAAGAGACGCTGCTGAGGTTGATGTTGAAACTCAGATGAACTGTGTCTGTTCAACTGTTTACTATTAGCCCCTCACAGATAATGGAGTGCCCACGACATTACATGGACTGCAGTAATCCACATCTTTTTCTGCACCTTCCTTCTACTCTCACTTCTTATATACTCTCTCCTCTTTGCTCCTTCTCTCTCCCTGGTGTCTTTTTCCCCCTTCTCCTCCTCTGACTCTACCTTCACATTGAAGGTGCTCTGCGCATTGCACTCGTCAGACAGTGTGAAGCGAAACGAGCGGCTCGACTGATGTCCATTGTCCTCTGGAAGCACAGGGACCCTCCAGATAAGGAGACCAGCTGGGGAAAGCACAGCCCCCCTTGGACCCTCCTCCAGTTGGAAGAGAAGCGCCGAGCCCTCGGGGTCTGACGCAGCAAACTGGAAGACAAAGTTCTCGCCAGCAAATGTTCGCAGGCTGCTTTGTGGTCGGTGGAAGGCCGGTGGCTCGTTGACTGCCAGAGGAAGTAAATGTGAAATGTGAGGAAACAGATTAAAGGAGAGTGTGAAATACATTTTGATGCAAATTATATGAAATTATATCAGCACTGAGCTGAGCTTCTGTGTTCAAACATCACCTGCTTTTCATCCATTTGCAACTAACTGCTATTATTGCCACCTTCTTATTTACTATTACGTATGCAACTACAACTATTTGTGTTTTGCTGACAGAATTTGCTTCCTGTCCTGAAATAAACTCTGAAGTCAGAAGTGAGCTTAGGTTGGCAAAAACCTTCCTCCAGGCTGTTCCTGGAAGAGTCATTGTAAACACCCGTCCGTGGCTGGAGGGGCTTCCATCGATTCTTTCCAACTGGAGCTCTCTCCGTCCGTTTCAACAAGATCATGTAGCATCCCCCAACTACTCAGATCACGCTTTAGACACAGATGTTCAACAGGAGGAAAGTGAAGGTAAAAAGATTATTATATTATTGTGTCTCATTACAACAGCAGCTGCACTGGGGAGAGGAGGAATGATCTCAGCCCGTTGACTGAGAAAATTTGGGTTTTAATTTGGCCGTTTATTGCAGTGTGAAGCTGTTACAGCCTCACTGCTACAGCTGACTTGTGGTTCATTGGGTGTTAAGAAAGTATGATTGTCAATCTGTGTTGCTGTGGAAATCAGCCATGTGATTTACTCCCTCTTCTCCCCTCTGTTTTTTCCATCAGAGTGGTTAAGCGACAGGTCAGGGCATGCTGGGAAAACTTAAACCTCCGCTCCTTTGATCTGCTAATGGAGACAAAGAGGACCACAGTTGGACAGCTACCACAGTGACAGGCGACTGCCACTGCACTAATACAGTAAGATTACTGCTGTTTTTCTTTTTTATAGTGCAAGGTAAATGTGTACTTTGTGATGTGTGTAACTCAAATGTCGACCGCTTGGACTTAATCAAGACAGTTATTTTAACCTTACTATGAAAGGGTTGTTCTCTTTTCATTTTATCAGATACACAATTCCTTGTTTGTTTGTACCTTGGTTCACAGACCAGGTGAATTTGGAGGTGTCCGGGTCACAGATGAGGCAAGGGCTGCTGGGATTGGAGTTTCCCTCTGCAAAACACATCCCATCGATGTTACATGTCCGCTCCTGGCCAACAGAAACAGAAAAAGGTTTGTTTGTGTCCTCATATTTACAATGTTGTTTTAAAATGTTGACACGGTAGAAAATACAGCATTGTAAAACATATTTTTCCAAGTTGTTTGTTTTCTCTGCCAGGTAAGGAACAGGAAATCAGATTGAAATACACATCATCTGCTCCTGCGTCATCTTTACTGAAGTTAATTCAGTTTGGTTCAATTTGGCAGGCGCATGCAAATTCCCTGGCGTCTGCAGCTGTTTGTATGCACACGTGTGTGTGTTTACTCCGGGTTGCTGGTACGATTACATGTTTTTCTGTCTGCGCTCCCACAAAAAAGCAGTTCCAGTAACAACAGGACCGCCCTCTGTTCCTTTATTTAACGAATGCAAAGTTTGTAGTCAGCTGCTGGAAGCTGGGAGGATGGGAAATCGCTCTGTCTCTGCTTTAGTCATTCAGTCAGCTACAAGTTGTTCAGAGAGTCTGCAGCCTGAACAGAGCCGAT
Organism: Toxotes jaculatrix; assembly: GCF_017976425.1. Lineage (NCBI taxonomy): Eukaryota > Metazoa > Chordata > Actinopteri > Toxotidae > Toxotes > Toxotes jaculatrix. The sequence continues at coordinate 2,085,709 of NC_054417.1, read as the reverse complement.
AAAACACTTCACCACACTTTTCCACTAAACACCCACTGTCTCCTAAATCTGCTTCCTGCATTCAAATAAACAAACACTAGAGGGTCCAAGTTTTCTTAACTAGTGGCCTGTAGCAGTCATGTGAATAATGACTATATTACCTTTAAAAGCAAGAAGTTGAAAAAGACAGCTGTGTTTTGTTTACATCGTAAACATCTCAGTCTCTTGCCATTGCTTGAATTTATCTGAATCTCCATGATTTTATGGATCAGTTATGTGGAGCACACCCTGGAAAATAATACATTCCGTGTCTGTGACCTTGAACCTTGATAATGATGATGACAAGACCAAAACACTCTGCTAATTTTCCATGCAGCTGTCAAGCCTTTAACAAACATTCAGTAAGTAATCAGTTTTCAGTTCACCTTGGAGGAGATGAGCAACTGAAATGGAGAAAAACGTTGTTCACTTGTATGTGAGTTACCTTTAACTTACAGAGTCCTGAGCGCGATGCCTCGCAGACCTGGCAAACGCCGTCGTAGATTGTCAGCACCTTGGCCTGGCTGTACTGGGAGCCGTCATTGGTCACCTGATGGAAAAGGGAGGAGGTGTTGTAAACAGCTTCCGATAAAACAGCCCTCAGCCAACATATGACAGAAGCAGCATTACCTTAATCTCCCAGCGTGCGTACGGTTTGTCATCCATCATGAAATCTTCTGTATTGATGGCGGTGTTGCTCAAAGAAGGGATGGCACAGTCTAAAGCTTTGGAGCTGAGGAACGTGGCTTTTGTTCTCTGTTTTTCCCCTGGAACCCAAACCCCGTTCATGTGCTGTGGAAGCAGATCAGCTCAGTTTAGAGGAAATGCATTTAAAAAACACTCTTTCTTCTTGAAGACTCTCAGCCTGACCTCTGACCCCGCCTTTCCTCACCTTCAGTCTGGTGGCGTGACAGCTGAGATCAGGAGAGTCAATGAAGCCGAGGCCAAAGACTCGAACGCTGCGACAATCAAAGACTCGGATGTCGCACAGTCCACCGTTCTCCAAGTCTGTTAACTCTATTGGCTGGCCTTACAAGTCAACCAAAAGAGAGAATATTAGTTATTTGAGCAGATAATCAAAGCAGAGATTCTTACACGTGAAGCTCACCAGAGAAATGCTTATATACTCACTGATGGCCAGGCTGCAGTCATAGAAGCTGTGGCTGGGAAAGCACTGGCAGCCCCATTCAGTACACTCTCCGTTTCCGTTGCAGAAGTTGGGGCACCGCAGAGCCGTCACCACTTCCCCGGATGCTCCTGAAGGACCCGCCACCTCCATAGCTCTCTGGGTCCGGTTTTCCAGCAACCTTCTCTCACACTCGTTCTCCAGATATGGCAGCAGTGCCTCCTCCCAGCCCAGGTCGTCTTTGAGCTGCAGGTCCAGGATGCAGAGATCCACTGCCTCGTCCAGGCGGCGTCCCAGCAGTTCCCGGCACACTGCACCAACAGTGGAGTTGGCTAAAGCCATATGGCACACCTCCAGAGCTTTGGCTGAAGTCAGGCCACTTGGCGTGGGCCACTGGGGCTGCACCTCTGGTCGGGCCTCTGCCAGGTGATCCTCAGGGAAAAAGTAAGCAAAATTCTCCAGGTCAGCCTGACTGAGGCTTTGAGCCGCAAAGACAGGCTGGAATTCAAAGGACGCCTGTCTCCTCTGCCTGTCAACAGAGAGCAGATGATCCTGCCTGAACTCACTGTCCAGTTCAAGATCACCTTCGTTGTTTTGATTGCTCTCACGGTGAAACCGAATGTGCCTCCTCTCCAGAGGATGACTGTTAAAGGCAGAGGTATCCAGGATGCTTTCCTCTCCTGCTGGACTCTTGATGTATTCCACTGTTGTGTCCATAGAGGGGAACACAGATGTGTAATCCACATTATCGTACGCAATGCAGTCGGAGTGAGCGGAAGGATTGTACAGGTTCCTCATCCCTCTGCCAGCGTGATGAGAAGTGCTGTATCCTTTCTGGCATTGACAGAACGGCCTCCTGATCTCCTGTGTCGTCCCGGGAGGTGTCTTGTCAAATAAACTGTCGCCTGGAGCTATCCTAACACACACACACACACACACACACACACAAGGGAAAAAACACAGAAACAAATATCTTTGTGGAGACACTGAAGAATCAACTGAATTGGTTCCTAACAAAGTGAAGTTAATTTGCTTAATTACTGTCACAGACTGACCTCCAGCCCTCTATGAAGCCATACAGGTCATCTGGGCCATAGGAGCCACCATCAGGGCTGTGGAAATCATTGTTGCCATTGCGGTCGAAGGTGCCGCAGAGGCCTTTTGTGTTGCTGTAGTCAACGCTGGGCGCTCGGACGGACAGGCTCATCCCCCAGTCACCAACATCGGCCCTAACAAAGGCCCCGGAGGGAAAGATCAACTACAAGAGGAGAGTCACATCCAGTAGCTAATTAACATAATCTGCTCATGCAGCAAAAACCATGTTTAAAATTCACAACCTGTAAGAGCTGATCATGTTTATGTGATGTATGTGCTGTGGTACAAGAATAACAGTAGCCACTGATGTTTCCTGGGAGGCAAACATTTAACGATGCTCCAGAAAAATCTGCACCAGCGTCAAAATGTTTGGATACCTACGGTGACCTTCTTCCCCTGGTGGGACTCCAGCACCCTGACCCGACTGCCCTCCACGTCACCGAGGTTCTTCAGGCTAAGCTGTGGCCTGGTCTCCTGCGGCTGGCCATTGCACATGTCAAAGATGGCAACCTCGTTCCCCTCTCGCACTGCGACGCCACAGTTGCATGCGACAGCGTAGTGTCGGCTGCCACAGTCCCACTGGCGAGAATGGACCTCGAACTCCCTGGCAAGGCTCCGGTACAGGACAAAGGTACCCGTCTGGTGGTTTTCATAGCGCCTGCAAAAGGAAGATTTACAGAAGGACACACAGTTATGTCAATGTCTCAGTTACTCTGGTTTTACTTTTCCATACTGACACTCAACTAATCAAATCTGAGGAATACAACTACTGTTTATGACAGGAGCAACTTTCCGCCCACGAGGAGGGAATTTACCTGCCATCCAGTGTAATCACATGTGGGTCAGTCAGAGAGTAGCAGATGGAAGTAGGAACGTCCTGGACCGTGACCTGCGGGCCGAGGTCAGGAGAACAAAGATTAGGGGTGGGGGGCCCCACCTTCTGACCTTCTGACCATGAGCTTTGATGTTTTCACTAAACACAGATGGGAAAACTCCACTGCAGACCCCTCAGAGACACGGCGTCTGGACGGCTGACATCCAGTCTTACATAATGTAATAGCTTGTGTGGACACAACTAATGACGGCTTAGAGCAGCGCCGGACAAACATCATGTCAAACCATCAGCCAGGCACACTCTAGGCCCCGAGCCCCCACCCTCCCCTACAATTTCATAAAGCATTGTATAACAGTGTGTATATGTACACAGTAAGTAAGAAACCTGTGATTAGAACCTCTTTCTAATACTGTATAATTAAAGTAATACTTGATTATTATATCACTTTGCAAAGTGATATAATAATCTAAGAGTTATTTGTTTATCCACGAATGTCCACAGGGTTTCATTTCTCACTTTAAGGGATGTTGGGACGTAGCTCCTCCAGAGCCGTGGTGCAGTGGGTCCAGGCAGAGCGCCGATCAGGCTCAGGCGGTTACCATCTCGTGTGAAATCAGTGACAGCGGTGACAAAAAACGTTGCTCGACCGCAGTTGCCATCGCTGCAGGCGCTGGGCTGGAGCTCCACCTGGCAGGCGGACAGCGCCACATTTGAGGCCTCGTGTCCGAGGCTGTCTGTGGGTGTCAACACAGCGGTAAGTTAGTGTTAATGGACAGCACACAGCTGCCTGCAGAACTGTAGTAAAGTCCCCCTGAGCTGGCTTTGATGTGATGATGTACAGGACAAGTTGGAGCACAACAGAAGAAAAACCCCAAGCAGGAAAGAGGAAATTTTATGTCAACAACAGCAGGGACTTGACCCTCTAATCATCTTAATAACCTAACAAGCTGCTTTTTCAGGGCACTTCTGTTTTTACTCAGAGAGTGAAGAGCCAGGACCTCACTCTGTGCCCAAAATTTGTGTGTTGGCAATGAAAACAGAGCAAGAAGCCAATTAGGTGCCATTGTTTTGCTTTGATTTCATTCACCGAGACATTAAAGGTCATGGTGTAAATAAGATCATGAAGAGATTTGCTTTCAGGGATGATGCATTAAAAAGAAGCTGTGGTTTCAGTTTCAGTTCCTCTAATCTGTGTTTTGGTCACAAATTTAAAAGTAATTGTCAAATAAAGAGGATATTAAGGCTTAAACACTGGTATGTTTAGTCAGCTGTGGCAGTTGCTGCCGGCTTATCCCACTCTGTTCCATTTAACTGCCAAAATTAGGATTTTAATGTCTCCACAATTTAACAAGATGGTTTCCTTGAAGTTTACTCAAACTATAAACTTCGTTATGTCCCTGTAGTTATGTAGAGGCGATGACAGCGGCTGTATCTTCTGTTTTCCTGTAGGTCTCACCTGGATCATGGACGCTCAGAGCCAAAGGGACTCCACACTGGTGGCTGTGGTCAGTGTTGTGGCAGGGGATGGGCACTGTGCTGTGGACAGTCACCTCGTGCTCCTTTCTGTTCTCTGCTATGTGGAGCGAGTCTGGAGAAAACTGAAGCACAAAAGGGGAAAACAAGCCTGTGGTGAGTTTGGTTTCAGCTTTGCAAGGGTTCATTTTTTCTTAACTTGCCAGTATATAAAGGACTTCTTATCCTGCAGAAGGCAGGAGTTAAAACATAACACAAGAATGTTTACCTTCAGTCCAGCATAGAAACTCTCACTTTCTTTTGGAGCAGATCTGGTGTTGCTGTAGTTGGATCTGACAGTCGACACACTGCAGGAGAACTGCAACGAAGGGTAAAGATAGAATTTAAAGGTGTTATCCGTTGTGCATACTGGGGGGTCAGTTCTGATCGTATTTTTAAACTTCAGCATGATTTTGATTATATTTGTGAACCAGTGCTTTAAATTCCTACAGTGTGCGCTTGTTACTGACGAAAAACACTAACACTGAACGACTGACACTGTTTGTGATTTATCAAAATATTTCCCTGTGTAGCCCACAGCACAGCGCTACTCTGATCCCCGGCTCTAAGAGCACTAACATTTAGCTCACTCTCAGGGTAAAAAAACAAAAAAAATCAAGATGACCTTTGACCCAACTCAGCTGCAGTATCAACATGTGTTAAAGATGGGCCCCGTGAGCGAGCCCAGCCTTCTGCAACATGTTCCACACACAACCAGTACGAGTCTGGTGTCCAAATATGGCAGCACAATGGTCCACAGCTGTACGGGGGCGAAGAGTGAGAGTGACATCACCTCAGTTTCAAATAGCATCACGTTGAAAATCTAATAACTTAGTGATTCCTGGCAACAAATAATTTCTCTGGGAAACGAGAGCCTTCTACACTGTGGCTGTGTGGAAATGAGGCTGTGCAGTGTCATACTGTTGATATGATCGAAGTTTAATCATTACAATTATTGCCCCCGGTGCAGGAGAGCAATCTGTGCTTCAAGTCAACTTCAAAACAGACAACTGGAACAGAACTGGACATGTTAGCATTATATCCGAGTGTTATATCTGAACTTCATGCTTGCAGACACAGAAGCTCGTTCCAGCCTTCAGTCATAGTGCAGGTTACCACTTGCTAATCCTGCGTCAGCTCCACCCAACTCATTCCCAAAATCTGGATTTTCTGGCTCCAAACAAGATGGTGTCCCTTTCAAGACATAAAGATGTCACAGCCATAATATTTCTGTCTCGTTTCCCAAAGTGTCCTTGAGCAAGAGAAGAAAATCCTACTGTGTAAGTGCTGACTTCTCAAGAAAACAGTGTAAAACTTCCTGAGAAATAGCTTTATTGTATGCGTGTGCATCTGGACATGTAAGAACAACATTCTTAGAATTTACTGTGAAGATTTGAATGGAGAGATTGAAATGGGAAGCATGTGGAGCAAGGCTTTTCCAGCCTGCAACTGATTTAACTTCCCCACCCTCCTTCTGCCTTTTCTTAACAGGATATGATGCACGTTGCCTGTCTGCCTTTACTTGAACCCAGGCAAAAAGAGGCCAGCATGATCCATGGCTTACGCTGCCTGCTCGAGGGGTCAAACCCACCATGTGTACTCCCCCCAAAACTTTCAGCCCGGTCTGGCAGGAATTACCGTTTCTCCGAGCCTGAAGTGAACGCCATCCATCTCCACCAGAGAGAAAGGTTTCATTGTGGATTCCTGCCTGATCTCAGCCTTCATGCTGTGGCCGATGTGTCTGGCCCAAACCACCTGGAAGCCCAGCGGCTGGCTCCACGGCGGCGGGATGAAGGAGCACCTCAGGTGGACGCTGTGGCCAATCAGCTCTGGAGTGATCACCGGCCGGGAGGGCAGAGATGGGACGGCAGCTGAAAACGAAAAGGTGAGCAGTACATCAGTCATTCCTAGTGCTGTGCAGTGGAGTGCTGCATGATTTTGAATAATTCAATTCAATATTTCACGCAGGAGGTCAAAGGTCAGAAGTTGACATTGTAAGAGTCTTACCGCTGCATCGGCCGTTGACCTCCACCTCACCTGGTGGGCACAGTCTTGGTCCCAAATCAGGAGCAACTGAAACATGAGAGTTGTCTTCTCTTTATTATATATTATTGTCAAACTGCTGCTCTCAAAGATCAAGATTGAACTGTTATAACTTTTAGCCTTTGTGTGTGCCTGTCAAGCGCGTTCACCTTTCGCGCAGTATCCCATGCACCCCTGCGTCGGCTGCAGGTAGTAGAGCAGGAACTCGCCGCAGTTCCGCACCGTGATGGGGATGCGGAAGAGGCAGCAGTCTTTGGCACTGCCGTGGAAGAACTGCCAGGTGGCGCAGGCGAAAAGTTGGCGGACCTCACCAGGCTGCGGCAAGGAGGTGTCCTTCAGTGACAGCCACACCGGAGCCTGTGTACCACAGCGGTTCATCTACAGGGGCGGGGGGTGATCATAACAGTTATTAACAGCAGTGAGGGGGTTATTATGCCCTGCAGCCGGGCTGAAGGTGCTTATTATACCAGTCGGATGGTTGATTTTTTCACAGGCAGAAAAAGGAAGAAGGTTTGATGCTGTTTTTTTGCAGAGCTGTGACGTTTTTGAATAAGACAGAGACACAAGAGAACAAATAAGTGGAGCAATGTGAACGCAAACACTTTTTTGGAACTTGCTGTTTCGTTTTCTTACCTCAACGCAGGTGGTTGGCATCTCTGCCGGTTTGTTGTTGATCCTGAATCTGTACCAGCCTGGCGACAGCGAGTGGTCACAGATCAGATCCTGGATGGCTGTGTTCTGGATCTCTGTGGAGTCGAAGCTGACGCTCCGGTAGGGGTTACGCAAAGTCCGATGGCCTCCTGGGTAACACTCTGGTGCTGAGGACAAGAATGACAAGGATGATATCAGACTGTGAACTCTAATTTGAGCTCTGGTGCAGCTGAATGAGGAAGAGCAGTGAAACCAAGACAACGTGGAAAAACAGCAGCATTGTTCATTTATTCAAAGGCGGAAAACAAACCATATCCTACTTACTTTTTATTCATTTATTTTTATTTTTTCATTCATTTGCTGATTAAGCACACAAATATTAAGCAGATGTCATTCTGTTTTAAGTTTCAAATACTGGAAAACATACATAGAATAACAAACAGACACTAAACAATAGTGTGACCCTCATATGAAACTCCTAAATGATTTTCCACTTCTCGAGAACTGTAATCTTTTTCTCTCCTTCACAGAATGTTTCCAACTAAAATCGCTTCTGCTCACTTTGACAGATCTGGAACACAAAGGAGCAGTTTAATCAAGAGGAAATGAAAACTGAAGAATCTCAGGCCGCGATCAGATCACGTCTTTATCTTTGACAGAGCCCTGCTGTTTTGGACAGGTCTGAGGGGAACGATGGAGAGACAGAGACAGAGACAAAACAAAAACTAATCGTTTTGTTGTGGGAAACTGACAAAAGTGCGATGTCCTTGCCACATGATATCAGGTGATCACACATGAGGAGGAATCACAGCTTGTATCCTCCAAAGATGAATGATTTGTCCCTGAAGAACCTCAGCTTCAGCATCAACGTGGACAAGAAGAAATGGTCGCAAGACAAAGGTGACAAAATTGTGTATGATTACTCTTTGAAGAGACGGTCAGCGTTAAGGAGTCGAGCTCGAACGATAACTTCCCCCCCAGAGGTTATCTAAACTGCTAAGAATAACAGACATTCCTGTGAGCGTCTCACCTCTCTCAGCTCGCCCCGGGAAAGGACGCTAAAGCCAGTGGCGCATGAGAGGCCTCTGAACACTGCTGGAGCTGGAGGCTGAAACAACTGGGGGAATTACTTGAGCAGAGCATGCAGTTTTGCACACTATCACACTCTCAAGCTCTACATCTGTGAAGTGAAATGGGTTAAAGTTGTCAACAGAGGCCTTTCTTAACAAGCTTAAATAAAAAGGACAAATTGTCCTTTCACCTTCAGAGGACAAACGTTGCTTTTCCTCTGTGTGACTCTGGTTGTGCTGGCTGAGTAAAGTCAGGGAAAACAAACATTCAGGGTATTTAAGATGTCTTAAGACCATCGAAGCCTTGAATGGACAGGACGCCATTACTGCCAGTGATCCCAAGCCTAAACAGCGTCTTACAGGCTGGTCTTCATGTTGACAGCCCCTTGAAAGCAAATGCTCCTGTTTACACAGTCGCCTGTCTGCGTGTACACCTCGTCTGGAAGCTCCGCTGACAAGATTTGAGGTCACAGGTTGTCCAAACAACCTGGTTTTCAGAGAAGAGGACAATCGGCGAGACTTTGGCTGCTGGCTAAACTGTTCCGATTGGCAGCTTAATGAGTTTACAGAGCTGCAGGGGAAGGGGGGTGGTGAGCTAATGAACCTGGGTGGAGGAGATCCCACTGGGAGGGAGGCCCTCAGCAGCCCAGATGTGCAGGGACTCTGCAGGGAATTCTCCAGGTTCTCAGGAAAGAAGATTAATTTGGGAGAGCGTGGTGTTAACATAACTGAGGTTACAGGTCTTTTTCCCAGAGGGCCTGTCACTCACCCCCAAACAGAAACTACAGACTCAGACCGCCACAGAAAGGCTTGTGGGTCTGGACAAGATCTGAAAATGCTTAAATGAAATAAGACTAATTGTCTGTGGTTATATGCTAGACAACAATTAACATGCTCGATTGTCTGCTTTTAATTACAGGGCTTTAAGAACACAGACTTTTAAAGACCAGTGCTGACAGAAAAGGTTCTGGGCTGAACCTGATGGACTATCAGCTTTAACGTTAGGTAAGAACACTGCAGCTGCAGCAAGATGCCATGTCATTAGACTGCTAGCCAGTACATCAAGGATAAAATTAAAACTGTCCTGTGAATCGTTTTAACCACTTTCAGCCAGAGATATTTGGCATTTTCATAGACTTGGGGTTGTTTTATTGATGGTCCCACTGAAAGGTCAGCAGGGTTAAAGGCATTTTAATACCTGAGGCAGAATTTACAAGACTTGCTACTGTTTAAACATCTCTCTCTGTCTCAGCAGCTTAAACCAGCTTTATTTGAGTCTTTCTTTGTCAACTGGACAAACTGTGTCCCCTCAAGTTACAGGAGTTGTGGTGAACTATGATTTGGCCCAGAAATCCCTGGTATTCTTGTTGCGAAGCTCCGTGAGGATCCGCAGCATTTTGTTTTACGATGGCCTGCCTTAAAGTTTACGACTGTGTGCTTTGATCTGCTGCTGTCTCCCCACAGAGACAAAGACATGAGTGAGATGGAAGACAGGGTGGCATGTTAGACTGATGAACACAACTACTACATGTCATAGTCAAATAAGAACAGGACTTCAGGCTCCAGTCTCAATATATGCCTCGCTCCAGTAAAATAGAAAAGAATTCTTCGTAACTTTTTGTCCTAAAATCATAACACTTTTGTGCAACTTTAAGAGTTTGCTTTTAAATTCACGACACAAATATTAATCATCAAATAATAACTGCTGAAGCTGTGAAGGAAGTTTTACACAAATGAAAATGTCTTGAGATAAAAAGCAAACACAGACTTGACTCTTTGTGTGAGGGAGATTTGAACCTGACAGATTCCCACCGTTTCATTTCGCTAAAATGTCTTTGTTTTTCTTTGACTTTGGTGTCTCAGTGTCTTCTTCTCCTCTGCGTGTGACCGGGTCCATCTGACCTCTGGACCTGCTGAGTGATGGGAATGCAGCCGCACAGGCCAACTCTCGCAGCTCTGCAGCTTTTAACAGGTAAGACCTTCTTATTCTTTGCTTTTTACGTAAAGAGATAAGGAATGGAAACGTTAAATGTGAGGCTCTGGGTTCCACTGGACATCTGCTTGTATTGTAAATGCCCCTGATCATGAAGATGAAAAGTATTTTTTATATCATACACCACGCATGCAGCTGGGGACCATTTGGAAATCGTTTTTGCAGAAACTCCGCGGCTACAACGGGGGTTAAGAAGCCGTAAGGTGGGCCAAACAGACTTTTACATCCACCTACCATGTTGCGCGAACGCTTCTAGTTGCACGACCCACAGCAGCGCGATGCGTAAATATCCAGGGAACAAGAGGCGCACCGAACCATAGTCCATCGCTGCGGCTCCGCGGTAAAGTGATGCAACAGGCTCCACTCAGTCGTCTGGTTCCATTGAGAGTCTGGAGAAACAAAAGTGCGAAAGCGATGCAAACTGTACTTATCTTATAGGCGTAAATGTGCGCTCCGCTCGCTGCAGACTGCGGCTTTTCCCGTGCGGAGCGCCAAAGATGACAAAGAGTGAAGATAAGAAGGAGGAGGGAACAAACCACGGAGCAGTCTGTTCCTGTAGGTGGGTCTTCTGTGGTCCCAGAAACAAATCAGATCAGTAAAGGATCCATCCCAGCGGTCAGACTCGCCGCTTAAACCATCTCCGCGTCTTCATCGTTTATTACGTTGCAAAGACGTTTAGCGCGTCGCGCGTCACGGACTGTTCAGACTCACCGTGAGTGAAATGAAAGTGTAGCTTCAGACCAAAAGCATCAACTTCGCCTCTCATAAATTCACCTGCTTTTCCCCCAAGTGCTGACATCTCACGTTTCCACCACACACCGAGCTCCCCATCATCTTCAGTCAAAATGACTCATTTAACAAGTATTTTCAGCAAATTACTGGATCACTTCAGTCACTGAGTGGAGAAATAAACACGAACTGATAGCTCAGACATTTGTGCAGCAGATTATAATGGTAACTACAGTGTATATACGTGGAGACTGCTGCAGCTGTATGTACTCAGTGCATTTGGATATACAGTTGAAGACAAAAGTATTGGCACCCCTGTCAAAATACCTGTGCAGAGGTGTCAGCAGTTGGTATCAAGCTACAAGAACATATTACAAGCAGTTGTAAAGGCCAAAGGCGGACATACAAAGTACTAACTGCTAAGTGCCAATACTTTTGTCACCAACCAATTCTGTTTTTGTAAAATTTCTGTCAGACTGCAAAATAATTTCTTGTTATTTGTTGATCACATCATTGTTTTGAAATGTTCATTTAGTTTGCTTCAATAAAAAATTGCATTAAACCCTTGCTTTATGCAAAACATGTCAAACTGACAGGGGTGCCAATACTTTTGTCTCCAACTGTACTCACAGCACGATAGCAGCTGTAGAGGAAGCGAACCTCCGGTCAGAGAAACATGAGAATAACATGATGCACAGGAAATTAATTATTAACAGAGCAGCACATGTATGAAAGACCTTATTCAGATGCAATATCAAAATAGTTTGACTCTAAACACAATTAAGCTAAAGATGCACAACACAAAAAGTAAATTGTGTGGTATTGTATAAGACGGCACAGCAGTGTGTAGACTTCAACCCTGAACCATTCTTCTCTACAAAATGTGTTTGAGAATGAGATGCCAAATTTTCACTGGACTTTATGACAAGTGACTTTATTAAAAAAAAAAAAAAATTACAGCAAATGAGATGGAAAGTGCTTCTAAACAGGCCTGATCCGTTCCCTCGGTTCATCGTCTCTTCATGTGACTGAAAACAGTTTGTGACTGAGATGATTTCACTGCAGGGGGAAGCGAGAACCTGCAGAGCTGAAACAGAGAAGGTCGGCCGCCGGAGTGTAGAGTAAATATCAGGTGCTGGAGGCTTCAGAGACAAAAAGACATACCTTTCCACTAAATAAAAGACCTGAGAGCAGCAGCAGGTGTTCTGCGCTCGCCTTTTCATTCAGACTTCACTGCAGTGCTTTGGGAAAGCCTCTGACCCTCATGCTGGATGTGTCAGACACTGTTTGATGACCCAAAAGACATTTTATTTGAAGCACACTGAGGCCTTAACCTTTAAGTTAGTTTTTGGCCACTGCTTTAATTAGACAGATAACTGTAGAAGAAGACAGGAAATTAGGTGAGAGGGAGAAATGTCCAGGAACCAGGGACTTTACAGTTCAAGGTCAGAACTTCTCAAGTTAGACCAGACAGAAAACTCCAGGTCCACGTCCACAAAAAAGACAATGTGAAGAAACTAAAATCTAAAAACTGAATCAGGCCCAGTGTCCTCTCATCTCCTGAATTTGTCCCTTACCTCTCAGCCTTTTCACACCTGTTCCAAAGTGACATATCACCCACATTAGATTCTTGAGAAGCTCCTGAAAACCCCCCTGGTGTGAGATTGCAGTGTTGGTGGCTCATTGCTGAAGCACCTTTACGGGAGGGAAAACATTATCTGCCCCATCTTTGATGTTTGTGCCCTGAGAAACAACAAGGGGGGAAGTTTCAGTCCTGCCTACTGAGCGCTTCCAGATGTCACACATCCTCTGTAACTGTGAGAAAAACAAGGGAAGAACATACAAGAGGCATGTCAGCAGCTCCAGTGCCCCCAAACATCTTGCGACCATATTGTGTCTGCACTCTTTAAAGCCATGAGTCATTTTTAACACGTCTGCGTGCTTAGATTTTCAAAACACAAACTTGTGCTTCGTCCAAACATGGAATGATTATATCAACACATCTTTCCATTGCATGAGTTGGAGAATGGCTCAGACATGTGCTGCCCCTGCGTGTTTAAAAGGACAGGTCAGGGCAGTTAAAAACATATGTACCAGTGGCTTTGTTTATGTCAGTTTTTCTCAGAGAAGTTACAACAGGCTAATTTGCAGTTATTGTTTCCAGCTCTTGTGGGGAAACACAAATGAGAAGCTCATTTCTAAAACGCTACATATTAGTTTTAGGAAAAACAGTATGCCCTGACCATGATCCGTCAGCATCTGTAAACTTAGAGGGCGCGGTGGCAGGGGTCAGAGGTCAATCAGCTTGACCTAAAGGGCAATGCATCTTTATAATTGTTCCTGAAGGTCATGTCTGAGGTGACCTGTGTCAGTTTGCTGTGAGGAAAAGTCCATTTCACTTCAGTATGGATAATTAAAAACACCACTCTTGGTTCTGTGTAGCTCTCTTCACATCTGTCTTGTCATTTTTAAGTGAATGTTCAATTTCAAAGCATCATGAAAAAACGGCACAGTTCAATGCAGTGTTGATGGACAGTACCACCTTCTGCAGGAGCGGGTCCTCCAGCTAACGTGATGAAACGAGAGCCGACGGCTTAGTGAGCTGTGAGGGAGCGATGAATAATGAGGCAGAAGAAGAAGAAAAGAAGGCGAGGATGAAGGTTGAGGAAATCAGCATTTGAAGCAAACTGGGGTAAGAATCAGTCTTTTCAAAACAAATGTGCATCATTATCTTTATATATATATATATATATATATATATATATATTTTTTTTTTTTTTTTTTTTTTTTTTTCAAATACTATTTTAACATCTGACATCATATATTTAATTATATTGCTCATCCTTTTGCTGAGTGTAGTGGATTTTTCTGTACATCAGCTCCACATAAGCTGGCCTTCAGCTCCAAGAATGAAAACCCTTTGCTGCCATCTAGTGGAAACATGATGTAAAATGGAGCACAGGAGTGTGACGGGTTCTTTGCTCTGACACACTGAGCTGCCTCATTTCCACTGTGCACCGTAAATTTAATTCTGTACTTTAAACTCTGTTCTTCTGAGGCAAGAAATCAGTTGTTGAATTCAAAACACACCTTTGGGTAATTCAGTATACTAGTGGTTCTGCTTCTATAGCCTTATTTGATCTGGTACAACCAGTGGCCAGTGTTAGCAAACCTACAGTCAATATTACAATAGAATCAAACATAGAGGATTTTAGTTTGAAATTCATCAGTAGGGCTGCAAGATGAACATGGATCATCTCACTTGTTGCCACATTTTTTACTTGTATGTAAAAATGACAAACTAACTTGAACTACATACACAAGGTCGTCAAAATAGTAAGTCACATTTATTTAAAATATTTGACCTGATAAATATGACAGACAGTATATGAACCATCTGTTTGAGCAGCAGATTACTCTGGATTCACTCTGGATATTTGGATTTTCACACTTGAAAGTGAAACCATAAAATTGGGGAACTAACTGTTGTCTGCCTGTTGCGCATCTGCGCATGTAAAAACAGAAATTACAGGAATTTGATCCATGAGGAGTTAAAGGACATGTCTGGCTCTGGTTTTATCTCAGGCTTGGGGTCGGTTCACTGGAACAATGATTAACTCAAAGCTGCACGCAGAGAGGTTAAAGAGCATTTCCAAAGCAGGGGATTCATTCAGTCTGACTGCTGTCTGCAGAGAGGAAGTTTGTCAGCCGACCAACTAATCCAACCGTGAGTTACAGCTTTCAGTGCACTGCAGGCCTCACTTTGTCAGAGAATGAATGACTCGCCATGCAGCTGATTTTCAAACCAAGGCTGAGCAGTTTTATAGTATTTTAGTATCAGATTACAGAAGACTGTTTTTGTTTCTTCAGAGGTGAGAGTAGAATAAACAAGAAGATTCATTAGAGTTAAATGAAACCGATGCAACTGAGGTTAACATAAAAAGTAAAGTGATCGAGGTCGTACTGAATTACTGAAAGTTGGGATTTAATCGATGGTGTCGACAAGCAGACATGAAACCTGGAACAGAGAATGGCGTGCAGAGTTCCTGGCCTTAACTCTGTACCTGTAGACCGCTGCAGCACCTCCATCGAGGATTAAACCTACGTCCTGAGGTGGACGTTTTGTCCACGTGACCGACTGAGCGATGAAGTTACACCATTGGTCAATGCTGTGTGACGCACCAATTGGTTGGAGCTTTAGCGTTTCCCCATTGGCTTAAGATCCGTTGAAAGTGTTTGTTTACAGTTGTTCCACAACGGTTTTGCACATTGACCATGTGCTGCCCTGCTGTTTGCTTGGTTTTGATCTGGTCTGATTAAACTCTGAGTTCTTTGAATAAGCAGACAGGGCTGCAGCAAGTTGCAAAGAAATTTACTTATGTAGTAAGAACAAATAAAGTTGAGTTTGAGGGAAAGATGTCTCTGTAGTTTATATGGCAACTATTAAAGTGGTGTATTTCCTCTCTCTGCAGGCCATCGTCCTCCCCGTCCTACAGCAATGGACTCATTTATCGGCTCAACTGCGAGAGAAACTCTGGAGCGAGTTGCAGCCTCGCTGGGCTGCAGTCCAGCCTCTGCAGAAGTGGCTTCGTACCTGGACAAACACGACAAACTGAGGCATCTCAGAGAGAACTTTCTGTTGCCCAAAATAGCCGATCTACCTCCCTGTGAGTAAAAGATACTGCATTAGAGACGGCGGCGTTATGTGAAAATGTTATGATTCTTTCCTTGTTGCTGTTTCTGCAGCTGATCTCTCACTGGTTGATGGCAGCAAGGAGTGCATCTACCTCGTGGGAAACTCACTGGGGCTGCAGCCCAAAATGGCCAGGACATATCTGGAAGAGGAGCTGGATAAGTGGGCTAAAACGTATGTGAACTCTTTACTCCCATATTTACTTAAACGCTACGATAAAGGTGTTTTTGTGTTGCACTGAAATAAACTCTTTTTACAGGGGTGTTCACGGCCACACAGAGGGCTCTCGACCTTGGGCGTGGGCAGAAAACAACATAGAAGAACTCATGGCTAATGTTGTTGGTAAGAGACTTTGACTGAAAGTGGTCTTTAAGGATCAGGTCTAGTTTTGACAGTTTGTCCCGTTGGCTCATATTTATTTGAATATTAAATATCCATGGATTTCCTGGTTTCTAGAAAAATAGTGAGTTGTGTTCAGAAAATATAATGAAAACTAAATAAGTGACTGTGTGTGAAAGGTTTTATTCTTTTTCCTACAGGCGCTAAAACTGAAGAAGTGGCACTGATGAACGGCCTCACAGTTAATTTACACCTTCTAATGGTGAGAAAAGTTTTTTTTCTGCAACACTTTTATTGCAGTATATAAAGTTCAACTATAACAGGTGTCACGTGCCATTATTCTGCAGCTTTCCTTCTACAAACCCACAGCAGCTCGGCACAAAATCCTTCTGGAAAACAAAGCCTTTCCTTCTGATCATGTGAGTAAACCCACACGTTGCTTTGCAACACTTGTTTCACGGTCAAGGTCCCAACAACTATCCAGCTGCTTTCACATGCAGCTTCTGCACATCAGAATAATAAAAGAAACAATGAAAAAGTCTGTGATGTTAACTTGATTGTACAGCTGCATCTCGAGTTGTTCTGATTATGAAAACGAGACCTTCTCCGTCCTCAGTATGCTGTGGAATCTCAGATCAGGCTGCGAGGCTTCGACCCTCAGCAGAGCATGCTGCTGCTGTCGTCCAGACCTGTACGTCCAACAGGTTTCACACCACACTTCCATCCAGAGGTCGCAAAGTGCAGCACCTAATCCTCGCGTTTTGCAAAATCTCCTGTGAATTTTGATCTGATTCTCTCACATTAACATTCACTCTGAGTTTACTGAAGCTCGATTTTAAGGAAGAAGAGAAGAAGATCATACACGTTTCTGTATCTGTAGATAAAAGATGTCAGGTAGGGATGAAATGGAAGATCTCAAATACACCAAGATGACTCTGCTTCCTGTTCAGGGAGAAGAGACTCTGAGAACAGAGGACATCCTGGAGGTGATCGAGAGGGAGGGCGACTCCATCGCCGTGGTGATGTTCAGCGGAGTTCAGTATTACACCGGCCAGCTGTTCGACTTGGCCGCCATCACTGAGGCCGGTCAGAGGAAGGTAAAGCACTGACACGTAAAACACACCAGTCTGAACAGTTAGTGAGAGACTGCCACCGATGATCATGGCTGATCCATCTGATAATGTTCCCATAAGGCCAGTAAGCAGAGTAAACATTAAGATAATTACTTTTTAGTCTTTTGCTGTAAACCCTGCTGTTTTGTGTTGTTTGGTTCTAAATCAAAGGTCACACAGACAAAAAGATTTTATTAGAATTTGCAAATTGACTAGAAATGAGACGTTGGACCAACTTGTGTATGTTCAGGTTTCACATGAGCACTTTCTGGAAGTGTGAAGCTGCTGTAAAAGAAACCTAAAACCAACCTGAAGTAAGAAGTGACTAATAGTCTTCTCCCGTCTTGTTGGTCAGGGCTGTTACGTAGGCTTTGACTGCGCCCACGCCGCGGGAAACGTCGAGTTAAAGCTCCACGACTGGGGAGTCGACTTCGCCTGCTGGTGCTCCTACAAGGTCAGCTGACCTCAGGACCTGCTTCCTGTGTTTTCCGCTGAGACTGAATATAAGAGCACAAACACACACAGACATTTCTGTACATGTACAAGTGACCACTGTTCTCTCACAGTATCTAAATTCAGGAGCTGGTGGATTGGCTGGAGCGTTTGTCCACGAGAAACATAAAGACACCATCAAACCAGCGTGAGCACCAACACTATTTAAATACATGACACAGTGCTGCCAGGTGGGGAATGGACAGACACGCTTACATTTTTTTGTGTGTTCAGTTGAGCTGCTGAGCACAGACTCAAAGACACTTGAGGTTATTCTAGCAAGTAACCGAAATGGAAACAATAAAAACGCATCAGATAAAGTGTTGATTGAAATGACTGTAAATATGAACCTAATTTTAACACCAGTCTCTTCTACTGTCACTGTCTCCACCAGACTGTTGGGATGGTGGGGACATGACCTGAAAACTCGGTTCCAGATGAATAACGGTAAATTCAAATCATGGTTTTCATCTCACACTGCCACATCCTCTCATGTATATATAATATCATATAATCTGAGTATTTCTGTACAGTACAGTGTATTTGTCTATGTCGAGGTCAAACCTTTATGTGTACACAACAACTGTGTTTATGCACTTTATCCTTTAGGCTCTAAATGAATGATGAAAAGCTCCAGTTGTTTTTTTCCCCTTGTTTTTAGTGTTGGAGCTGCAGCCTGGTGTGAGCGGCTTCAGACTGTCCAACCAGCCCATCCTGCTAGTCTGCCCTCTGCAAGCCAGTTTAGAGGTGCTGAAGTAAAGTGGTTCATGAACTCCTGCTTTTTTTGATACGATATTAGAAGCTTTTAGAAAGTGATTTGACATGCTTTTAATTTTGACAGGTATTTAACATGACTAGTATGCAGGAGTTACGCACAAAGTCCCTCCTGCTGACGGGTTATCTGGAGTATCTGATCCAGCGTTACTACACCAAAGACCCCACACAGCCCCACAAACCTCACGTCCGTATCATCACGCCCTCTGATCCTCAGCAGAGAGGCTGCCAGCTCTCACTGTCCTTCTCTGTCCCCATCAGGAAGGTCTTCCAGGAGCTGGAGAAGAGAGGAGTCGCTGTGAGTATCAGACATATTCAAGCAGACTCTTTAGAGGGATGCTGTATGATAAAATGAAAATAAGGAACCCTGTGCACATCCGTGTTAGCTTTCCTCTCAGAAAACCTCATTTAACAAC
The DNA here is from genome assembly GCF_017976425.1 of Toxotes jaculatrix. Classification (NCBI taxonomy): domain Eukaryota; kingdom Metazoa; phylum Chordata; class Actinopteri; family Toxotidae; genus Toxotes; species Toxotes jaculatrix. The sequence continues at coordinate 2,066,811 of NC_054417.1, read as the reverse complement.
AACCTCATTGTAGCTGGAGAGGCTGATATTGATACTGGAAGAGGTCTTTGTGATTAGAGAAGCGTCATGCCTCTTGACAGCAAAATATTTTGAAGTACGCTGTGACTTGGATTTTTCTTTGTTGTGTCCTGTATCTCAGTGTGACATGAGGGAGCCCAGTGTGCTCCGGATCGCTCCGGTGCCGCTCTACAACACCTTCAGTGATGTTCACTGCTTCATAGAAACACTGGGATCAGCTCTTGCCACCACCAGCAAATGAATGAAGAGCGGAGTGAAGTTTAATTGTGTTAATTCTTCTTATCACCTATGTTTGATGTCTTTTTGTCTTTTTGAAGTCCAAATAAACTCTGTTGTGTTGTGTCTTTTGATATTTCCTAACTGTTTTGCTGACATATTTCCCAGTGAGGACTGTTGAATGGATTTCACAGGTTTACTCTGCATGAACTGAAACAATAAGACATGCCCCGGGAACCTTTAACATTAATGAAAGTGAAGGAAATTTACTGTGGCCTATTTGAAGCAGGGAACTTTTGCCAAACTGTAGACACTATTTATGAGAGCGGTCACCGCAGGCCCCTCCTTCCACTTAGCCCATTAGTCCCGTGCAATCAGAGTCCAGTTTGAGCCGCACCAAAAATCAGTTGCACCTGCTGCCCCTGGTCAAGGAGAGGGCTCAGCCAGTAGCAGGGCACTGCTGTCAGGTGAAGAACTGTAGTTAAGGCGCGGCTTTCAAGCCGTCTGTTCCCTCCAGGAACGCAGGACGCACCCGGAAAGTTCAGGATGGCCAAGCTCTTTTTCTGTTAAGTGGACCAAACCGACCCTGTTATCTGTCGACAGAGGCCGCCTGCTTGAGCAATGCAAAGCTTGGGTTGATCTGTGACCAGAGGCTAACATGTTGTTTGTGTGCCGGGTTTCCGCTGGACGGAGGGAGGGACCCGGCGGAGCAGCCGACACCATTTGGGAGAAAGCACCGCGATTGTCGTCGCTCATCGTCTTTACCTGAAAAGCTGAAAGCAAGCTTCCTGCACCACCTTTAATGATTTATTTTACAGTAGTATGGATGTGTGTGTGTGGTGAGGTTGGATGTTTCGCAGACTGTGGGCATAGCTGGTTTACATCTGTGTATGCAGCCGTTTTCATGCGTTAATTTACCCACTCAAAAACAGCAGTTGAAATTGCATGAATTTAATCCGAATAAAAAGTGGATGTTCTCTAAATTGCCCCAGCTGAAATCATTTTGCTGTCTGAAGCCTATAGTTGTGATGAATGGAGGTTGATGAAGTGCTGCTGTCACTTACAAGGCACTTTCCATGATTACCAAATGAGCAATGATTATTAAAAATATCTAGATTCACTGACACACCGACCACAAGGTAAACATAATATATTATTTTGTGCCACATACTGTACATTGAGTTATTAAATGAGCACTTAGCATCTAGAGCTGAAATAAATTAATGCTGTATGCTTTTTTCACAGATCAAGTTCGACTTCGTTTCAGAACATAAATATATGCCGTTCACATCAGCTGACACGTAACTGGCACCAACAACAAAACATATGGGCGTTGCAAAGAGAAGTGACGTATTCCTACGTCATTCTATATATAGTGAGAAAAAATCGCGGCTCTCCCTTTATGGGTGCTCCTGGAGGCGCACATGCGTGCCAGGTAAGAGCCGGGCCTACCTGCCATCCTGTGTTTTTATGTTTGTTTTGATGCATCCAAGTGCTTGTTTCTATGAAGATATCGCTGTTAATGTATCCTGGTGTTTAATGGTTTAATAAATCTGTTGTTTGTTCTGTTTTAAGAAGCAGGTAAGGAATACAACAGGTGTTTCAGCCAGAAAGTGGGCTGTCCATGTGGTGAGTCTGCGGCCTTGTTTGTTTTTTGCTGTCAAACATTTGGGCAATTTTTTCCTCTTCTTTCGGCCATAGATTTGAGTGTGTTACTGCATTTTTTGTAAGAAATTCTCTTTATTGACAGATTTTAAATTTCAAAATGTATCTTCTAGATCAATAGAAATTGTGAAATAAATTTACTACCATTTAATTAATTTCTACTATTTTGTTTTGCATAAATTTCTCATAAAATGGTCATAGTATAGTAAGGCATCAAAACGTCATAAAAATGGTCATAGTATAGTAAGGCGTCAAAATCGGCCAAAAAATGTCATACTTTTTTTTTTTACCTCAAAATGTCATAAAAAACGTCATAGTATAGTATGGCGTTTTTTTTTCGGGCAAAAAAAGTCAAAAATTTTTTTGACCTCAAAATGTCATAAAAAACGTCATAGTATAGTAAGGCGTTTTTTTCGGGCAAAAAAAGTCAAAAAATTTTTTGACCTCAAAATGTCATAAAAAACGTCATAGTATAGTAAGGCGTTTTTTTTCGAGCAAAAAAAGTCAAAAATTTTTTTGACCTCAAAATGTCATAGTATAGTAGGGCGTCAAAATCAGCCAAAAAAAGTCAAATTTTTTTTTTACCTCAAAATGTCATAAAAAACGTCATAGTATAGTAAGGCGTTTTTTTCGAGCAAAAAAAGTCAAAAATTTTTTGACCTCAAAATGTCATAAAAAACGTCATAGTATAGTATGGCGTTTTTTTCGGGCAAAAAAAGTCAAAATTTTTTTTGAACTGAAACTGTCATAAAAAACGTCATAGTATAGTAAGGCGTTTTTTTCGGGCAAAAAAAAGTCAAAATTTTTTTTGACCTCAAAATGTCATAAAAAACGTCATAGTATAGTAAGGCTTCAAAATCGGCCAAAAAAAGTCAAAAATTTTTTTGACCTCAAAATGTCATAAAAACGTCATAGTATAGTATGCCGTTTTTTTTCGGGTAAAAAAAGTCAAAAAAATTTTTGACCTCAAAATGTCATAAAAAACGTCATAGTATAGTATGCCGTTTTTTTCGGGCAAAAAAAGTCAAAATTTTTTTTGACCTCAAAATGTCATAAAAAATGTCATAGTATAGTAAGGCGTCAAAATCGGCCAAAAAAAGTCAAAAATTTTTTTGACCTCAAAATGTCATAAAAACGTCATAGTATAGCAAGGCGTCAATATCGGCCAAAAAAAGTCAAAAATTTTTTTCGGCCTCAAAATTTCATAAAAAACGTCATAGTATAGTATTGCGTTTTTTTCGGGCAAAAAAAGTCAAAAATTTTTTTTTACCTCAAAATGTCATAAAAAACGTCATAGTATAGTATTGCGTTTTTTTCGGGCAAAAAAAGTCAAAAGATTTTTTGACCTCAAAATGTCATAAAAACGTCATAGTATAGTAAGGCGTTTTTTTCGGGCAAAAAAACTCAAACTTTTTTTCGGCCTCAAAATGTCATAAAAAACGTCATAGTATAGTATGCCGTTTTTTTCGGGCAAAAAAAGTCAAAAAATTTTTTGACCTCAAAATGTCATAGTATAGTAAGGCGTCAAAATCAGCCAAAAAAAAGTCAATTTTTTTTTTGACCTCAAAATGTCATAAAAAACGTCATAGTATAGTAAGGCGTTCTTTTCGGGCAAAAAAAGTCAAACTTTTTTTTGACCTCAAAATGTCATAAAAAACGTCATAGTATAGTAAGGCGTTTTTTTCGGGCAAAAAAAGTCAAAATTTTTTCGACCTCAAAATGTCATAAAAAACGTCATAGTATAGTATGCCGTTTTTTTCGGGCAAAAAAAGTCAAAATTTTTTTCGACCTCAAAATGTCATAAAAAAAACGTCATAGTATAGTATGCTGTTTTTTTCGGGCAAAAAAAGTCAAAATTTTTTTTTACCTCAAACTGTCATAAAAAACGTCATAGTATAGTATGCCGTTTTTTTCGGGCAAAAAAAGTCAAAATTTTTTTTGACCTCAAAATGTCATAAAAACGTCATAGTATAGTATGGCGTCGAAATAGGGCAAAAAAAGTCAAAATTTTTTTCGACCTCAAAATTTCATAAAAAACGTCATAGTATAGTAAGGCGTTTTTTTCGGGCAAAAAAAGTCAAAATTTTTTTCGACCTCAAAATGTCATAAAAAACGTCATAGTATAGTATGCCGTTTTTTTCAGGCAAAAAAAGTCAAAATTTTTTTCGGCCTCAAAATGTCATAAAAGACGTCATAGTATAGTAAGGCGTTGAAATAGGGCAAAAAAAGTCAAATTTTTTTCGACCTCAAAATGTCATAAAAAACGTCATAGTATAGTATGCCGTTTTTTTCGGGCAAAAAAAGTCAAAATTTTTTTCGGCCTCAAAATTTCATAAAAAACGTCATAGTATAGTATGCCGTTTTTTTCGGGCAAAAAAAGTCAAAATTTTTTTCGGCCTCAAAATTTCATAAAAAACGTCATAGTATAGTATGCCGTTTTTTTCGAGTAAGAAAAGTCAAAATTTTTTCGGCCTCAAAATGTCATAAAAACGTCATAGTATAGTATGCCGTTTTTTTCGGGCAAAAAAAGTCAGAATTTTTTTCGGCCTCAAAATGTCATAAAAAACGTCATAGTATAGTATGCCGTTTTTTTCGGGCAAAAAAAGTCAAAATTTTTTTCGGCCTCAAAATGTCATAAAAGACGTCATAGTATAGTAAGGCGTTGAAATAGGGCAAAAAAGGTCAAATTTTTTTTCGACCTCAAAATGTCATAAAAAACGTCATAGTATAGTATGCCGTTTTTTTCGGGCAAAAAAAGTCAAAATTTTTTTCGGCCTCAAAATTTCATAAAAAACGTCATAGTATAGTATGCCGTTTTTTTCGGGCAAAAAAAGTCAAAATTTTTTTCGGCCTCAAAATTTCATAAAAAACGTCATAGTATAGTATGCCGTTTTTTTCGAGTAAAAAAAGTCAAAATTTTTTTCGGCCTCAAAATGTCATAAAAAACGTCATAGTATAGTATGCCGCTTTTTTCGGGCAAAAAAAGTCAAAATTTTTTTCGGCCTCAAAATGTCATAAAAACGTCATAGTATAGTATGGCGTCGAAATAGGGCAAAAAAAAGTCAAAATTTTTTTCAACCTCAAAATGTCATAAAAAACGTCATAGTATAGTAAGGCGTCGAAATAGGGCAAAAAAAGTCAAAATTTTTTTCGGCCTCAAAATGTCATAAAAAACGTCATAGTATAGTAAGGCGTTTTTTTCGGGCAAAAAAAGTCAAAAATTTTTTTTTGACCTCAAAATGTCATAAAAAACGTCTTAGTATAGTATGCCGTTTTTTTCGGGCAAAAAAAGTCAAACATTTTTTTGACCTCAAAATGTCATAAAAAACGTCATAGTATAGTAAGGCGTCAAAATCGGCCAAAAAAAGTCAAAATTTTTTTCGACCTCAAAATGTCATAAAAAACGTCATAGTATAGTATGCCGTTTTTTTCGGGCAAAAAAAGTCAAAATTTTTTTCGGCCTCAAAATGTCATAAAAACGTCATAGTATAGTATGGCGTCGAAATAGGGCAAAAAAAAGTCAAAATTTTTTTCAACCTCAAAATTTCATAAAAAACGTCATAGTATAGTAAGGCGTCGAAATAGGGCAAAAAAAGTCAAAATTTTTTTCGGCCTCAAAATGTCATAAAAAACGTCATAGTATAGTAAGGCGTTTTTTTCGGGCAAAAAAAGTCAAAAATTTTTTTTTGACCTCAAAATGTCATAAAAAACGTCTTAGTATAGTAAGGCGTTTTTTTCGGGCAAAAAAAGTCAAACATTTTTTTGACCTCAAAATGTCATAAAAAACGTCATAGTATAGTAAGGCGTCAAAATCGGCCAAAAAAAGTCAAAATTTTTTTCGACCTCAAAATGTCATAAAAAACGTCATAGTATAGTATGCCGTTTTTTTCGGGCAAAAAAAGTCAAAATTTTTTTCGGCCTCAAAATGTCATAAAAAACGTCATAGTATAGTATGACGTTTTTTTCAGGCAAAAAAAAGTCAAAATTTTTTTCGGCCTCAAAATTTCATAAAAAACGTCATAGTATAGTAAGGCGTCAAAATCGGCCAAAAAAAGTCAAAAAAATTTTCGGCCTCAAAATGTCATAAAAAACATCATAGTATAGTATGCCGTTTTTTTCGGACAAAAAAAGTCAAAATTTTTTTCGACCTCAAAATGTCATAAAAAACGTCATAGTATGGCATTGCATTTTTTTCGTGCAAAAAAAGTCAATTTTTTTCGACCTCAAAATGTCATAAAAAACGTCATAGTATAGTATGCCGTTTTTTTCGGGCAAAAAAAGTCAAAATTTTTTTCGGCCTCAAAATGTCATAAAAAATGTCATAGTATAGTATGACGTTTTTTTCGGGCAAAAAAAAGTCAAAATTTTTTTCGGCCTCAAAATTTCATAAAAAACGTCATAGTATAGTATGCCGTTTTTTTCGGGCAAAAAAAGTCAAAATTTTTTTCGGCCTCAAAATGTCATAAAAACGTCATAGTATAGTATTGCGGTTTTTTTGGGCAGAAAAAGTCAAAAATTTTTTCGGCCTCAAAATGTCATAAAAAACGTCATAGTATAGTAAGGCGTTTTTTTCGGGCAAAAAAAGTCAAAAATTTTTTTTTGACCTCAAAATGTCATAAAAAACGTCTTAGTATAGTATGCCGTTTTTTTCGGGCAAAAAAAGTCAAACATTTTTTTGACCTCAAAATGTCATAAAAAACGTCATAGTATAGTAAGGCGTCAAAATCGGCCAAAAAAAGTCAAAATTTTTTTCGACCTCAAAATGTCATAAAAAACGTCATAGTATAGTAAGGCGTCGAAATAGGGCAAAAAAAGTCAAAAATTTTTTCGGCCTCAAAATGTCATAAAAAACGTCATAGTATAGTAAGGCGTTTTTTTCGGGCAAAAAAAGTCAAAAATTTTTTTTTGACCTCAAAATGTCATAAAAAACGTCTTAGTATAGTAAGGCGTTTTTTTCGGGCAAAAAAAGTCAAACATTTTTTTGACCTCAAAATGTCATAAAAAACGTCATAGTATAGTAAGGCGTCAAAATCGGCCAAAAAAAGTCAAAATTTTTTTCGACCTCAAAATGTCATAAAAAACGTCATAGTATAGTATGCCGTTTTTTTCGGGCAAAAAAAGTCAAAATTTTTTTCGGCCTCAAAATGTCATAAAAAACGTCATAGTATAGTATGACGTTTTTTTCGGGCAAAAAAAAGTCAAAATTTTTTTCGGCCTCAAAATTTCATAAAAAACGTCATAGTATAGTATGCCGTTTTTTTCGGGCAAAAAAAGTCAAAATTTTTTTCGGCCTCAAAATGTCATAAAAACGTCATAGTATAGTATTGCGTTTTTTTTTGGGCAGAAAAAGTCAAAATTTTTTTCGGCCTCAAAATTTCATAAAAAACGTCATAGTATAGTATTGCGTTTTTTTCTGGCCAGAAAAAGTCAAAAATTTTTTCGACCTCAAAATGTCATAAAAAACGTCATAGTATAGTATGCCGTTTTTTTCGTGCAAAAAAAGTCAAAATTTTTTTCGACCTCAAAATGTCATAAAAAACGTCATAGTATAGTATGGCGTCGAAATAGGGCAAAAAAAGTCAAAAATTTTTTCGGCCTCAAAATGTCATAAAAACGTCATAGTATAGTAAGGCGTCGAAATAGGGCAAAAAAAGTCAAAAATTTTTTCGGCCTCAAAATGTCATAAAAAACGTCATAGTATAGTATTGCGTTTTTTTCGGGCAGAAAAAGTCAAAATTTTTTTCGGCCTCAAAATGTCATAAAAAACGTCATAGTATAGTATGCCCTTTTTTTCGGGCAAAAAAAGTCAAAATTTTTTTCGACCTCAAAATGTCATAAAAACGTCATAGTATAGTATGGCGTCGAAATAGGGCAAAAAAAGTCAAAATTTTTTTCGGCCTCAAAATGTCATAAAAAACGTCATAGTATAGTATGCCGTTTTTTTCGGGCAAAAAAAGTCAAAATTTTTTTCGGCCTCAAAATTTCTTAAAAAACGTCATAGTATAGTATGCCGTTTTTTTCGGGCAAAAAAAGTCAAAAATTTTTTCGGCCTCAAAATTTCTTAAAAAACGTCATAGTATAGTATGCCGTTTTTTTCGGGCAAAAAAAGTCAAAATTTTTTTCGGCCTCAAAATGTCATAAAAACATCATAGTATAGTAAGGCGTTGAAATAGGGCAAAAAAAGTCAAAAATTTTTTCGGCCTCAAAATGTCATAAAAAACGTCATAGTATGGCATTGCATTTTTTTCGTGCAAAAAAAGTCAATTTTTTTCGACCTCAAAATGTCATAAAAAACGTCATAGTATAGTATGCCGTTTTTTTCGGGCAAAAAAAGTCAAAATTTTTTTCGGCCTCAAAATGTCATAAAAAATGTCATAGTATAGTATGACGTTTTTTTCGGGCAAAAAAAAGTCAAAATTTTTTTCGGCCTCAAAATTTCATAAAAAACGTCATAGTATAGTATGCCGTTTTTTTCGGGCAAAAAAAGTCAAAATTTTTTTCGGCCTCAAAATGTCATAAAAACGTCATAGTATAGTATTGCGGTTTTTTTGGGCAGAAAAAGTCAAAAATTTTTTCGGCCTCAAAATGTCATAAAAAACGTCATAGTATAGTAAGGCGTTTTTTTCGGGCAAAAAAAGTCAAAAATTTTTTTTTGACCTCAAAATGTCATAAAAAACGTCTTAGTATAGTATGCCGTTTTTTTCGTGCAAAAAAAGTCAAACATTTTTTTGACCTCAAAATGTCATAAAAAACGTCATAGTATAGTAAGGCGTCAAAATCGGCCAAAAAAAGTCAAAATTTTTTTCGACCTCAAAATGTCATAAAAAACGTCATAGTATAGTATGCCGTTTTTTTCGGGCAAAAAAAGTCAAAATTTTTTTCGGCCTCAAAATGTCATAAAAACGTCATAGTATAGTATGGCGTCGAAATAGGGCAAAAAAAAGTCAAAATTTTTTTCAACCTCAAAATGTCATAAAAAACGTCATAGTATAGTAAGGCGTCGAAATAGGGCAAAAAAAGTCAAAATTTTTTTCGGCCTCAAAATGTCATAAAAAACGTCATAGTATAGTAAGGCGTTTTTTTCGGGCAAAAAAAGTCAAAATTTTTTTCGGCCTCAAAATGTCATAAAAAATGTCATAGTATAGTATGACGTTTTTTTCGGGCAAAAAAAAGTCAAAATTTTTTTCGGCCTCAAAATTTCATAAAAAACGTCATAGTATAGTATGCCGTTTTTTTCGGGCAAAAAAAGTCAAAATTTTTTTCGGCCTCAAAATGTCATAAAAACGTCATAGTATAGTATTGCGGTTTTTTTGGGCAGAAAAAGTCAAAAATTTTTTCGGCCTCAAAATGTCATAAAAAACGTCATAGTATAGTAAGGCGTTTTTTTCGGGCAAAAAAAGTCTAAATTTTTTTTTGACCTCAAAATGTCATAAAAAACGTCTTAGTATAGTATGCCGTTTTTTTCGTGCAAAAAAAGTCAAACATTTTTTTGACCTCAAAATGTCATAAAAAACGTCATAGTATAGTAAGGCGTCAAAATCGGCCAAAAAAAGTCAAAATTTTTTTCGACCTCAAAATGTCATAAAAAACGTCATAGTATAGTATGCCGTTTTTTTCGGGCAAAAAAAGTCAAAATTTTTTTCGGCCTCAAAATGTCATAAAAACGTCATAGTATAGTATGGCGTCGAAATAGGGCAAAAAAAAGTCAAAATTTTTTTCAACCTCAAAATGTCATAAAAAACGTCATAGTATAGTATGCCGTTTTTTTCGGGCAAAAAAAGTCAAAATTTTTTTCGGCCTCAAAATGTCATAAAAACGTCATAGTATAGTATTGCGGTTTTTTTGGGCAGAAAAAGTCAAAAATTTTTTCGGCCTCAAAATGTCATAAAAAACGTCATAGTATAGTAAGGCGTTTTTTTCGGGCAAAAAAAGTCAAAAATTTTTTTTTGACCTCAAAATGTCATAAAAAACGTCTTAGTATAGTATGCCGTTTTTTTCGTGCAAAAAAAGTCAAACATTTTTTTGACCTCAAAATGTCATAAAAAACGTCATAGTATAGTAAGGCGTCAAAATCGGCCAAAAAAAGTCAAAATTTTTTTCGACCTCAAAATGTCATAAAAAACGTCATAGTATAGTATGCCGTTTTTTTCGGGCAAAAAAAGTCAAAATTTTTTTCGGCCTCAAAATGTCATAAAAACGTCATAGTATAGTATGGCGTCGAAATAGGGCAAAAAAAAGTCAAAATTTTTTTCAACCTCAAAATGTCATAAAAAACGTCATAGTATAGTAAGGCGTCGAAATAGGGCAAAAAAAGTCAAAATTTTTTTCGGCCTCAAAATGTCATAAAAAACGTCATAGTATAGTAAGGCGTTTTTTTCGGGCAAAAAAAGTCAAAATTTTTTTCGGCCTCAAAATGTCATAAAAAATGTCATAGTATAGTATGACGTTTTTTTCGGGCAAAAAAAAGTCAAAATTTTTTTCGGCCTCAAAATTTCATAAAAAACGTCATAGTATAGTATGCCGTTTTTTTCGGGCAAAAAAAGTCAAAATTTTTTTCGGCCTCAAAATGTCATAAAAACGTCATAGTATAGTATTGCGGTTTTTTTGGGCAGAAAAAGTCAAAAATTTTTTCGGCCTCAAAATGTCATAAAAAACGTCATAGTATAGTAAGGCGTTTTTTTCGGGCAAAAAAAGTCTAAATTTTTTTTTGACCTCAAAATGTCATAAAAAACGTCTTAGTATAGTATGCCGTTTTTTTCGTGCAAAAAAAGTCAAACATTTTTTTGACCTCAAAATGTCATAAAAAACGTCATAGTATAGTAAGGCGTCAAAATCGGCCAAAAAAAGTCAAAATTTTTTTCGACCTCAAAATGTCATAAAAAACGTCATAGTATAGTATGCCGTTTTTTTCGGGCAAAAAAAGTCAAAATTTTTTTCGGCCTCAAAATGTCATAAAAACGTCATAGTATAGTATGGCGTCGAAATAGGGCAAAAAAAAGTCAAAATTTTTTTCAACCTCAAAATGTCATAAAAAACGTCATAGTATAGTAAGGCGTCGAAATAGGGCAAAAAAAGTCAAAATTTTTTTCGGCCTCAAAATGTCATAAAAAACGTCATAGTATAGTAAGGCGTTTTTTTCGGGCAAAAAAAGTCAAAAATTTTTTTTTGACCTCAAAATGTCATAAAAAACGTCTTAGTATAGTAAGGCGTTTTTTTCGGGCAAAAAAAGTCAAACATTTTTTTGACCTCAAAATGTCATAAAAAACGTCATAGTATAGTAAGGCGTCAAAATCGGCCAAAAAAAGTCAAAATTTTTTTCGACCTCAAAATGTCATAAAAAACGTCATAGTATAGTATTGCGTTTTTTTTTGGGCAGAAAAAGTCAAAATTTTTTTCGGCCTCAAAATTTCATAAAAAACGTCATAGTATAGTATTGCGTTTTTTTCTGGCCAGAAAAAGTCAAAAATTTTTTCGACCTCAAAATGTCATAAAAAACGTCATAGTATAGTATGCCGTTTTTTTCGTGCAAAAAAAGTCAAAATTTTTTTCGACCTCAAAATGTCATAAAAAACGTCATAGTATAGTATGGCGTCGAAATAGGGCAAAAAAAGTCAAAAATTTTTTCGGCCTCAAAATGTCATAAAAACGTCATAGTATAGTAAGGCGTCGAAATAGGGCAAAAAAAGTCAAAAATTTTTTCGGCCTCAAAATGTCATAAAAAACGTCATAGTATAGTATTGCGTTTTTTTCGTGCAAAAAAAGTCAAAATTTTTTTCGGCCTCAAAATGTCATAAAAACGTCATAGTATAGTAAGGCGTCGAAATAGGGCAAAAAAAGTCAAAAATTTTTTCGGCCTCAAAATGTCATAAAAAACGTCATAGTATAGTATGCCGTTTTTTTCGGGCAGAAAAAGTCAAAAATTTTTTCGGCCTCAAAATGTCATAAAAAACGTCGTAGTATGGTATTGCGTTTTTTTCGGGCAAAAAAAGTCCAAATTTTTTTCGACCTCAAAATGTCATAAAAAACGTCATAGTATAGTATTGCGTTTTTTTCGGGCAGAAAAAGTCAAAATTTTTTTCGACCTCAAAATGTCATAAAAAACGTCATAGTATAGTATGCCGTTTTTTTCGGGCAAAAAAAGTCAAAATTTTTTTCGGCCTCAAAATGTCATAAAAAACGTCATAGTATAGTATGCCGTTTTTTTCGGGCAAAAAAAGTCAAAATTTTTTTCGGCCTCAAAATGTCATAAAAACGTCATAGTATAGTATGGCGTCGAAATAGGGCAAAAAAAGTCAAAATTTTTTTCGGCCTCAAAATGTCATAAAAACGTCATAGTATAGTAAGGCGTCGAAATAGGGCAAAAAAAGTCAAAAATTTTTTCGGCCTCAAAATGTCATAAAAAACGTCATAGTATAGTATTGCGTTTTTTTCGGGCAGAAAAAGTCAAATTTTTTTTTCGGCCTCAAAATGTCATAAAAAACGTCATAGTATAGTATGCCGTTTTTTTCGGGCAAAAAAAGTCAAAATTTTTTTCGGCCTCAAAATGTCATAAAAAACGTCATAGTATAGTATGCCGTTTTTTTCGGGCAAAAAAAGTCAAAATTTTTTTCGGCCTCAAAATGTCATAAAAAACGTCATAGTATAGTATGCCGTTTTTTTTCGGCAAAAACAGTCAAAATTTTTTTCGGCCTCAAAATTTCTTAAAAAACGTCATAGTATAGTATGCCGTTTTTTTCGGGCAAAAAAAGTCAAAATTTTTTTCAGCCTCAAAATGTCATAAAAACGTCATAGTATAGTATGGCGTCGAAATAGGGCAAAAAAAAGTCAAAATTTTTTTCAACCTCAAAATTTCATAAAAAACGTCATAGTATAGTAAGGCGTCGAAATAGGGCAAAAAAAGTCAAAATATTTTTTCGGCCTCAAAATGTCATAAAAAACGTCATAGTATAGTAAGGCGTTTTTTTCGGGCAAAAAAAGTCAAAAAATTTTTTTTGACCTCAAAATGTTATAAAAACGTCTTAGTATAGTAAGGCGTTTTTTTCGGGCAAAAAAAGTCAAACATTTTTTTGACCTCAAAATGTCATAAAAAACGTCATAGTATAGTAAGGCGTCAAAATCGGCCAAAAAAAGTCAAAATTTTTTTCGACCTCAAAATGTCATAAAAAACGTCATAGTATAGTATGCCGTTTTTTTCGGGCAAAAAAAGTCAAAATTTTTTTCGGCCTCAAAATGTCATAAAAAACGTCATAGTATAGTATGACGTTTTTTTCAGGCAAAAAAAAGTCAAAATTTTTTTCGGCCTCAAAATTTCATAAAAAACGTCATAGTATAGTATGCCGTTTTTTTCGGGCAAAAAAAGTCAAAATTTTTTTCGGCCTCAAAATTTCATAAAAAAACGTCATAGTATAGTATGCCGTTTTTTTCGGGCAAAAAAAGTCAAAATTTTTTTCAGCCTCAAAATGTCATAAAAACGTCATAGTATAGTATGGCGTCGAAATAGGGCAAAAAAAAGTCAAAATTTTTTTCAACCTCAAAATTTCATAAAAAACGTCATAGTATAGTAAGGCGTCGAAATAGGGCAAAAAAAGTCAAAATATTTTTTCGGCCTCAAAATGTCATAAAAAACGTCATAGTATAGTAAGGCGTTTTTTTCGGGCAAAAAAAGTCAAAAAATTTTTTTTGACCTCAAAATGTTATAAAAACGTCTTAGTATAGTAAGGCGTTTTTTTCGGGCAAAAAAAGTCAAACATTTTTTTGACCTCAAAATGTCATAAAAAACGTCATAGTATAGTAAGGCGTCAAAATCGGCCAAAAAAAGTCAAAATTTTTTTCGACCTCAAAATGTCATAAAAAACGTCATAGTATAGTATGCCGTTTTTTTCGGGCAAAAAAAGTCAAAATTTTTTTCGGCCTCAAAATGTCATAAAAAACGTCATAGTATAGTATGACGTTTTTTTCAGGCAAAAAAAAGTCAAAATTTTTTTCGGCCTCAAAATTTCATAAAAAACGTCATAGTATAGTATGCCGTTTTTTTCGGGCAAAAAAAGTCAAAATTTTTTTCGGCCTCAAAATTTCATAAAAAACGTCATAGTATAGTATGCCGTTTTTTTCGGGCAAAAAAAGTCAAACATTTTTTTGACCTCAAAATGTCATAAAAAACGTCATAGTATAGTATGCCGTTTTTTTCGGACAAAAAAAGTCAAAATTTTTTTCGACCTCAAAATGTCATAAAAAACGTCATAGTATGGCATTGCATTTTTTTCGTGCAAAAAAAGTCAATTTTTTTCGACCTCAAAATGTCATAAAAAACGTCATAGTATAGTATGCCGTTTTTTTCGGGCAAAAAAAGTCATAAATTTTTTCGGCCTCAAAATGTCATAAAAAACGTCATAGTATAGTATGCCGTTTTTTTCGGGCAAAAAAAGTCAAAAAATTTTTCGGCCTCAAAATGTCATAAAAAACGTCATAGTATAGTATGCCGTTTTTTTCGGCCTCAAAATGTCATCAAAAACGTCATAGTATAGTATTGCGTTTTTTTCGGGCAGAAAAAGTCAAAATTTTTTTCGACCTCAAAATGTCATAAAAACGTCATAGTATAGTATTGCGGTTTTTTTTGGGCAGAAAAAGTCAAAATTTTTTTCGGCCTCAAAATGTCATAAAAAACGTCATAGTATAGTAAGGCGTTTTTTTCGGGCAAAAAAAGTCAAAAATTTTTTTTTGACCTCAAAATGTCATAAAAAACGTCTTAGTATAGTATGCCGTTTTTTTCGGGCAAAAAAAGTCAAACATTTTTTTGACCTCAAAATGTCATAAAAAATGTCATAGTATAGTAAGGCGTCAAAATCGGCGAAAAAAAGTCAAAATTTTTTTCGACCTCAAAATGTCATAAAAAACGTCATAGTATAGTATGCCGTTTTTTTCGGGCAAAAAAAGTCAAAATTTTTTTCGGCCTCAAAATGTCATAAAAACGTCATAGTATAGTATGGCGTCGAAATAGGGCAAAAAAAAGTCAAAATTTTTTTCAACCTCAAAATTTCATAAAAAACGTCATAGTATAGTAAGGCGTCGAAATAGGGCAAAAAAAGTCAAAATTTTTTTCGGCCTCAAAATGTCATAAAAAACGTCATAGTATAGTAAGGCGTTTTTTTCGGGCAAAAAAAGTCAAAAATTTTTTTTTGACCTCAAAATGTCATAAAAAACGTCTTAGTATAGTAAGGCGTTTTTTTCGGGCAAAAAAAGTCAAACATTTTTTTGACCTCAAAATGTCATAAAAAACGTCATAGTATAGTAAGGCGTCAAAATCGGCCAAAAAAAGTCAAAATTTTTTTCGACCTCAAAATGTCATAAAAAACGTCATAGTATAGTAAGGCGTCGAAATAGGGCAAAAAAAGTCACAAATTTTTTCGGCCTCAAAATGTCATAAAAAACGTCATAGTATAGTATTGCGTTTTTTTCGGGCAGAAAAAGTCAAAATTTTTTTCGACCTCAAAATGTCATAAAAAACGTCATAGTATAGTATGCCGTTTTTTTCGGGCAAAAAAAGTCAAAATTTTTTTCGGCCTCAAAATGTCATAAAAACGTCATAGTATAGTAAGGCGTCGAAATAGGGCAAAAAAAGTCACATTTTTTTTCGACCTCAAAATTTCATAAAAAACGTCATAGTATAGTAAGGCGTTTTTTTCGGGCAAAAAAAGTCAAAATTTTTTTCGACCTCAAAATGTCATAAAAAACGTCATAGTATAGTATTGCGTTTTTTTCGGGCAGAAAAAGTCAAAATTTTTTTCGACCTCAAAATGTCATAAAAAACGTCATAGTATAGTATGCCGTTTTTTTCGGGCAAAAAAAGTCAAAATTTTTTTCGGCCTCAAAATGTCATAAAAACGTCATAGTATAGTAAGGCGTCGAAATAGGGCAAAAAAAGTCAAAAATTTTTTCGTCCTCAAAATGTCATAAAAAACGTCATAGTATAGTATGCCGTTTTTTTCGGGCAGAAAAAGTCAAATTTTTTTTTCGGCCTCAAAATTTCATAAAAAACGTCATAGTATAGTATTGCGTTTTTTTCGGGCAGAAAAAGTCAAAATTTTTTTCGACCTCAAAATGTCATAAAAAACGTCATAGTATAGTATGCCGTTTTTTTCGGGCAAAAAAAGTCAAAAATTTTTTCGGCCTCAAAATGTCATAAAAAACGTCATAGTATAGTATGCCGTTTTTTTTTTCGGGCAAAAAAAGTCAAAATTTTTTTCGGCCTCAAAATTTCATAAAAAACGTCATAGTATAGTAAGGCGTTTTTTTCGGGCAAAAAAAGTCAAAATTTTTTTCGACCTCAAAATGTCATAAAAAACGTCATAGTATAGTATGCCGTTTTTTTCGGGCAAAAAAAGTCAAAATTTTTTTCGGCCTCAAAATGTCATAAAAAACGTCATAGTATAGTATGCCGTTTTTTTCGGGCAAAAAAAGTCAAAATTTTTTTCGGCCTCAAAATGTCATAAAAACGTCATAGTATAGTATGGCGTCGAAATAGGGCAAAAAAAAGTCAAAATTTTTTTCAACCTCAAAATTTCATAAAAAACGTCATAGTATAGTAAGGCGTCGAAATAGGGCAAAAAAAGTCAATTTTTTTCGGCCTCAAAATGTCATAAAAAACGTCATAGTATAGTAAGGCGTTTTTTTCGGGCAAAAAAAGTCAAAAAAATTTTTTGACCTCAACATGTCATAAAAAACGTCATAGTATAGTATGCCGTTTTTTCGGGCAAAAAAAGTCAAACATTTTTTTGACCTCAAAATGTCATAAAAAACGTCATAGTATAGTAAGGCGTCAAAATCGGCCCAAAAAAGTCAAAAAAATTTTCGGCCTCAAAATGTCATAAAAACGTCATAGTATAGTATGGCGTCGAAATAGGGCAAAAAAAGTCAAAATTTTTTTCGGCCTCAAAATGTCATAAAAAACGTCATAGTATAGTATACCGTTTTTTTCGGGCAAAAAAAGTCAACATTTTTTTCGGCCTCAAAATTTCATAAAAAACGTCATAGTATAGTATGCCGGTTTTTTCGGGCAGAAAAAGTCAAAATTTTTTTCGGCCTCAAAATGTCATAAAAAATGTCATAGTATAGTATGACGTTTTTTTCGGGCAAAAAAAAGTCAAAATTTTTTTCGGCCTCAAAATTTCATAAAAAACGTCATAGTATAGTATGCCGTTTTTTTCGGGCAAAAAAAGTCAAAATTTTTTTCGGCCTCAAAATGTCATAAAAACGTCATAGTATAGTATTGCGGTTTTTTTGGGCAGAAAAAGTCAAAAATTTTTTCGGCCTCAAAATGTCATAAAAAACGTCATAGTATAGTAAGGCGTTTTTTTCGGGCAAAAAAAGTCAAAAATTTTTTTTTGACCTCAAAATGTCATAAAAAACGTCTTAGTATAGTATGCCGTTTTTTTCGTGCAAAAAAAGTCAAACATTTTTTTGACCTCAAAATGTCATAAAAAACGTCATAGTATAGTAAGGCGTCAAAATCGGCCAAAAAAAGTCAAAATTTTTTTCGACCTCAAAATGTCATAAAAAACGTCATAGTATAGTATGCCGTTTTTTTCGGGCAAAAAAAGTCAAAATTTTTTTCGGCCTCAAAATGTCATAAAAACGTCATAGTATAGTATGGCGTCGAAATAGGGCAAAAAAAAGTCAAAATTTTTTTCAACCTCAAAATGTCATAAAAAACGTCATAGTATAGTAAGGCGTCGAAATAGGGCAAAAAAAGTCAAAATTTTTTTCGGCCTCAAAATGTCATAAAAAACGTCATAGTATAGTAAGGCGTTTTTTTCGGGCAAAAAAAGTCAAAATTTTTTTCGGCCTCAAAATGTCATAAAAAATGTCATAGTATAGTATGACGTTTTTTTCGGGCAAAAAAAAGTCAAAATTTTTTTCGGCCTCAAAATTTCATAAAAAACGTCATAGTATAGTATGCCGTTTTTTTCGGGCAAAAAAAGTCAAAATTTTTTTCGGCCTCAAAATGTCATAAAAACGTCATAGTATAGTATTGCGGTTTTTTTGGGCAGAAAAAGTCAAAAATTTTTTCGGCCTCAAAATGTCATAAAAAACGTCATAGTATAGTAAGGCGTTTTTTTCGGGCAAAAAAAGTCTAAATTTTTTTTTGACCTCAAAATGTCATAAAAAACGTCTTAGTATAGTATGCCGTTTTTTTCGTGCAAAAAAAGTCAAACATTTTTTTGACCTCAAAATGTCATAAAAAACGTCATAGTATAGTAAGGCGTCAAAATCGGCCAAAAAAAGTCAAAATTTTTTTCGACCTCAAAATGTCATAAAAAACGTCATAGTATAGTATGCCGTTTTTTTCGGGCAAAAAAAGTCAAAATTTTTTTCGGCCTCAAAATGTCATAAAAACGTCATAGTATAGTATGGCGTCGAAATAGGGCAAAAAAAAGTCAAAATTTTTTTCAACCTCAAAATGTCATAAAAAACGTCATAGTATAGTAAGGCGTCGAAATAGGGCAAAAAAAGTCAAAATTTTTTTCGGCCTCAAAATGTCATAAAAAACGTCATAGTATAGTAAGGCGTTTTTTTCGGGCAAAAAAAGTCAAAAATTTTTTTTTGACCTCAAAATGTCATAAAAAACGTCTTAGTATAGTAAGGCGTTTTTTTCGGGCAAAAAAAGTCAAACATTTTTTTGACCTCAAAATGTCATAAAAAACGTCATAGTATAGTAAGGCGTCAAAATCGGCCAAAAAAAGTCAAAATTTTTTTCGACCTCAAAATGTCATAAAAAACGTCATAGTATAGTATTGCGTTTTTTTTTGGGCAGAAAAAGTCAAAATTTTTTTCGGCCTCAAAATTTCATAAAAAACGTCATAGTATAGTATTGCGTTTTTTTCTGGCCAGAAAAAGTCAAAAATTTTTTCGACCTCAAAATGTCATAAAAAACGTCATAGTATAGTATGCCGTTTTTTTCGTGCAAAAAAAGTCAAAATTTTTTTCGACCTCAAAATGTCATAAAAAACGTCATAGTATAGTATGGCGTCGAAATAGGGCAAAAAAAGTCAAAAATTTTTTCGGCCTCAAAATGTCATAAAAACGTCATAGTATAGTAAGGCGTCGAAATAGGGCAAAAAAAGTCAAAAATTTTTTCGGCCTCAAAATGTCATAAAAAACGTCATAGTATAGTATTGCGTTTTTTTCGTGCAAAAAAAGTCAAAATTTTTTTCGGCCTCAAAATGTCATAAAAACGTCATAGTATAGTAAGGCGTCGAAATAGGGCAAAAAAAGTCAAAAATTTTTTCGGCCTCAAAATGTCATAAAAAACGTCATAGTATAGTATGCCGTTTTTTTCGGGCAGAAAAAGTCAAAAATTTTTTCGGCCTCAAAATGTCATAAAAAACGTCGTAGTATGGTATTGCGTTTTTTTCGGGCAAAAAAAGTCCAAATTTTTTTCGACCTCAAAATGTCATAAAAAACGTCATAGTATAGTATTGCGTTTTTTTCGGGCAGAAAAAGTCAAAATTTTTTTCGACCTCAAAATGTCATAAAAAACGTCATAGTATAGTATGCCGTTTTTTTCGGGCAAAAAAAGTCAAAATTTTTTTCGGCCTCAAAATGTCATAAAAAACGTCATAGTATAGTATGCCGTTTTTTTCGGGCAAAAAAAGTCAAAATTTTTTTCGGCCTCAAAATGTCATAAAAACGTCATAGTATAGTATGGCGTCGAAATAGGGCAAAAAAAGTCAAAATTTTTTTCGGCCTCAAAATGTCATAAAAACGTCATAGTATAGTAAGGCGTCGAAATAGGGCAAAAAAAGTCAAAAATTTTTTCGGCCTCAAAATGTCATAAAAAACGTCATAGTATAGTATTGCGTTTTTTTCGGGCAGAAAAAGTCAAATTTTTTTTTCGGCCTCAAAATGTCATAAAAAACGTCATAGTATAGTATGCCGTTTTTTTCGGGCAAAAAAAGTCAAAATTTTTTTCGGCCTCAAAATGTCATAAAAAACGTCATAGTATAGTATGCCGTTTTTTTCGGGCAAAAAAAGTCAAAATTTTTTTCGGCCTCAAAATGTCATAAAAAACGTCATAGTATAGTATGCCGTTTTTTTTCGGCAAAAACAGTCAAAATTTTTTTCGGCCTCAAAATTTCTTAAAAAACGTCATAGTATAGTATGCCGTTTTTTTCGGGCAAAAAAAGTCAAAATTTTTTTCAGCCTCAAAATGTCATAAAAACGTCATAGTATAGTATGGCGTCGAAATAGGGCAAAAAAAAGTCAAAATTTTTTTCAACCTCAAAATTTCATAAAAAACGTCATAGTATAGTAAGGCGTCGAAATAGGGCAAAAAAAGTCAAAATATTTTTTCGGCCTCAAAATGTCATAAAAAACGTCATAGTATAGTAAGGCGTTTTTTTCGGGCAAAAAAAGTCAAAAAATTTTTTTTGACCTCAAAATGTTATAAAAACGTCTTAGTATAGTAAGGCGTTTTTTTCGGGCAAAAAAAGTCAAACATTTTTTTGACCTCAAAATGTCATAAAAAACGTCATAGTATAGTAAGGCGTCAAAATCGGCCAAAAAAAGTCAAAATTTTTTTCGACCTCAAAATGTCATAAAAAACGTCATAGTATAGTATGCCGTTTTTTTCGGGCAAAAAAAGTCAAAATTTTTTTCGGCCTCAAAATGTCATAAAAAACGTCATAGTATAGTATGACGTTTTTTTCAGGCAAAAAAAAGTCAAAATTTTTTTCGGCCTCAAAATTTCATAAAAAACGTCATAGTATAGTATGCCGTTTTTTTCGGGCAAAAAAAGTCAAAATTTTTTTCGGCCTCAAAATTTCATAAAAAAACGTCATAGTATAGTATGCCGTTTTTTTCGGGCAAAAAAAGTCAAAATTTTTTTCAGCCTCAAAATGTCATAAAAACGTCATAGTATAGTATGGCGTCGAAATAGGGCAAAAAAAAGTCAAAATTTTTTTCAACCTCAAAATTTCATAAAAAACGTCATAGTATAGTAAGGCGTCGAAATAGGGCAAAAAAAGTCAAAATATTTTTTCGGCCTCAAAATGTCATAAAAAACGTCATAGTATAGTAAGGCGTTTTTTTCGGGCAAAAAAAGTCAAAAAATTTTTTTTGACCTCAAAATGTTATAAAAACGTCTTAGTATAGTAAGGCGTTTTTTTCGGGCAAAAAAAGTCAAACATTTTTTTGACCTCAAAATGTCATAAAAAACGTCATAGTATAGTAAGGCGTCAAAATCGGCCAAAAAAAGTCAAAATTTTTTTCGACCTCAAAATGTCATAAAAAACGTCATAGTATAGTATGCCGTTTTTTTCGGGCAAAAAAAGTCAAAATTTTTTTCGGCCTCAAAATGTCATAAAAAACGTCATAGTATAGTATGACGTTTTTTTCAGGCAAAAAAAAGTCAAAATTTTTTTCGGCCTCAAAATTTCATAAAAAACGTCATAGTATAGTATGCCGTTTTTTTCGGGCAAAAAAAGTCAAAATTTTTTTCGGCCTCAAAATTTCATAAAAAACGTCATAGTATAGTATGCCGTTTTTTTCGGGCAAAAAAAGTCAAACATTTTTTTGACCTCAAAATGTCATAAAAAACGTCATAGTATAGTATGCCGTTTTTTTCGGACAAAAAAAGTCAAAATTTTTTTCGACCTCAAAATGTCATAAAAAACGTCATAGTATGGCATTGCATTTTTTTCGTGCAAAAAAAGTCAATTTTTTTCGACCTCAAAATGTCATAAAAAACGTCATAGTATAGTATGCCGTTTTTTTCGGGCAAAAAAAGTCATAAATTTTTTCGGCCTCAAAATGTCATAAAAAACGTCATAGTATAGTATGCCGTTTTTTTCGGGCAAAAAAAGTCAAAAAATTTTTCGGCCTCAAAATGTCATAAAAAACGTCATAGTATAGTATGCCGTTTTTTTCGGCCTCAAAATGTCATCAAAAACGTCATAGTATAGTATTGCGTTTTTTTCGGGCAGAAAAAGTCAAAATTTTTTTCGACCTCAAAATGTCATAAAAACGTCATAGTATAGTATTGCGGTTTTTTTTGGGCAGAAAAAGTCAAAATTTTTTTCGGCCTCAAAATGTCATAAAAAACGTCATAGTATAGTAAGGCGTTTTTTTCGGGCAAAAAAAGTCAAAAATTTTTTTTTGACCTCAAAATGTCATAAAAAACGTCTTAGTATAGTATGCCGTTTTTTTCGGGCAAAAAAAGTCAAACATTTTTTTGACCTCAAAATGTCATAAAAAATGTCATAGTATAGTAAGGCGTCAAAATCGGCGAAAAAAAGTCAAAATTTTTTTCGACCTCAAAATGTCATAAAAAACGTCATAGTATAGTATGCCGTTTTTTTCGGGCAAAAAAAGTCAAAATTTTTTTCGGCCTCAAAATGTCATAAAAACGTCATAGTATAGTATGGCGTCGAAATAGGGCAAAAAAAAGTCAAAATTTTTTTCAACCTCAAAATTTCATAAAAAACGTCATAGTATAGTAAGGCGTCGAAATAGGGCAAAAAAAGTCAAAATTTTTTTCGGCCTCAAAATGTCATAAAAAACGTCATAGTATAGTAAGGCGTTTTTTTCGGGCAAAAAAAGTCAAAAATTTTTTTTTGACCTCAAAATGTCATAAAAAACGTCTTAGTATAGTAAGGCGTTTTTTTCGGGCAAAAAAAGTCAAACATTTTTTTGACCTCAAAATGTCATAAAAAACGTCATAGTATAGTAAGGCGTCAAAATCGGCCAAAAAAAGTCAAAATTTTTTTCGACCTCAAAATGTCATAAAAAACGTCATAGTATAGTAAGGCGTCGAAATAGGGCAAAAAAAGTCACAAATTTTTTCGGCCTCAAAATGTCATAAAAAACGTCATAGTATAGTATTGCGTTTTTTTCGGGCAGAAAAAGTCAAAATTTTTTTCGACCTCAAAATGTCATAAAAAACGTCATAGTATAGTATGCCGTTTTTTTCGGGCAAAAAAAGTCAAAATTTTTTTCGGCCTCAAAATGTCATAAAAACGTCATAGTATAGTAAGGCGTCGAAATAGGGCAAAAAAAGTCACATTTTTTTTCGACCTCAAAATTTCATAAAAAACGTCATAGTATAGTAAGGCGTTTTTTTCGGGCAAAAAAAGTCAAAATTTTTTTCGACCTCAAAATGTCATAAAAAACGTCATAGTATAGTATTGCGTTTTTTTCGGGCAGAAAAAGTCAAAATTTTTTTCGACCTCAAAATGTCATAAAAAACGTCATAGTATAGTATGCCGTTTTTTTCGGGCAAAAAAAGTCAAAATTTTTTTCGGCCTCAAAATGTCATAAAAACGTCATAGTATAGTAAGGCGTCGAAATAGGGCAAAAAAAGTCAAAAATTTTTTCGTCCTCAAAATGTCATAAAAAACGTCATAGTATAGTATGCCGTTTTTTTCGGGCAGAAAAAGTCAAATTTTTTTTTCGGCCTCAAAATTTCATAAAAAACGTCATAGTATAGTATTGCGTTTTTTTCGGGCAGAAAAAGTCAAAATTTTTTTCGACCTCAAAATGTCATAAAAAACGTCATAGTATAGTATGCCGTTTTTTTCGGGCAAAAAAAGTCAAAAATTTTTTCGGCCTCAAAATGTCATAAAAAACGTCATAGTATAGTATGCCGTTTTTTTTTTCGGGCAAAAAAAGTCAAAATTTTTTTCGGCCTCAAAATTTCATAAAAAACGTCATAGTATAGTAAGGCGTTTTTTTCGGGCAAAAAAAGTCAAAATTTTTTTCGACCTCAAAATGTCATAAAAAACGTCATAGTATAGTATGCCGTTTTTTTCGGGCAAAAAAAGTCAAAATTTTTTTCGGCCTCAAAATGTCATAAAAAACGTCATAGTATAGTATGCCGTTTTTTTCGGGCAAAAAAAGTCAAAATTTTTTTCGGCCTCAAAATGTCATAAAAACGTCATAGTATAGTATGGCGTCGAAATAGGGCAAAAAAAAGTCAAAATTTTTTTCAACCTCAAAATTTCATAAAAAACGTCATAGTATAGTAAGGCGTCGAAATAGGGCAAAAAAAGTCAATTTTTTTCGGCCTCAAAATGTCATAAAAAACGTCATAGTATAGTAAGGCGTTTTTTTCGGGCAAAAAAAGTCAAAAAAATTTTTTGACCTCAACATGTCATAAAAAACGTCATAGTATAGTATGCCGTTTTTTCGGGCAAAAAAAGTCAAACATTTTTTTGACCTCAAAATGTCATAAAAAACGTCATAGTATAGTAAGGCGTCAAAATCGGCCCAAAAAAGTCAAAAAAATTTTCGGCCTCAAAATGTCATAAAAACGTCATAGTATAGTATGGCGTCGAAATAGGGCAAAAAAAGTCAAAATTTTTTTCGGCCTCAAAATGTCATAAAAAACGTCATAGTATAGTATACCGTTTTTTTCGGGCAAAAAAAGTCAACATTTTTTTCGGCCTCAAAATTTCATAAAAAACGTCATAGTATAGTATGCCGTTTTTTTCGGGCAGAAAAAGTCAAAATTTTTTTCGACCTCAAAATGTCATAAAAACGTCATAGTATAGTAAGGCGTCGAAATAGGGCAAAAAAAGTCAAAAATTTTTTCGACCTCAAAATGTCATAAAAAACGTCATAGTATAGTATTGCGTTTTTTTCGTGCAAAAAAAGTCAAAATTTTTTTCGGCCTCAAAATGTCATAAAAAACTTTATAGTATAGTATGCCGTTTTTTCGGGCAAAAAAAGTCTAAATTTTTTTCGGCCTCAAAATTTCTCAAAAAACGTCATAGTATAGTATGCCGTTTTTTTCGGGCAAAAAAAGTCAAAATTTTTTTCGGCCTCAAAATTTCATAAAAACGTCATAGTATAGTAAGGCGTCGAAATAGGGCAAAAAAAGTCAAAAATTTTTTCGGCCTCAAAATGTCATAAAAAACGTCATAGTATAGTATTGCGTTTTTTTCGGGCAGAAAAAGTCAAAAAATTTTTCGGCCTCAAAATGTCATAAAAAACGTCATAGTATAGTATGCCGTTTTTTTCGGCCAAAAAAAGTCAAAATTTTTTTCGGCCTCAAAATGTCATAAAAAACGTCATAGTATAGTATGCCGTTTTTTTCGGCCAAAAAAAGTCAAAATTTTTTTCGGCCTCAAAATGTCATAAAAAACGTCATAGTATAGTAAGGCGTTTTTTTCGGGCAAAAAAAGTCAAAATCTTTTTTGACCTCAAAATGTCATAAAAAACGTCATAGTATAGTAAGGCGTCGAAATAGGGCAAAAAAAGTCAAAATTTTTTTCGACCTCAAAATGTCATAAAAAACGTCATAGTATAGTATGCCGTTTTTTTCGGGCAAAAAATGTCAAAACTTTTTTCGACCTCAGAATGTCATGAAAAACGTCATAGTATAGAAAGGCGTCAAAATCAGCCAAAAAAAGTCATTTTTGAGAATGGCTTCAAAATGTTATAAAAATGCTCATAGTATACTAATGTGTCAAAAGAAGAAGACCAAGAAATCTTTTTTATTGTCATTGCAGAATACAGTTTGTACAGTTCAACAAGATTTTGTTTAGGTTCTTTTAAGAGGTCAAGAAAAAGTAAAGTATATACATATATATATATATATATATATATATATATATATATATATATATATATATATATTATAAATTCAAGGGCACTAGGGATGAGAATTTACATCTGCTATATGTACATATGAATCTTTCAATATACAGAAATACGATATTGGTAAACGTCCACAGATTTACTGTTTGGTTAATGTACACATATTGTTTACAGTTTGTGCAAGTTCCCATTAGTTTATCTACATAGCAGCATCATACAAAAGAGGACAATGTAACCAGTGTAGACTGTTGGTATGACTGTGTCAGGCAGAGAGTTTCTTTGACTGATTCAGAGCAGCCGCAGCTCTGGGCAAGAAGCTGTCTTTTCAGTCTGTTTGTGTGGGTGCGAAGGGCTTTATATCATCTGCATGATGGCAGCAGTTTGAACATGGGATGGCACAGGTGTGCAGGGTATTCACAGATCCTGGTCGCTTTCCTGAGGCACCTGGTGGTGTAGATGTCCACCAGCTCAGGAAGTTGAGTCCCGATTATCCGATGTGCACTGGACAGAAAACGCTGAAGTGCTTTCCTATCCGCTGCGGAAATCCTACTATTACACACTGAGATGCAGCATGTTAGAATACTCTATATAGAGCAGCGATAGAAGGTCAAAATATGCCAAAAAAAAGTCATATATTAGTAAGACCTCAAAATGTCATAAAAAACGTCATAGTATAGTATGACGTTTTTTTTCGGGCAGAAAGAGTCAAAAAATTTTTCAGCCTCAAAATGTCATAAAAAACGTCATAGTATAGTATGCCGTTTTTTTTCGGGCAAAAAAAGTCAAAATTTTTTTCGGCCTCAAAATGTCATAAAAACGTCATAGTATAGTAAGGCGTCGAAATAGGGCAAAAAAAGTCACATTTTTTTTCGACCTCAAAATTTCATAAAAAACGTCATAGTATAGTAAGGCGTTTTTTTCGGGCAAAAAAAGTCAAAATTTTTTTCGACCTCAAAATGTCATAAAAAACGTCATAGTATAGTATTGCGTTTTTTTCGGGCAGAAAAAGTCAAAATTTTTTTCGACCTCAAAATGTCATAAAAAACGTCATAGTATAGTATGCCGTTTTTTTCGGGCAAAAAAAGTCAAAATTTTTTTCGGCCTCAAAATGTCATAAAAACGTCATAGTATAGTAAGGCGTCGAAATAGGGCAAAAAAAGTCAAATTTTTTTTCGACCTCAAAATGTCATAAAAAACGTCATAGTATAGTATGCCGTTTTTTTCGGGCAAAAAAAGTCAAAATTTTTTTTCGGCCTCAAAATGTCATAAAAAACGTCATAGTATAGTATGCCGTTTTTTTCGGGCAAAAAAAGTCAAAATTTTTTTTCGACCTCAAAATGTCATAAAAAACGTCATAGTATAGTATGCCGTTTTTTTCGGGCAAAAAAAGTCACAAATTTTTTCGGCCTCAAAATGTCATAAAAAACGTCATAGTATAGTATTGCGTTTTTTTCGGGCAAAAAAAGTCAAAATTTTTTTCGGCCTCAAAATGTCATAAAAACGTCATAGTATAGTAAGGCGTCGAAATAGGGCAAAAAAAGTCACATTTTTTTTCGACCTCAAAATGTCATAAAAAACGTCATAGTATAGTATGCCGTTTTTTTCGGGCAAAAAAAGTCAAAATTTTTTTTCGGCCTCAAAATGTCATAAAAACGTCATAGTATAGTAAGGCGTCGAAATAGGGCAAAAAAAGTCACATTTTTTTTCGACCTCAAAATGTCATAAAAAACGTCATAGTATAGTATGCCGTTTTTTTCGGGCAAAAAAAGTCAAAAATTTTTTCGGCCTCAAAATGTCATAAAAAACGTCATAGTATAGTATTGCGTTTTTTTCGTGCAAAAAAAGTCAAAAATTTTTTCGACCTCAAAATGTCATAAAAAACGTCATAGTATAGTATGCCGTTTTTTTCGGGCAAAAAAAGTCAAAAAATTTTTCGGCCTCAAAATGTCATAAAAACGTCATAGTATAGTAAGGCGTCGAAATAGGGCAAAAAAAGTCACAAATTTTTTCGGCCTCAAAATTTCATAAAAAACGTCATAGTATGGTATTGCATTTTTTTCGTGCAAAAAAAGTCAAAATTTTTTTTCGGCCTCAAAATTTCATAAAAACGTCATAGTATAGTAAGGCGTCGAAATAGGGCAAAAAAAGTCAAATTTTTTTTTCGACCTCAAAATGTCATAAAAAACGTCATAGTATAGTATGCCGTTTTTTTCGGGCAAAAAAAGTCAAAATTTTTTTTCGGCCTCAAAATGTCATAAAAAACGTCATAGTATAGTAAGGCGTCGAAATAGGGCAAAAAAAGTCACAAATTTTTTCGGCCTCAAAATGTCATAAAAAACGTCATAGTATAGTATTGCGTTTTTTTCGGGCAGAAAAAGTCAAAATTTTAATCGACCTCAAAATGTCATAAAAAACGTCATAGTATAGTATGCCGTTTTTTTCGGGCAAAAAAAGTCAAAAATTTTTTTCGGCCTCAAAATGTCATAAAAACGTCATAGTATAGTAAGGCGTCGAAATAGGGCAAAAAAAGTCAAATTTTTTTTCGACCTCAAAATGTCATAAAAAACGTCATAGTATAGTATGCCGTTTTTTTCGGGCAAAAAAAGTCAAAAATTTTTTTCGGCCTCAAAATGTCATAAAAAACGTCATAGTATAGTATGCTGTTTTTTTCGGGCAAAAAAAGTCAAAAAATTTTTCGGCCTCAAAATGTCATAAAAACGTCATAGTATAGTAAGGCGTCGAAATAGGGCAAAAAAAGTCACAAATTTTTTCGGCCTCAAAATTTCATAAAAAACGTCATAGTATGGTATTGCATTTTTTTCGTGCAAAAAAAGTCAAAATTTTTTTTCGGCCTCAAAATTTCATAAAAACGTCATAGTATAGTAAGGCGTCGAAATAGGGCAAAAAAAGTCAAATTTTTTTTCGACCTCAAAATGTCATAAAAAACGTCATAGTATAGTATGCCGTTTTTTTCGGGCAAAAAAAGTCAAAATTTTTTTTCGGCCTCAAAATGTCATAAAAAACGTCATAGTATAGTAAGGCGTCGAAATAGGGCAAAAAAAGTCACAAATTTTTTCGGCCTCAAAATGTCATAAAAAATGTCATAGTATACTATTGCGTTTTTTTCGGGCAGAAAAAGTCAAAATTTTATTCGACCTCAAAATGTCATAAAAACGTCATAGTATAGTAAGGCGTCGAAATAGGGCAAAAAAAGTCAAATTTTTTTTCGACCTCAAAATGTCATAAAAAACGTCATAGTATAGTATGCCGTTTTTTTCGGGCAAAAAAAGTCAAAATTTTTTTTCGGCCTCAAAATGTCATAAAAAACGTCATAGTATAGTATGCCGTTTTTTTCGGGCAAAAAAAGTCAAAATTTTTTTCGACCTCAAAATTTCATAAAAAACGTCATAGTATGGTATTGCATTTTTTTCGTGCAAAAAAAGTCAAAATTTTTTTCGACCTCAAAATGTCATAAAAAACGTCATAGTATAGTATGCCGTTTTTTTCGGGCAAAAAAAGTCAAAATTTTTTTCGGCCTCAAAATGTCATAAAAACGTCATAGTATAGTAAGGCGTCGAAATAGGGCAAAAAAAGTCAAAAATTTTTTCGACCTCAAAATGTCATAAAAAACGTCATAGTATAGTATGCGGTTTTTTTCGGGCAAAAAAAGTCAAAATTTTTTTCGGCCTCAAAATGTCATAAAAAACGTCATAGTATAGTATTGCGTTTTTTTCGGGCAAAAAAAGTCAAAATTTTTTTCGACCTCAAAATGTCATAAAAAACGTCATAGTATAGTATGCCGTTTTTTTCGGGCAAAAAAAGTCAAAATTTTTTTCGGCCTCAAAATTTCATAAAAAACGTCATAATATACTATGCCGTTTTTTTCGGGCAAAAAAAGTCAAAATTTTTTCAGCCTCAAAATGTCATAAAAAACGTCATAGTATAGTATTGCGTTTTTTTCGGGCAGAAAAAGTCAAAAAATTTTTCGACCTCAAAATGTCATAAAAAACGTCATAGTATAGTATGCCGTTTTTTTCGGGCAAAAAAAGTCAAAAATTTTTTCGGCCTCAAAATTTCATAAAAAACGTCATAGTATAGTATTGCGTTTTTTTCGGGCAGAAAAAGTCAAAAAATTTTTCGACCTCAAAATGTCATAAAAAACGTCATAGTATAGTATGCCGTTTTTTTCGGGCAAAAAAAGTCAAAAATTTTTTCGACCTCAAAATTTCATAAAAAACGTCATAGTATGGTATTGCATTTTTTTCGTGCAAAAAAAGTCAAAATTTTTTTCGACCTCAAAATGTCATAAAAAACGTCATAGTATAGTATGCCGTTTTTTTCGGGCAAAAAAAGTCAAAAAATTTTTCGGCCTCAAAATTTCATAAAAAACGTCATAGTATAGTATGACGTTTTTTTTCGGGCAGAAAGAGTCAAAAAATTTTTCGGCCTCAAAATGTCATAAAAAACGTCATAGTATAGTATGCCGTTTTTTTCGGGCAAAAAAAGTCAAAATTTTTTTCGGCCTCAAAATGTCATAAAAAACGTCATAGTGTTGTATGCCGTTTTTTTCGGGCAAAAAAAGTCAAAAATTTTTTCGGCCTCAAAATGTCATAAAAACGTCATAGTATAGTAAGGCGTCGAAATAGGGCAAAAAAAGTCAAAAATTTTTTCGACCTCAAAATGTCATAAAAAACGTCATAGTATAGTATGCCGTTTTTTTCGGGCAAAAAAAGTCAAAATTTTTTTCGGCCTCAAAATGTCATAAAAAACGTCATAGTATAGTATTGCGTTTTTTTCGTGCAAAAAAAGTCAAAAAATTTTTCGGCCTCAAAATGTCATAAAAAACGTCATAGTATAGTATTGCGTTTTTTTCGGGCAGAAAAAGTCAAAATTTTTTTCGACCTCAAAATGTCATAAAAAACGTCATAGTATAGTATGCCGTTTTTTTCGGGCAAAAAAAGTCAAAATTTTTTTCGGCCTCAAAATGTCATAAAAACGTCATAGTATAGTAAGGCGTCGAAATAGGGCAAAAAAAGTCACATTTTTTTTCGACCTCAAAATTTCATAAAAAACGTCATAGTATAGTAAGGCGTTTTTTTCGGGCAAAAAAAGTCAAAATTTTTTTCGACCTCAAAATGTCATAAAAAACGTCATAGTATAGTATTGCGTTTTTTTCGGGCAGAAAAAGTCAAAATTTTTTTCGACCTCAAAATGTCATAAAAAATGTCATAGTATAGTATGCCGTTTTTTTCGGGCAAAAAAAGTCAAAATTTTTTTCGGCCTCAAAATGTCATAAAAACGTCATAGTATAGTAAGGCGTCGAAATAGGGCAAAAAAAGTCACATTTTTTTTCGACCTCAAAATGTCATAAAAAACGTCATAGTATAGTATGCCGTTTTTTTCGGGCAAAAAAAGTCAAAATTTTTTTTCGGCCTCAAAATGTCATAAAAACGTCATAGTATAGTAAGGCGTCGAAATAGGGCAAAAAAAGTCAAATTTTTTTTCGACCTCAAAATGTCATAAAAAACGTCATAGTATAGTATGCCGTTTTTTTCGGGCAAAAAAAGTCACAAATTTTTTCGGCCTCAAAATGTCATAAAAAACGTCATAGTATAGTATTGCGTTTTTTTCGGGCAAAAAAAGTCAAAATTTTTTTCGGCCTCAAAATGTCATAAAAATGTCATAGTATAGTAAGGCGTCGAAATAGGGCAAAAAAAGTCAAATTTTTTTTCGACCTCAAAATGTCATAAAAAACGTCATAGTATAGTATGCCGTTTTTTTCGGGCAAAAAAAGTCAAAATTTTTTTTCGGCCTCAAAATGTCATAAAAACGTCATAGTATAGTAAGGCGTCGAAATAGGGCAAAAAAAGTCACGTTTTTTTTCGACCTCAAAATGTCATAAAAAACGTCATAGTATAGTATGCCGTTTTTTTCGGGCAAAAAAAGTCAAAAATTTTTTCGGCCTCAAAATGTCATAAAAAACGTCATAGTATAGTATTGCGTTTTTTTCGTGCAAAAAAAGTCAAAAATTTTTTCGACCTCAAAATGTCATAAAAAACGTCATAGTATAGTATGCCGTTTTTTTCGGGCAAAAAAAGTCAAAAAATTTTTCGGCCTCAAAATGTCATAAAAACGTCATAGTATAGTAAGGCGTCGAAATAGGGCAAAAAAAGTCACAAATTTTTTCGGCCTCAAAATTTCATAAAAAACGTCATAGTATGGTATTGCATTTTTTTCGTGCAAAAAAAGTCAAAATTTTTTTTCGGCCTCAAAATTTCATAAAAACGTCATAGTATAGTAAGGCGTCGAAATAGGGCAAAAAAAGTCAAATTTTTTTTCGACCTCAAAATGTCATAAAAAACGTCATAGTATAGTATGCCGTTTTTTTCGGGCAAAAAAAGTCAAAATTTTTTTTCGGCCTCAAAATGTCATAAAAAACGTCATAGTATAGTAAGGCGTCGAAATAGGGCAAAAAAAGTCACAAATTTTTTCGGCCTCAAAATGTCATAAAAAATGTCATAGTATAGTATTGCGTTTTTTTCGGGCAGAAAAAGTCAAAATTTTATTCGACCTCAAAATGTCATAAAAAACGTCATAGTATAGTATGCCGTTTTTTTCGGGCAAAAAAAGTCAAAAAATTTTTTCGGCCTCAAAATGTCATAAAAACGTCATAGTATAGTAAGGCGTCGAAATAGGGCAAAAAAAGTCAAATTTTTTTCGACCTCAAAATGTCATAAAAAACGTCATAGTATAGTATGCCGTTTTTTTCGGGCAAAAAAAGTCAAAATTTTTTTTCGGCCTCAAAATGTCATAAAAAACGTCATAGTATAGTATGCCGTTTTTTTCGGGCAAAAAAAGTCAAAAAATTTTTCGGCCTCAAAATGTCATAAAAACGTCATAGTATAGTAAGGCGTCGAAATAGGGCAAAAAAAGTCACAAATTTTTTCGGCCTCAAAATTTCATAAAAAACGTCATAGTATGGTATTGCATTTTTTTCGTGCAAAAAAAGTCAAAATTTTTTTTCGGCCTCAAAATTTCATAAAAACGTCATAGTATAGTAAGGCGTCGAAATAGGGCAAAAAAAGTCAAATTTTTTTTCGACCTCAAAATGTCATAAAAAACGTCATAGTATAGTATGCCGTTTTTTTCGGGCAAAAAAAGTCAAAATTTTTTTTCGGCCTCAAAATGTCATAAAAAACGTCATAGTATAGTAAGGCGTCGAAATAGGGCAAAAAAAGTCACAAATTTTTTCGGCCTCAAAATGTCATAAAAAATGTCATAGTATAGTATTGCGTTTTTTTCGGGCAGAAAAAGTCAAAATTTTATTCGACCTCAAAATGTCATAAAAACGTCATAGTATAGTAAGGCGTCGAAATAGGGCAAAAAAAGTCAAATTTTTTTTCGACCTCAAAATGTCATAAAAAACGTCATAGTATAGTATGCCGTTTTTTTCGGGCAAAAAAAGTCAAAATTTTTTTTCGGCCTCAAAATGTCATAAAAAACGTCATAGTATAGTATGCCGTTTTTTTCGGGCAAAAAAAGTCAAAATTTTTTTCGACCTCAAAATTTCATAAAAAACGTCATAGTATGGTATTGCATTTTTTTCGTGCAAAAAAAGTCAAAATTTTTTTCGACCTCAAAATGTCATAAAAAACGTCATAGTATAGTAAGGCGTCGAAATAGGGCAAAAAAAGTCAAATTTTTTTTCGACCTCAAAATGTCATAAAAAACATCATAGTATAGTATGCCGTTTTTTTCGGGCAAAAAAAGTCAAAAAATTTTTTCGGCCTCAAAATGTCATAAAAAACGTCATAGTATAGTATTGCGTTTTTTTCGTGCAAAAAAAGTCAAAATTTTTTTCGGCCTCAAAATGTCATAAAAAACGTCATAGTATAGTAAGGCGTCGAAATAGGGCAAAAAAAGTCAAAAATTTTTTCGGCCTCAAAATTTCATAAAAAACGTCATAGTATAGTATTGCGTTTTTTTCGGGCAGAAAAAGTCAAAATTTTTTTCGACCTCAAAATGTCATAAAAAACGTCATAGTATAGTATGCCGTTTTTTTCGGGCAAAAAAAGTCAAAAATTTTTTCGGCCTCAAAATGTCATAAAAAACGTCATAGTATTGTATGCCGTTTTTTTCGGGCAGAAAAAGTCAAAAATTTTTTCGGCCTCAAAATGTCATAAAAACGTCATAGTATAGTAAGGCGTCGAAATAGGGCAAAAAAAGTCAAATTTTTTTTCGACCTCAAAATGTCATAAAAAACGTCATAGTATAGTATGCCGTTTTTTTCGGGCAAAAAAAGTCAAAATTTTTTTCGGCCTCAAAATGTCATAAAAAACGTCATAGTATAGTATGCCGTTTTTTTCGGGCAAAAAAAGTCAAAAATTTTTTCGACCTCAAAATTTCATAAAAAACGTCATAGTATAGTATTGCGTTTTTTCGGGCAGAAAAAGTCAAAAATTTTTTCGACCTCAAAATGTCATAAAAAACGTCATAGTATAGTATGCCGTTTTTTTCGGGCAAAAAAAGTCAAAAATTTTTTCGGCCTCAAAATGTCATAAAAAACGTCATAGTATTGTATGCCGTTTTTTTCGGGCAAAAAAAGTCAAAAATTTTTTCGGCCTCAAAATGTCATAAAAACGTCATAGTATAGTAAGGCGTCGAAATAGGGCAAAAAAAGTCAAAAATTTTTTCGACCTCAAAATGTCATAAAAAACGTCATAGTATAGTATGCCGTTTTTTTCGGGCAAAAAAAGTCAAAATTTTTTTCGGCCTCAAAATGTCATAAAAAACGTCATAGTATAGTATGCCGTTTTTTTCGTGCAAAAAAAGTCAAAATTTTTTTCGGCCTCAAAATGTCATAAAAAACGTCATAGTATAGTAAGGCGTCGAAATAGGGCAAAAAAAGTCAAAAATTTTTTCGGCCTCAAAATTTCATAAAAAACGTCATAGTATAGTATTGCGTTTTTTTCGGGCAGAAAAAGTCAAAATTTTTTTCGACCTCAAAATGTCATAAAAAACGTCATAGTATAGTATGCCGTTTTTTTCGGGCAAAAAAAGTCAAAATTTTTTTCGGCCTCAAAATTTCATAAAAAACGTCATAGTATAGTATTGCGTTTTTTTCGGGCAGAAAAAGTCAAAAAAAATTTCGACCTCAAAATGTCATAAAAAATGTCATAGTATAGTATGCCGTTTTTTTCGGGCAAAAAAAGTCCAAATTTTTTTCGACCTCAAAATTTCATAAAAAACGTCATAGTATAGTATGCCGTTTTTTTCGGGCAAAAAAAGTCAAAATTTTTTTCGGCCTCAAAATGTCATAAAAAACGTCATAGTATTGTATGCCGTTTTTTTCGGGCAAAAAAAGTCAAAAATTTTTTCGGCCTCAAAATGTCATAAAAACGTCATAGTATAGTAAGGCGTCGAAATAGGGCAAAAAAAGTCAAAAATTTTTTCGACCTCAAAATGTCATAAAAAACGTCATAGTATAGTATGCCGTTTTTTTCGGGCAAAAAAAGTCACAAATTTTTTCGGCCTCAAAATGTCATAAAAAATGTCATAGTATAGTATTGCGTTTTTTTCGGGCAGAAAAAGTCAAAATTTTATTCGACCTCAAAATGTCATAAAAACGTCATAGTATAGTAAGGCGTCGAAATAGGGCAAAAAAAGTCAAATTTTTTTTCGACCTCAAAATGTCATAAAAAACGTCATAGTATAGTATGCCGTTTTTTTCGGGCAAAAAAAGTCAAAATTTTTTTCGGCCTCAAAATTTCATAAAAAACGTCATAGTATAGTATTGCGTTTTTTTCGGGCAGAAAAAGTCAAAAAAATTTTCGACCTCAAAATGTCATAAAAAATGTCATAGTATAGTATGCCGTTTTTTTCGGGCAAAAAAAGTCAAAATTTTTTTCGACCTCAAAATTTCATAAAAAACGTCATAGTATGGTATTGCATTTTTTTCGTGCAAAAAAAGTCAAAATTTTTTTCGACCTCAAAATGTCATAAAAAACGTCATAGTATAGTATGACGTTTTTTTCGGGCAGAAAGAGTCAAAATTTTTTTCGGCCTCAAAATGTCATAAAAAACGTCATAGTATAGTATGCCGTTTTTTTCGGGCAAAAAAAGTCAAAATTTTTTTTCGGCCTCAAAATGTCATAAAAACGTCATAGTATAGTAAGGCGTCGAAATAGGGCAAAAAAAGTCAAATTTTTTTTCGACCTCAAAATGTCATAAAAAACGTCATAGTATAGTATGCCGTTTTTTTCGGGCAAAAAAAGTCACAAATTTTTTCGGCCTCAAAATGTCATAAAAAACGTCATAGTATAGTATTGCGTTTTTTTCGGGCAAAAAAAGTCAAAATTTTTTTCGGCCTCAAAATGTCATAAAAATGTCATAGTATAGTAAGGCGTCGAAATAGGGCAAAAAAAGTCAAATTTTTTTTCGACCTCAAAATGTCATAAAAAACGTCATAGTATAGTATGCCGTTTTTTTCGGGCAAAAAAAGTCAAAATTTTTTTTCGGCCTCAAAATGTCATAAAAACGTCATAGTATAGTAAGGCGTCGAAATAGGGCAAAAAAAGTCACGTTTTTTTTCGACCTCAAAATGTCATAAAAAACGTCATAGTATAGTATGCCGTTTTTTTCGGGCAAAAAAAGTCAAAAATTTTTTCGGCCTCAAAATGTCATAAAAAACGTCATAGTATAGTATTGCGTTTTTTTCGTGCAAAAAAAGTCAAAAATTTTTTCGACCTCAAAATGTCATAAAAAACGTCATAGTATAGTATGCCGTTTTTTTCGGGCAAAAAAAGTCAAAAAATTTTTCGGCCTCAAAATGTCATAAAAACGTCATAGTATAGTAAGGCGTCGAAATAGGGCAAAAAAAGTCACAAATTTTTTCGGCCTCAAAATTTCATAAAAAACGTCATAGTATGGTATTGCATTTTTTTCGTGCAAAAAAAGTCAAAATTTTTTTTCGGCCTCAAAATTTCATAAAAACGTCATAGTATAGTAAGGCGTCGAAATAGGGCAAAAAAAGTCAAATTTTTTTTCGACCTCAAAATGTCATAAAAAACGTCATAGTATAGTATGCCGTTTTTTTCGGGCAAAAAAAGTCAAAATTTTTTTTCGGCCTCAAAATGTCATAAAAAACGTCATAGTATAGTAAGGCGTCGAAATAGGGCAAAAAAAGTCACAAATTTTTTCGGCCTCAAAATGTCATAAAAAATGTCATAGTATAGTATTGCGTTTTTTTCGGGCAGAAAAAGTCAAAATTTTATTCGACCTCAAAATGTCATAAAAAACGTCATAGTATAGTATGCCGTTTTTTTCGGGCAAAAAAAGTCAAAAAATTTTTTCGGCCTCAAAATGTCATAAAAACGTCATAGTATAGTAAGGCGTCGAAATAGGGCAAAAAAAGTCAAATTTTTTTTCGACCTCAAAATGTCATAAAAAACGTCATAGTATAGTATGCCGTTTTTTTCGGGCAAAAAAAGTCAAAATTTTTTTTCGGCCTCAAAATGTCATAAAAAACGTCATAGTATAGTATGCCGTTTTTTTCGGGCAAAAAAAGTCAAAAAATTTTTCGGCCTCAAAATGTCATAAAAACGTCATAGTATAGTAAGGCGTCGAAATAGGGCAAAAAAAGTCACAAATTTTTTCGGCCTCAAAATTTCATAAAAAACGTCATAGTATGGTATTGCATTTTTTTCGTGCAAAAAAAGTCAAAATTTTTTTTCGGCCTCAAAATTTCATAAAAACGTCATAGTATAGTAAGGCGTCGAAATAGGGCAAAAAAAGTCAAATTTTTTTTCGACCTCAAAATGTCATAAAAAACGTCATAGTATAGTATGCCGTTTTTTTCGGGCAAAAAAAGTCAAAATTTTTTTTCGGCCTCAAAATGTCATAAAAAACGTCATAGTATAGTAAGGCGTCGAAATAGGGCAAAAAAAGTCACAAATTTTTTCGGCCTCAAAATGTCATAAAAAATGTCATAGTATAGTATTGCGTTTTTTTCGGGCAGAAAAAGTCAAAATTTTATTCGACCTCAAAATGTCATAAAAACGTCATAGTATAGTAAGGCGTCGAAATAGGGCAAAAAAAGTCAAATTTTTTTTCGACCTCAAAATGTCATAAAAAACGTCATAGTATAGTATGCCGTTTTTTTCGGGCAAAAAAAGTCAAAATTTTTTTTCGGCCTCAAAATGTCATAAAAAACGTCATAGTATAGTATGCCGTTTTTTTCGGGCAAAAAAAGTCAAAATTTTTTTCGACCTCAAAATTTCATAAAAAACGTCATAGTATGGTATTGCATTTTTTTCGTGCAAAAAAAGTCAAAATTTTTTTCGACCTCAAAATGTCATAAAAAACGTCATAGTATAGTAAGGCGTCGAAATAGGGCAAAAAAAGTCAAATTTTTTTTCGACCTCAAAATGTCATAAAAAACATCATAGTATAGTATGCCGTTTTTTTCGGGCAAAAAAAGTCAAAAAATTTTTTCGGCCTCAAAATGTCATAAAAAACGTCATAGTATAGTATTGCGTTTTTTTCGTGCAAAAAAAGTCAAAATTTTTTTCGGCCTCAAAATGTCATAAAAAACGTCATAGTATAGTAAGGCGTCGAAATAGGGCAAAAAAAGTCAAAAATTTTTTCGGCCTCAAAATTTCATAAAAAACGTCATAGTATAGTATTGCGTTTTTTTCGGGCAGAAAAAGTCAAAATTTTTTTCGACCTCAAAATGTCATAAAAAACGTCATAGTATAGTATGCCGTTTTTTTCGGGCAAAAAAAGTCAAAAATTTTTTCGACCTCAAAATTTCATAAAAAACATCATAGTATGGTATTGCATTTTTTTCGTGCAAAAAAAGTCAAAATTTTTTTCGACCTCAAAATGTCATAAAAAACGTCATAGTATAGTATGCCGTTTTTTTCGGGCAAAAAAAGTCAAAAAATTTTTCGGCCTCAAAATTTCATAAAAAACGTCATAGTATAGTAAGGCGTCGAAATAGGGCAAAAAAAGTCAAATTTTTTTTCGACCTCAAAATGTCATAAAAAACATCATAGTATAGTATGCCGTTTTTTTCGGGCAAAAAAAGTCAAAAAATTTTTTCGGCCTCAAAATGTCATAAAAAACGTCATAGTATAGTATTGCGTTTTTTTCGTGCAAAAAAAGTCAAAATTTTTTTCGGCCTCAAAATGTCATAAAAAATGTCATAGTATAGTAAGGCGTCGAAATAGGGCAAAAAAAGTCAAAAATTTTTTCGGCCTCAAAATTTCATAAAAAACGTCATAGTATAGTATGCCGTTT
Organism: Toxotes jaculatrix; assembly: GCF_017976425.1. NCBI lineage: Eukaryota > Metazoa > Chordata > Actinopteri > Toxotidae > Toxotes > Toxotes jaculatrix. The sequence goes on along the minus strand of NC_054417.1, from coordinate 2,028,021 downwards.
TTTTCGTGCAAAAAAAGTCAAAATTTTTTTCGGCCTCAAAATGTCATAAAAAATGTCATAGTATAGTAAGGCGTCGAAATAGGGCAGAAAAAGTCAAAATTTTTTTCGACCTCAAAATGTCATAAAAAACGTCATAGTATAGTATGCCGTTTTTTTCGGGCAAAAAAAGTCAAAAATTTTTTCGGCCTCAAAATGTCATAAAAAACGTCATAGTATTGTATGCCGTTTTTTTCGGGCAGAAAAAGTCAAAAATTTTTTCGGCCTCAAAATGTCATAAAAACGTCATAGTATAGTAAGGCGTCGAAATAGGGCAAAAAAAGTCAAATTTTTTTTCGACCTCAAAATGTCATAAAAAACGTCATAGTATAGTATGCCGTTTTTTTCGGGCAAAAAAAGTCAAAATTTTTTTCGGCCTCAAAATGTCATAAAAAACGTCATAGTATAGTATGCCGTTTTTTTTGGGCAAAAAAAGTCAAAAATTTTTTCGACCTCAAAATTTCATAAAAAACGTCATAGTATAGTATTGCGTTTTTTCGGGCAGAAAAAGTCAAAAATTTTTTCGACCTCAAAATGTCATAAAAAACGTCATAGTATAGTATGCCGTTTTTTTCGTGCAAAAAAAGTCAAAATTTTTTTCGACCTCAAAATGTCATAAAAAACGTCATAGTATAGTATGCCGTTTTTTTTCGGGCAAAAAAAGTCAAAATTTTTTTCGGCCTCAAAATGTCATAAAAAACGGCATAGTATAGTAAGGCGTCAAAATAGGGCAAAAAAAGTCAAATTTTTTTTCGACCTCAAAATGTCATAAAAAACGTCATAGTATAGTAAGGCGTCAAAATATGGCAAAAAAAGTCAAAAATTTTTTCGGCCTCAAAATGTCATAAAAAACGTCATAGTATAGTATGCCGTTTTTTTCGGGGAAAAAAAAGTCAAAAATTTTTTCGGCCTCAAAATGTCATAAAAAACGTCATAGTATAGTATGCCGTTTTTTTCGGGCAAAAAAAGTCAAAATTTTTTTCAGCCTCAAAATGTCATAAAAAACGTCATAGTATAGTATGCCGTTTTTTTCGGGCAAAAAAAGTCAAAAATTTTTTCGGCCTCAAAATGTCATAAAAAACGTCATAGTATAGTATGCCGTTTTTTTCAGGCAAAAAAAGTCAAAATTTTTTTCGGCCTCAAAATGTCATAAAAACGTCATAGCATAGTAAGGCGTCGAAATAGGGCAAAAAAAGTCAAAAATTTTTTCGGCCTCAAAATGTCATAAAAAACGTCATAGTATAGTATGCCGTTTTTTTCGGGCAAAAAAAGTCAAAAATTTTTTCGGCCTCAAAATGTCATAAAAAACGTCATAGTATAGTATGCCGTTTTTTTCGGGCAAAAAGAGTCAAAAATTTTTTCGGCCTCAAAATGTCATAAAAACGTCATAGTATAGTAAGGCGTTGAAATAGGGCAAAAAAAGTCAAAATTTTTTTTGGCCTCAAAATTTCATAAAAAACGTCATAGTATAGTATGCCGTTTTTTTCGTGCAAAAAAAGTGAAAATTTTTTTCGACCTCAAAATTTCATAAAAAACGTCATAGTATAGTATTGCGTTTTTTTCGGGCAGAAAAAGTCCAAATTTTTTTCGGCCTCAAAATGTCATAAAAAACGTCATAGTATAGTATGCCGTTTTTTTCGGGCAAAAAAAGTCAAAATTTTTTTCGGCCTCAAAATGTCATAAAAAACGTCATAGTATAGTATGCCGTTTTTTTCGGGCAAAAAGAGTCAAAAATTTTTTCGGCCTCAAAATGTCATAAAAACGTCATAGTATAGTAAGGCGTTGAAATAGGGCAAAAAAAGTCAAAATTTTTTTAGGCCTCAAAATTTCATAAAAAACGTCATAGTATAGTATGCCGTTTTTTTCGGGCAAAAAAAGTCAAAATTTTTTTCGGCCTCAAAATGTCATAAAAAACGTCATAGTATAGTATGCCGTTTTTTTCGGGCAAAAAGAGTCAAAAATTTTTTCGGCCTCAAAATGTCATAAAAACGTCATAGTATAGTAAGGCGTCGAAATAGGGCAAAAAAAGTCAAAATTTTTTTTGGCCTCAAAATTTCATAAAAAACGTCATAGTATAGTATTGCGTTTTTTTCGGGCAGAAAAAGTCAAAAATTTTTTCGACCTCAAAATGTCATAAAAAACGTCATAGTATAGTATGCCGTTTTTTTCGTGCAAAAAAAGTCAAAATTTTTTTCTACCTCAAAATTTCATAAAAAACGTCATAGTATAGTATTGCGTTTTTTTCGGGCAGAAAAAGTCCAAATTTTTTTCGGCCTCAAAATGTCATAAAAAACGTCATAGTATAGTATTGCGTTTTTTTCGTGCAAAAAAAGTGAAAATTTTTTTCGACCTCAAAATTTCATAAAAAACGTCATAGTATAGTATTGCGTTTTTTTCGGGCAGAAAAAGTCCAAATTTTTTTCGGCCTCAAAATGTCATAAAAAACGTCATAGTATAGTATGCCGTTTTTTTCGGGCAAAAAAAGTCAAAATTTTTTTCGGCCTCAAAATGTCATAAAAAACGTCATAGTATAGTATGCCGTTTTTTTCGGGCAAAAAGAGTCAAAAATTTTTTCGGCCTCAAAATGTCATAAAAACGTCATAGTATAGTAAGGCGTTGAAATAGGGCAAAAAAAGTCAAAATTTTTTTTGGCCTCAAAATTTCATAAAAAACGTCATAGTATAGTATGCCGTTTTTTTCGGGCAAAAAAAGTCAAAATTTTTTTCGGCCTCAAAATGTCATAAAAAACGTCATAGTATAGTATGCCGTTTTTTTCGGGCAAAAAGAGTCAAAAATTTTTTCGGCCTCAAAATGTCATAAAAACGTCATAGTATAGTAAGGCGTCGAAATAGGGCAAAAAAAGTCCAAATTTTTTTTGGCCTCAAAATTTCATAAAAAACGTCATAGTATAGTATTGCGTTTTTTTCGGGCAGAAAAAGTCAAAAATTTTTTCGACCTCAAAATGTCATAAAAAACGTCATAGTATAGTATGCCGTTTTTTTCGTGCAAAAAAAGTCAAAATTTTTTTCGACCTCAAAATTTCATAAAAAACGTCATAGTATAGTATTGCGTTTTTTTCGGGCAGAAAAAGTCCAAATTTTTTTCGGCCTCAAAATGTCATAAAAAACGTCATAGTATAGTATTGCGTTTTTTTCGGGCAGAAAAAGTCAAAAAATTTTTCGACCTCAAAATGTCATAAAAAGATAGGTTGTGAGATAAGTTGTGATTAATGCTGTGTTTCCTCCATGGTGTGGGGGGAACAGTACAGAGCTGGGCTTCAGAAGATTCTTGGTTCAAATCCCACTTTCCCCTTTTCTTTTAAAGACAAAGTTTTTGTCTGAATGATTGAATTAAATGGAGATACGTTGTGCTCAATGTTGTATTTCCTCCGTGGTGTAGGGGAAACAGTACAGAGCTTTGCAGACATTTTATATTGCAGTATACAATATTAGGGTGATAACAGACAACTTCAAAGCACACTTCTTACCTCTGTAGAAGATTTTCCTGCCTCTGAAGGTGAAGACCTCCCCGGCATTGTGCCACTTCTGCAGGGCAGGTGAGAGCTGAGGGGGCGGGATGTGCAGGTAGACGGCGACCAGCGGGATGCAGATCAGACCCACATGAATCCACCGCTCTCTCATCTTGAGCTCAGCGGTGGGGGAGTCGCATTCCTACCCTCTGACAGACGCAACAACAACAACACGAGAAACAGGATCATGAGAAGGTGGGCTCGCTGTTTGTCAGGTCACGCGTGGAGGCGTGATCACTGACAGGAGAGAGGCAACATTACCGCCTCCCCACCAACACTGCAGAGAGTAATGCATTCACTGTACAGCAAGGTAAGCCCGAGAGACGTTTACTGCCCTCTGCTGGTCTGGATGTGCAGCCTCCCCATATAACCCGATCGGTGTCAAATCATCCAAAATTGGTTTAGTACTTTGAAAGGTATCATCAGTATTGTCATAAAAATACAAAGGTACATTTCTCCTTATGATTTGTATCAAAATTCTTTTTCCCTAAGGAAATAAAGTACCCTGTGCAGATAGATACCAGTGTATGCCTAGTCTTTATTCTTGAAAAATGCTAGATAGATACCAGTCTGAAAAAGGCTGCGGACGTCTCACTCTGCTCCTGTTTCTGCTTTTCCGACCCAGGCCTGACTGGGAAATCTCAGAGGCGTGGTCAGTTTATGGGTCTTGTCACCTTTCAGGATGTCAAGATCGAGTGAGTCATCATAATAGTATGCGATCTTTGCTGAAAGGAGGAGGACCGAAGAGACATTTACTACCCTCTGCTGGTGTGGACATGCAGTGACATATCTTCCGTGAACTGTTGCACAATGTGCAAAAACAAAGAAAAAAGAAATTAAATTCTATACATATATATACATATACACATAAATACACACACAGACACACACACATATATGTATGTATGTATGTATGTATGTATGTATGTGTGTATGTGTGTGTGTATTAGGAGTGGTTAATCGGTGCAGGGACAGTGTGATGTAGCCAGTTAACCTAATGTGCATGTTTCTGGGATTGTGGGAGGAAGCCGGGGAGAGAGCAAGAGAGAGAGAGAGATTAAGAAGTTAATAAGACCGTTATTATTAAGAACGTTTATTGTGTGTCTGCGTGTTCAGATTTGACTGAGCTTTGACTGACGTTTTGCTGTTTTTCACTTTCTATTTGGATCGTAATTATTTTCAGTACATGAATGTGTTGTCACTGATTTATTGATCGAACACCTGGTTTCGTTTACTTCCTTTCATTGCCTAAAGAGACCAGCAGGGGGAGCAACAGGGCCAGACGCTGACTTAGGAAACACCGGAAACACCCGCTCTCCTCGACCTCGGACCCCGACTGACGTCCCCTGCATCTTCCGGCTTCCTGCGCCTTGTGTCGGTTTTCAGCAGCTGCGCGTTTTATTACATAAACTTCTTTATTGCTAAGAGTAATTCTAACACTTCTTCTATAATCTGCTGTCGTAATGTAAAGTTTAATGTTCGCTCACCTTTGGGAGGAGATAACGTGACTGTACGAAAATGTTTGACCTTATTTCTGGTGTCTAATTAAAAATCTGTGCCAGGCATATCTTTGTTTTTGTCCTGATCTTGTGCGAATTAGCAGAGACCCTTTGAATTGTTTAACATTTGACTTTGAGCATAAAAATGTCTAAAACCCACAGAACAAAACCGCCAGGTTCCTCTACTGAATTACTTAACTGATTGATTACTTCATTTACTCCATTACTTAACTGTTCAATTACTTATGTAATCAATTACTGAACTACTTGATTACTGATTTACTCGATTACTAATCTACTCTATTACTTCATTTAACGAGTAAATTGACTACTCGATTACCTCTTTACTTGATTACTTAACTAATTAATTACTATTGTAATTAGTATTGTAATGATTACGGAAACTACTCGATTACCTCATTTACTCACTTAATCGATTACTAATGTAATTAGTAATGTAATACAGATATATAGATATATACAGAGAGAGAGAGAGATTAAGAAGAAATCTGAACTTCTCTTATCACAACCCATTATTATTACATCATTGCCCACAAAGACAGTACTTTATATACTAGGATCAGCCATTTTAGTCTCGAGGACACACTTATTCAGAGCTTAAAACAGTTTGAGAGGAAATAATGGGAACTGGAAACTGGATGGGCCTTTTCAGTTTTGCAGCCACATAATCTGAACTTTTACAGTTTGCAGAGGAAGTAAAGTAATTTCCAAATCATCAATCGACAAAAATACAAAAACCTTCTCACTCTTATTCACAAACAAAGAGGTAGTGAGAGTTAGATTCATACATTTCTTTACTTAACTATGTCAGTTTATACTATATTCAACAGTGATTGATCTACTCTGTTCATCAGCTACAATCTAATGGCTAAAACACGTTTGGGAATTGTGCAGTTGTGCAGAAAAGCAGCTCTCTGAGGAGAAAATCACCCTCAGTCAAGACTGTGACTTACTGCAAAGACCCTTGCTTGCCCCTCACGGAAGATAATATGTCACTGCACATCCACACCAGCAGAGGGCGGTAAACGTGTCTCCGGTCCTTCTCCTTTCAGCAAAGATGAGTCTATTAATGTGATGAGTCACTCGCTCTTGACATCCTGAAAGGTGACAAAAACCATAACTGAGCACGCCTCTGAGATTTCCCTGGGTCGGAAAAGCGGAAACAGAAGCAGAGGGAGACGTCCAGAACCTTTTTTAGACTAGGCATACACCGGTATCTATCTGCACAGGGTACTGTTACTGACAGCAGGCTATGAATGTAGCTCTGTGTTTTAGCCTACAGCGATTTACTGTGATGGGAAAGAGGTTCCGGAGCGGGAGTGAGCGTCTTCATTCCTGAGCGGATTAATGGACTTCGCGATGGAACAACGGTGTCCTCGGTAAACGTAAGTTTCACGGAGTCAAAAATACGTTTATTGTGTGTCTGCGTGTTCAGATTTGACTGAGCTTTGACTGACGTTTTGCTGTTTTTCACTTTCTATTTGGATCGTAATTATTTTCAGTACATGAATGTGTTGTCACTGATTTATTGATCGAACACCTGGTTTCGTTTACTTCCTTTCATTGCCTAAAGAGACCAGCAGGGGGAGCAACAGGGCCAGACGCTGACTTAGGAAACACCGGAAACACCCACTCTCCTCGACCTCGGACCCCGACTGACGTGCCTCTGCATCTTCCGGCTTCCGGCTTCCTGCGCCTCGTGTCGGTTTTCAGCAGCTGCGCGTTTTATTACATAAACTTCTTTATTGCTAAGAGTAATTCTAACACTTCTTCTATAATCTGCTGTCGTAATGTAAAGTTTAATGTTCGCTCACCTTTGGGAGGAGATAACGTGACTGTACGAAAATGTTTGACCTTATTTCTGGTGTCTAATTAAAAATCTGTGTCAGGCATATCTTTGTTTTTGTCCTGATCTTGTGCGAATTAGCAGAGACCCTTTGAATTGTTTAACATTTGACTTTGAGCATAAAAATGTCTAAAACACACAGAACAAAACCGCCAGGTTCCTCTACTGAATTACTTAACTGCTTGATTACTTCATTTACTCGATTACTTAACTGTTCAATTACTTATGTAATCAATTACTGAACTACTTGATTACTGACTTACTCGATTACTAATCTACTCTATTACTTCATGTAATGAGTAAATTGACTACTCGATTACCTCTTTACTTGATTACTTAACTAATTAATTACTATTGTAATTAGTATTGTAATGATTACGGAAACTACTCGATTACCTCATTTACTCACTTAATCGATTACTAATGTAATTAGTAATGTAATACAGATATATAGATATATACAGAGAGAGAGAGAGATTAAGAAGAAATCTGAACTTCTCTTATCACAACCCATTATTATTACATCATTGCCCACAAAGACAGTACTTTATATACTAGGATCAGCCATTTTAGTCTCGAGGACACACTTATTCAGAGCTTAAAACAGTTTGAGAGGAAATAATGGGAACTGGAAACTGGATGGGCCTTTTCAGTTTTGCAGCCACATAATCTGAACTTTTACAGTTTGCAGAGGAAGTAAAGTAATTTCCAAATCATCAATCGACAAAAATACAAAAACCTTCTCACTCTTATTCACAAACAAAGAGGTAGTGAGAGTTAGATTCATACATTTCTTTACTTAACTATGTCAGTTGATACTATATTCAACAGTGATTGATCTACTCTGTTCATCAGCTACAATCTAATGGCTAAAACACGTTTGGGAATTGTGCAGTTGTGCAGAAAAGCAGCTCTCTAAGGAGAAAATCACCCTCAGTCAAGACTGTGACTTAATGCAAAGACCCTTGCTTGCCCCTCACGGAAGATAATATGTCACTGCACATCCACACCAGCAGAGGGCAGTAAACGTGTCTCCGGTCCTCCTCCTTTCAGCAAAGATGAGTATATTAATATGATGAGTCACTCGCTCTTGACATCCTGAAAGGTGACAAAAACCATAACTGAGCACGCCTCTGAGATTTCCCTGGGTCGGAAAAGCGGAAACAGAAGCAGAGGGAGACGTCCAGAACCTTTTTTAGACTAGGCATACACCGGTATCTATCTGCACAGGGTACTGTCACTGACAGCAGGCTATGAATGTAGCTCTGTGTTTTAGCCTACAGCGATTTACTGTGATGGGAAAGAAGTTCCGGAGCGGGAGTGAGCGTCTTCATTCCTGAGCGGATTAATGGACTTCGCGATGGAACAACGGTGTCCTCGGTAAACGTAAGTTTCACGGAGTCAAAAATACGTTTATTGTGTGTCTGCGTGTTCAGATTTGACTGAGCTTTGACTGACGTGTTGCTGTTTTTCACTTTCTATTTGGATCGTAATTATTTTCAGTACATGAATGTGTTGTCACTGATTTATTGATCGAACACCTGGTTTCGTTTACTTCCTTTCATTGCCTAAAGAGACCAGCAGGGGGAGCAACAGGGCCAGACGCTGACTTAGGAAACACCGGAAACACCGGAAACACCCACTCTCCTCGACCTCGGACCCCGACTGACGTGCCTCTGCATCTTCCGGCTTCCGGCTTCCTGCGCCTCGTGTCGGTTTTCAGCAGCTGCGCGTTTTATTACATAAACTTCTTAATTGCTAAGAGTAATTCTAACATTTCTTCTATAATCTTCTGTCGTAATGTAAAGTTTAATGTTCGCTCACCTTTGGGAGGAGATAACGTGACTGTACGAAAATGTTTGACCTTATTTCTGGTGTCTAATTAAAAATCTGTGTCAGGCATATCTTTGTTTTTGTCCTGATCTTGTGCGAATTAGCAGAGACCCTTTGAATTGTTTAACATTTGACTTTGAGCATAAAAATGTCTAAAACCCACAGAACAAAACCGCCAGGTTCCTCTACTGAATTACTTAACTGATTGATTACTTCATTTACTCCATTACTTAACTGTTCAATTACTTATGTAATCAATTACTGAACTACTTGATTACTGACTTACTCGATTACTAATCTACTCTATTACTTCATGTAACGAGTAAATTGACTACTCCATTACCTCTTTACTTGATTACTTAACTAATTAATTACTATTGTAATTAGTATTGTAATGATTACGGAAACTACTCGATTACCTCATTTACTCACTTAATCGATTACTAATGTAATCAGTAATGTAATACAGATATATAGATAGATATATACAGAGAGAGAGAGAGATTAAGAAGAAATCTGAACTTCTCTTATCACAACCCATTATTATTACATCATTGCCCACAAAGACAGTACTTTATATACTAGGATCAGCCATTTTAGTCTCGAGGACACACTTATTCAGAGCTTAAAACAGTTTGAGAGGAAATAATGGGAACTGGAAACTGGATGGGCCTTTTCAGTTTTGCAGCCACATAATCTGAACTTTTACAGTTTGCAGAGGAAGTAAAGTAATTTCCAAATCATCAATCGACAAAAATACAAAAACCTTCTCACTCTTATTCACAAACAAAGAGGTAGTGAGAGTTAGATTCATACATTTCTTTACTTAACTATGTCAGTTTATACTATATTCAACAGTGATTGATCTACTCTGTTCATCAGCTACAATCTAATGGCTAAAACACGTTTGGGAATTGTGCAGTTGTGCAGAAAAGCAGCTCTCTGAGGAGAAAATCACCCTCAGTCAAGACTGTGACTTAATGCAAAGACCCTTGCTTGCCCCTCACGGAAGATAATATGTCACTGCACATCCACACCAGCAGAGGGCGGTAAACGTGTCTCCGGTCCTCCTCCTTTCAGCAAAGATGAGTATATTAATATGATGAGTCACTCGCTCTTGACATCCTGAAAGGTGACAAAAACCATAACTGAGCACGCCTCTGAGATTTCCCTGGGTCGGAAAAGCGGAAACAGAAGCAGAGGGAGACGTCCAGAACCTTTTTTAGACTAGGCATACACCGGTATCTATCTGCACAGGGTACTGTCACTGACAGCAGGCTATGAATGTAGCTCTGTGTTTTAGCCTACAGCGATTTACTGTGATGGGAAAGAAGTTCCGGAGCGGGAGTGAGCGTCTTCATTCCTGAGCGGATTAATGGACTTCGCGATGGAACAACGGTGTCCTCGGTAAACGTAAGTTTCACGGAGTCAAAAATACGTTTATTGTGTGTCTGCGTGTTCAGATTTGACTGAGCTTTGACTGACGTGTTGCTGTTTTTCACTTTCTATTTGGATCGTAATTATTTTCAGTACATGAATGTGTTGTCACTGATTTATTGATCGAACACCTGGTTTCGTTTACTTCCTTTCATTGCCTAAAGAGACCAGCAGGGGGAGCAACAGGGCCAGACGCTGACTTAGGAAACACCGGAAACACCCACTCTCCTCGACCTCGGACCCCGACTGACGTGCCTCTGCATCTTCCGGCTTCCGGCTTCCTGCGCCTCGTGTCGGTTTTCAGCAGCTGCGCGTTTTATTACATAAACTTCTTAATTGCTAAGAGTAATTCTAACACTTCTTTTATAATCTTCTGTCGTAATGTAAAGTTTAATGTTCGCTCACCTTTGGGAGGAGATAACGTGACTGTACGAAAATGTTTGACCTTATTTCTGGTGTCTAATTAAAAATCTGTGTCAGGCATATCTTTGTTTTTGTCCTGATCTTGTGCGAATTAGCAGAGACCCTTTGAATTGTTTAACATTTGACTTTGAGCATAAAAATGTCTAAAACCCACAGAACAAAACCGCCAGGTTCCTCTACTGAATTACTTAACTGATTGATTACTTCATTTACTCCATTACTTAACTGTTCAATTACTTATGTAATCAATTACTGAACTACTTGATTACTGACTTACTCGATTACTAATCTACTCTATTACTTCATGTAACGAGTAAATTGACTACTCCATTACCTCTTTACTTGATTACTTAACTAATTAATTACTATTGTAATGATTACGGAACTACTCGATTACCTCATTTACTCACTTAATCGATTACTAATGTAATCAGTAATGTAATACAGATATATAGATATATACAGAGAGAGAGTTGCTCAAAGCTGTGTTTCCTCCGTGGTGTAGGGGAAACAGTACAGAGCTGGTCTTCAGAAGATTCTTGGTTCAAATCCCACTCTCCCCTTTTCTTTTAAAGACAAAGTTTTTGTCTGAATGATTGAATCAAATGGAGATACGTTGTACTCAATGCTGTATTCCCTCCGTGGTGTAGAGGAAACAGTGAAGGGCTGGGCTTCCAAAAGTCCCTGGTTCGAATCCAGCCTGTAGCAAACATTTTGGAATTTGGCCGCTTGAATCATCTTGTACTGCATTCATGAAGACAAACTGAACCAAATACTAGTGTGAAAGATGGTGGCAGAGCACGAAGATTAAGTGCTCGTATGCAGAAGGTTGCTGGTTCAAGACCAGGAGGAGTCTCTGAGAAGAGAGACTGAGAGACTGAGACAAGAGGGTCTCAGACGAGAGCGCTCGCGAAGAGGGGCTCAGACGAGCGCACGAGGAGGAGGGCTGAGAAAAGAACGAACGAGATTCCAAAATGTGAGCGAGAGACAAATGAAACACGGACTCAATGAATCAAATATCGAACGAGATTCCAACAAAACGAAGTCCCACAGCAACACTGGCCAGTGGCATAAGGAAGGGCGCTACATGAGCACGAAAGAAAGAAGCGCGAGGGGCAATGAGACAGAGGAAACAGAGAAAGGGGGCAACCAGAGAGAGAGATGGGGGCAACCAGAGAGAGAGAAGAGAAAGGGGGCGAGAGAGGGGAGAAGATGAAACAAAGAAAAAAAAATTTTTTCTTTTTTTTTTGCTCCAAAAAACAAAGAAATTCCCAAATTCTTGCTAAAATGATGTAATAGCCACTATGTCCTGACCAAGGTTTGAACCCTGATCTTCTGCTTTCAAACCCCTGCCACTACCACTGCGCCACAGTGGCTTCACATGTCAATATGTGTTCGGCTGCTATTTGTCAGAGACGACCTAATAGCCAACAACAAAAAAAAAAAAAAAAATTAAATTCGATTTAAACACATAGACAGAAGCTAATATGCATATATTTTACAAAACAAATTAAAATAAGTATTTATTTCCTGAGATGAACTTTGGAAACTTTTTGCACTTATTTTTTTGAACTATAATTGTTTACGCAGTCATTATCTTACATTTTTAATTAAAGTCAAAAGACATGAACTGAATCAAATCAGTTGAAATCAAAAAAGGAAAAGGTACAGTATGTGTGAGGCTAGACTTTTTAAGAGTTTGCATTATTTGGCACGGTGGGCGGGGGGGGTTGGCACTTACAGGTAAAGACGGATGAACTGCGGATGAGGGTTGACGGGGTCCAGAGGTCCATAGATCGTGTGCACTGCAAAACAAAATGGAGGAAAGAGGGTAACTGAGGAATAGATGGGAGGAGGAGCACTGAAAAGTGGAGGATACACAAGGGAGGTCTTAAAAGGTCCATAATTAAATAGCATATTTCCACACACACACGCACACACATGCACCGCCCCCCTCCCTCCCCAGCTCAGGATCACAGATGGACTACACGGCCGCTCCTCACAGTGTAAGCAGCTTAGTGTCAGCAGCCCTCTGGCTGAGGCTGTTGGGCTAATACACCCTAAGGAAGTTGTTTTTCGCCTACACAAAAGCCCTCTGATTTGCCCACACGCACATCGGGATGTCTGATGCAACTGTAAACTCACGTGGGATGAAGGTGGAAGTGAGCGCGCCCACCCATCGCTCTCTGTGTTTCAGTCTCTGGTTGATGTACTGGAGAACGCTGAGAGAAAGAGAGAGAGAGAGAGGACAGAATCAGATGCGAGTGAACAGAGAGGCACAGCAACGAAGGAACACAAAGAGATAACTAATTAAATAACTAAAAGATGATTAAAAGTGTTGAAAGGAATGACTGAAAGGATGTGACCTCAGATAACAAGAACTCCACACACCATTACACTGACAATGTTTTAGCCTGAAATTGAAAAGCCTGAAGATTGCAGATGCAAATCCTCGCCTTTGAGTATTTTATTATAAATAAACAAACTTTTTCAAAGGGGTCAGAACACCAGATAGAATCTACAATGCCTGCCAAAGAAGGTTTCTCTTACACTGTGTATCAGTGTGAGAAAGAAAAACGGGAGTGCGGAATAACTCTGCTACAGGTGCAGGTACAGACTAGCTCCCAGTCTACATTTCATGGTCACAGAGACAGAAAAGGAAAAACATTTTCAAATAAGCTTTCTTTATCCATTTGGGATCCTTATCCAACCAGTCTTTATATTTGGGATTTATGAGCCAGTCGTCAGAGAATTTATATTTACCCATAACGAGTTCTGTCAACGATCATAAACAGGCATTTTGAACAGCTCGCTCACAGTGTGGACATCACCCGTCTGTGGAAGCAGCAGTGAAACTTGATGAGACCTGGGCGGGCCAATAGGTTGGAGGAGGATAAGAGTAGAGGGCTGGGCATTCAACTTGTCAATCGGGCCAAATGTTTTCTGGGACGCGTAGCCATGGATCTATCATATGAACGCATTGCTGTTTTATACAGTCTACAGCCTGCTGTGTGCTCTCACACAAACATTTTAGCTGTGCTGCTAAGGGCCTTAAAAACATCCATCCATTTCTTTTTTTAGATACTCATAATTGTATGTTTTAGAAAATAGAACAGTGGTAATAGTCTTGGAAACATGAATATTTTTCCATACAATAGTTTCAATTTTCCATACTTTTCCAAACCTGGAAATTTATAAAATCAAATTCCATACTTTCCATACTTGCATAGGAACCGTGAAGAACAATCTCATCGCTGGGTCCATTTAATACCTGCTCTGGTGCTTTTGATCACATCACATGATCTGCATCAGGTTCATTTTTAAGTCAATGTGAATGATTTCCTAAGTGTCCAGACCAAAAAAGCACACAAGAAGGAAATCTGAACATCTGAAATTTCAGGACACATCCACCTACTGATGAAGATCATGTGTTATGACTGAAAGCTGCAGAACAGCTCAACTGGTTCTGACCGTTGGTCAGCCAAAAAAAAAAAAAACCCAATTTGAAGCCTATCTCTGATACAATATCAATTAAACTAATAGTTCTGAAGTTGGAAGATACTGGTAGATCAATCAATAATCATTATCGGCAGCCTGTGAGAGCCTTTGCAGACATTTTATATTGCAGTATACAATATTAGGGTGATAACAGACAACTTCAAAGCGCACTTCTTACCTCTGTAGAAGATTTTCCTGCCTCTGAAGGTGAAGACCTCCCCGGCATTGTGCCACTTCTGCAGGGCAGGTGAGAGCTGAGGGGGCGGGATGTGCAGGTAGACGGCGACCAGCGGGATGCAGATCAGACCCACATGAATCCACCGCTCTCTCATCTTGAGCTCAGCGGTGGGGGAGCCGCATTCCTTCCCTCTGAGAGACGCAACAACAACAACACGAGAAACAGGATGATGAGAAGGTGGGCTCGCTGTTTGTCAGGTCACGCGTGGAGGCGTGATCACTGACAGGAGAGAGGCAACATTACCGCCTCCCCACCAACACTGCAGAGAGTAATGCATTCACTGTACAGCAAGGTAAGCTGCGTGCATCTGTACGTGCTGGATGTCAGAGAGAAAAATCAATGGCGTCCACCAACTCGTGGCAGGAGAACGCGAATCTAAACCTCCACCGTCCTGATTCAGGCCCGTGTTTACTTTGTTTAGACAGCAGTACTTACAGAAATGTTGTCCCCTGTCTTCAGCAGACCTTCACCCTATGTTTATGTTCCATGGTTGCAGAGTACATTCCTGCAGAGCGGAAAGGAGCTACGGATCGCAGAGAGGGAAAAAAAAGCTTGTGGACGTCTCACTCTGCTGAGACATTTACTGCCCTCTGCTGGTGTGGATGTGCAGCCTCCCCATATAACCCGATCGGTGTCAAATCATCCAAAATTGCTTTAGTACTTTGAAAGGTATCATCAGTATTGTCATAAAAATACAAAGGTACATTTCTCCTTGTGATTTGTATCAAAATTCTTTTTCCCCAAGCAAATAAAGTACCCTGTGCAGATAGATACCAGTGTATGCCTAGTCTTTATTCTTGAAAAATGCTAGATAGATACCAGTTTGAAAAAGGCTGCGGACGTCTCACTCTGCTCCTGTTTCCGCTTTTCCGACCCAGGCCTGACTGGGAAATCTCAGAGGAGCGGTCAGTTTATGGGTCTTGTCACCTTTCAGAATGTCAAGATCGAGTGAGTCATAATAATAGTATGTGATCTTTGCTGAAAGGAGGAGGACCGGAGAGACATTTACTACCCTCTGCTGGTGTGGACGTGCAGTGACATATCTTCCGTGAACTGTTGCACAATGTGCAAAAAAAAAAAAAAAAAAAGAAAAGAAATTAAATATATACATATACACATAAATACACACACACACATATATACAGGGTTTTTCCTGGCTCAAATTGAGGCAGAGGTGGTACCATCCTGACCATGCGCCATGACGTGCATGCATTCTGTAAATTCAATTTTTACAGGCAACATACTTTAAGTTAAGAGTTCCAATAAGAATATGACTATTATCATGTTAAAGCATTCATTTATTAAAACTATATACATACACAAATCAGGTGCCAAGTTTAAATTGAAAGTAAACTTTATCCACACATCTTGCAACCAGACAGAGAACATTTCAGCCTCCTCTTTTTCATTCTGTAGAACCTCCTCATGCACTCCTTGCAGTCCAAGGCCTCCTGGTCTGGTCCATCAATGGTCACCTTACAACAGACATCCAAGTGCCTCTCCTTCAGTCTGTTGCGCAGAGGACTCTTGACTTTCCTCCTCGCGAGGTCGCTTTTTAAAGTAGTGGCTGATTTTGCCTGCCATAGCTGCAACTCTAAAAACCATAAACGTTACTCTGACACAGAGAAAACTTTTTTTTTTAAATAAACACGACATGCTTGGATGCAAAAAAACACAAAAACAAGCGATATTTACCTGTTTGTACCATCCGCCAGGGAAAATCAGGACGCCAATAGCACCAACTAGCGGGAAAAAACTGGAAAAATCACGAGTCCATCTGTTTCTTCTTCGGTAGTTGCTTCAGGTCTTTCCGGTGCACTGCTGTGGATATAGCGCCTCCATAGTGGCGCAACGCTGCAACTGCAGTTAAAATACGTAGCTGCCGCAGAGGGACATCAGTCGCTCAATCAACACAGCTGGAGCTTTACGCTGTGTTGGGCGATATCAATCGCTCTGGCTGGAGGCGGCACAAAATTAGCTGGAGGCGGCTGCCACGCAATTTTGAACGCAGGAAAAACCCTGTATGTATATATGTATGTATGTATGTATGTATGTATGTATGTATGTATGTGTGTGTGTATGTGTGTGTCTATTAGGAGTGGTTAATCGGTGCAGGGACAGTGTAACCTAATGTGCATGTTTCTGGGATTGTGGGAGGAAGCCGGGGAGAGAGAGAGAGAGAGAGAGAGAGAGAGAGAGAGAGAGAGAGAGAGATTAATAAGAAATCTGAACTTCTCTTATCACAACCCATTATTATTACATCATTGCCCACAAAGACAGTACTTTATATACTAGGATCAGCCATTTTAGTCACGAGGACACACTTATTCAGAGCTTAAAACAGTTTGAGAGGAAATAATGGGAACTGGAAACTGGATGGGCCTTTTCAGTTTTGCAGCCACATAATCTGAACTTTTACAGTTTGCAGAGGAAGTAAAGTAATTTCCAAATCATCGATCGACAAAAATACAAAAACCTTCTCACTCTTATTCACAAACAAAGAGGTAGTGAGAGTTAGATTCATACATTTCTTTACTTACCTATGTCAGTTGATACTATATTCAACAGTGATTGATCTACTCTGTTCATCAGCTACAATCTAATGGCTAAAACACGTTTGGGAATTGTGCAGTTGTGCAGAAAAGCAGCTCTCTGAGGAGAAAATCACCCTCAGTCAAGACTGTGACTTAATGCAAAGACCCTTGCTTGCCCCTCACGGAAGATAATATGTCACTGCACATCCACACCAGCAGAGGGCAGTAAACGTGTCTCCGGTCCTCCTCCTTTCAGCAAAGATGAGTATATTAGTATGATGAGTCACTCGCTCTTGACATCCTGAAAGGTGACAAAAACCACAACTGAGCACGCCTCTGAGATTTCCCTGAGTCGGAAAAGCGGAAACAGAAGCAGAGGGAGACGTCCAGAACCTTTTTTAGACTAGGCATACACCGGTATCTATCTGCACAGGGTACTGTCACTGACAGCAGGCTATGAATGTAGCTCTGTGTTTTAGCCTACAGCGATTTACTGTGATGGGAAAGAAGTTCCGGAGCGGGAGTGAGCGTCTTCATTCCTGAGCGGATTAATGGACTTCGCGATGGAACAACGGTGTCCTCGGTAAACGTAAGTTTCACGGAGTCAAAAATACGTTTATTGTGTGTCTGCGTGTTCAGATTTAACTGAGCTTTGACTGACGTGTTGCTGTTTTTCACTTTCTATTTGGATCGTAATTATTTTCAGTACATGAATGTGTTGTCACTGATTTATTGATCGAACACCTGGTTTCGTTTACTTCCTTTCATTGCCTAAAGAGACCAGCAGGGGGAGCAACAGGGCCAGACGCTGACTTAGGAAACACCGGAAACACCCACTCTCCTCGACCTCGGACCCCGACTGACGTGCCTCTGCATCTTCCGGCTTCCGGCTTCCTGCGCCTCGTGTCGGTTTTCAGCAGCTGCGCGTTTTATTACATAAACTTCTTAATTGCTAAGAGTAATTCTAACACTTCTTCTATAATCTTCTGTCGTAATGTAAAGTTTAATGTTCGCTCACCTTTGGGAGGAGATAACGTGACTGTACGAAAATGTTTGACCTTATTTCTGGTGTCTAATTAAAA
This sequence comes from Toxotes jaculatrix, assembly GCF_017976425.1. NCBI lineage: Eukaryota > Metazoa > Chordata > Actinopteri > Toxotidae > Toxotes > Toxotes jaculatrix. The sequence goes on along the minus strand of NC_054417.1, from coordinate 2,010,045 downwards.
ATCTGTGTCAGGCATATCTTTGTTTTTGTCCTGATCTTGTGCGAATTAGCAGAGACCCTTTGAATTGTTTAACATTTGACTTTGAGCATAAAAATGTCTAAAACCCACAGAACAAAACCGCCAGGTTCCTCTACTGAATTACTTAACTGATTGATTACTTCATTTACTCCATTACTTAACTGTTCAATTACTTATGTAATCAATTACTGAACTACTTGATTACTGACTTACTCGATTACTAATCTACTCTATTACTTCATGTAACGAGTAAATTGACTACTCCATTACCTCTTTACTTGATTACTTAACTAATTAATTACTATTGTAATGATTACGGAACTACTCGATTACCTCATTTACTCACTTAATCGATTACTAATGTAATCAGTAATGTAATACAGATATATAGATATATACAGAGAGAGAGTTGCTCAAAGCTGTGTTTCCTCCGTGGTGTAGGGGAAACAGTACAGAGCTAGCCTTCAGAAGATTCTTGGTTCAAATCCCACTCTCCCCTTTTCTTTTAAAGACAAAGTTTTTGTCTGAATGATTGAATCAAATGGAGATACGTTGTACTCAATGCTGTATTCCCTCCGTGGTGTAGAGGAAACAGTGAAGGGCTGGGCTTTCAAAAGTCCCTGGTTCGAATCCAGCCTGTAGCAAACATTTTGGAATTTGGCCGCTTGAATCATCTTGTACTGCATTCATGAAGACAAACTGAACCAAATACTAGTGTGAAAGATGGTGGCAAAGCACAAAGATTAAGTGCTCATATGCAGAAGGTTGCTGGTTCAAGACCAGGAAGAGTCTCTGAGGAGAGAGACTGAGACAAGAGGGTCTCAGACGAGAGCGCTCGCGAAGAGGGGCTCAGACGAGCGCACGAGGAGGAGGGCTGAGAAAAGAACGAACGAGATTCCAAAATGTGAGCGAGAGACAAATGAAACACGGACTCAATGAATCAAATACCGAACGAGATTCCAACAAAACGAAGTCCCACAGCAACACTGGCCAGTGGCATAAGGAAGGGCGCTACATGAGCACGAAAGAAAGAAGCGCGAGGGGCAATGAGACAGAGGAAACAGAGAAAGGGGGCAACCAGAGAGAGAGATGGGGGCAACCAGAGAGAGAGAAGAGAAAGGGGGCGAGAGAGGGGAGAAGCTGAAGCAAAGAAAAAAAAATTTTTTTTTTTTTTTTTTGTTCCAAAAAACGAAGAAATTCCCAAATTCTTGCTAAAATGATGTAATAGCCACTATGTCCTGACCAAGGTTTGAACCCTGATCTTCTGCTTTCAAACCCCTGCCACTACCACTGCGCCACAGTGGCTTCACATGTCAATATGTGTTCGGCTGCTATTTGTCAGAGACGACCTAATAGCCAACAACAAAAAAAAAAAAAAAAAAAATTAAATTCGATTTAAACACATAGACAGAAGCTAATATGCATATATTTTACAAAACAAATTAAAATAAGTATTTATTTCCTGAGATGAACTTTGGAAACTTTTTGCACTTATTTTTTTGAACTATAATTGTTTACGCAGTCATTATCTTACATTTTTAATTAAAGTCAAAAGACATGAACTGAATCAAATCAGTTGAAATCAAAAAAGGAAAAGGTACAGTATGTGTGAGGCTAGACTTTTTAAGAGTTTGCATTATTTGGCACGGTGGGCGGGGGGGGTTGGCACTTACAGGTAAAGACGGATGAACTGCGGATGAGGGTTGACGGGGTCCAGAGGTCCATAGATCGTGTGCACTGCAAAACAAAATGGAGGAAAGAGGGTAACTGAGGAATAGATGGGAGGAGGAGCACTGAAAAGTGGAGGATACACAAGGGAGGTCTTAAAAGGTACATAATTAAATAACATATTTCCACACACACACGCACACACATGCACCGCCCCCCTCCCTCCCCAGCTCAGGATCACAGATGGACTACACGGCCGCTCCTCACAGTGTTAGCAGCTTAGTGTCAGCAGCCCTCTGGCTGAGGCTGTTGGGCTAATACACCCTAAGGAAGTTGTTTTTCGCCTACACAAAAGCCCTCTGATTTGCCCACACGCACATCGGGATGTCTGATGCAACTGTAAACTCACGTGGGATGAAGGTGGAAGTGAGCGCGCCCACCCATCGCTCTCTGTGTTTCAGTCTCTGGTTGATGTACTGGAGAACGCTGAGAGAAAGAGAGAGAGAGAGAGGACAGAATCAGATGCGAGTGAACAGAGAGGCACAGCAACGAAGGAACACAAAGAGATAACTAATTAAATAACTAAAAGATGATTAAAAGTGTTGAAAGGAATGACTGAAAGGATGTGACCTCAGATAACAAGAACTCCACACACCATTACACTGACAGTTTTAGCCTGAAATTGAAAAGCCTGAAGATTGCAGATGCAAATCCTCGCCTTTGAGTATTCTATTATAAATAAACAAACTTTTTCAAAGGGGTCAGAACACCAGATAGAATCTACAATGCCTGCCAAAGAAGGTTTCTCTTACACTGTGTATCAGTGTGAGAAAGAAAAACGGGAGTGCGGAATAACTCTGCTACAGGTGCAGGTACAGACTAGCTCCCAGTCTACATTTCATGGTCACAGAGACAGAAAAGGAAAAACATTTTCAAATCAGCTTTCTTTATCCATTTGGGATCCTTATCCAACCAGTCTTTATATTTGGGATTTATGAGCCAGTCATCAGAGAATTTATATTTACCCATAACGAGTTCTGTCAACGATCATAAACAGGCATTTTGAACAGCTCGCTCACAGTGTGGACATCACCCGTCTGTGGAAGCAGCAGTGAAACTTGATGAGACCTGGGCGGGCCAATAGGTTGGAGGAGGATAAGAGTAGAGGGCTGGGCATTCAACTTGTCAATCGGGCCAAATGTTTTCTGGGACGCGTAGCCATGGATCTATCATATGAACGCATTGCTGTTTTATACAGTCTACAGCCTGCTGTGTGCTCTCACACAAACATTTTAGCTGTGCTGCTAAGGGCCTTAAAAACATCCATCCATTTCTTTTTTTAGATACTCATAATTGTATGTTTTAGAAAATAGAACAGTGGTAATAGTCTTGGAAACATGAATATTTTTCCATACAATAGTTTCAATTTTCCATACTTTTCCAAACCTGGAAATTTATAAAATCAAATTCCATACTTTCCATACTTGCATAGGAACCGTGAAGAACAATCTCATCGCTGGGTCCATTTAATACCTGCTCTGGTGCTTTTGATCACATCACATGATCTGCATCAGGTTCATTTTTAAGTCAATGTGAATGATTTCCTAAGTGTCCAGACCAAAAAAGCACACAAGAAGGAAATCTGAACATCTGAAATTTCAGGACACATCCACCTACTGATGAAGATCATGTGTTATGACTGAAAGCTGCAGAACAGCTCAACTGGTTCTGACCGTTGGTCAGCCAAAAAAAAAAAAAACCCAATTTGAAGCCTATCTCTGATACAATATCAATTAAACTAATAGTTCTGAAGTTGGAAGATACTGGTAGATCAATCAATAATCATTATCGGCAGCCTGTGAGAGCCTTTGCAGACAATTTATATTGCAGTATACAATATTAGGGTGATAACAGACAACTTCAAAGCGCACTTCTTACCTCTGTAGAAGATTTTCCTGCCTCTGAAGGTGAAGACCTCCCCGGCATTGTGCCACTTCTGCAGGGCAGGTGAGAGCTGAGGGGGCGGGATGTGCAGGTAGACGGCGACCAGCGGGATGCAGATCAGACCCACATGAATCCACCGCTCTCTCATCTTGAGCTCAGCGGTGGGGGAGCCGCATTCCTACCCTCTGAGAGACGCAACAACAACAACACGAGAAACAGGATGATGAGAAGGTGGGCTCGCTGTTTGTCAGGTCACGCGTGGAGGCGTGATCACTGACAGGAGAGAGGCAACATTACCGCCTCCCCACCAACACTGCAGAGAGTAATGCATTCACTGTACAGCAAGGTAAGCTGCGTGCATCTGTACGTGCTGGATGTCAGAGAGAAAAATCAATGGCGTCCACCAACTCGTGGCAGGAGAACGCGAATCTAAACCTCCACCGTCCTGATTCAGGCCCGTGTTTACTTTGTTTAGACAGCAGTACTTACAGAAATGTTGTCCCCTGTCTTCAGCAGACCTTCACCCTATGTTTATGTTCCATGGTTGCAGAGTACATTCCTGCAGAGCGGAAAGGAGCTACGGATCGCAGAGAGGGAAAAAAAGCTTGTGGACGTCTCACTCTGCTGAGACATTTACTGCCCTCTGCTGGTGTGGATGTGCAGCCTCCCCATATAACCCGATCGGTGTCAAATCATCCAAAATTGCTTTAGTACTTTGAAAGGTATCATCAGTATTGTCATAAAAATACAAAGGTACATTTCTCCTTGTGATTTGTATCAAAATTCTTTTTCCCCAAGCAAATAAAGTACCCTGTGCAGATAGATACCAGTGTATGCCTAGTCTTTATTCTTGAAAAATGCTAGATAGATACCAGTTTGAAAAAGGCTGCGGACGTCTCACTCTGCTCCTGTTTCCGCTTTTCCGACCCAGGCCTGACTGGGAAATCTCAGAGGAGCGGTCAGTTTATGGGTCTTGTCACCTTTCAGAATGTCAAGATCGAGTGAGTCATAATAATAGTATGTGATCTTTGCTGAAAGGAGGAGGACCGGAGAGACATTTACTACCCTCTGCTACCCTTCTGTAAATTCAATTTTTACAGGCAACATACTTTAAGTTAAGAGTTCCAATAAGAATATGACTATTATCATGTTAAAGCATTCATTTATTAAAACTATATACATACACAAATCAGGTGCCAACTTTAAATTGAAAGTAAACTTTATCCACACATCTTGCAACCAGACAGAGAACATTTCAGCCTCCTCTTTTTCATTCTGTAGAACCTCCTCATGCACTCCTTGCAGTCCAAGGCCTCCTGGTCTGGTCCATCAATGGTCACCTTACAACAGACATCCAAGTGCCTCTCCTTCAGTCTGTTGCGCAGAGGACTCTTGACTTTCCTCCTCGCGAGGTTGCTTTTTAAAGTAGTGGCTGATTTTGCCTGCCATAGCTGCAACTCTAAAAATCATAAACGTTACTCTGACACAGAGAAAACTTTTTTTTTTAAATAAACACGACATGCTTGGATGCAAAAAAACACAAAAACAAGCGATATTTACCTGTTTGTACCATCCGCCAGGGAAAATCAGGACGCCAATAGCACCAACTAGCGGGAAAAAACTGGAAAAATCACGAGTCCATCTGTTTCTTCGGTAGCTGCTTCAGGTCTTTCCGGTGCAGTAGATATAGCTGTGGATATAGCGCCTCCATAGTGGCGCAACGCTGCAACTGCAGTTAAAATACGTAGCTGCCGCAGAGGGACATCAGTCGCTCAATCAACACAGCTGGAGCTTTACGCTGTGTTGAGAGATATCAATCGCTCTGGCTGGAGGCGGCACAAAATTAGCTGGAGGCGGCTGCCACGCAATTTTGAACGCAGGAAAAACCCTGTATGTATATATGTATGTATGTATGTATGTGTGTATGTGTGTGTGTATTAGGAGTGGTTAATCGGTGCAGGGACAGTGTAACCTAATGTGCATGTTTCTGGGATTGTGGGAGGAAGCCGGGGAGAGAGAGAGAGAGAGAAAGAGAAAGAGAGAGAGAGAGAGAGAGAGAGAGAGAGATTAAGAAGAAATCTGAACTTCTCTTATCCCAACCCATTATTATTACATCATTGCCCACAAAGACAGTACTTTATATACTAGGATCAGCCATTTTAGTCTCGAGGACACACTTATTCAGAGCTTAAAACAGTTTGAGAGGAAATAATGGGAACTGGAAACTGGATGAGCCTTTTCAGAGCTGGGCTTCAAAAGACTCTTGGTTCAAATTCCACCTTCCTCTTTTCTTATAAATTTTTTTTTACCTCAAAATGTCATAAAAAACGTCATAGTATAGTAAGGCGTCAAAATCGGCCAAAAAAAGTCACATTTTTTTCAACCTCAAAATGTCATAAAAAGATAGGTTGTGAGATAAGTTGTGATTAATGCTGTATTTCCTCCGTGGTGTAGGGGAAACAGTACAGAGCTGGGCTTCAGAAGATTCTTTGTTCAAATTCCACCCTCCTCTTTTCTTATAATTTTTTTCGACCTCAAAATGTCATAAAAAGATAGGTTGTGAGATAAGTTGTGACTAATGCCGTATTTCCTCCGTGGCTCAGACAAGAGCGAACGAGGAGGAGGGCTGAGAAAAGAACGAACGAGATTCCAAAAATGTGAGTGAGAGATAAATGAAACACGGACTCAATGAATAAAACATCGAACGAGATTCCAACAAAACAAAGTCCCACAGCAACACTGGCCAGTGGCATAAGGAAGGGCGCTACATGAGCACGAAAGAAAGAGAAGCGTGAGGGGCAATGAGACAGAGGAAACAGAGAAAGGGGGCAACCAGAGAGAGAGGGGAGAAGCTGGAGCAAAGAAAAAAAAAATGTTTTTTTTTTCTCCAAAAAACAAGAAATTCCCAAATTCTTGCTAAAATAATGTATGTCCTGACCAAGGTTTGAACTCTGATCTTCTGCTTTCAAACCCCTGCCACTACCACTGCACCACAGTGGCTTCACATATCAATATGTGTTTGGCTGCTATTTGTCAGAGACGACCAAATAGCCAACAACAAAAAAAAAAAAAAAAATTAAATTCGATTTAAACACATAGACAGAAGCTAATATGCATATATTTTACAAAACAAATTAAAATAAGTATTTATTTCCTGAGATGAACTTTGGAAACTTTTTTTGCACTTATTTTTTTAACTATAATTGTTCACGCAGTCATTATCTTACATTTTTAATTAAAGTCAAAAGACATGAACTGAATCAAATCAGTTGAAATCAAAAAAGAAAAGGTACAGTATGTGTGAGGCTAGACTTTTTAAGAGTTTGCATTATTTGGCACGGTGGGCGGGGGGGGTTGGCACTTACAGGTAAAGACGGATGAACTGCGGATGAGGGCTGACGGGGTCCAGAGGTCCATAGATCATGTGCACTGCAAAACAAAATGGAGGAAAGAGGGTAACTGAGGAATAGATGGGAGGAGGAGCACTGAAAAGTGGAGGATACACAAGGGAGGTCTTAAAAGGTCCATACACTGACAATGTTTTAGCCTGAAATTGAAAAGTCTGAAGATTGCAGATGCAAATCCTCGCCTTTGAGTATTCTACTATAAATAAACAAACTTTTTCAAAGGGGTCAGAACACCAGATAGAATCTACAATGCCTGCCAAAGAAGGTTTCTCTTACACTGTGTATCAGTGTGAGAAAGAAAAACGGGAGTGCGGAATAACTCTGCTACAGGTGCAGGTACAGACTAGCTCCCAGTCTACATTTCATGGTCACAGAGACAGAAAAAGAAAAACATTTTCAAATCATGTGCTCCAGTCATGCAGGGCACATCAGGTCACCTAAGAACATTACAATGATTGTAAAATTCTGTTACAATACGCAGCTAAATGACTTTTTATGCCAATCTTGTTTGGGCAATGGAGTATGAATGGAGTTCTTGTTAAGAAAGATTTATTCTTTTTTTTCCTCACTATTGTTAGCTGCTGAGTGTGTGCCGTGGGTACCTTGTTCCAGTCGTAGCTGGAGGTGGGGAAGCCGTGGAGCAGGATGACTATGTCGGAGCTTCCCAAAGCCCCATAGGAGTCTGGTTTGAGGAGAGAAGAGACAAAAACATATATAGGTGTGATGAGTAAACAGGTAAATATGTTTATGACAACTTGCGGGGCATGGAGGCCCAGCAATAAGTATACAAGTATAAAGGAGACTGCAGGATGAAAGGTGTGTAAGGATATCATGGTGACAGGAAAAACAAAGATTATGCATGATTAGGTCACATATGAGGCTTAGATTAGATTAGATTAGATTAGTCAATCAATTAGTCAATATGACCATCAATTGATAGTCATTTTAATAATTAATAAATTGATCAAGCAAAAATGAAATTTTCTGATCCCAGCTTTTTGAATGTGAGGATGGGACTGACTGCTTTTCTCCATTTTTAGATCACTGTAAACTGATCATCTCTGCTCTGCTTCATTCTTGACCTTGGAAACAGCAGCTGATCAAGAACCAGGGTTCCTACACTTTTGAAATGTCAAAATTCCATACTTTTTCCAGACCCTAATTTCCAGACTTTTGCTTTCATTATTCTGAATACATATTCCATTATGTCATCAAATAATTTCCAGAAGATTACAGCTAGGTAATGTAGCTCATACAAATAAATAAAGGCCAAACCCAGACGAATTCAAATCACAACCGCCGCCTCCCCCATGTTGGAGATGTCAAACGACTTTAACACAAAGTCTGCATTTATCTTTCTTTATCCATTTGGGATCCTTATCCAACCAGTCTTTATATTTGGGATTTATGAGCCAGTCATCAGAGAATTTATATTTACCCATAACGAGTTCTGTCAACGATCATAAACAGGCATTTTGAACAGCTTGCTCACAGTGTGGACATCACCCGTCTGTGGAAGCAGCAGTGAAACTTGATGAGACCTGGGCGGGCCAATAGGTTGGAGGAGGATAAGAGTAGAGGGCTGGGCATTCAACTTGTCAATCGGGCCAAATGGAAGATACTGGTAGATCAATCAATAATCATTATCGGCAGCCTGTGAGAGCCTTTGCAGACATTTTATATTGCAGTATACAATATTAGGGTGATAACAGACAACTTCAAAGCGCACTTCTTACCTCTGTAGAAGATTTTCCTGCCTCTGAAGGTGAAGACCTCCCCGGCATTGTGCCACTTCTGCAGGGCAGGTGAGAGCTGAGGGGGCGGGATGTGCAGGTAGACGGCGACCAGCGGGATGCAGATCAGACCCACATGAATCAACCGCTCTCTCATCTTGAGCTCAGGGGAGCTGCATTCCTACCCTCTGAGAGACGCAACAACAACAACACGAGAAACAGGATCATGAGAAGGTGGGCTCGCTGTTTGTCAGGTCACGCGTGGAGGCGTGATCGCTGACAGGAGAGAGGCAACATTACCGCCTCCCCACCAACACTGCAGAGAGTAATGCATTCACTGTACAGCAAGGTAAGCTGAGTGCACCTGTACGTGCTGGATGTCAGAGAGAAAAATCAATGGCGTCCACCAACTCGTGGCAGGAGAACGCGAATCTAAACCTCCACCGTCCTGATTCAGGCCCGTGTTTACTTTGTTTAGACAGCAGTACTGAAATGTTGTCCCCTGTCTTCAGCAGACCTTCGCCCTATGTTTATGTTCCATGGCTGCAGAGTACATTCCTGCAGAGCGGAAAGGAGCTACGGATCGCAGAGAGGGAAAAAAAGCTTGTGGACGTCTCACTCTGCTGAGACGTTTACTGCCCTCTGCTGGTGTGGATGTGCAGTGATGTGCAGCCTCCCCATATAACCCGATCGGTGTCAAATCATCCAAAATTGGTTTAGTACTTTGAAAGGTATCATCAGTATTGTCATAAAAATACAAAGGTACATTTCTCCTTATGATTTGTATCAAAATTCTTTTTCCCCAAGGAAATAAAGTACCCTGTGCAGATAGATACCAGTGTATGCCTAGTCTTTCTCACAGACAGACCACAGGTTGTGAGGATGGGGAGGAAGGTCTCTGCTGAGCTTACAGTGAGCACAGGAACCCCACAGGGCTGCTGCCTCAGTCCTAAGCTCTTCACACTGTACACACATGACTGCACAACCACACAGAACAACACAGCCGTTATAAAATATGCTGACGACACGACCGTCCTCGGCCTCATCAGAGGGGGAGATGAGTCAGCATACAGGGACCTGGTGCACAAGATCACGGTCTACGGTGAGGATAATGATCTTGTGCTCAACCTCGAAAAAACAAAAGAACTCATTCTGGACTTTAGGAGACGGGCGCCCCCTCTGCAGCCACTCACCATCAAAGGGACTATGGTGGAGCGAACCGACAGCCACAAGTTCCTCGGCCTGCTCATCTCTGAGAATCTCAGCTGGGCCAAAAACACCACATTGGTAGTGAGAAAAGCCCAGCAGAGACGGCACTTCATCAGAGTGCTGAGGAAGGCGGGACTTGGACGCCAGCCGCTCATCCAAGCCTACAGAGGACTCGTTGAAAGCATCCTCACCAGTGCCATCACAGTATGGTACGGCAACACCACGCTGGCTGAGAGGAAGTCGCTTCAACGAGTCATAAAAGCTGCAGAGAGGGTCACTGGATGCAGCCTTCCAACCATGGACTCAATCTACACCGAGCGCTGCAGACGCAAAGCACAGAGCATCCTGAAAGACAAACACCATCCAGCTCGTGCTTTGTTTCAATGGGTGGACTCAGGCTACAACCTGAGGCATCGCAGGCCGGTGAGCATCAGTGCCCACAGAGCCCGCCTCCACAACAGCTTCTTCCCAGCCACTGTCAGAACAGTGGCACAGGACATTAAGGAGGGAAGAAGCTACTACATATCATAACCCTGTCAATGTGCAAAAAACCGTCAAAAACAATCTGTTATCACTATGTGAAATATGTCCTTATATTCACCATGTGAAACAATTAAAAAATATTCTAAAATATTTGCAATATCACCATGTGAAACATCACATACAGGAAGTGACAGTGTGCCTATATTAGGCACCTAATTTTCTTAAGAATCTTCCAGTATTTTAAGTGCACTATCTTGCTCTTCTTTTGTATTATTTATTTCTTGGTTATTTTATTTAATTTCTTATTTTATTTTATTGTATTATTTTAACCTTAAGCTTGACTCTGGGGAGGGATGCACAAGAATTCCAATGCACATGTACTGCAGTGTATCTGTGCAAATGGCAAATAAAACTCTATTCTATTCTATTCTATTCTAATCTATTCTTGAAAAATGCTAGATAGATACCAGTCTGAAAAAGGCTGCGGACGTCTCACTCTGCTCCTGTTTCCGCTTTTCCGACCCAGGCCTGACTGGGAAATCTCAGAGGCGTGGTCAGTTTATGGGTCTTGTCACCTTTCAGAATGTCAAGATCGAGTGAGTCATCATAATAGTATGCGATCTTTGCTGAAAGGAGGAGGACCGGAGAGACATTTACTACCCTCTGCTGGTGTGGACGTGCAGTGACATATCTTCCGTGAACTGTTGCACAATGTGCAAAAAAAGAAAAGAAATTAAATATATACATATACACATAAATACACACACACACATATATACAGGGTTTTTCCTGGCTCAAATTGAGGCAGATTTGGTACCATCCTGACCATGCGCCATGACGTGCATGCATTCTGTAAATTCAATTTTTACAGGCAACATACTTTAAGTTAAGAGTTCCAATAAGAATATGACTATTATCATGTTAAAGCATTCATTTATTAAAACTATATACATACACAAATCAGGTGCCAAGTTTAAATTGAAAGTACACTTTATCCACACATCTTGCAACCAGACAGAGAACATTTCAGCCTCCTCTTTTTCATTCTGTAGAACCTCCTCATGCACTCCTTGCAGTCCAAGGCCTCCTGGTCTGGTCCATCAATGGTCACCTTACAACAGACATCCAAGTGCCTCTCCTTCAGTCTGTTGCGCAGAGGACTCTTGACTTTCCTCCTCGCGAGGTCGCTTTTTAAAGTAGTGGCAGATTTTGCCTGCCATATCTGCAACTCTAAAAATCATAAACGTTACTCTGACACGGAGGAAGCTTTTTTTTTTTTTTTTTTTAATAAACACGACATGCTTGGATGCAAAAAAAAAAAAAACAAGCGATATTTACCTGTTTGTACCATCCGCCAGGGAAAATCAGGACGCCAATAGCACCAACTAGCGGGAAAAAACTGGAAAAACGAGTTCATCTGTTTCTTCTTCTGTAGCTGCTTCAGGTCTTTCCGGTGCACTGCTGTGGATATAGCGCCTCCATAGTGGCGCAACCCTGCAACTGCAGTTAAAATACGTAGCTGCCGCAGAGGGACATCAGTCGCTCAATCAACACAGCTGGAGCTTTACGCTGTGTTGGGCGATATCAATCGCTCTGGCTGGAGGCGGCACAAAATTCACCAGGCGGTTTACTTTAAACACGTAAAAGGAAATATATTTTGTTTTTAAAAAATGAAATAACAAAAAAGAACAACATTTCATACAGAGGAGCTGCTTTTGTCATTTGCAGAGGTAATTTACACAGGACTTGAAATGAAAATGCTTTACTGTAAGTGGCAGAACAGCAGCTAGTGTTCTCTTTTTTTTATTATTCTATTTTTCTTTCAAACCTTTGACTGATGCTGTGGGTGTGTTGTGCCACTTCTGGTAAAGCATGAAGAGGTTATGTCACATACTGAGCTTCTTTTAAGGGTTAATATACAGTGGCTCTTGGTAGTTCACTCATGATGTACGCACCATTGAAACATTTACACACCAAATTTTGTTATTTTTCTCTCCCTTGATACAGAATACTCCTTATATTTTTAAAGACAACAGTTAACAGTTCCAAAATGGCGGCTCTAGGATTGGATTCATCCTCCTCTTCCACAGGGACATGTTGCTATGAATACTTCAAGTGTGGCTTATTGTTCTAGCTTGAGGAAATGGTTGTCGTGGCGGTCTGCCTGGCAGAAACCAGGGGTGTGCATAGGTGGTATAGACTTCTTCCCGAGGCTCTGATAAGGCAGTTCAGTTTTCTTTCTGTGAGTGGTTTTTGTATTCCAGTTCAGTGGCGGATGTGTTGGTGTTTGTTCACAGCTGATTGTGCCCCGAGAAAGATATTCCAGATTCATTGACCGCTGATCAGTGTGTATGAGGGCAGTCAGGGAGTAGGCAAGACAAAATGCAGTATGTGTGTTCTTCATTGTCCATTGTGTGCAAACTGAGATGTAAACAAAGTTCATAGGCAGGGAAGGGAAGCAGGGAGTAACAGGCTACAGTAACAGGGGGATGCAGTGTGCTCCTTCAACAAGCTGAGAGGCACAGTGAGACAAAGGGCTGGGGAGGAGAAACTGCTAAGTGTCCTGTGCTTTTGGATTCTCTCAAACTTAGGTGAGGAGTTGAGGGAGTAACTTGTTGCCACTATAGCAGCTTCCAATGTGCTTCAGAGTTTGGCTTGTGGTTTACAGGGGCTGAGGAGATTTTGGAGCGGGAGGACACAGAGTACCACAAGAAGTGCCTTAAAAACACACACAGTCACCCACATAAGACTTGCTGTATGGTCATGCTCACTATTGCCTTCAGTATTAACATCCATTCATCAATTACAAAAGAAAAGTACAAAATATCTACCACGTTGTCCCTGCACTCCTGACCCTTCAACTATATGAAGACAGAACCATAATCACTTACTTTTATCATTTTTATATATATTTATGTATATATGTACACAACAATGTGCCTTTAAGGCTGTTGAGAAAAAGGGGTAAGGGATAGGATGAAGTCTCTGTCGTGAGGTGTAAGAGTTATTTGTGTTTTCATTTACCCCTTTTGTAACCAGAGTTCATCTACAGAAATGTAACATTGTGATGAGAGAGACAAGAGTCAAGGGGATTTGTCCAAAGTTCAGCATCTGTGTTGATGTAATTGGAGGTGGACAGTTCAGGGTGATGAGCTAATTGCTGTTGAGTGTATGTCAGTAGATCCAGGAGACTGGAACCCACTGAGGAGTGGTGGATACCAGGTCTACAGCCTCTTCCAGCAGGCGGATGGTGTCATCAATCTCATTGTTGATGATGGTCTGGTCAAAGTAGTGAGCGTAGGTTCGCTGCAGCATCTCTGATTCCTTCTGGAGCCGTTGAAGAGAGTCATCCTGAGGGGTGAGATGGAGAGGTTGTTAGGTGGTCCTGGCTTTTACACAGTGTTTTGTTTTTATTGTAGACCAACAGAGTGAGTGGTGAAGTGTGGGAAGTTATTTCCCCTGCAGTTGTGTAGAGTATAGGGGCATGTTAAATGCAAAGGAGACAATGATGCATGAGAAAGCTAGACTATTACTAGAGGTACACAAAGTGACGGGTGAGACACGTGTTTCTATGATTCTGAAGCAGTAGCTTGACTAACAGCGTTGATTTAGTACTTACTGGCAGTTTCCTGCACCACTTTGGAATCTTGAGTGTAAAAGAAAATAGGCATGCCAAAGAAAACACAGACATACTTAAAGAAAAGAAGGTATGTGCACTTAGAGAAGTAGAGATGAATGTTTTGGTGAAATGCTTGTGGGTCTATAGTTTAAAGCCAGTGTGAGAGTTAGTGATAGAGAGATGGAGCATGAATAGTTTTGTGACCGTACTTCTGTCATCCCAGGAGTGATGGTGGGAGCTGCGATGAAGACGACGTAAGGAGCGAACTCGGCCGTCCTGAGGATCTTCAGTGCCTGATGAGAGACAAGTTTATGCAAGTCTATTTTTTCTACTTAAGTTGTAGAGGAGTGTCCTCATGGTATGGCTTCGTTACCTGTGGTTCAACATCGAGAATAGAGATCATGCCCTGTGCATGGATTTGCCTGATAGTCTCCAGCCTGGTTCCGTACATGGCGTCCTCGTGGCTGCCGTACTCCAGATAGTCGTTGTTGCTGATGTCCTGCATCATCTGGTCATGAGAGACAAAGTAGTAGTTTTTTCCGTTTTCCTCATCTTTCTTAGGCGGTCGTGTCGTGTCTGAGCAGAGAGAAAGGTGGATAGTTGTGTAAAGTTGTTGTACATAAAGCGGAGGTGTTGTTGGCGTGCAGGTGATATTTCAGGGTGTTTCCTTACGAGGGATGGGGTAGGCAAACCGGTCAGGATGTTTGGTAATGAGTGTGTTCTTGATGTGTCTCCTGCCCACTCCATGTGCACCTGACAGAAAACAGAAGAGATGTGTTAACTGTTTGTTGGATGTTGTTTAGAGGTGAGTGAGGGTTGTACTGAGTTTAGAAAGCACATTGTGTATTTGTGAGTGTTGCCCTTTAGTGTGTGGAATATGAAAGCTTTGTTGGTGAATACTTGGTTATGTTGAAGTGTTAGAGAATGTTAGATGTAGAATTGTTCAGGGTCTGAACAGTTAAGTTTGTGCCTTCAGATGTTTGTTGATTTGCTTGTGTCGGAGAGATGTGGAAATAAGTATTGTTGTTTTGTAATGTGTGTTTTACTGTTTATTTACCAAGCAAAACAAGTGTTTTCCTCTTGAAAGAAGGCAGTTTGACCACTTCCTCATATGTCACCAGATCTAGTTGGTCAAACACTGTAAGAGAAAGGAGAAACATTAGCTCTGTGAAAGTGTAATTTTGACTTTTGTATTTTATGTGCTTTATTTATTGTAAGACAGATTAGCTAATGTTGAGTGTTAGCATGTTATCTGTTCTGTGTACTGTCTTGAATTTGCAGCATACGCTTTGACAAATTGTGGTGTTCAAGATGTGTTTCAGGAGACAGAAGGAAGAGGATGAAGTACAACACAGATGCAAGCTGGAGTTACTTACATGCAGCCATTGGATTAGAGACAGCATGAAATATGGACAGAGGTTGGTTGGGTTATTATAGTGTAGACAAAATAGGTTTGTCAGAGGGAACAGGCATGCAGTAAGTACAAAAATACTTAGACAAGGCAACAGAGATTCCAAGTGTTGTTTCATCTTAAGTTTCATTGCTTGAAGTTTGTTTTTTTAAAAACATGTCATCTTGCCTGCATTGTGTTTGGCCAAATACTTGTCCTTATATTGTTTCTTCTTTTTTCCAAACCAGGTACAACTTGCTTGCTGCTCCTGTTTGGTCTTCTCCATTGCTATGCAGGCAACACGCCTGCAAGGGACAGGAAAAGTTTCCAGATCAATAAAAGTTGTGAAGTTCTTGAGAAAAAAACAACAGCAGTCAAATAAGACAAGTTTCAAGCATTGTTCCAAAATCATGGGTACAATAAAAGCACAGTTCACATTAGCACATACTCCGAGGGGGGGGGGGGGGGGAGAAGAAGGGGGAGAAGGGGGGAGAAGGAGAAGGGGGGAGAAGGAGAAGGGGGAGAAGGGGGGAGAAGGAGAAGGGGGGAGAAGAAGAAGGGGGAGAAGGGGGGAGAAGGAGAAGGGGGGGAAGGGGGAGAAGAAGAAGGGGGAGAAGGGGGTGGAAGGAGAATGGGGGGAAGGGGGAGAAGAAGAAGGGGGAGAAGGGGGTGGAAGGAGAAGGGGGGGAGGGGGAGAAGAAGAAGAAGAAGGGGGGAGAAGGGGGGAAGAAGAAGAAGGGGGGGGAGGGGGAGAAGTCGCGGAAGAAGAAGGGGGAGAAGGGGGAGAAGGGGGGGGAAGAGGGAGAAGAAGAAGGGGCAGAAGGGGTGGAAGGAGAAGGGGGAGAAGGGGAGAGAAGAAGAAGAAGAAGGGGGGAGAAGGGGGGGAAGAAGAAGAAGGGGGAGAAGGGGGGAAGAAGAAGAAGGGGGGAGAAGGGGGGGAAGAAGAAGAAGGGGGAGAAGGGGGGAAGAAGAAGAAGGGGAGAAGGGGAGAGAAGAAGAAGAAGAAGGGGGGGAAGAAGAAGAAGGGGGAGAAGGGGGGAAGAAGAAGAAGGGGGAGAAGAAGAAGAAGGGGGGAGAAGGGGGGGAAGAAGAAGAAGGGGGAGAAGGGGGGAAGAAGAAGAAGGGGAGAAGAAGAAGGGGGAGAAGGGGTAGGGGGAGGAGAAGGGGGAAGGGGGAGGAGGGGGGGAAGGCGGAGGGGGGGGGGAAGGAGAAGAAGGGGGAGAAGGGGGTGGAAGGAGAAGGGGCAGAAGGGGGGGAAGAAGAATAAGGGGGAGAAGGGGGGGAGAAGAAGAAGGGCGAGAAGGGGGGACAGAAGGAGGAGAAGGGGGGAGAAGAAGAAGGGGGAGAAGGGGGGAAGAAGAAGAAGGGGGAGAAGGGGGGAAGAAGAAGAAGGGGGAGAAGAAGAAGAAGGGGGGAGAAGGGGGGAAGAAGAAGAAGGGGGAGAAGGGGGGAAGAAGAAGAAGGGGAGAAGAAGAAGGGGGAGAAGGGGTAGGGGGAGGAGAAGGGGGAAGGGGGAGGAGGGGGGGAAGGCGGAGGGGGGGGGGGGGAAGAATAAGGGGGAGAAGGGGGAGGAGAGGGGGGGAGAAGAAGAAGGGGGAGAAGGGGGGAAGAAGAAGAAGGGGAGAAGAAGAAGGGGGAGAAGGGGTAGGGGGAGGAGAAGGGGGAAGGGGGAGGAGGGGGGGAAGGCGGAGGGGGGGGGGGGGGCGGAAGAAGAATAAGGGGGAGAAGGGGGGGAGAAGAAGAAGGGCGAGAAGGGGGGACAGAAGGGGGAGAAGGGGGGAGAAGAAGAAGGGGTGGAAGGAGAAGGGGGAGAAGGGTAGAGAAGAAGAAGGGGAGAAGGGGGTGGGAGGAGAAGGGGGAGAAGGGGGAGGAGAGGGGGGAAAGGGGGAGAAGGGGGGACAGAAGGGGAAGAAGAAGAAGGGGGGGAAGGGGGAGAAGGGGAGAGAAGAAGAAGGGGAGAAGGGGGTGGGAGGAGAAGGGGGAGGAGAGGTGGGAGAAGAAGGGGGAGAAGGGGGTGGAAGGAGAAGGGGCAGAAGGGGGGGAAGAAGAATAAGGGGGAGAAGGGGGGGAGAAGAAGAAGGGCGAGAAGGGGGGACAGAAGGGGGAGAAGGGGGGAGAAGAAGAAGGGGGAGAAGGGGGGAAGAAGAAGGGGGAGAAGGGGGGAGAAGAAGAAGGGGTGGAAGGAGAAGGGGGTGGGAGGAGAAGGGGGAGAAGGGGGTGGAGAGGGGGGAAAGGGGGAGAAGGGGGAGGAGAGGGGGGAAAGGGGGAGAAGGGGGGACAGAAGGGGGAAGAAGAAGAAGGGGGGGGAGGGGGAGAAGTCGCGGAAGAAGAAGGGGGAGAAGGGGGAGAAGGGGGGGAGAAGGGGGAGAAGAAGAAGAAGGGGGGAGAAGGGGGGGAAGAAGAAGAAGGGGGAGAAGGGGGGAAGAAGAAGAAGGGGAGAAGAAGAAGGGGGAGAAGGGGTAGGGGGAGGAGAAGGGGGAAGGGGGAGGAGGGGGGGAAGGCGGAGGGGGGGGGGAGAAGAATAAGGGGGAGAAGGGGGAGGAGAGGGGGGGAGAAGAAGGGGGAGAAGGGGGTGGAAGGAGAAGGGGCAGAAGGGGGGGAAGAAGAATAAGGGGGAGAAGGGGGGGAGAAGAAGAAGGGCGAGAAGGGGGGACAGAAGGAGGAGAAGGGGGGAGAAGAAGAAGGGGGAGAAGGGGGGAAGAAGAAGAAGGGGGAGAAGGGGGAAGGAGAAGGGACAGAAGGGGGAGGAAAGGGGGGGGGGGGGAAGGGGGAGAAGGGGGTGGGAGGAGAAGGGGGAGAAGGGGGAGGAGAGGGGGGAAAGGGGGAGAAGGGGGGACAGAAGGGGGAAGAAGAAGAAGGGGGGGGAGGGGGAGAAGTCGCGGAAGAAGAAGGGGGAGAAGGGGGAGAAGGGGGGGAGAAGGGGGAGAAGAAGAAGGGGCAGAAGGGGTGGAAGGAGAAGGGGGAGAAGGGGAGAGAAGAAGAAGAAGAAGGGGGGAGAAGGGGGGGAAGAAGAAGAAGGGGGAGAAGGGGGGGAGAAGGGGGAGAAGAAGAAGAAGGGGGGAGAAGGGGGGGAAGAAGAAGAAGGGGGAGAAGGGGGGAAGAAGAAGAAGGGGAGAAGAAGAAGGGGGAGAAGGGGTAGGGGGAGGAGAAGGGGGAAGGCGGAGGGGGGGGGAAGAAGAATAAGGGGGAGAAGGGGGAGGAGAGGGGGGGAGAAAAAAGGGGGAGAAGGGGGTGGAAGGAGAAGGGGCAGAAGGGGGGGAAGAAGAATAAGGGGGAGAAGGGGGGGAGAAGAAGAAGGGCGAGAAGGGGGGACAGAAGGAGGAGAAGGGGGGAGAAGAAGAAGGGGGAGAAGGGGGAAGGAGAAGGGAC
The DNA here is from genome assembly GCF_017976425.1 of Toxotes jaculatrix. NCBI lineage: Eukaryota > Metazoa > Chordata > Actinopteri > Toxotidae > Toxotes > Toxotes jaculatrix. The sequence continues at coordinate 1,991,205 of NC_054417.1, read as the reverse complement.
AGAAGGGGGAGGAAAGGGGGGGGAGGGGAAGGGGGAGAAGGGGGTGGGAGGAGAAGGGGGAGAAGGGGGAGGAGAGGGGGGAAAGGGGGAGAAGGGGGGACAGAAGGGGGAAGAAGAAGAAGGGGGGGGAGGGGGAGAAGTCGCGGAAGAAGAAGGGGGAGAAGGGGGAGAAGGGGGGGAGAAGGGGGAGAAGAAGAAGGGGCAGAAGGGGTGGAAGGAGAAGGGGGAGAAGGGGAGAGAAGAAGAAGAAGAAGGGGGGAGAAGGGGGGGAAGAAGAAGAAGGGGGAGAAGGGGGGAAGAAGAAGAAGGGGGAGAAGAAGAAGAAGGGGGAGAAGTCGCGGAAGAAGAAGGGGGAGAAGGGGGAGAAGGGGGGGAGAAGGGGGAGAAGAAGAAGGGGCAGAAGGGGTGGAAGGAGAAGGGGGAGAAGGGGAGAGAAGAAGAAGAAGAAGGGGGGAGAAGGGGGGGAAGAAGAAGAAGGGGAGAAGAAGAAGAAGGGGGGAGAAGGGGGGGAAGAAGAAGAAGGGGGAGAAGAAGAAGAAGGGGGGAGAAGGGGGGGAAGAAGAAGAAGGGGGAGAAGGGGAAGAAGAAGAAGGGGGAGAAGGGGTAGGGGGAGGAGAAGGGGGAAGGGGGAGGAGGGGGAGGAGGGGGGGAAGGCGGGGGGGGGGTGGAAGAAGAAGAAGGGGGAGAAGGGGGAGGAGAGGGGGGGAGAAGAAGGGGGAGAAGGGGGTGGAAGGAGAAGGGGCAGAAGGGGGGGAAGAAGAATAAGGGGGAGAAGGGGGGGAGAAGAAGAAGGGCGAGAAGGGGGGACAGAAGGGGGAGAAGGGGGAGAAGAAGAAGGGGGAGAAGGGGGGAAGAAGAAGAAGGGGGAGAAGGGGGAAGGAGAAGGGACAGAAGGGGGAGAAGGGGGGAGAAGAAGAAGGGGGTGGAAGGAGAAGGGGGAGAAGGGGGGGAAGAAGAAGGGGGAGAAGAAGAAGAAGGGGGAGAAGGGGGGAAGAAGAAGAAGGGGAGAAGGGGGGAAGAAGAATAAGGAGAAGGGGGGAAGAAGAAGGGGGGGGAGAAGAAGAAGAAGAAGAAGAAGGGGGAGAAGGGGGGGAGAAGAAGAAGAAGGGGGAGAAGGGGGGAAGAAGAAGGGGGAGAAGAAGAAGAAGAAGGGGGAGAAGGGGGTGGAAGGAGAAGGGGGGACAGAAGGGGGGAGAAGAAGAAGGGGGAGAAGGGGGTGGAAGGAGAAGGGGGAGAAGGGGGGACAGAAGGGGGAGAAGGGGGAGAAGGGGGGAGAAGAAGAAGGGGGGGAAGAAGAAGGGGGAGAAGAAGAAGAAGGGGGGAGAAGGGGGGGAAGAAGAAGGGGAGACGAAGAAGGGGGAGAAGGGGGGAGAAGAAGAAGGGGTGGAAGGAGAAGGGGAAGAAGGGGAGAGAAGAAGAAGGGGAGAAGGGGGTGGGAGGAGAAGGGGAGAAGGGGGAGGAGAGGGGGGAAAGGGGGAGAAGGGGGGACAGAAGGGGGAAGAAGAAGAAGAGAGGGAAGAAGACAGGGAAGAAGAGTGTCACCGCTAAAAGAGGGGCTAAGTGCTAAAGCTAAAAGAGGCTAAGTGTCAAAGCAAAGCACAGAGAAAGGAGAGCCAGAGAGGCTAGATGGATGTTTCTCACCACTCCTGGAGCTCTGGAGAGGGGATGAGGCCTGCTGTGCCATTCTTGGTGTTCTCCAACTTGCCTTGCCACCAGTTGTGATCATCCTTGGAAATGATCTGAATAATGTCGCCCACTCGGAACCTAATTCCGGCCTCCTTGCAGGGGATGAGGTCATCTTTGGCTGGGTCATACTCGAACTGAGCGCGAACATATATCTGTGGGAAAACAAACAGAAGTGCCTTTCAGGTGCAAGCCACACAGAAAAAACTGTTGCTAAGAATGGATTTGCACACAAGAGCTACATGCTAAAGAGCACAAGTTGAGATGAGTGCTGATTTTACCACACTGACACTGGAGGAGATCAGGTCTTCATGCTGCTCAGAAAGAGCTAGTCTCACCTGGCGGCCTTTGGGCTGAATCGTCGCTGGCAGGTCCTAGATGAGAGGACAGAGACTTCACTACTTTGTTTCACAAGCTTACACAACGTATGCATAAAACCAACTTAGAATGGACTTTAGCTGTTTCCATACAATGCTACATTTTACCAGAATTGAGCTGGTGACACTTGCATGTCCATTTGCAGGTGACTGCTGGGACAGATCTGGAGACTCTTTCTGCAAGAGAAAACATTAGACATGTCTTTCCCACCCCACATTCTGTTACAACTGGCTCAAAGGCCACAAAAAACAATGGGCTGCATAGCAGCAGTGCAGTAAACCAACTCAGTAGAGGCTCAGCCTGCTAATCAACCTGGAGAAGACACAGGAAGGACCACAAAAAGAAAACAGGAAGTCAGGACATAACATTTCCTAACATCCTACAAAATTATCTTAAACACAGAGTGTGATCAGGGTCCCCTACCTCACAAGACATGGACTGGGACCGGTAGCTGGGTACAATCTTGAAGGTTATGCTACCCCTCATCTCTCTCTGTGGAAAAAGGACACAAAACATATCCAGTGTTTAAATTTCACATGGTGACAACACAGCTGCTACTTCTCCTGTCCTTTCTGTTGCCACAACTTTCACACTGACAAAAAATAAAAATGCTCACATAAATAAATAAAACAGTCTGATCTGTGCAACATACCAACATCTTCTGGAGCTGCTCTACCGTCTGATTTGCAACACTGATGCCATTGATCTCACGGATCTCATCTCCAACATGAAGAGTCCCTGAAGCAGAGAAATAATGAATTAATACCAGCTACAAATGCAATTCTTGGGTCTGGATACATCAGTGTCTCACAACACAGAGACCTGGGAACCCTGCTACACTTACATTTCATGGTTATGTCAGTCAGCACAAGTGCAGATATGCACAATATGAGAGCAGAACATAAGAATTACTCTTCTGCTAATGCTATATCCCCTTCCACTCGGTAAGAGTGTGTCTATCAAACGCACATGAGCAGTGTAAAGCTTGCAAACTGCATTTCTGGACGCGATGCTTCGCCTTACCTTGTCGATGAATCATCCCTCCATGCATGATGCGGGCCACGATGCAGTGATTCAGGTCATTCATTTTAAGAGTAATGCCCTGAAAAAGACACAGCGAGGGTCAGAAGGACAGCTGTTAGCACACTGATGCGCACAACGTCATGTGCATTTCAGCTGCAGCCAGATTTGTTACTGTAGCAGGGACCACCATGGCGGCCTCACAGAATCAGTGCTGCCACAGTAAATCGCCTGTCGTGCTTTGACAGACACAGAATATATTTATCACCTGCATAAAGTGACAGGCTCTGAGGTTTGTCACACGCATGTTTCTGTTACCTAAAACAAATCACACTCTCGCGTCTGTCCTTCTCTGAGCCGTGCAGCTGTGCAATGCAAATGCTGATGCAAAACAAACACTTTTACAACACTTCTTTTACTGTGAGGAGTCTGAGGAAAATGCTAACTTAGCCATAAATGAGAGCACACAACTGACTGCTCCTAAAAAAGGATCTACATGTGAGTTTTTCAGTATTATTTGGATAAGCTATACGTTGTATTACAGAGGAATGTTACAGAAACATGCGTGCAAAGGTGACCTACTTAGAAAGACCAAGTACACAACACTTCATAGAAATCTGAACTGGATATATATGTTTGTGTACACACCATGGGCTCATCAGTGTTCTTCTGAAACTGGACCAGGCGAACCCTGGTGACGTTCTCCAAATCCATGTCTCCGTTAGTGCTGTCTGGCGAGTCGCCGTTCAAGTACGGTGAAGTGGGTGGGGGCGTCACCCTCAGCGCCTCGTCGCTGTAGACTTCATGGGCCACCACGTCGTGGGTCTGCAGCAAAGCCTGGACGTACACAAACAGACACAAAGATTAACACTCTGTGACTCAGCTGCACATTCTCCTACATCTGTTCTCTGTGTAGCTCCGCAGGTGAACCCAGTGGAGGGTGATGTACATTAACACCGAGCTGTACATGCAAAGCTTCATTTTCAGCTGCCATAAGAAACGTTGCTTCTAGATGGCTTTAATGTCGAGGACAGAGAATCAGACTTGTGACTGGATTCCCAAGTTGGCTGTGAATAACTAACAGGCAAACTGTCACAAAAGACCAAATGCCAGTGAACAGGACGATGCACGTGGTTGTGCACAGAGTATCAGTGTCTGTGAGGGGATAGCCCCATCGTTGGAAAGACTCTGGCTTACGCTAATCCTCCTCTTTCAGCACTAATCATGTCACTGACACACTGTTTGCTTTTACTACTCACACATCCGCTGGCGGCATTTGCCAAACGATTACATCTGCTCATCAGAGCAGCAACACGTACAGGGGCGATACATGACAGTCACCGGGGCTTGGAACAGCTGGCACTAAAGGCTTTTAACGTATGGTGAACATTAGTGTGGCTGAGAAGAACAACTGCTGAAACACAACTGTTTTCTAAGGCATCGACAAGTGTTGACACTTAATACCTACAACACAAATGCAAACTAAACATGTCCTTGATTCACAGCTTCATTAATAAAGACTTACACTACACAGGATAAACTGAAATAAGTGATAAGTCAGACACGTTTCTTCCCACATGCTAACGCCCTTCACACTCATTCTGCTTGCAGCTCCGCTAAACGTCTGAGGCAGGATGAAAAACCCTGTGGGTCAGGTCAGAGAGCTGGACGGGCTAATTGGATTGGACCAAACCCGAGGCCTGACAGCTCCAGTAAGTGTCACAGACTGAATCAGCAGAGGGAAACAACTCACCATCCAACACTCAGCTGCTGTGCTGCTCTGACAATAAATCCAAAGACAACAACTACAAAGGAACAGAGCCCTGGTCTCTCTGAACTGACTGCTATTACACTGATTACCCAATAACACTTACTGACCTGGAAACTGCAGCCACACACTTAACTTCAACCCTTTAGCTCCAGAAAAAAACAGACTCAAACAAAAACATCATACCTCTACTTCACAGCCACCACTGCACTTACCTAACCAACATGATGGTCACTGCAAAACTGATCCAATATCCAGACCACAGTCCTTCAGTACAGTCTTCCTACCACTCCAAAGCTTCTGTATCTGTTCTGTCTCCTCTGCATGTGTCTGTCCCTGCCTGAGAGCTTGCCAAGCTCAGGTGCTAAGCAGCTTTGCGGCCGAGGGAGTTATGTGGATTGTCAAAAGAACCCTACTTCTGACACAGTGGGCTGTAATCTCACACACCAATAAGCGAGCTCTACATGCACACACACACACAAAACAACCTGCCACCGTGACAAAAGTAAGAATGTGTCTGTTGCTGTGTGTGTGTTCCTGTAACATCCCACCATGAAGTGTGGCTGTGTGAGGATCCTCCTGAGCTCCTTGGCCTCCATGTTCTCCGGGTAACAGGAGATGGTTTCCAGAACCTGGCGAGGAAAAGGAGGCAAGAAAAACAGGTATGAACCTCAAGACTGTGCAGAATAACACACACACGGACAAATAAAAATGCCACTGCAGAGTCTCATCTCATGATGAACATGAGCGTCCTCAGCTTAAACCGCCCCCCTTCAGCTTGCTCACCTCTTTGGCTCTCTGCACTCCATCACTGGGAGGATTCCTGATCTGAGGAGACGACCTGGTGTTGATTTTGTCGTAAAGCTGAAACAACAAACAGCAACAACTACAATAAACACATAATTTGTCCCCCGCTGATGATGCAAATGCTACCCTGAGAAGCAAAATCAGACAATCTTACCTCTAACGCTAATGTACAACCCAAACAATACTAAGCAAAGAGAGTGATGAGCAGATATTTCATAACAGACAGACATGTAGCTGAGTCTTGACTCATCATGACACCTACTGGACATTTTTGCTGTTACAGAAGAACAGGTGCAGATATTGTCTTTTACTCACATCTAGCAGGGTGTGGAGGTGCTGGTCCTGGAAGACACTGTGCAGGAAGTCCATGTCTTTCTCGCTGCAGTCAGTCAACGCATGAATCTCCTCTAGACTGTCCAAAACCTGTGACACTGCCCCTGGAGACACACACACACAAGTTAGACACTCATACACATATAGACTGGATCACAAACACACAGAAACATTCACAAGTATACCAAGCAGTCCTTGCAAACATTCAACACAACACAAAATGCAAACACTGAACATGACAGACACAAGTATGCACAGACACACTACCTCTCACAACTCCACATACAGGGAAATTATAAGAAAGGCCACAAACCACACCAAAAGAATAACACACACAAGTCACCACAGAAAACAAACAAACAAAAACACACAAACACTCAGAACTATTTAACCCCAAGTACCTGCTGCATCGCCCACACATGCAGCAAAACCAGAGAAACAGCGGTACATGGCATCAATACAACATCAGGAAAAAGTCAGTTCAGAAAGTCACAGTGTGGATGATGGATTAGGAGCAGTACACCCAGGAAGAGTGGAAAACCTCAGAGGAAAAGCAAATTCTAATCTAACACTTCAACTGAATCTATTTAAAAATAAATAGACAGAAGACAGAAGGCCAAGAGTTTAGCCTAAAACACATAAGAACAAATCCACTTTAACTAGTTTTTGTAGTACTGAAGCTCTTTGGTGTCACATGTAAAACTCCACATAATCCCAAAGGGTTCACATACTTTTACCTGCAACTGTATGTTCACATGCATCATACTTCTGTAACTGGAGATTCCACGTTTAAAGAATTTCCCTGTTCAACTATCAGCCTGTGAATACAAAATGAAAGCTACTCCTCTAAGAAATGGATTAAACACATATTGACACCTCAAATGACTTATCACACTCCAGCTGTAATTATTTCTCAGCCCGCCACACACACGTTTTAAAAAAACCCTGACTAAACGAGCAGCGGCTTACAAACGTGGAGCGGGAGCTGCACTTAGGCCCTAACAACAGACTCAGGCCTTACTGTTCAATGATCAACTAATCATCCACATCCCTATTTAAGACACACAGCTTTTTAAATGCTACTCGGCATGCTGAGTGTAGTCTAACAGGAAAGCTTCAGCTGGAACCTTAATGCAACAGAAACCTTTGTTTTTGGTTTTTGCTTGTGAGCAAACAGTCTGAATGTTTTTGCTACTGGATTAATGAAGATGCATGTGAACAGAGTCTCACCTGTACTATTTAACAGGGGCCATTTGGAATAAAAGCATATTCAACCAAACAAATGGGTTTTCTCAAAAGGCACATGGGACGGAAGACAGGAGGAGACAAGGGAAGCCATTTTGGAGGATGAGGACCCACATTATCCAACACTAAGAAAAAGCAACTAAAAAAAAAACAAATGATGATGTCATGGCGATAACACACATCAAGACCTCATGGGTGGGGATGGGGGATACGTACTTTCAGCAGCTAGCAGTCCTAGAGACAGCACAGCAGAAGAAAAACAACACCAAAGAAAGAGAGGCTGAGATTAGAGGAGGCTCACAGCAACTACAGATGTACGAGTTCAGCATCTCACAACGAGAGAAAACACTAAGAAGGTACAGAACAAAGAAAAGCACAAGGGCAGGTGGGGAGTAAAAGGAGGCAGAGGGGCAAAGAGGATGGAGCAGCTACAGAGAGAGAAAATCAGCAAATGCAGCAAAGTTGATGAAAGAGCTGCGGAGCTGCTGCACACATCTACTACTCTACACACAAGTGAGCAAGTGACCAACAGCCTGTCTGGTGCCTAACTGCAAAAATAAACCAGTCACCGGGAAGCGTGACTGCAACAGACTGCCGCCCTCAGCAGAAATAACATAAATGGCTGTATACCTGGCTGCAAAAGGCTGCACATATAACTGAGCAGCAAATGTGCAAAGCTTAGCTCGCTGCTCTGATTCATCAGGTAATGATGTGTTTCAGTGCTCCTTTTAACATACAATGCAAGTGGTTTCTATATGCTCATAACTACTGGCAGGTACAGTCAGCACCCTTCCTAGCAAAGGAAGTGAAAGTCTATAGCTGAGACAGGGAACTGAGGCTGTTGGGCAACATCTGTCTTGGTTTAAACAAAGGGGAGATCTACACAGACAGCTGGAAGTCACATTAAGACACAGGAATAGAAACTAGGTTAGAAAGTGAATGTCCTCATCCTGTTCTCTGGTTAAGATAGATGGTTCATTTCTTCTCTGACATGTCAGTGGATATTGACATTTGGAGGAACAACTACTTCACCATTATTACTTTACTGCCCTCTTCCTCCAACCTGCTGTCTGATTTACCTGAGGAGGTGGGATCATCTGAGAAGTCGTGCAGCTCCTCTGGGGGGTCGCCATAATAGGAATTAAACTTGTGGCTGGAAACAGCAGCGAGAACTGCACCCTGGGATACAGAGACAGAATAATACAGCTATTTGCACCAAGTCTCCGTGAGCACTCATTATGAGCATGTATGTACTTCTCATGGATTTGTACATGAGGCCTAAAGAGGTAAGATCTATTAAAAATCTTGGACAACATTGAACCAGAAATGAATCTGGGTCAATGGTTAGAGGCAGCTGCACAGTGTGGAGGATGCATCACTTCCTCTAATCTTTGATTTTAATCATGCTGAACCTGCAGATTTCAACTCTGAGCTGAACATCAGCACCGTGCTGACCTTCAGCTTCCTCCTGGCGTTGAACTTCCTCAGCTGTTCCACTGTTTCAGGCAGGTGGATCTTGTAGGCATACCTGTCCCTCTCCTATACACACACACACACACACACAAAGAAAACCCTCAACATGACAGTAGGGATGTAAGCACACTCTCTCATATGCGCACACACACATATTAGAGCAGTCACAGAACGGATGTGAAAGTAGAGGTGCAGCTCCAAACAGAAGGAAGTGGTCTTTAGTCAGCAACACTACAGGCCAGGGGTTTAAAGGTGGCCAAGCTGTCAAAGCTGTCAAAGCTTAAAGACATTTTATCTTGTCGCTCATTCGCATTCATCAAGACACTAAATATTTATAGCACACCACAATTTTTGGGCTTTCTAATGTTACGCAAGAGAAGATCATAAAAGTGGGCGATCAAGGACAATACTCTGCCAAAGTTGGTAACATCTAAAGTCAGAGCTAAAGTCTGGACTCCGTTTATTCCGAGCAGTGGCCTGTGCTTGTGCGATCTTGCCTTCAGCCAGGGGTGGTTGAGGGCCTCGTAGACGGTGATCCTCTCAGCAGGGTCCAGCATCAGCATGCGTCTCACCAGGTCTTTGGCGCTCTCTGAGATGTGGGCCCACTGGCGCGGGTTCATCTGCACAAGCACGGACACACACACACAGACGCAGGTCAACATGGGTACAGTACAGCATCACTGTAGCTGGCTTTAAACATAAAATACAAAATGCTGCGTTCGCTTCATGATTAACATTTTTTTTTGTGATAATGCTTTGGCAGCATCAGCAGAGCTTACTACTTTCAGAAAAAATAAAACCTGTTAATTTCACAGCAGATGTTTGGCAGCGGCGTGATGGACGATGTCACCGCGTCGTCCATCACGCCGCCTGCAGTGACTGCGCCTGCCAGAGATTAGTGCACCAAGCAGGAAATTCATCCTCTCCACTGAAACAAAGCATTTATCAGACCCGAATCTGAGCATCTACAGCTGAAACAGTCAGTTTGTTCATAACCTCTCACTCACTACAAGTGAGTGAGAGGCAGAAGCAACAGGAAGCAAATGTTGTACTTGACACACACTGCAGCATAGAAAAAAAAAGGAGCGCTACACCGTGCGTAGCTTCACCTTAAAGGCAGAACTCTGGTGCCGTGATGAACATGTTCAGCAACAGACAGTGACGGTGTCCTGTCAATCATTTTCTTACCTTGTATTTGCCCTTAATGATAGCCTCAAACAAGCGCTCCTTGGTGCCGTAGAAAGGCAGGCAGCCAGACAGGAGGATGAAGAGGATGACTCCACATCCCCACACATCTACTGGTTTTCCATATGGTTCCCTCTTCACCACCTCTGGGGCCATGAAGTGGGGAGTACCAACCCGACCTGAAGGGAGCAGGAAAACAGACATTATCCACTAACAGATACAAACGATGATGAAAAATGAAGGTGCTGCTGCAAACCTGGAGAGCTACCTGGTGTGAGCAGCCAAGGGACTCAAACCCAAAATATATTAAATTGACATTTTCTGCTTAAGAAACAACTCACCGGTTATCACAAATGATAATTAATTAAGGATTTAATTTCTGTTGTTTGACTGAGCAATTATTTGGGTTATCTGTCTAAAATAAAATAAAATACTGCTCATCCTGTTACCACAGTTCTGACTTACCACGGTTGTTTTTTCTTTTTTTTTTCTTTTTTTTTTACATAGTTTGAGCCACAGACATTAGTATCCACTCTGTAATTATATGGACATTTAAAAAGTACACATGTACTATGCTTACATAATGATTAAACAATTATAAAGACTTATTTTTCCATCCTTTGACTATTTGTCTAAGTATCTCGGTAGCTGTGTATGCATGTATGTAGTGGGAAGGCATGCATGAGTGTTTTCTCGCTTTGTTGAGGCGTAGAGGGAAAAACTGTACCTCCAGCCACCAAGCCAGACTCTCCCAGCTGTATTGCAACTCCAAAACCTCCCAGCTTGACTGGAGCAGAATTCTCCTTTGAGGCCAGCAGCACACAGTGAGGCTGCAGAGGAATAAAAGAGAGTTCAATAGTAGTTCAAAGTTCAATAACCCACAGTAACTTCGTAAATTTCAGCAGATTAATTGAGGGACAATCCCAGCAAGATATGAAGCACACCGAGAGCGTAAGAAGCATTGCACAAACTCAACCAAGAAACAAATATGATTTAAACACAGAAACACATTTCTCTGCAGCCTACAGCAAAAGTGCAGAGCATTGCTTTGCTCATTCTGTGCAAAAGTGCAACATTCTGTAATCGGCTGCTGGTTAGTGAACCACGGTTTCACACTGAAAGAGAACTCACCCAGCTTTAACCACAATTTGACAGTGATGCTGATACATAAAGGAAACACACCTATCAGGATAATAAGCTGTAAGTGAGATGCATGATTTCTTCACAGATCAAGACCCTCACAATTTCTGTGTTGCGGAGCAAGGTTTTGATTCTCGTGTGGATGTCCCATTAAATGACATGCTGTTTACTACATACAGAACAACTGTATGAAAACTCTTCTAACCGCTTCGCTGAAAGCGAGAGAAAAGACAAGCAGCAGACACAGTCCTGGTCAAAATTATTGGCACCTCTGAATTTCACGTACATAATTCAGCATATCTTCAGAAATAAATGTAAATCTAACCACAGTATGTTAATAGAATGTCCAAGGTTACTGAACAAGAGGACAAAATAGCAAAATACTAAAGTAATACAAACACAAACTGAAACCAGGACACAATTAGTGGCAGCCCCACACCTAAGCTTCATTTTCAGTGTTGACATGACCTCAATTAAAGTAAGTAAGTAAGTAAGTAAACTTTATTTATTAAACAGTGAATGTCAGTCGTACTGCAGAAATAGGGGCTGATTGTTTCCAGTTTCCTTTTTCTACTACAACAGAGTTGTCCCAGAGCACCAGCTGTTGTTTGCTATTTTCAAAAAACAGAATTTCACAGGCTACATCACCAGAGATCTCTAAATCCCTGTTTCAGCAGATCTTAAAGTTATCAGTAAGTTTCACAGTCATAAAACTGCAAAGACACTTCCAGCATGTGGCGCCAAGAATTCTCAGTCAGAAAAAGAGCTTCAGCCTGACCTGGTGTCTCGACTGGTGGCTTCAGCCCATACAACACGCTCGACACTAAACCGGCCATGACGCAGCAAGTTAAGAGTGCGGCTTTGGACCGTCCAGATATGCTCAATAGATATGGGTGGTGGTGAAGGAGATGCGCCCCCCCTCGTCCCTCTGCAACCATGGCTGTGGTGCCCCTGAGCAAGGCCAGTGATCCACACCAGGAAAATGACCCAAAGCACACATCCAGCAGCATAAAAGAAGGGTTGAAAAGGAAAAGATGGACCGTTTCCTGTGGCTACACGAAAGAATTTAGAGGCCGACAGGTTCTGCAACTACCACACTCACACATCGTACATTACACACCTGCTGCTTCATCATTCTTACTATTAAACCTTATTCTTTACACTATATTAGCATTAGTGAACTGCCATCCGGTCTTAGCTGACGAAAGGACTAGCAGGCATGCTAAAAAACAAGCTTTTGCTGATGCAAACAATACTGGGGCAGAGGGAGAAAGTACATATACTGCATACTGATCTGTGCATACTGTATCAGTCGTCTCCCTCCTCTTCTGCTTTGGGCTCGTGGCTAACCTCTGCACTGTGGGTCTTCCTTTTCTTACGCTCGAGCCACAGTTCTGTAAGCGCGTCGCTCATCATCTATGCTGTGGCTTATCTGGTCTGGAATCTGTAGCCCGAACAAGCACACATACTGCATGTATTCTAGACGAGATCATTCTATGCAAACAACACTCAAAACACCCCGCCTCACACAGATAAATACATTTTGGCTAAATGTAGTATTCCTGCCAATTTTGGTAATTTTTTTCTGAAAGGACCCACACAAGGCTGTCTGACAGAAGATGCTCAGGAACAAGGTGAATGTGTGAAAAGCGGCGGTGGGCTCACTTCCTGTCTTCACAGTTCTATGCTTCTTACAATCAGGAAATGGAGGGTTCTGGAGAATGTTGACTGAGCCAGAGCAAGATCACATAGATGCAGCGAGAGAGAGAAAACAAGAGGCAGAAAGAAGAAGACCAGGCAGTCAGATGTGTGCAAGAGAGAGAGAGGAAGAGAGAGAGAGAGAGAGAGAGAGAGAGAGGGAGAGAGAGAGAGGGAGGGAGGGAGCAGAGAGAGCAAAGCTTCTCAATAAAACAAGAGGCAACAAGGACCAATACTGCAAAGAGCCTGAATGCAAGCTGAGAAAAGAGAACTGCGAGGAGGACGGGGAGGAGCAGAAACAGAGGAGTCTGCAGGCTTTATGACTCATTCAGAGAATGAAGAGAAAGGTGAAGATCGCTACAGAGAAGCCTTAAGGACAAGGACTGCAGTTTTATCCCTCATGTTCATAACTCAAGTTTTACTTAACGGATCACTTTTCAACAGATTTCTTCCAGCTTTTGACATTGGATGGAGGAAAATACATACTGGACCACTGCCCTCGCCCACCTCTCTGCACATTCACACACATTTAAACTTTCTATGGGAGGAACACTGACGGTAAGTTTTCTGCTTTAATCCTAACATCTGTTACCAGCAGCCAGAGAGCGACACTCACGCTCCTCAGCTTCTCTGTAAAACAGTGGCACTGGAAATGATGTGTCCATGGCTGGATTTATGAACGACACAAAGAAAATGTGGGGGGAAATTTGTGTACTTTCCTGAATATTCAATACCCTGCTTCTAAAACTCCTCTTTTCTAGGATGCTGTATCTTTTTCATGACACTGTATAAATTACCATAGCTTCCCCTTTACACATATCTCAGCACATGACGTGTGTGACCTTTAAAACTACAAGGCACATATTACTCACCTGTCTCTGCGTAACTCATAAACTACACCACTGCAGTTTTAAAGAGCACCCCATTTCCCCCTTCCTTTAAATTTGTCTAAGTTGTGCTTTTTCATTGTATTTTTTCAGTGAACTGTTTTTTTTCCCCTTCTTCCTCAGAACCTGACTGACAACCCTGAAGCTGTCGCTCCTAAAACACAATGACCAAGTTCTCCACTGCCTCTTCTTTCCCCTTCACTCTTTCAACCTCTGCATCGTCCGACTCCTCCCTCCCCATCTCTGTTTCATCTCTCTCCGTTTCAATGTCATCCTTCTTGTCAGCCACCGCTCCTCCCCTTTCCTCTACTCCTTTCTCCACCTCCTCAGAGGTCTCTCAAAATCAGACTTGTTCAATTGATGACACCACCCTCCGTGTGCCGCTGACAATATTCTACTCCCTCTTCTTCTGCTTTGGGCTCGTGGGTAACCTCTTTGCCCTGTGGGTCTTCCTTTTCTTACACTCGAAACGCAATTCTGTAAGAGTATTGCTCATCAACTGCGCGGTGGCTGACCTGGTCCTGCTGGCATGCCTGCCCTTCAGGGTCCTCTACCATGTTCAGGGAAACAAGTGGTTACTGGGACCTGTAGCCTGCAAGCTGGTGGGGAATCTATTTTATATGAACATGTATATCAGCATCATGTTACTGGGCCTCATCAGCCTGGACAGATACTTGAGGCTGAAAGGAAAGGGTAGAGCACGGAAAGGCATGATGCTGAGGCTGTGTGGGCACAGCTGGCCGTGGAGCTCGGTGGTATGCTCGGCCCTGTGGGGTCTGTCGCTATTGGCACTGGTGCCCATGATCGCCACAGCGGAGGACAAAGAGAACAGCGGCCAATGCTTCCAGTACAAGCAGCGACGCAAGGCCAAAGGGAAAGCCTACTTCAACGCGGTGCTGGTGGTCATGTTCTGGCTCGTCTTCATCGTGCTCGTGGTGTCCTATGTGAAGATTGCCTCCCAGTTGCTGAGGGTGTCGCGGGACAAGCCAGACCTTCCCAATGCACATAAATATGCAAGAACTGCCAAGAAATCCTTCTTTGTCCTCTTTCTGTTCACCGTGTGTTTTGGGCCCTACCACGCCTTCCGCCCTGTCTACATCCTCTCCCAGCTCAGCGAAACGGTCTCGTGCGACTACTTGCAGCTGGTGGACCACACCAACGAGGTGATGCTCTTGTTCTCTGCCTTCAATAGCTGTCTGGACCCGGTCATGTACTTCCTGTTATCAGGCTCAGTGCGCAAAACCGTCCTCCAAGCACTTGGACACCGATTTGCCAGCCGGTTTCCTTACCTACGCGATGCGACGTCTAACAGCTCTACGACCGAGTTCAGGCGGCCTTCGATGCCTGCGGGTTTACCACATTCACAACTAAACACCCCCTCAGGCACCCCGAGAAACAGCATCTGCGTCATCAACTCCACCCTCCGCCGCACAGGACTGCCCATGATTACAGCACCCGGCCGACAGTGATCACGAGTCTGACTGGCCGCAAATACAGAGACATAAAAACTTTACATAGGCTGGACTGATCAGCTAATTCTCTGTAAAACTGAGCAAAGCATTTCTTCACATATTTGATTCACAAAAATAAAAACATGTTTGTTTTTTTTTACTACTGACTTATTCTTACTGTCTTACCTGTGCTTAGAGGAAATCACTGTATAAAATCTACTTTAAAGAGTAATGTCTCAGCGGAGGCATTATAGTGATGACCCTGACAACAGCTTTTCCATGAATACATGCCATGATTATTATCCATCAGAGAGTTATAATGTTTCTTAAAATATAAATGTGTATATTGCCAATAATGGACTGTACCAAATGAATAAATTTTTTAACAAGCACATTTTGGCTTTCGATAAAAAACATATCTATTTTCAATATTAATATAATCATGTCCCTTTGAAGGTACAGAGGTGAACAGACGGAAACACAGTCTTGTGATAATGGGACATTTCCTCCCTCACACTCGAGACAGACACACGCGCAGCAGCTCGGTCTGCTTAGATAGCTTATAGACAGGACAAACAAATGAGTGACCGGTTTAGTCAACTACAGAAAGTCTGTTAATTTAACAGGAATTACTACATGGTTTCTAAATTGTCCTGATGGGCTCTGCTAAAGTACTGGTTTACAGACTAACAGGTCTGTAAAGTGCTAAGTCTAAAAGCCACATAATTACTATGCTAAGTTATGTACTGTATGTCAGTGGGAGTGTTTACTTCCTTTGACCTTCATCTCCCCTCAGATGTAGATAACCATTTTCTCAGAACAGAACATGATATCTATTATCCTATTTACGAGGCTTGTTGCTAAAAGTTCTAACATCTCCTGTCGGCTGCTGTCACTATGACACCAGTGGTTTCAGTGACTTAGTCTGGGACACATGGAAAAGAGCTTACTTTTACATCGCGATGAATCACATTGTTGTCGTGGCAGTATCGAAGTGCCTCCAAAATCTGTCTCATGTAGTGGCTGCATGGACACAAAGCAGAAACAGACAAGGGGGACATCGTTTAGAGCATCATCAAAATGGTGTTTACCTTAGACTTCATTCAAATTTGAAATGCCCGCAGTTCTCAGACTGAGTGTCATACCTGGCCACCGCTTCGCTGTACACAAACCCAGCATCCGCTCTCTTAACGATTTCAAAACACAGGTCCGCTCCATCCATACTGAGAGACAGAAGAAGAAGAAGAGGTCAGGGTGGAGACAAGTGAAAATTAGAAAACAGTTTATTCAAGAACAGATTAAACTAGAAACTTTCCACATAGTGTTTAAAACAGAGTGCATAAAACTGCATCTGACAGGGAGCAATTTTATGACCTGCTGTCGCTGGAATGAACACACAGCACTTTTCAGCCAGTACAATACCCAAGAAGCTCTGAGGAAGCCACGGGATACAGATTTACAGCATAAAATCCACACAGAGAAACAAATTAACTGGGCAAGTGGATCCAGAAAATTATATTTACAACAAACGCCGGGGAGGAAGTAGAGAGCTGTTCCCCGAGTGTCCAATGTCTCCTGTGGATTTTATATTGAACACTGATGCTTTAGATTACAGAGTGTTCGTCTCATCTGTACTGAGCCGGTAGGCAGGGCTGCAATCTAACAAAATCTAACACCGTCAGTGTAGTTCTGCTGTTATATAAAGGCGTGTCACTTCTGCACATTTAAGCAAATTAATTTATTTTATTTGAGGCCCTGAATTTACATTAAACAATGAAACCAACCTCAGACCTCACACCTTAGGCTGAATACTGGAGAATAATCAGTTCATTTACTCCTCTCCAATAAAACTTAGGCCAATATACAATTAATAAATGATATTACTTGATATTACCAGGCCTATGACAGCATCTTCTGTCTGAATTTTAACACCTTACTTATCACACATATTTTGTGCTTCTGAAGAAAATAGCTCTGTAACCACAGAAATGAGGACACTGGTAGTGCTGGTTATAGGGTGTGAAATTTACCAGCAGCAGCCATCTGCAACATGCTGGTAAATTTAGTCTGTGGCAGCTGAATTTGTCTACTTTCAAGTCAGCATCTATACATGGGCCGAGGAGAAACACTGGGCTGATCAACAGCTGTGCTGGTGGTTTAAAAAAAAAAGTGCTTCCTGTCCTCTGCCTTACTTAGAACCATACATATATACTGTCTGAAATGCACGCCTGATGTCGGATTACATGAAGAATTATGACCGACAAAGTGTGCCACATAGACTTACAATTCAAAGACCATGTAGAGCATGCCATCCGAGCTGTAGGTCTCCAGCAGCTCCACGATGTGAGGGTGTTTTAGCATGTGGCAGATACTGGCCTCTCGTTTCAGATCTGGCAGACAGAAATTAGAGAAGGGGGGTAAGGTGAGATATCATTTACATGCAACAGTCACTGTTCACTCCAAAGCAATAACCGTTCATCTGAAGGCTGTGAGTGCACATCTTAGTCCGTTTTTATCAGACCTGTAATATTTTCCCTAATATTTTCTCCTTGTGTAGTGTTGGGAACTTAACTGTCAGTATACTGTTAATTGTAATAACCCAGCTTCCTGAATTTTTGGCCAAGATTCGCCTACGCTACAGTTACCTAAATCCCAAACTTGGGGCTAAACTGAATATAAAAAACAAACAGGTGCTGGGTGTCTGAGGAAGCACATTCACAATTTACTCAACTACACCACCAGAGGGAGTTACAGAGCATTTCGTTTACAGACTGAGGGATGCCTCTCTTCATGGCTTGAGAGTTTTCACATGTTGGGCAGACAGAGAGGGGAGTTAACAAGCTGGTATCTCACAGAAAGACAAATAACACCAGATGTAACACAACTACAACAGCATTTTAATTGCACATTTAAATGCACATCCGGCCTACACTCATCAACATCATCCCCTCTCATTATCAATACATCCGCACTGCACTGCAAATACAATTATAACACGACCCTGTGGCATTTCTCTCCTTTGACTGCCTCATTACAGAAAACAATACTGGAGGGAAAATGCTGCCAGGGCGGGGGGGGGGAGCTGTCCTCCTTTTGAAGGAAAGGAAATACACAGAATGACCAACAACTGGGGAGACAAGTGGTAAGACAGAGGAGCAGACCGTCAAAGCAGGCTGACAGACATAATGTGCTGTTGTCGAGCTCCTCACTCAATAAAAACCTCATTTACACAGTCCACTCCCCGTCTGCAAGTCTACTGATCTGTGTGTGCGCTCATTGTGTCGTGACAGACCAGTATCATTATGCAACACTGAGAAATGGCGCTGTGTCCCCACTACAGAGACCCTATTCTCCCGTTCCTCTGCTTTCATTATCCCTCTCCTCTTTACACTCGTCCTCGGCCCGTCTCATCGAGTATCTACTCTTGAACTTTACAATGCCGCCCTGTGTCCGCACAGCAACAAGGAATCCACTCAGACAGAGGGAGGCAGCCACAGAGGCCTGGAACAGTTTGAATGAAACCAGTGCCATTCACTGGGGCAATTCCAAATCAATTCTTGCATGGGCGATCTGGGCTACGTGACACTTTGTGAAGCAATGTTAAATTCTATCACTCTGGAGTTTGTTCTTTGACAGCTGGGGGAAACGGTCATTTGAATCTCATGATATCAAGACCAGCTTACTTTAAAAACAGATGAATTATGTTTCCAATATGCTCATTCCCTAAATTTACACTATACATCAAACTAATAACTTTCCTAATTACACTATTGCATTTTCTTTTTGCTGAAATTCATTACCCATAAAGCTTTAATGTTAGCTGAGAGTGCTCACTAGTTCAATCTCTACATTCATCCTCATTAAATTCAACAAATCCAGACGCTCACTCATTCTGCTCTCAGCTCATCTTCCCTCTCTCTTCTCATTCTTCGTCTAACTCCCTGACATGCTCACACACAAATATCTTCATACATAACTAAGGATGTTTGTTATTCAGCCTGTAGCTCGGCCCAGCCTGCAGTTCTGCCTCCCTTTACTCACTCACATTTCTGCTGATGCAGATTCTTTCTTAATAAGCTGAAGTACGTGGTCTCAAGAAACCACTCTCCAAACCTGGCTGCACTCCAGCTCTCCACCTTGTCACTTTGAGTGGCCGCTTTCTTATTTCTTCTCTTGTAACTTTTTAAAATGTCAGAAAAGGTACTTTTTTCTAACCTTAGCTGAAACTTTCAATATCGCAGTTCAAGGTTTCATTTGCATGAATGTGCATGTGATATTGAGTAGAATTGAGAATGCAGCTTACAAGAATTGAGGATCATTTAAATATGGTAACCTATTATTTCTACTTAAGCATTAATCAAAGGTAATGATCACCCTAAAACACAGATATTTTGTTCATTTCAGTGCACAACAAATGCAGCACACAGGCTACAACAACTGATAATTGTAAAACTGTAATATGTTTTACAATTATTATTCCTACTTGTGTATAATATTTAAAGAGTAGTGTCACCAACAGACTTTAAAGGCTCCCTGCAAAAAAATGCATGAAAGTAAGAGTTCCACAGCAAACACAGGTACTTCTATATATCCCTCTGCACACTGCTGTCATCACATATCACACACACACAAGCTAAATGCTACCATGCTTGCTCCAACTGACCAGTGACCACAGGGTGAAGCATGCAAGTAGTGACTCAGGACATTAACAGCACTATTTCAAACATTTCCAAAATAATACAAACCCTTCAGCACAGGCAGTTATTACATTTAAAACTTGTTAAATTTAGACTCATGATTAACAACATAACCAAAATTCTTTAGAGCACAAACTTTAGTTTTGGAAACAGTGGTGAAAATGTCCCCTTTTTTTAGTTTCTCCTCGTTTGGGTTATTTCCTGGTCTTGCTGTTATTGGCTGCCACATTAATCTCTGACTGGGACCTCACAGATGGTACACAGTGAATGCCAGCATTACCATCAACACACACACACACACACACACACACACACACAAACACCTATGATCTTTGTTTCCATCTCGCTCGCTTTTTCTCTTAGACGCACACACACACACACGTGTGCACAGACGTTAGCATGACAAAACACAAAACCACATGGTGAGACATGGCATGCATTAATATCTCACACATACTCACTATCACAAACCGGCCAATACACACGCATGCACACAGACACACACATGCCTTTGTAACATATTATTCATCTCGGTGCAGCATGTGTGACATTATGGCTCATTTATTTATTTGTGAGAATGCCATTACACACTCTGTGTGAGCGGTGGCGTTTGATATCCGAGCCAAACTGTATTCTCATGTTATTCCCAACATTTGTTCTAACCCACAAGGAGAACCGTGAGGGTGGGGTTTGCACTGCAGCACCGAAAACACTTCACAAGTTAGTTAAAAGTTGAAAGACGTAAGTAAATCTGTTTAAAGGTGTAATTCTCTGTGATTGACAACTATCCTCTCCTGTCCTGATTCTGTTAACTCCACCCATCTGTTCAAACCAGACCTGCTGTGTTCCTCACCTTCTGTGCTGAGACCCGGGCTGGAGGTGAAGCTGGCCACATCGACGATCTTTACAGCAAACTGCTGGCCCGTGTCCCTGTTGATGCAGCGCCTCACCACGCTAAAGGGACCCCTGCAACACACGTACACAAATGTTAGGCACACACACCTGCAACAACACACACGCACAAATCTCTGTGCTTATGTGATTTCTCTGATTCAAACACAGGAATAGTTAGCAGAAACACATGTACATATAATCACATGCACACGACCACACACACACACACACAGCAGCCTCGTGCAATGGGCAGACACAGCACTGTTTCTGAGAATACTGTGGATTTACTGTGGGTGGCTAGCTACGCATCGTAGCCTCTCGTGCTCACGCCAGTTGGAATTATAGAGCAGTGGTGTGCAGCACAGCTGTAAAACCTAAAATAAAAGCTTTATTATAGAGACCTGAGCAAGGGAGACCTACCCTACAAAATTTATTTCTGGGCAAAGGAAGTGGCAGATATTGTAAGGTTATTTTTATATAACTGCACTGAGGCTGACATATGGAAGCTATAACGGATGCTGTCCTGTCTGGTGTCCAACCACAATTCTCGAGATTTTGTATTAAAGATGAACAGAGTAGTCTAGCAATGACATGTCAACCCCAGTCTAGTTGAAAATGAGCTCTGTAGTTTAGGGAAACATCTATATCTACAACTCTCAGAAATTAAGACTTTTTTTTTAAACTGACACCACCAAACTGAGACATTAACAGGTCTCAGGAAACAACAACAACATGTTTTTGGCTTGACACATTATGTGACTATTTTTTGCATTTTCTGAAAACACCCGGGACAGAAATAAAGTAATAAACAAAAGCTGCATCGTACATTGCATACTGGTTTGCTGTGTACAACCCCAAACCTTCCCATAGGCCTTCTACAAGTATTCAGTCTAGCAGTATTCACATGAATACACGGGTCAAGTCCATGTAGAAACTCATGAGTTGTATTTCCTTAGTCTCACAGATGTATCCAATAATTATTTCTCATTGTGCCAAAGCGCCAAGCAATGGGATTAAATCAATAACAAAGTGGTGGGAACAAACACTGAAAGCTGAGAAATGTGCACATTTTTTTTTCTCCTGGCCCACAGAGAGATCCAGGCACACACACACACACACACACACACACCCCACCGTGTTACAGCTGTCTCTACATCTCCCAAGTCTACAATCCTCAGAGGTAGAACCAATGCTACTGAAAACAGACACACACACATAAAAACTGGAAACGCACACACAAAAACACCCACTTTGCAAAAGCAAAGCGGTGCCCCCTTAACAAGTGTTGGTTTAACTGAATTAGCAAATAAACTTGCCTCACAATGTCTGTGTCAAACCAACAGCAGAAGCTATCCAGTTTAAACGCCTGCGCATGTTGGAGCTGCAGCTGATTCACTTTCACATCTGCTGTAATGATTAACCCATACAAACAAACGCAGGGAGCATGTGCACGCTCTGGGCCAAGAGAACCGTAAAACACAACACCCTTCCCTTCAGAGTTCACAGGAATCCTGCTGATGCTCTGACAGCCCCACTGACCTCAGCCCTGCTGGGCTGACGTGCTGAAGCAGCTGTGTTTCCCATTAAAAAGAGGGTCTCAGAGGTGTGTGGTGCTGCCTGAGCACACGTTGGAGCTTCTGACACCCCCATCCCAACCCTGCAACCTTTTCTGATCTGCGTTTGCCTGGTGACGGTTCGGGGGAGTAAAGTCCGAGGCTACGACCACATGGATACAAATGATGCAGTGAGGGTACGGCCATCTTGGCACTGATCTAATGTGTGTCAATAAAACTCATTACCACCATTAGGCAATGAGGTGGGGTTGGGTGAAACTGCCACATTTTGTGCATCAAGCTCATTTGTAATCTTGGCTGTCAATTCAAGGGAGCTGCACGGAGAATCAATTCACGGATGGGCCTGCTTCTACAACAGTTGTGTGTTACACATGAAAGGGGGGCTTGAGGCCGCAATTTAATTTAATAAATTAGAACGCAATTCATTTCGTCATCTGGAACAAAAACATTAAATGACCATTCAGCCATGTACAGTAGCTATTATAGAGGCATAAAAAGAGAGTAGAGAGAGAAAGAGAGAGAGAGAGAGAGAGAGAGAGAGAGAGAGAGAGAGAGAGAGAAAGAGAGAGCGTGAAAGAGAGGAACCGGAGAGGCCTCATGCCGTACTGACATCACCACAGCTGTGCTGAGTGGGCTCATACAAAACGCCCACACATGGCTCACATCCGACAGCGGCAGTCATCAAACATTACCCCGAAGTGGCAATCTTTGCAGAGTGCTCCTCGGCTCATTTCCACTCTCTGCTCCGTGTAAATCAAAGACTGGATTTTAGGTTAGATATTCAAAATCCACGTTGGCCATGATTCAAATTTCCTCCCAGGTCTCAGTTTCTTTCTTTCCTCTCTCCTAAACAGGGACAGGACACATCTGTAGCTACAGACCCAACATCACCAGTGCTGCTCTCCTGAGAGCAACCATCTTTGCTTAAAGCAGCATTTTGCTCTTTAACTGTGGTCAGCAGCGAGCATAACTCACTCAGTCTGCCCCCCAAAAGTGTGTGGGGGGGGGGGGATGTTTGTGCAGCTGTGACATAAAGAAAAATGATATGCATGAGTTTACTGGGTCGCCCAGCTATTGGTGCTGGTCGATCCTGGGAGCTCAGACCAAGTCAGGTAAACTGCATCTTATCTGGCCTTGTCACCAGGTGCATTATCATCAGTGGCATGCAGTGATAAGCCTGTACCTCCAACGTTCTCCACACCATTATTTAGCTATTTTTTTCTGAATACCTAAGATTGGGGCGCTGCCTATGAACAAAGCTATAGATACATTTTTTAAAGAAACACTTGCTCAGAAAAAAAAACAAAAAACTAAGTCCATGAAAGTGCTTCTAGCAGACTAATTCCAGGATAAGTGCTGTTTGCCCTATTGCCCACACTGAGCTCAAGTGCAAAGCTGTTAATTTAACAAGTTCAGCAAAGTTCAGTGCTGTTCAACCATAGTCTGTGCAACAATAATCCAGAGCACTTCCTTATGCAAATTAAAGAAACATCCCCTTGAATAATAGTGGGGAAATTTGCATTCGGGCTGCAAACTAAAACTTAGCGCAGAGATACCCTCCGGAGGATCTAAAGGTCTGGCAGAAAATCCTCAGCACGAGTCAGATGAGGATCCAGGCTTGCTTAAACCACCCTGAAGAGTCTGGCCTTGTAGTCTGAAAGAAAGCTTCAGCTTCACACCATCCATTCACAACTATTGATTTGCTGTGTGTGGGCAGCAAAGAAGGAGCAGAAGTATACAAGGAGAAGAAAGTTCTCTACTGAAAGAGAATGTAACACAGGGGCACACCCTGGCACAGGCATCATTAAACATGTTCCACTGTTCAAACCAAGAAACCGGAGAAGATTTTACAACATTACCTTTCAATGCTACAAAAACGGTTCTCAATATCTTCCCCTGCGAAACAGATGGGAAGCTGACACATTCAATAATGTGATACTTTATTGATCCCAGCAGGAATTCACTGATCTTGCTTCAGGAGACTTCAGCTGAGTGGATGCTTGCCAAGCTGGGGGTGTGAGCCCTGGGTTTCCCAGCAGCACACACTCTCTACAACCCCCATTTACATGCATGAGGGAACAGAACATACCAGAAAATGTCTTCATCTAAAATCCATCCACTTCACTACAGAGATGAATTAACACCTCTGACACAATTTAAGCTAAGTCAACTCACTTGTGTACCTAATGAAGTGGTAACTCTTTGCACATTGTTGCACACCAAACATTTCCCACTTCTAGTTTTTCTTCACTGCAGATCTAATATCTTTGAGTTGTGTATCATTGGATAAATGTAAAACACCAACAACAAGAACATGTCATCTTTTCTGTGAAATTCTGATGAGCATCAAGTTTTACTGTGGGACACATTGATTAATCCAAAAAAAGTATAGACAGATTAATGGAAATAATCATAGCAGCCATAAAATATACTGATTTTAAAAACCAGAATAGCACATCTGAACATACATCTGAAAATTAAATTTCACTTGAAATAACTTTGCAAATATACACATATATTCCCTTCTCATCACATTTCCTCACATCATTATGATGAGGGCTATATCAAGCTGAAAGGGTAACATTAAATATGGATAATTGTGCTAATTGTGTAATCTATTTTGCTAGTTAAAACTGCTTGAAGCTACTAAAAAATCTGAAAACTGACAACTTAGATTTGACTTTAATTTTTTTTTTAAGTTTGCAGCCTTTCTGCTGCTAAGCAGTTTGTGCCAGACTCGCATGCTAAATGCTGCATCTGTTTGGTGAGAAACAAACATTAGACCTCTAAAAACTATAAAACAATCACTGAAAATTTAAGATTTAAATTTCATCCAAGCAATTTAATTATCCAACCCAGAACAAGCCAGAGGACTGATCACTTCATTGGTTTAGAGTGAGTCGCACATCCCAATATCCTTGGCTCTAATGAGCACCCCAGGGCTGAAATAAAGAGCACTGCGACTCCAACAGTGCTTCTCGACAATGCAAGTCCTATTCCACCAGAATCATTACAGACGGAAAAGGATTAAATTGCTCCAACTAAAACTGAAATCTGAAAAACAGGCCTGTGGTTAGCACATTATGCTCACATCATATCATCATCACATATTTACTATGTAAACTACAAACAACATAAACAACATGGGAACATAATGAGCAGGGTCCGCACAGCCAACGCCTTTTCAATTGCCCGTTTCATCTTTCACTGCGGTTAATACAGTCAGAAGCTGAATCGACACATGACCTCTCTGATCTTCCTCTATTGAAATAAAGCTGGTGTGACCTCAGGCGAGTTGAGCGAACATTTACATGCATGAGCTGTAAAATCACACATAGTCCAACTGTGTCTTTATAGCAATACTACACAGACATATGCAGCTCTTACTGCTGCCATGCAACTATAAGCCCTGATGAATCAGGAATCAACTTACTAAAACTTAAAATATTTCTGACTTATTTTACTATTCTGAAACCTTGCTAAGTTCCCCGTGCTGCCAGTAACACAAAAGCACATATTTCCATCAAACAAGATGATCCTGTGGACAAAGAGCCTATGCTGGCACTTCTGTGCTCATTCACAGTGCCGTAAAAGCAACGTAAGCTCCAAGGCCTTTACTATCACAGAGGCCAGTTACATCTTCAAAAAGCTAATTAACAAAACACCATGA
The DNA here is from genome assembly GCF_017976425.1 of Toxotes jaculatrix. NCBI lineage: Eukaryota > Metazoa > Chordata > Actinopteri > Toxotidae > Toxotes > Toxotes jaculatrix. The sequence continues at coordinate 1,965,302 of NC_054417.1, read as the reverse complement.
GGAAAATGAGTTCAGAAGGAAAATGTCGGTATAAGGTTCATAACTTTGCACAAAAAACAAACTACGTACTAACCGTCTTTCAGTAGAAATCACCCTGAACATGGCTCCCTTTACAATCCAAGTTTAAAGGAGATGATTACTGAACAGTGATGGCATCCACAATGCTCTCAATCCCACCCAGCCAGGCTGCTCCTCTTCGACACAAGCCGATCAGAGACAATAATAGACGACTTCTCTGAGCAACAATAGAGGACTGAAGGAGGGATGGGCTGGATAATAGGGTTTATGTACAAGTTTGAAAGAAGCTGAGGTTAAAGGTCAGTGAGAGAGACACACACGAGAATACAACAGCACCGAGATCATCCAATACTGTGAGACAAATCACCATGACAGCTCTTACATTACATGGCAGAAGGTAAAGGACAAACTAATTACTACAAACTTAGAAGGGATTAGTTCATGTCACCCACTCTCAGTTATAGTATTTTTCAATTACTGGGCCGTGATCAGACACTGTTGATGAAACATTCATCTCAGTGCCAGTAAGTAAAATAATGATTTCACGTTGATTGGACATTTCTGAGCCAACAGCTTTTTTCATGATCCTGCACCTTAAAAGAAATTCAGGAATTTATAAATACATAATTAATAATTAAAAATATATGACATTATAATTCCAAAATTTAATTAATTGACACCCCAGGTTTCTGTTGTCTGCCATGTTGTCCACGACCTACAGCAGCACTGACAGTAAAACAAGAGGTTAAAAACAAAGTGGGAGAGTGCCGCAGTCAATGTCTGCTAGCATTATTTATATCCTTAGCCTCAGGGCCATCCCATTCTCGACTCCACTTGTCTCCACTGATCTGCCTCAGCCTCCCTTCCCCTCCCACCTCGGGGCTGAGGAAAAATGATCACCCCCCACCCCCCTTCTTCCTGCAACGCATCCCAAGACACCAGGACTCAACACACTTGATCCATCAACTGCAGTTTACAAAAGAACTGGCTGGATAAGAGGGATTTTCTGTGACATAAATGTGGCACCTCGCTGCTTTACTAAAGCTTAAGATACGCTCCAGTCCAGACTATTGTTCAGTCATGTATTACTCTTCTACTGGCCTGCCTGGACTGTCTGACCACACCTACAAAACTGCTTAACACGCTCAAGAAGCTTTTGCACAAATACTGTATTTCTCAGTGTTTGCTTGCAGCTGCAGGGAAGAGCAAACTGTGAGGGTTTCTACATTTTAACTATAAAAGGTGTTTTTACAAATATTGAAATGCAATAAACAACAGCAGAAAAGACAACACATGGAAACTGACATAACTGCTCAGCTTATATGGCAAAACACCCCTCATCAGTCGGGCTAGATAAAACTATCAAGGAAAAAAAAGGTAAAATAAAATAGGGAAACACCGCTTTTTATCTATTATACACCTCCACTTTCCTGTATTTACCCGCTTAGCTGACTTATACTGTCAAATAAATGCACCAACTCTTGCCAGTGGCTCCTTGCATCTTTTACTGGGACTCCAAGGTAGTGGTCCTGGACCAACCATCAATTAGTAACCAAGGCAACATGAAGTCTCAGGATAAAGAACAAGGCCTAAGGGTGTGGAGAATCTGTGCCTCTTTCCCCTACAACAAACTTAATGGACCCTCAGATGTCCAGTGAGTGAAGCTTGCAGGGGGGAGGGGACTGACTAGTAGCCCAGGACTGTGATGGGCCTGTCAGCCTCACTTCCAGGAGGAGAGGAGGTCTAATGTCTGACCACGCATTAGTAACATACATGCTATTATAGCTATGACGAGTTGCTATGGGTTTTCATGGCACCTTGAACCTCTGCATCTCCTTATGGGCATGAAAATTTTACCACTTCACTACTGCATCTTGAAGAAATTGAATTAAAAAATGCAATGCACGCAGGTGTGGCTACTGCAAACAGGAGGATTAGAAGAAGAAAAATCCTCCCTGCAGAACATCGTAGGTGTGCAGGCAGATGATTCTTCCATATGTCCTGCATTTCAAAACCCAGACTGTCAGTCTGTACAGTAAAACTGAGAATTCATTTCTGCACTCACCACAATAAATGGCATTAGAGCAGGTATATTGTTTAAAAAACAGCCGTTTTTCAACAATACAACGTCTTCAAATAAGGGAAAAGGACAACAAGACCAACTCTACTCCACATTTTCAACCTGTAATCAATACGTTACGACTCCGCCTTACAAATTCACTTACGGTTAGATACTCTACTCATCCCCGAGGGAAATTCACCTGCCTGGAGATCATGATGTCAAGCACAGTCTCTGACTCTTCATATATAGAGAAATTATGCGTTTGCTTTTAGACACCATGTTGACTTCATTTGTACTGTACTTTGTGCAGCGACCTCACCTCACCCACCCAGTGAACTTTTACCTTGACACACCGGAGCTACTATCTGCCTAATTAAGCGTGGCCCAAGAAGACACACAAAACAAACAAAACATCCAAACACACAAACAAACAAGGGATGTGGGCATAATAATAGCAGTACTTACTTTCCGATCACCTCGCACAGCTCGTAGACATCCTCGAAAAGCACGTCGTCGTCCGCCATCGTCATTCAGGTAAAGGAGGGCGATCTCCACAAGATATCCTGCCCACACGGCTTTTGGGGGGAATCGATGATAACGTATTCTCTTGGAGTTACTGTTGTGCCAGACTGCACACTGCTGGCAATTAAATCCCCCCAATGTCAGGAAATTCAGTGGCCACTCAAGAGTCCAAGTTAGCCGGCTAGCCCCATTAGCTGGCGTCCTAGGATGTCACACCGCGGCCGCGCCTTCTCCTAGGCTTCTCTCCCGGTGCGCTGGCTAGCCAACGAGCTAGCTAAACAGTAGCCACAGACCAGACCCCAGGGCGTGGAGACCTCCTCGCTCGTTTGCAGAAAAACACCCCTGTTTGCATGCCTCGGCTTTGTATATTATTGTTGGATACTGCCAGTTCCAAAACTCAGTCACTACCATTCACGGACACTTCCCCTCACCGACAAAGATGCTCTCCTCACCGCAAGCTAGCTAGGCTCTGGAAAATGGTTGGCTAGCTAGCTTAACGTGAGCTAGCTGTCGTTGGAGTAACCGGTTGAATCGCACCGTTACTGCACCGAGCACACCCAGTGTATCACCGAAGGCTTATCCCACCGAAAACGTAATGTGACCGGGCTGCAATATGCTTCAGCTTCCCGACCCCAAATGGAAGATTTTCACTTTCATGTCGACGTTTGCTCGGCTGTATACACCGTCCGTGATGGTGAATATTGAATTTTTTCCCGTATTCCAACGCAGCCCACCCTTCGCCCGCCGTTGCTCCAGTTCCTGTGCTGGCTCAGACGCTGGCTGGCTTCGACTGGCTGTTCCTTCGACTTCCAGAAATGCCAGGTCCCTCCCCCTACCGTTCAGGAAACTGGTCCGGCCAGAGCCAAAATGGCCGTTGAGAGTGGGCACACATACGTAATTCAACGTCACTCGAGCCAAGATGGTGTTCAAAGGGGGTGCGATTTAGGTGCAGTTTCCTAATCTTCTCCAACGTTTTCCGCGCAAGCGTCGACCATCCAAACCCCATCACCTTACGTCAGCCTTTCCCCATCTTTTCTCCATCCTTTTAACATGCAGTTTATTCCTCTCTAAAGTCCTCTGTCAGAAAGAACTTATATACTTACATAATGTCTGCCAGCCATACCAACGAACAGGTGCATTTTCTTACATGTATATATATATATATACAGGGAACATTGCAATTTTCAGTGATTCCCAAATTCCCATGGGTCGTTAGGGAGGTTCCTCAGCAAAATGAGGGGCTGCTTAATGTCTATTATTTCATTAATGCGATGAACAATGATACAGATGTGTGTACAGCCACTGGAATTTGGATCATTATCTAGCAAATCTTAAGCCTTTTTCTCTGATGGGTAACAGGTAATGTTTTGGCAAAAGACTCTGCAGAGACGTTTTAGAGGCGATTAGTGTGCAGTACTGTTAGGATTAAGCAGATTTACTTGTAGTAATCTGTCTGCAGGTGCTAGAGTTCCTTTGGGCAGGTGGCAGGTGCAGGGACGCAGGTGTAGTTTCCTCAGGTGTGCCAGCAAAAACCCTGAGATGTGTTGTTGATACCACCTAGAGGTGATGAAAGGAATCATGTTCCATCATGTACCATGTTCCATTTTGAGCACCTTCTGAAGTAGAGCAATACATTTCAACATAACAGGAGATAAACCGATAGAAAGCAGTGGGAAGTTCTGACTGATTCGCCTAATATACAATTATCTCTCAACATAATGTTATAAAGTATGACCATGCCAAAACTATTTGCCAGTGTATACGTATAGACAAAAAAGTAACTAACAGAAAAGAGTAAGTAACAAAAACAAAGGCTTGAGCTGAGAAACTTAAGTAACAAAAAGCAATAATGTCCTCCCAGGCAGAAAGTTGAACTCAGCCATGCAGATGGTGATAAACAAAGATATCTGGGGCCACTAGAGTGCGCTGTTCTCTAATGGCACCCTCTGCAGTTTCCATGGCGCTGCATCCCTTCTGCTCACACATCATCGGTGAACCTCCCCCATTGGTTGAAATCTACCAGCAGCTACCAATAATGCGATTGGCTGTTGATGTGGTCATCATACTGTATGTATGGCAGCGTATGTGCCATTGAACAGCCTTCCATTCAATACATAGGTACTTGCGAAACATACAAATGCGCACACACGTACACACAAGGTCACACAAATATAAGATAAGGGCAAATGGAAGATTAGACACAATTTGAAGGAAAGTAAGTTAGGTAAGTAAATGGTAGAAATGGCAAAAAGAAAAGGAATAAATAGAAAGTAGGGAGACACCACACATGGGGAGAAAAAAGAAAAGAGCACAGTTTCCATGGTAACAGGGAGGGGAACCGTTTTGGTGGTTGCATGTGAAACTAGCAGCTATTGAAAAAAAAGCACACACACCGATACAAATACCCACACTTGTTTTTGTCACTTGAGAGGACGATGCATTGACTCAGATTTGACCGTAACCACTATACACACAACCTCATCCCTTGCCCTAACGTTAATCTACCACCTTAGTAAAAAAATAAGACAAATCTTAACCTTAAAATGAATTGTTTAGTGTTTGTTGTTTTGCTGTTGAACCTCTGCTGTCATTCTAGGCAGCACAATATGTTGTTTATAAATCATGCAGCACCCCGAGAATACACTGATAAACAAGTAGGAGCACAGCTCCGTCCAGAATTTGTGCACAACTGCAGCCACAAAGAGGCAAAAAGAAAGCACAGGCAGCTTTTTTATTTTATCGTTAGTGTGCAAATGCCTCAACTTCTCTCGACTTTTCTTTTTTTTTTTTAAGTTCCCTTCATTTTATTTTATAAATGAACACATTTTATATCTACTTTACTGTGAAAAAGGAATAAAATCCCACTTCCTGTTTGGATTGATGTGATTGGCTAATTCTAACCGCGCAGACTCCTGGGAAAGCGCGATGTTCAAATTCATTTCCGGTTTCATTCGATACGCAAGACATGGATCGATATCGTAACAGGTAAAACTTTATCTACTACATACACAATAAACAAACTATTTTCTACAGAATTTTTACCTTCGCCACCAAAATAGCGCAGTTTGTCCGACGGTGTTTTACGGCTCCTCTAAGATGGACATTCGACGTTGTTATGTTCAATTCTTCTGACAAAAAGAGGCTTTATCTAACGTTTCTTGTTATATTTCTTCTGATGAGATCTCTAAACATGCAAGAAGTGCACATACGATGTCCGGACAGTGAATTTTCTATGCTATGTTACTGCGAATGGAGCGTAAGAAGAAAGCAGTAGCCTATTAGCTAAGTTTTGGTCTGTGCCTGCTTGTTGTTGTTGCTGCTGCTGCTGTTGTTGTTTTTAAAGTAACATTTATTCAAGTTGCTGTTCAAGTTGAGTTATTCAAGTTTATCTTTTGAGTATCAAAGATTCACCCCATGTAGGATTGACAGGTGGCTGCAAAAATATGAAATTTCATCATGTAATAGAACATGGTTATAACACTTACAGGGAGGGAGTTTTCAGCACTCTATTAATACCACAGTTTGGCTGCAAGTTCTACAAAAGGCAATGTAATCACTACCTGTATTACCATAGTAAAGACCAGAAGAAACCGATGTTATGGTGATCTGTGTGTGACTTTCAGTGTGGTGAGGACTCCCCTCAACAGTGTTGTTGTTAAGAGAAGGAGCAAAAGCAAGAGCTACCGGCAGTCTTACCGCAGCTGCTTAGGTGCTGCTTCACGGCTCGGCCTGACTCCAGCGTTGACAACACGGAGGCTCAACACCAGCAGAAGAGTTCCAAAGTCACACAATATCACTGTGAGTCAATCCACACTCTTTTTATCTGTTTTTGTTCCATTAAACACTCATAATAAATAGCAACGAGAAAGAGAGACATAATGGTTGTCTTCTTTATCTTTCCTTGCCACAGGAGAAGGTGAATCCAGAGCAGCTGGCCTTACTGTTGAAGATGGAGTGGAAGCTGTCGTATGTTACTCCTCTGTATCAGTTCAGACACACCCGGCTGAAGAGCTACTCCAGGCAGCTCTCAGCATTTATTGCTGCAGAGAAGCAGCAAGGCTTGGCGGTGGAAGTGGATGGATTACAGAGCAGCTACAGAGTGTCCTTTTCTGTGGTGCATGGAATGACAGAGACGGACGACGATGCTGAGACTGTCCTCATACAGGTAAGCACGGGATTCTGTTGCTCTCCGTGTGACTCTGAAACTGCATATTGCTCTTTCTAACTGTTCCCTTTCCCACCACAGATCCGCTCAAAGCCATCGTTCGCCAAGCAAGACGAACCCCAGAGTCCATTATGGAGCGGCTGGCTGACCTGCATCAACGGCAACCCCGATTACCTGCGCTCTCTTCCAAAAGACTTCACCTGTCTGCCGCTCTTTTGCAGCAGTGGGTCAGAGGTTCTCTCTACACTGGTTAAATCCTGGTTCCAGCAGACATTTGACTGCTGCTTTGGGCCCCTGGAAATCAGCCATACCAGCCTTCAATGGCTGGTGGTATTATGGACTAACTGCCACACTGAATCCAGCATCCAGCACCTCAAAATGATTTGGACTCTTCCAGTTTTGCCACCACTTCAGATCACCTATACAGTTAACCCCCAAGATGCCTGGGAGCTGTGGAGCAGTGTGAGAAAGGAGGAGAACGAAGGAGGGGAAGAGGAGGAGGAGAAGGGGAGTAATATTGATATTAAAGTGGTGATGAGGTTCATGCAGGGGCTGAAGAGCCACTTCTACAGACACTTCAGGATGGATCTATCTGCAGGAAGTCTGAAACAGGTCTCCACAGCACTGGGTTCAGCAAAGTACAGCGGCAGGATCAAGGTACCATCTGACAGAAACTGCTGCTTTTCATTAGATAGATTTCAGTCTTTTTTAACACAAAGAAGGATGTGTACTAATATTGTTTTCCTTTTCTTTCCTTTCAGATCTCCAACAGCAGATACATGATGACCACCCTGACACTGCTGACAGAGTGTGCCCTCCTCAAAATGCCCATGTAATGAATAAAGACTTTTAACTAGCAGGAAATGCAATATTGCAATGACAGTTACAGCCTGGAAAGACTAGACATTTTACAGCCCTTTTTTAAAGTATACTTTTTTTCTTTTTTTTAATTAATGTAAATCTTTTTCTCATAACATGAAATGGAAATGCTTTTTTTTTTTTACAACATTATCTGTAATGAAAGTACAGCAGATTCACATTCTGGCTATATTTTCCTTTCAGTTTCTAACACCTGAACAGATATTAAACATAGGTAATCCCATGGCCATAATTATTATCAGTATGCACAGAGGAAAAAGTCCTTGTGTTCCACATTTGCCATGTTGTTTACTTGCTCTTCTGTGTTGTTTACTTTTAATTGTGTGTTCCACCCCTTCTTGTAAATACTGTATATCTTTATGTCTAGTTATTTACATAGTTTTGTCATTCATAGCTGTAAATAAAACCAAAAACGGACACAGACTTGTGTTTAATAGTCTGACTATATTGGTTCGGGATAGATTCACAGTTTTTCACGTCTGTCTTAAAACATGAGTCATGTGCCCAGAAGACTTACTTTTGTATTATTATTATTACTGTTGTATTTGCTCCAGCTCTACATGAATTTCTCCCTTTTTACACCTACAAATTCAACAAGCCTGTTAATAAATTCAGTTGCAGTTGAACTGGCAAAATGGTGCAACATCCCTCCCCAGTTACAACTTGAAGCAACATACGACTTCCAACCTTTTTTAGTCCCTCATTCTCCCGAAAATCTCAAATCATTCTTGGATTCTGACAACTCCAGACCAACATATTCAGACTTCAGTTCATATTATTATTACTCAAAAGAAAATCAGGCAACTTTATTTCAAAAGAGACACCCAACAAAATTCACACAGCTCAAATAACATTATAAAAAATAACATTAAATAGAAACAATGAGGGAGTATGAGCATTCAAAATGCCAGTTGGAGACACAACAAGCTCTTCAAACAAAACTCACATATGACACATTACTGTATATTGCACTGGAAGAAAAAGGCAAAAAACAAAATAAGCAACTTGTGATCAATTTAACTGGTGTCTATGTGTGGATGTCCTGTCTGCACTGAACTGAATTAATGTGATAAAGCACAACTCGGCAGCATTGCTGTTGTGTTACTGCTACACCGACACCACTAAATGCACAATGACAATAGCGAGGGCGTAGGAGTCACAATCGCTGCTCCATTGTGCTCTTTAATGACAGGACTGGTGTCTCTTTTGGTGTCTAGCTTGTGATGGTAGTAATTAGTGTACAGCAGATGCTCATCCTGTCATTAAAGGGCATTGTGAAGCTGAGGATTGTGGGAATATAGAATCTGTATTTAATACTCTTTGTAGGCAATTTAAAGTACAGAATATTAACAGATTTAACATTTAGTTGTATTATATGTTTATGATATGTGTTGTATATCAATAAGAACTCCTGCCTGCAAAAATACCCTTTTGTTTCAACCCCCTGTCACTGTGACAAACTTTAAAAACAGGACTGTGTTTGCTTACATGCTTAAATGGCACATAAACTCGCCAAACTTCACAGTTACATAAAAAAATACCTCTAAGCACTAGACTGGGGGGTGGTGTTAACTTCCCACTCTGCTGCCTTCCATGTTGTTTATATAATATTTACTCTTGTGTGGGTATTTACGGCTCTGAAAAGGGGCTGGCTATATGTTTACAATGGCGCCCACACGTGCCAACATGGAAAAATATGAGATCAGCATCCACTGAGCAAATACACAAGGGGATGGACAGTCCACACATATTTGTGCTAGTCTGTGGCAGCTTGACATATTTAGCATTCTGGTAAAGATCATGATGGGTCCCACAAAAGACAGCCTTCACAGTACAATCCAAGAACCACAGTTCTCCACTGACTTCCTCATACACACTTCAGAATGTGCTCTTAACCTCCATCCCCCTAAAGGAAATAATTAGCTAGGATTGGTTTAAAAGTAGAACACGGTTAATACTACTGTCACAACAGATCATGCTTCAATGTTCAACATAAGCCCCCTGTTCAGTTCATTAAAAGATAAATCAATGCACACATGGGGCAGAGAGGTAAACAATGGAGAGGAAAGTGACCTATGTAGTGATGAGATTCACAGTAAGTGGAGACTGCAGCGTGTGCAGCAGCTTTAAGAGGCCAAACCCAGAAAGAATCCACCAACGAACCCGCTGGACAGAACAATGTTCCTCTTTATAAAGTCTGTGGCCTGCACAGAAAGAGAGGAGAGGGAAAAGATGAAGAAAGAGTCAAGATGAATGGGTGTTTGTGTGGTTGAGTGATGCTGGAAAAATAATGAGGTAACTAATCAAAATTAGAAACCATTTGAATGGGGAAATACCACACATTATAACCATCAACTGACCCTATGAATACACCATATATCTATCTACCTGCTCTCTTGAGCCTGCTGTGTCACAGCTAGTGAGTGCAGTATGGCTAATAGTACACTAGAGGGCATTGCTGCTTTGCACAACACCACCACAGAAGGACATATGAGAATAAGACATGCATTTAGTTCTAATTACATGTCAGACACATGTTAGTTATGGAGCTAGATGCCTTTTTCTAGTTAACAGACTAAAATGTTTAATTTAGTTTGGTTTCAAGTTTTACTTAAGTTTCTCAGTCAAAGAAAAACAAGCCAAAGCGTGAAAGAAAAAGCAAGCTTTGTTACAGGTACCTTTACCTCCTCAATGAATGTGTTTATTTCAGGAGCTGCTTTGTTTGCTTTCTTCTTCAAGTGTTTCTTTGCTTTGTTCACATCTTTCTCCACCTTCTTCCAGTCCACCTGCACGTAACCACTGTGATTGGCAATCTGTAAAAAAAAAAAACAAATAGTCATATTCAGAACTGATTGCATGGTAAGTTTGGGTGTATTTAATAATACTTTATGTTGTACTGCATTTGTTTTGGATCCACCTTTTCTATTTTATTTTCTATTTTGAGGCACAATGTACCTTTTTGGAAAAGCTCAATTCAACACTGCCTTTTGACACAACATATTACACTGACATAACATGTTTGCACTTAAAGTCCCCTGTAATTGCACTCTACTGAGCTACTGACCCCTTGTTTGGTCTTATCACCTGAATTTTTCTGTGCTGTATTGTATCAACATCTGTCGATTTATGATGTCCAGTGCGAAATAATCAGTGTTTTACTGAGACCCTCTAGACCTGACTGTAAAACAACACAAAAACATACCATTTTCAATGAAAGACACAGATGATTCTGTCCCTGAAATATAACCTTGGTCTTCTTTGAGTACTAACTGGTGATTTGTTCGAAGTCAAATCATTTTTGGATCCAAAAAGATGAGGTTTGATGCACCTGCCATATCTGGCATACAATAATAAGTATTTGTTTTCCCTGATCATGATGAAAAAGAACTGATATGGAGAATGAACCAACATAAATTCTGCCTGACAATAAATTACCTCTTGGACTCTTCAGTGTATCAAAATGTAAAAATTGAAAAACTTTTTTCTTTCTGAGTGCAGAAATCTGTCTTTGTTCCACACCTGAAGCCTTGCTAAAATAACAATAATAAAAACACTGAGAGATACAAGGTATTCAATGCACAGTTTCACCCACAGCTATTTTGTATTGTCATCAGCCCATGGATTGAGTCCATTGACTGTCTCTGGTGTAATCTATTTGGTTACAAGGACATTTTTAAGAGCCAAACTAAGACACTGATAGCACAGCAACACCCCATAAGAATCCAGATGGCCTGAGTCTACCTAGAGCCAGCTGACACACAATGCTTGTTTTGCTGCTGCAGAGGAGGGACCAGCTGAATATCATGCTGTGCAGCTGGCATCTTCAGTTTTCAATGAAGTAAGAAGGCAAAATATGATTCTCACAAAGGATGCACTTTTTTCTATCACTAAGATACAATGTTGATGAAGTAGATATCACGTAGCCACAAAACATTATGTTATGGTAATCTTACCTGTAAAAGAAGGAACCCTCCACCAACAGCAGTTGCAGCTATCTTCCCAACTCTCTGGAACAGGTAACCAGCACACCTGTATGTGTAAAGAAGGGAGAAGTGTTCTTTACATGATAAAAACATAAAGAAGATGTATACTGAACAGTACAGACATGCTGAATTTCAATTGTTGATTATAATCATTTAGTTACACAACATATGCATTCAGTCGTGTTTTTGCTTTGGTGTTAACTGCCATGTTAGTAGTATGTTATACTATCAATGATTTCTTTACTGAAGTACTGAACTAACTCAGTAAAGTTTGGTTAATGTTCTGTCAAAATACATTGCAATAGCCTGAGTTGATTAAGACGTCACCCCACGATTAGACAGACCCCCAGCCCTTACCATCCAGTCACTCCTCCCATCATAAGCTGCGTGGCCACAGAATATTTCTCAGCAATCGGGCCTGAATTGTTCCCAAACACCCTGCTCCACCACTGGTGCCTCCGGGCATATTCTGTCAGGTCCACAACTTCATAAACCTCATCGTCACTCTCTGGCTCATCCTGACCTGCTATGAGACAAAGGTAAAGTTAACAAAGAAAATATTTCAGATATATCTAAAGCATAAGAGAAAGTAAGGGCTCTATATACACACTAAATGGAGCTCCACCTCACCTTACTTCACTTCGATTACAGTATAGACGTATATCAAATGACTCAGTTATTGTGTGCGTCTTATATTTGGCTGTTCAAACCCCAAACCTAAAAGTGAACCTTCACATATGTGAGGGCAGTACAGCTACAACAGGCTCTGAGGGCTGCTTGTTTACTCCATGTAAACGACTTGGGAAGCTAACATTAGCTGGCTAGCGTCAAATGGCTACCAAATCAATATCTTCATCACTAATACCCCCTTTTCGGACAGTTATGAGCATTGAGGTGAAGACAGTATCCCCATTTCATTATCGTCGAAGAAAAAAGTTATGAATTCAAACACTAATGAGGGTAATAACACCGGTATTTTTAACAAACAAAATAACTCACCCTCTCTGTGGTCCACCGTCGCCATTTTGGAGAAACTAGTTATGTCACCAGGATGTTGACAGTCCTAAGCCACGCCCACATTATGATGCTTTGCCACGTCAGTTAAAATGCATTGATCTCTCTTGATTAGGCTCAGCAATTTAGCAACTTTATTAATAAATGGCTGCAACTTTTTCTCCATGCGAGGAAGATTTCGTAGAATTATTTAACCATTTAACTTTGGAGTGCGCAAACTGAAGCTGCTTGGTGTGAAGGGATCGGAACGAATGATGCATTGCAGTCATCGTTCAGCCAGCATGTAAGGGAAAACGGCACCCAAGTGTCAATACATATTACTGGATACCAGATGATATTTCACCGTGTGGAAGTTATTGCATTTTATCAGGGGAAACAAAGCTCTTGCACTTTAATGCACATGGGTGACAGACACGTTCAGACAGTAAATACTTCTGAATATGCTTCCAGAATTATCGTCATATAAAAGATGAGTGGTTTGCAGGGAGAATATGAATATTTAAGATAAAAGAATGATATAGCAGGGGTGTCATATGGTAGGATGCGGGCGCTCTCATTGGCTGAAGAGGGGGGAGAGGGCGTGGCTACAGCGGCGCGTGGGTTCGCTTAGGTGACACAATTATAACAACTTTATCTTCGCGGCCGAAACGCGTTTTATTGTCAAATACTCACATTTTGGATATTGTGCTCAGTTATTCTTATTCAAATCGCGGCGCAAGATCACTTTGTGATGAAAGATGTGACGTTTGAGGAGCCACCCGGAGAGCGCTTCTGTCCCCCCGAAAGGATTTACTATATCGAATCGCATCTTTTCACCCTGGGAAAAAGTTTTTAATCATTTTGTTTTCTTCAGTTTTTCTTCTTTGATTCGGCGGAGCAAACCGTTTGTCCCCGCGTCGCGATTTTCCATGCAATCGTGCGGTGTGTCTCTCGCCGTTGCTGCCTGCGCTGCTGCTCGGAGTCTCGGCTCGGCTTCTTCTAGTGGTGATGAGGGAAAGAAAATGGCGGCGGGAAAAGCGAGTGAAACAGAGGAGGACTTTCCGACACTGACAGCCCAGGAGAGGGACAGTTTGGTCGCGATCGACAGGTCGGAAAAGTAGCCCCGTGCAATCACATAAACGCACAGCTTGAAAATGAATTGATTTCGATTCTCGCATGTCGAAAATGTCTCTGAGCCGCTCTGCAAGTGATACTGAGCCGCCTATGTTGTCTTCTTGTTTGCAGCTCACTGTTTGGATTTCAGAAGCTTCATGAAGATGGCGCCAGAACGAAGGCCCTGTTGATGAAGGTAGCAAATCTAACTGGATCTATATTACAACCAGGCAGCACCCTGATCCAAAGGACTTACTCCAGCCTCCTAGCATGCATGGCAGTGAATTTGCCAAGTAGCAAGCCAGTCTGAATGCAAGTGGCCCACTCGCTAAGGAGATCAAGGCCAGCTAGCCGCAGCCCCTATTTTAGCCAGGCAGCTAGCCTGCTAGTTAGCTGCTCTCATCCGATGAACGGCGACCCTGCACCTGCGGCTACGCGGTGTCGCTAGCCAGGATAGCCAACTAGCTACGACTCTCTCGATTTAACTAGCATGTTATTGTTAACATATGTAAGTGTTTGTTAGGCAGCCGCCCATCCGCGTTAGCTGGATGGGTATTCCATACGATCTATCCCTGTTTACTTGCAGTCGTACCACCAACAACACAACGTCGTCACGGTTTTGTGTAGCACACTGATCACTGGCAACATTGCACTCTAACGAGGAAAGTTTCACGTCTTCGTGAGACTGTTTCACTGCAATCGTTGCACCATCACGTCTAAGCTTAAACACACACGTATCCCCCAAAGGCTATAACCGCTCCAACGCTGGTGGAAGTAACGTTAACGCTGTAGCCGTGTTCCAGGGTGCACCAAACAGCGTTTGCGTTTATGTTATTTGGAAAGGTTAGCTAGCGCCCGTAGCATTTGCATTGATCTAGTGTCTGGGTCGCTTTGTGGTATATTGTTGTTGTGACATTGCATTGCTCCGTTGAACGTACTTCGGGACGTGATCAGGTCGTTTTTCATTTGGAGTCAGAGTGAACGAGTTGACAAACGTTACAAGTAACGTTAATGGCTGGCTGCCTGTCCAAGATGGCGGGACATGGCGGAGTGACACTGATAGCTGTATAACCAATTTGATATAAATATATTGCTCCGAACGGTTTGTGTGTTTCTGAAGTGTTGTCCTAAGTTTACCCTAGGATCTTGGCTCTTTGTAAAGGCGTGTTCCTCTTGCCGATCTAGGTGGTGTCAGGATCCTTTGTTTACAGTTTTCGTTGCCCCTGTTTGGTTCTGCATGTGCTTCGGACTGGAAAGCTACGTGTTAAACAGGCAGCGTCCACTTGTACTTAACACACTGCTGGGCTAACAAAGACCAGGGCCCTTCTCTTGTCAGTGCATCTTCAACTGTGGATGATGTGGAGAAGATGGTGCTCCTGACAGCTCATGGTTCGAGGGGCCATCCACGAATCTGCTCGCTAGGTGGTGTGGGATACCTAGGAAGTGTAGCTACTCCTCTGGCGTTAGCTGCACAGAAGCAGCAGAAAGCCCTGGTGCACCATACTTAATAGAGAATATGTGCAACGTGTAAAGCAACCAATGAATTGGGCTTGAATCAAACTGTTCACTTCCTAATTTCAAAGTAGAGCAGGCTTATCAACGGCCTAGTAGGATTTTAAACAGTGATGATGCAATGGTTTAACACACACAGGCAGTCAGCCAGCCTCTGTTACTTGACTTTCCTGTTACACTCCTGCATTTGCACACCTTGGTATAAATACATGTAGGTCCTATGGGGACTACCTTTGTCAGGTAGTTAACATTGACTTGCAACAACACAATGTCAAAAAAAAAGAATGTCAAGATGTACACCATTACATCAGTATAAGCATGCCTGCGACTGTGTGTTAACCACAGACAGTAACACCAATCCAACCCATCAGCTCAGTGAAATGTTATAGTCATCAGGGCAGAGACAGAGCTTCCTAAACGAATGAGGTGTCAGCAAATGTGACTGATCTGCACAGAATACTTATTTTTCTGGTCGGTGTCCGTGCAACATTTCAGCAGAGCAATTATGCAAACTTCTTTAAGCTGTACAAGACTGTAAGTCTATAACGACTGTAAAAGACTATTATGGGTAAACTTAACGTTGACAAAAGAAGACAGCTGAGAAGCAGTGTTTGTTGCTGCTAACTAGGTAACTTCCACACTGAGGAAAATACAGATTTTAAATTGAAAAAAAGAGAAGGTTGGTATTGCACATTCTAATACCCTGAGTTTGGGTATTGAGAGAAAAAATAAGTTGGAGCCACTGATACCACACCATCAAATGACAGAAAACACAGAACGACACTGTGGAAATTGCTGATTGTAAAGCCAACAGCTTAGGTCAACTATGTTACTGTGTAATTTCTGCTTTCTGTTTATCCCCAGAGGCAAAGAAACCATTAGTTATTGGTGTCTCAGAAACAGAAAGCTTACTGCAGGTCTTTCTTGGCTTAATTAAAATTTTGAAGACTTGCATTAGACCAGTGGTTCTCAAACTGGGTGGCGGAGAGCCACTGCTACTAAGTTGAATGAATATGATTTATTGAGGGAAAATAAACAAACGAGAGTTTGCTAGTGCTGTTCTTTGTTTCACCTAAATTTATCACAGATCCTTTTCGATTAGTTGCTCCCCATATTATTGTTAATGATATGGAAAATCATGGGGAAGTTGCTTTCAGCTTCTGAAGGGGGCATGCCAGAAAATGAACCACTGCATTATACACATTTATAACACACTGAATCTTATTAGTTTTCTTGTGTGGCTTGTGAAAACGAAACGGCAAATGAATCAGTGCGTGACTTCACAAGCAGTTAACTTGACTCCAGTGTCAGATATTCTGTATTTGAGGCTGCTGAGATTTATTAAAATGTTCAGTTTGCATGAACGATCTCATTTTGTCACATTCTTCATTTAAAAATTTTAAGGGTTGGATGTGAGTCATAGAACGCATCAACTTCTGCTCATAGCTTATTAGCTTTGAGTGACTACCCTGCCTGGCACTTTGCAATGGTCGGGTCGCTTCACTGTTGCTCTGTGTACATGCAGATAACAGTGGGTTCAACATTGCTGACAGAACTGGGTCACTGTATCACCACCAATAACCAGGTGGCAATGACGTAAACTTTAGAATAACCTGACAAAAGATAAGCTTTCCACTTAGATGTCCTCGTATTTTTATTGTCCAGGTGTGACAGTATCTGTATCCGTGATTATTTTTCCGTGGCTGTTACATAATAAGAAGAGTCTTTGGGTTAAATCCTCACAGTGGCCTGACTGGTGCCTTTTTGGGTGAAGTTTGCATGTTCTCCCGGCGTTTGCATGTGTCTCCTCCTGGTCAGGAAGGCCACGCCAAAAGACATGCATGTTAGTTATTAGGACTGCTCTTGCATTGCCCTTGACTACGGCACTGGTTTGGCGCTGCGCTGTGGCTGACCTTTATGCCCAGATAGTTAAGATAGCTCGTTTGCAGAGGACAGTTTTTCCCACAGGGATTAATAAAGTGTAACTTAAATAGTACTGTTTGCACATTGCCATTTACCATGCTGTTTGCCTCATACGCATGCACACAGGATTAGGTTATCTACTTTAGACACATTGTGAGTTTGGTGCAGTCTGTACCATGTACCATGCTGCAGAAGTAGCATGAAACTGAAAACATTTTGTTTCACTTCATTTTTCATGTTGCCTGGACTCACAGCAAGGTCCTAGTTTGAAATCATTCAGGGGATACAGACATGCACATGCACACACAACAATGAAATTGCATTTGTTTGCATGATGTTCAGGGTTTTATAGCAAAGGACCTGTGATGTCTTTTGGCCAATCCAGTGCATTCAATACACAACCAATAAATGTACATCATCACAGGGATGCAAGAGTCATATGAAAATCCAGTATTGCCATTAAACAGTTGCAGGTTCTGCTCGTTGGTTGGCAAATGACCTCAGACACTCACAGATATGAATGGAATACTGAATGGACTGCATTTATATAGCACTTTTCAAGTCACATTTACCCATTCACACACACACACAGTGCTTTTTCTATGCACACAGAGCTTTTTTCTAACATATATATATAAAAACATGGGTCCAGTATCTTACCCAAGGACATTTCGACATGTGGACTGAAGGAACTGGGGATTGAACCAACAACCTTCTGATCAGTGATCAGCCCACTCCACCTCCCGAGCCACAGGCAACACAACATTGTCTCACATGTTTTGTCATATCACCAACTCTACCTGTGCAGGGTGGAGTGATACTACCTGGTCACCAACATTTTCAGATTCCAACATAATGGTGGCCAGCTGTTACTTGCTGTTTGACCCAGTTCTCAACACATATTAGAAAGTGCAACTGCAGATAACAGTGTTTACATCTATTGTTTCAGTCTGTGTCTACAAGGGTGTGCGTATTTCCAGAGTGAAGTGTAGTTAGTGTAGAAATTGTTGGAACACAGAGACAGAAGAACAAGATACAGCTGTATACAGAGTTTGCTCACAGTATGTGAATATATGGTGGATGAAACAACACTACGTTACACTGAGGTGCTGCCTTAAAAATCAACAAGGTGTTGGTGGCTTATTTTAACAAACTACCATATTATTGCCGCTGCAGATGGGCATTCATTGGACATTCATTCAGTGTCTGTGCAGATAATATATAATATTCCTTCCAATCAAAACAAATATATTACCACTTCTTCCTCACTCACAGTCACTGGGTCACTGTAGAATTAATTTCTGAATGCGGCTCAGTCTTTGAGATCCACTTGTGACTCAGTACTTGGCAAATCCAAACTGTATTTTCATGAAACACAAAAAAACCCCACAGGTTAACACACAATGAATGGCACAAACCTGTGCCATCCTGATTAGAGTGCTGTGTCAGCATCGTCCTCCTTCACTGTTCCATAATGAGATGGTGCACCTTCATGTCATCACAAAGTGAATGGATGAAAGACTTTAATAAAAGCATGACAGGGCCTAATCATGTACAGCGCGTTCATGGAGTTGTGGTATCAACAGGTCAAATCTGATGCTCACATATGAATCAAAACCTACATGGTTGTTATGGACTGCAGGACTCTGGTTAACCATAAATATAAATCCAGCTTCACAGCTTCAGGGACAACGTAAATTGGTCCGTGATAATGAAAGCGGACTGCTGTCTGACAGCTGTTTGTGACGTAGACTGAACAGTCACGTTAAGACTGATCCATCTTCTGGGGGAAATTTCGAGCTCTCCTTGAAGAACTTTGAGGTCTTCAGCCACTCCATCACTCAGACCGTAGCTGTTCTGTCATGGATTTTGCGTCTGCGTCTGCTGCCTGTGGTCTTGGCGAAGGAGTTTTACTTTTCAGTACCCTGATAACCGTGTAAAATGTGTTCGATTATGTAACTGCTTTTTGGCATTGACAGCGCTCCCCACCAAGGACAAACAGCAGGCCTTTGTGTGTGTTCTGAAGGTTGCTTCTCCATGAAAAGTGGTTCAGGTTGATCGTCCATAAAAACTGTGAGATGAGAGGTGGAAAAATTGTTCAGCTCTGCATAAACTTGGAAGCCTTCTCTGAGTTTCACTTACTCATGCAGCTGCCTCTCCTCGGCTTTGAGTGGCAGAGCGGCACTCAGCTTTGGGGACCGGCTGAGTTATCTTTGATGTGATCTCAGTGTGGCACCAGAGAAACCTGAGTGCCAGGATGGTCACTTCTGTGGGCTCAGGTTGTCCATGGATTTCCCCGTGGGATTAATGTCATAACAATCACGTACCTTTACCTGTGCCAGTGATAAATGGTGTTGCATACCTGCATGAAGGCTTGTGGCTGAATGCACTAAGACTGTCAGAAAGTGGTTACATACGTGAGGGGAGGGAAACATTAGTGCACGCTTGTGCATCAGCTTCTGTTGTACCTGTTTTTTTTTTTATCAGGGTATGAAGATCTGTAATAGAAGAAAAAGTCTCAAGCACCCTTATCTGCAGCAAACTCCATTCCAGCGAGTTAGGGCTGATATTTATCTGCTGAAAAGAATTTGTGTCGGCTTGGCCAGAATTAGGGAGCTGACGTCAGCCGTGCTGTGACTTTCAGAAGTTCTGCGCGACATTACTCTGCATGATTTTCTGTCTCACTTTGTCCCCACATTTTCCTTTTTATGTGCATAATACAGACATGGATGGTTACGTGCTTTTCCTCTCAAATATCGTGCATGTATGCATATCTGACAGATGCACACAGCTGAGCCAATTTGTTTTCGTCCCCCTCCCTTCCAGGCTGTTCGCTGCTACGATTCGCTCATCCTTAAGGCCGAGGGCAAAGTGGAGCCTGAGTTATTCTGCCAGCTCGGCCACTTCAACCTCCTCTTGGAGGATTACCCAAAAGGTGAGTAATCCGTCTTCTTCATGTGCACTCACAGAGGTTTACATCATCATTCAGTCCTCACACATTTGTGTTCTGTGACTCTTGGTCATTTTTGTCCTCTAGCCTTTATCTCTGGTTTGACAAACACTTCAATTACCATACCTCTGAGGACTTTGATTTTTTTATATTTGCTGAAAATAAACTTTAGAGACTTCATGTAGCAGTTTTTCCCATGCATGCACAGCATAGGCACCTGCAGACGTGCAGCTGGCTCCGCTCCAGCTTCAGGTGAATGCTGACTGCTCACAGTCTTTTCCTCGATGAATTCTCAGCTTCCCTCTCCTTTTTATTACAGCATTATCGGCATACCAGAGGTACTACAGTTTACAGTCAGACTACTGGAAGGTAAGACACAAACACACACACATGCCTACATGTTCACTTTCTCATTCAGTCAGTGATACTCTCATGTCCTTTCAACTACACACACACACACACAGCCTTGCTATCTTTCCCACACATTCATTCGCTCATGCACAGGAAGCATATATGGTCTCATTTGGGTTAGATGCAGGTGTAAGATGCGGTTTCGGGTTTCGTGTCAAGAGTCCTTTTGAACTCTTTTCCTGTAAAGGTGAGACTTTGCGGTGAGCTCGATTGCTCATTATTGGTTTTTCTGATTACTGAACTGTACCAAGTAGCCGCAGGGTTATGTAAATATATACATGCAGCTTTTGTTTACAAGGATACCCAGCGTTTGGGAGACATGTTGATGTAACCAACAAATAAACAGATGCTGCTCATGCGCAGATCATTTCGCTTGTGATCTGTGTGATTTGTGTGAAACACATTTTTCCTTCCCATGCAGAATGCTGCCTTTCTGTATGGCCTGGGAATGGTCTACTTCCACTATAATGCCTTTCAGTGGTGAGTACCTGCTTTCTTTTTATTTCATTTACATGAAAACAGTGCACATTCTTGAGTGAGTGTTGATCTGGGGTGGAATAATATTTCATTAGAGAATTAGTCCATTCAGGAGCAGTCTCACCACCAAACTTACATGGCTCAGTTGTATTCTGTACATGTTTATGCGTGTGCTGCTATCAGCAGAGAAACTGCCTTTGAGTGAAGCCGTCTTGTGTTGTTTCCATGGTAACACCAGCACCAGAGAGGACTCCGCTCTGGCTGAATTACCAATACGAATCAGCCAGCTTAAACCTCTGGACGGATAAAAAGCGTTAAGATGCAAGCACCAGCTATTGTTGTCAGCGGCTGCTGGGACGGTGCAGTCAGAAACTGTTCACGAGGCACATAAATATTCCGAAAATGCTGATAACTTCCTTACATTTCTTATAGCACCTGCAGCACTTCAGCATCTAGCAAATGAAGCTTGCATTGACTAACTCTCAACTGCAGCGAGAGTTGATTCATCTGACTGTGAAGCAAACACAGCAAAACAAGTCAATAACAACTAGGCTTCTCTGTGTTACTGTGGAAGGAACGTCTCACATGCAGCGTGACGTGAATGAGCACTGACCGAAGGAACGTGCTCCAGCTTTGGTTGTGTTCACACCTTTAGTCCAGAACACAGGAGTATTACAATTAAACATGGTCCTACAGCCCAGTCCTGCTGTATGTCTTCTTCTTCATGTGTCCTGCAGGGCGATCAAAGCATTCCAGGAGGTGCTGTACATTGACCCTGGGTTCTCCCGGGCCAAGGAGATCCACCTGCGCCTGGGTCTCATGTTCAAAGTCAACACAGACTATGAGTCAAGCCTAAAGGTAGGTCCGACCCAGAGCTTTCATACACTCTCATGGTTGGATTTAATTTTCTCTCACCAGTTAAAAAAAAGAACCCGTGTTAAAATCTTGAACTGGTGTTGT
The DNA here is from genome assembly GCF_017976425.1 of Toxotes jaculatrix. NCBI lineage: Eukaryota > Metazoa > Chordata > Actinopteri > Toxotidae > Toxotes > Toxotes jaculatrix. The sequence continues at coordinate 1,943,334 of NC_054417.1, read as the reverse complement.
CTAAATAGAAAATTGTTTAACCTGCTTGACTTTCTCAACATTTCCTGAAGTAGATAAATCAGTATTACACACAGGGGGGTTACTTTGGTACTGAAAAGTCAGGCAGTTGAAAAATGCTCTCTCTGGATGTGCTCTCACTGATTTCTACCAATTTTCTCTCTCAGCATTTTCAGCTGGCTTTGATTGACTCCAACCCCTGCACTTTGTCCAAAGCTGAAAGTAAGCAACACCTTTCTTTCATTCTTTGTATATATATTTAATTATTATATTAAGAAATGCGTTCATTTGAAACTTGAATTTTTAAAAATAGATAACAGAAATGTATGTATATTATTATTTTTAATTGGAAATGTGTGTAGAGAATTTAAAATGCTGTCCTGCTGATTGCAGGCTGATATTCTTATCTTATTGTGCTCACTTTCTTCTGCACAGAGTGTTAGATTGTGGTCAGCTGCTGGGGTTCAGTCTGGTTAGAGCACTGGCATTATTTGATATGCCGCTGCCATCTCATTTCTCCCGCCCCAGTACCTGTTACCTTGGCGACAGCAATATCCATTTTTGCCCAGCCTCTCGCTGTTTGCCTTTGCTTCATTGTGTCCCCCTCATTCCTGTTCTCACTAACACACACACACACACGTAGCAAGGGCAGCCCCCGTCTTTCTTCCCCTCTCTCTCTCCCTCTCCCTCCTCTCTCTCTCTCTCTCTCTCTCCATCTGCTGAGAGTCACTCAGGCAGCTTAGATCAGACACTGCAGCGCTCCAGACAAAGGAAGGTGCTGCCAGGAGCACAGCTACCTATCTGGTCTGTTACACTTTATGTAGACAGGTAACCTTGGGTTTCTGACACCTATTTATTGACAATGCAGCACCACTTTTCAAAGACTTGAAGAGACTGTGGGGGGACTAAGTCTGAGAAGGGGTGGGAAGCCTTTCTTAAATGCTAAATTACCTCTACCTAACATGTTTCTTCTTCTTTTCTTCTACAGTTCAGTTCCACATTGCTCATTTGTATGAGATTCAGGTAAGTACCTGCTCTTTTAATTAAGCTTTACTATAGTTATGTTTGTTCCCAAGGACACGAGACGTTTGTTTTCTTTCTGCCATTTGTAATTGTGAGCAGAAGTGCAGCATTAGATTGAAGGTCTAATGTTAGCTCTGTAGCTTGTAACCCCACTACCACGGTACCATCACAGGGCATCTGAACGCCGGGGAAAGCCTTGCTTTTCGTATTTTGAACCAGGTGCTGACAAATTGAGGAGGGAGCAGGGTGCGTGCATGAGTGGGTGGCATGCGGGGATAGGAGATTACTCTCAGCCGATCGACGGGGTTGCCACGGAAACAAGAAAGTCTGTCTCCCCCTCTTTTGTATGCTGGTGGTCGCTCTCTCTTTATGTCAGTTTCAGTGGAGAGGTACAGTAGCTCTCACCAGCTCTGGGGGTAACAGCACTTCACAACAAATGTGTTGTTGTTTTTTTTGGGGGGGGGGGGGGGGGGGGGTTGTGCTGTATCAGTGCTGCCGTGGACGTCGCGCGCCTATAATTCGTGCAGCCATTGAGCAGCAAATCTTTGGAGGCAGAAGTGTGGCTAAATTTATAGGAGTGGGGAGGACCATCTGTTATGATGTGTAGCCAGGAGCATGGGGGAGAGGCAGACCAGGACCAATGAATGAAGATTTTTAATAATAAAAAATCACTGGCTTACAGGTAAAACTGTAGGAGGAGGAGAGAGGGACAGGGGTATGGGTACAGGGGAAAAACTGAGACTTAAATACACAGGAGGTAATAGGCAAGAGGTGGCACACGTTAGGGCGGGGCAGACAATCACAAAAGGAGGGAAAAACAGGAAGTAACGGGAGCAGAGACTCAAGGGATGCAACTACAAAATAAAATAGGAAATACTTAAGAAACCAAAACAAGAGTCTGGATGATTATTTAGGTTTTGTTCTGCTGCACAGGAGTACTGAATCTGAATCCTTGGTGGCATGAACAACTTCAGCCTTTGTCATTTGTGTTTCTCTCTGTCTTCCCCCTCTGCTCCCTGTATCCAGAAGAGATACCGGGCTGCCAAGGAGGCCTATGAGAGCCTTCTGCAGACGGAGGATCTTCCTGCACAGGTGAAGGCCACTACCCTGCAGCAGCTAGGTGAGTCGGTCATACTTTGTCAAACAGTATTCCTTGTTGTGTAGTTTGTGTAGACAGTGAAAGCAGCATTTATTTTAATACTGTAGGGGAACTTTCTTTTCCTGTGAAACTGAGAAAACTCAGCTCAGTTTCTCTTCTGTTTCACCTCAGATATTGGTGCTGCATGCCATTTACTTGTATGGGTTACCAGTGCACTTAGGAAATCTTAAATTGAGTCACAGAATTTAAAAGGCTTAAAAGAAAAAACTCTCAGACATGTTTTGGACTGAATGCACTTCTTTCTTAAAAAACCCAAAATGAAGCAGCGTTGAAAATTCCTCTTTGTGTAAGAGGTTGACTAATTTGACATTTTCCAGGCTGGATGCATCACACAGTGGAACAGCTCGGGGACAGAGCCAGCAGGGACAGCTATGCCATCCAGTGTCTGCAGAAATCTCTGGAGGCCGACCCCAACTCCGGACAGTCCTGGTACTTCCTTGGCAGGTACGTCATGCACAAACATGCACGCCATTAAAAGATGATTTGTCTGTTCTGATACAGATTTGACAGATCTGACAGTCTGTGTCTCTCGCTGCAGGTGCTATTCTAGTATTGGGAAGGTCCAGGACGCCTTCATCTCGTATCGGCAATCCATAGACAAATCAGAGGCCAGTGCAGATACCTGGTGCTCTATAGGGTAAGGATCATCTAGGCTGCTTACAGTGCTTTCTAACAGTCTAAGAGTCTACATCACCGGCCGTAGATTAATTCAAGCCCCTATTGTCAGCTGTAGGTTTCTGAATGGACATGTTGGAGTGACCTATATCCTGAGCTTTTTCCTTTCAGTTGTTGTATAAATCTGTCCATCTGACCCATCTTCGATCTCTTAATTTCATCTTTTCTTCAATCATTTAATTATCATTATGTTTCCATTGTGCATTTTCACGCCTGCCCCCTCCTCATCGCTCCATCGTTCTGTTCTCTTTTCCCTACCTCCACGTCTCCTTCTTCTCTCCACACATCCCAACCCTCACCTGCCCCCTCCTCAGGGTGTTGTACCAGCAGCAGAACCAGCCCATGGACGCTCTGCAGGCCTACATCTGTGCCGTGCAGTTGGACCACAGCCACGCCGCCGCCTGGATGGATCTAGGCACGCTGTACGAGTCCTGCAACCAGCCGCACGATGCCATCAAGTGCTACATCAACGCCACACGCAGCAAGGGCTGCACCAACACCACCGCGCTAACCCACCGCATCAAATGCCTGCAGGTGGGTGGAGTGAGGGCTAAAGCAGGAGGTGCCCATACCACGTGGCTGAATTAGATGCCATGTGACCTTTGCTTTTTAAAACCAAAATGGCTGCTGTCACTTTGGCACAGATACCATTAATTAAAGGAGGGATGTCCCCATCTTATTTTGTAAAAGTGTTGTGAGAGGAACATCAGAGGTTTTCAGCACTTCCCTGATCAGTGCTAACTGATGCACGCTGTCGTATCATCAGTAAAACCGCTGGCTGCTGTTCATTCGTCTGCTGTGCTCTGCAGGTCACTCATTAAAAAACAGTGTTGACAGAGCTCAGCTGGGTGCGTGTCACAGCTGGCGTACCCGCACGAACAAGCAAAGCATCAGCAATGTGTCAGGTTTTATATAACAGATGCTGATCCATCAAAAAATGCCTGGATCAGTGTGGGACATCCCTCACTGAAGCTCTGCCCAAGACATTTTGGGATACCTTACGTGGACTGTGGGCAGAGGACAAGCAGTGAGTGCCACAGAATGTAGACAGAAGAAGAAAAGGCATTAACAGAACTCTATCACTGACCAATAACTGAATTACTGGGAGACGTTTGACCAGGTCCAATGCAAGCTGATGGTTTGCTCCCTCTGCAATAGCCGTCTCTTCCTTTCCTAAACCTTCCTAAACCTAAAACTCCCTTCCAGCAGCATAGGGAGGAAAGCATTGGGTTTCTGAGGGGTTTTCCTGTGAACCGCCATCATTACACTCTCCTAGCTTTTGCTGTTCTTTGTTAACATCCCTGTGAGACAGCGGATGTGTTGAATCAGTCCGTGTAGTATTCCACAGGGATGTGATTATCCTATTCGGCACAAAGGAAACTCTGGAATCCAGGGAACTGAAATTAAAATTAATTATTATTAATTATTAAAATAGAATAAAACCCAGGAGCTGTCCGGTGGCATTTTATTTTTTTCTGGACTTTATTACCTCCCATTCTTTCAAGACCATAACTCATTCTGAGCTCAAGTCTGTTACTTATGATGTGGAGGAGGAAAAATAAACCTTGCAGCTCCTCGGAGTAATAGGAGTAATTTACCTTATTTCAAATGGTTACTTATCAAAGTTTCCCATATTCTTCCATAGAATTAATAACTAGAGCTCTAACAACAATCCCCATATCTCATGTGTTAATTTATTCATCATATTTTTGTCCAAACTATGTCATTTTCCTTTACCTTTGCATGAGGGAATGTTGCATTTCCACCAGTTATATAAGCATAAGTTCATGGCATTAAGACAAGCTCAGCTGCTTGTTTTAATGGACCTGTAATTGTGTTTTGGATTACTGTTGCTGAATGTCATCCAAGTAGTAATACCTCCTTTGTGTGGTTGATATTGTACATGACGTAATTATATTTGCCAGCCAAGACACAAGTTTGCATATCGTTGTCAGTTTCCAACGTAGTTTCACTTGTGTTGTAACCTCTACCTATTTACCATTGCTGATCATTTCCTTGTTTTGAGGTCATCGTTTTTTTTTTAAAGAAAGCCTTGTGTTTTATTATTTTTTTGTTTTTTCACGTCGTTTTCCATTCCCCTAGGCTCAGTTGAGTAACCCCCAGCTCAGTAGCCTACAGGGTAAAAGTAAAATGCTCCCTCTTATTGAGGAGGCATGGAGTCTACCAATCCCAGCTGAGCTAACCTCCAGGCAGGGAGGCCTGAGCAGTGCACCACAGCAGGTGAGAGACCAGATAGAGCAACTTACACCTCCCCCCATCCCTCCCTCCCCTTCCTTTGACTGAGTGCACACGTAGACACATAATCGTAATGTATATACAGACATACCTACAGGTCAACACAAGCGCATGCACTGTTGTACATACTGATGGGTAACATTTGAGCTTAAGTCCACCTTCCACACACTGTGATGTCTGAAGAAGCCAACAGCACGCACCAAAAATACTCAACACGAATGTTACACTCAGAGTTTCTGCTTCACAGTCATACTTCAATTGGCTACTGTGCTTACGTCCATGGCAGCTTTATGGCATCCGTTTTGAATGAGGAGGTGTCCAGCCAAGTGTTACCCAGCCCTGCACTCCCTCTCTTCTCCACAGAGCAGTAGTCACTCGGCTTCACCCATCACGCTCCGTTCAAGTGAAATTTAATTTTAAAAAAAAGAAAAAAAAATCAAAGCTTTTCTTAATTCTTTCCCATTCAATTTTTCCTTCTGTTAATCCTGTTCTTAATCTGACGTGGTATTCAGGAGTTCACCCCTTGCAGTTCATTGACAAATCCAGTTTTAGGAGGCAAACTTGTTGAACCTGCACCACACTGTTTGCTCTTAATCTGCTTCGGTTGAGACTGGGAGAGATTGCCTTTCTGAAGAGATTAAAGTTCTCTAATTCAAGTGGCTGTGTTTGTAATTCTCACACTCACTGACGTTTGGCCTTTTTGGCTTTTGACCCTGCCCCAGTGTGATCGGTGAGGTCGTGCTGCCGTAGAGTGCACCCAGGCTTCCCATTGGCTCTGTCCACCCACCCCCACCCACCCCCCCACCTTCAGTAGTTGACCTTAGATGTCCTGCAGCTGCTCACAAAGCCCCAGCTACGCCCCCTAGTGTTCCATTACCACTTCATTCATTCATGCTCATCACACAGTAGATGCGAGTGGTTCTGTTGTGTCCATGTTTGTGTGTGATGGTCATTGTTGTGCTTTTGACTCGTAGCTTTGGACGATGTTGATTTAGCAGCTTTGACTTGGTGGGAGTCCGTTCACTGTGAGACCCACTGAGGTGTGAATGAGTTTGGAATGAGGACGGAGAGATTTTTAATGGGTCAGATGTGACTTTGTGTCTTTAACCTGATACACAATGTGAAAATTACAATTGATATTTTTAACCAAACACAAAGATCATTGCATTTTTGTTTGCTTGGGTTTTTGCAATGCAACATATATAAATTGTGTATTTTCCAGCCACTCAGGAAACATTCTTGAGCTGAGAAAGAGAAAATAACAGTGAGGTTTTTGTTAAACTAAATTTCTAAGCAGTCACATCTGGCTCATGGGCTCCCTCAGAGGTAATGGTAAGGCTCTCAGTGTGTGGAATGTGTTGTAATCTCTGGCTTTAAAGGTCGAGTTTATGCTATTTGTGCCTTCAAACAGCTGCAACTCCCTTATATTGTCTGAAAGTGCAGTAAAGACTCCACTGATCTGCTGTGAAGAATCGTATTAAGAGTAATTGTGACCGCTCTGAGTGCTGCAGGTGTTGATGAGAAGCAGTAGTGGTGAATTTCCACCAGCAACAGGGGAAATGTCCTGGGGCAGTTGTTGCCCTATGAAGCAACCTTCAGATACACAGGAGTGTTTTGCTCCATATGTCCTGCTTGTTTGTTGAAACGCCAACACAAAATGACGATGTCGCTCTCCTCTTTTCTCTTCCTTTTTTCCATCCCCTGCTTTTCTTTGCCCTCTGACCTCTCCCTCTTGCCTTGCTGTGTTTTCTCTCTTTTGCTGCTCTACCTCTTGATAAATAAACACGCCTTTGGCTTTTTTTTCATGCTCTCTCCATTTTGTTTTTCATTCTACTTTGGCGCTTCCTTCACTTCACTTTCTTTCCTGGTGTTCTGTTCTGTTTCCTTCTGTTTTCCGTGCCCTTTATGTCCTTCTTTTACTTCCCTTTGCTTGCGCCCCCTCCATCCCCTCTCCTGCAGGCTTGCAAGCCCAATCACAGTGCAGAGGGTGGGGGCTCGGGTCAGTCTCTGCCCCCTCACGTGGGCTCGCTGGGCCAAGCAGATGATCAGTCCTGCCCAGCCAAGAGGAGGAGAGCCTCCAGCCCTGCTAAGGTAAATACAGCAGTGACAGTATCATTTAGCTGCTTTCTTCTCATAATATGCAGTCATGCATTTTAAAGTCTGTGTCATTAATTCAGTCATTACACCTTAAATATTATATATTCTTTTTTTTTTCAATCTGCAGGCAGATTCATGGGCCAGTAATCCAGCACAGCCAGTCCCCAACTGGTACCTCTCCCCGCAGAAATTACAGGTCGGTAACGTCTCGTTACCTCACTTTATTTTATTTTATTTTTATTGTATTTATAATTATCTGAGCGGAGGCCACATCCAGTTTCCACTCTTGCCTGATCTCTGGGTTTTGCTGCCGTCTGCCTTCAGGTCCTGGAACAGTTGCGGAGTAACCGGGCCAGCCTGAAGCCCCCACAGCTTCAGATGCTGGAGCACCTGGAGGCTCAGTTCGCCATCATGCAGCAGCACCAGCACCAGGTGCAAATCTATAGTCTCACTCACCAGACTTATGAACTCTGTGTTTTTCTATGTCAGTGACTCTCAAACAAACAATCACTGACCTATGTCTGATGAATCAGCAGTTATTTACACACAGAAATAGCCTCTGCCATTTTCATACATGATGAACATACATGTTGAATGTATGATGAACATACATATTCACGTGAAAAAAATTCACTTCGAATAATTTATAGACAAAAACCCGAATAATTTACAGTCGATTTATGGTACTGTACAGATCATGAATATTTTAGGTACAGATTTTTTCACGTATACGTGTTTGCATGAAGATCTGTGCTCCGTAAAAAATAAAAATAAACTCACCAGTTCAGAGTGTAAACACTGTATAATTCATGTTGCTACAGTAGTAGAGACGGAGCTCACACATCCGGTTCTTCAACCAGCTTTACACAGCATAATTAGGCCCCTGCAGATACTCATTTTTTAGCTATAATTAAATGTCAAACTGTGGTGTTTTATGGTTGTTATGTTTTCTTTTACAGATGAGACAGAATGCCTCAGGGGGTCAGGTGCGCCCCTCTCTCCCCAATGGCCCAACCACCAACTCCCTCCCCTCCCCAAACCCCAGCCTCCGCCCCACCCGGCCCCACCTGGGACCCCACCGGCCCCTGTGCCCGCCGCAGCCACTGGCAAACGGACCTGTTGGCCCCGGGACACACGGAGCCTCGGGCTCCCTCCCTGTGGGTGACAATAGTAAGAGTAGTAGTAACAGTAGTAGTAATAATCAGCCAGGGCCCACGGACACAGGACCCAATGGAGACGTGCCTTACCTGCAACCTGCCAGCAGCGGCGACGCAGCACTGCTACCTCACACCTGCACAAGCACGCAAACACAGGACGCCGCGCCGCGCCAGGCCCTGCACCTAAACTCCTCTCAGGTCAGGCATCAACCACTACTCATCTTTCTGTAGTGCCGGTGACAGAGCAGCTGAGAACATTAAAACTCCCCCTGGCACGTTGTCTATTGCTCAGCTAAGAAATGGATATGGATATAATTCTGTTGTATCCCACTGACCTACTTGGCTCCATTGATTAAAACCAGTGAGAAAATCCATCAAGTGGCTTCATTAAACAAGATGTGAAATCCCTCCCGTGAGACTGCTGTAAATTAAAGTATATCTACAATAAAATATTGTAAATATGGTAAAGTAATAAAAACATCAAAGGCAAGTCGCCTGATCTGTATGTTCCACTTCTACCTTTAACGGTTGCTGTCTTCTTCCCTCAGGGGCTTCAGAAGGGGGCTATTCCACTTGCGACGGGCTCCAGCAGTGAAGGGACCCCCTCTCACTCGCAGGCCCCCAACTCCACCGCCCCTGTGCACCCCAACAATCAGGTTGGACATTCCACTAATGCCCCATCGCCACGGCAGCAGCCTCACAACCACCTCCCATCCCCTCCCTCCCTCCCGCACTCCTCTACCTCAGGTGGAGCAGCACCCGGTGCGTCCGCTACCAAAGATAGCAACACCGCAGCCGCCCTTGTCACGGCAGCCGCATCCCTCGGCAACGGAGGCGCCGAGGGCAAGACGCCATCGCCGCTGCCCTCAGCTGATGGTAAAACAGCACAGGCAGACGGCCTAGCCAATCACGTCCACTCGGGGGACGGCGGCAAGGTGGCAGAAGGTGGCGAGAAGCCGAGCCTTAGCGCAGACAATCCCAGACTATCTGCCCTGCTGGCGCGGGGGAAAGGCCCTGATGAGGGCAAGGGACCGTCGGAAGGGACTGTATCCACAGCATCCGCCACGCCCGAGTCCCACAAGAAAGTCAACAACATCCACCCAGCCGTCCTGCCCTCCACCCCCCATGCGCAGGGCAGCTCGGCTGCCTCTTCGCCCATCTCTGCCATATCCACCGCCACGCCCTCACCCAAATCCTCAGAACACACCCAAACAGGCGCCCACAGTCCCGCCACCACCGCGTCTGCTGCGCCGGCCGTGAACGGTAACGGTAAGGGAGGTATCTCTGAGGACTCTCAAAGCCCGCTGAAGGCTGAGCCGCCAACCGTCACCAGTCTCAAAGCAACGCCTCCTCATGGACACAGCTCCTCATCGTCATCATCGTCTTCAATATCCATCTACCCCAGCTCCACAGACGTGCTGAAGGCCTGCAGGTGAGACTGAGCTGCCTGGATTTTGGTGTGTGGTAATTTCTCTGACACTCAAGCAGGGTTTAAAATCGAGGCGAAGAATGTGAGAAGTAGAAATATCTACACATCACTCACTCAGTGATTTGGTCATGTGGCACACAGCATGCAACATTTTAATACTGTAAATACAAACTACAAGAATAGTTTTTATAATAAATAAATAGGAAGGATGACCGTACTGTGTGATATCAGATCTGAAGCTGAGTTTGCAGTGTCTGCATCAGAGAGCTGGAGTCAGTCGAGCAGTGCGTTTATGATTTGAAGATGTCTCCTCCCAGTGGAATAGCAGAGTAACTGCAGAACCAGAGGCGAATGATTATGTAACTGTAAACAACACTGAAGGCTACTGGGCAGTCCTGTTGCCATGCAGATATTATTCAGCACAAATTATTCAGTTGAATTGCTTTCTCCATTTGGTCGTATTTCTCTGTGATCCGTTCCCTGGCTGATTTGTATTCCGTGTGTTGTATCACACGTATCGCTGCCGTGGCTGAAAACATTTTCTGCGTCCTCTGTGTGCAGAAACCTGGGGAAGAATGGTCTCTCCAACAGCAGTATCCTCCTCGATAAGTGCCCCCCGCCCCGGCTGCCCCCTCCACCCTCACCAGCCCTGCCCAAAGACAAGCTCAACCCTCCCACACCCAGCATCTACGTGAGTGTTACCCAGAGGAAAACTTTTCTTTTAATAGCAGTTTAAAAGTAATGTTCTGTTATGCTCTATTTCATGAAACATCCACTGTATATCTGTTAACTTCCTGTTTTCTGTCCGACCAGCTGGAGAACAAGAGGGATGCTTTCTTCCCTCCACTGCACCAGTTCTGCACAAACCCCTCCAACCCTGTCACTGTCATCAGAGGACTGGCTGGAGCTCTCAAACTGGGTAAATGCATTGTTTCTAACACATAACGCTGCATGAGCGTGAGGGATCAGTGAGGGATCTGATCATGTTTTACTGTTCGATGTTTTTACTGTAAGAACTTATCAGTGCTGACCATTTCTCTGCAGACCTGGGTCTGTTCTCCACAAAGACGTTGGTAGAGGCCAACCCGGAGCACCTGGTGGAGGTCTGGACTCAGCTCTCTCAACCCGCCGATGAGAACTGGGACCCGACCGGCACCAAGAAAATGTGGCGCTGCGAAAGCGCCCGTGCCCACACCACCATCGCCAAATACGCCCAGTATCAGGCTGCCTCCTTCCAGGAATCCCTGCGGGTCAGTTACGCCCCTCTCTGCCGTCGACTTCAACAAAGCAGATTGAAGATTAAAGTTTTGCACCAGTTCAGAGAGAAAGTCTGATAATACTAAGAAATATTCACTTGTGTTTTTTGTTTGTTTTCAGGAGGAGAATGAGAAGAAGGCTCTAAAGGAGCCCTCGGACACAGAGCCATCATCAGCAGAGAGGTACCTGATGTTCTTTATATTCATCCAGCTTACTTAGATTAGTTTTGTCCATCCCTGGGTTTGTATCATGGGAAGGTGGAGATCACATTAAACAAACGTATGTGACTAATTAGAAATTCTCTTCATGTGTATCGTCAGTGTTGCACGCAAAAGAAGGGGCCCCTTAAAGCACATCAAGTTTGGAACCAACATCGATGTGTCGGACGAGAGGAAGTGAGTATGGATTTCATGTCAGCAGCTCGTCATCGCGCCTTGAAACATTCCAGCTTCTGAGCCTCGCGCTGTGATCTCGTTCTTTACCAGGTGGAAACAGCAGCTCCAGGAGCTCAGTAAACTGCCGGCCTTCGCTCGAGTCGTATCCGCCGGCAACCTGCTCAGCCACGTGGGCCACACCATCCTGGGCATGAACACGGTGCAGCTCTACATGAAGGTCCCTGGGAGCAGGATACCAGGTTAGTGCACTCTAACCCACTTTCTGGGGCAAGTTATTACTACACTCTGTTATGCAGATTGTCAGTTGTGTATCAGATTTGATGTGTGGGTTTGTTTGTTTGTGTTTGTGCCTCCAGGTCACCAGGAACACAATAACTTCTGTGCCGTCAACATCAACATTGGACCAGGAGACTGTGAATGGTTTGCAGTTCCTGAGCCTTACTGGGGAGTGATGAGCAACTTCTGTGAAAAGTAAGATCAGCAGTCTGATTCCTTTTACCTCTCCTTCACACTCACCCACCTCCTCCTTATTAATACTCTGTTGTCCTCCTCGCCTCCAGGAACAACATCAACTTCCTGATGGGCTCGTGGTGGCCCAACCTGGAGGACCTGTACGAGGCCGACGTGCCCGTCTATCGGTTCATCCAGCGTCCGGGCGACCTGGTGTGGCTCAACACCGGCACCGTGCACTGGGTGCAGGCCATCGGATGGTGCAACAACATTGCCTGGAACGTTGGACCTCTCACGGGTACGCATTGAAGTTTCTTAGAACGCTAACGGCAGCAAAAATAAAATTATACGTTCACCAGTGGAATAGTATGTACATTTACCCACCGAGCGACAGCCAGAGTTCACAGTCCTGTCCGACGGGATCGTATCTGGCATGGTGACCTTTCCTGAGCTTTTTAGCTGATTATTGACCTTTTCAGCAGCTGATTACTGAGCTGATTACAGCAGGATTTTATTTCCTGTCTACATCAGATGCATTTCAGACACATTTTCCATCAGCTGCCATATTAACAAGTGCACCTGTTTACACTCTCCACATAACGGCTACTGCCTCACGTCTTAATCTCTGTGTTTTCAGCTCACCAGTACAAACTGGCTGTGGAGCGTTACGAGTGGAACAAGCTCCAGAGTGTCAAGTCCATGGTTCCCATGGTGCACCTCTCCTGGAACATGGCTCGTAACATCAAAGTGTCCGACCACAAGCTGTTTGAGATGATCAAGTGAGTTGCAGAGTCTGCCGCTTTCAGGATGCTGCATATGTTTGAATTAAATGTTCTGTACTCTAGTTGTTTTTTTTTTTAAAAACCGACCCGCCGTGTTCTTGTCCCAGGTACTGCTTGCTGCGGACGCTGAAGCAGTGCCAGTGGGTGAAGGAAGCCCTGACATCAGCCGGCAAGGAAACAGTGCTGAGGCCGAGGACCAGGGACGAACCGGCTCACTACTGCACCATCTGTGAGGTCAGTGAAGCACACCGGGAACATTTCAGCATCAGGGGTGTGAATTTTAACAGGATTTCACATTTCTGCTGCTCACACTTATTTTCCTAGCGGAAGGTGATTGTCTGTCCGTGTGCTTGTTCCTGCTCACATCCTGCTCCTCCTCGAAACAGATATTTATTCTGTCATTCTGCATCGGGGCTTGTGATCAGCCGGTGCACCAACGTTGCATTAAAGGGCGACTCAGATTTTGTTTGAGCCAATTAAAGGGCATGCTAATGGTTTTGTTTGAACGCAGGGCTTTCAGCTGTTGGACAGAAACGTCTCCTTATCCCATTCAACATCTGCTGTCATTGTGTCCCAGCGATTGTTCCATTACTCACTGTCGGTGCAGCAGCTCCAGGATCTGTCTGTGGATGACGTCATCACTGCAGTCTGCATCTGCTGTTGATTCAGAGTCACAATGCACCCCTTATATTCGTGTGTGTGTGTGTATTTTGTAGGTGGAGGTGTTCAACCTGCTGTTTGTGCGCCGCGAGCTCCTGTCCAAGAAGCAGTATGTGGTTCACTGCCAGGACTGTGCCAGGAAAGGCAGCGCCACGCTGGACGACTTTGTGGTGCTGGAGCAGCACAGGATGGAGGACCTCATGCAGGTCTACGACCAGTTCACATTAGTAAGTCGGCACGACTGAGGACGGAGTGAGTTCTGTTCCTTCACGTGAAGCGATAGAACAAACACTGATTTTTCTGAAACTTCATTTTAAATGCTGATATTTTATTTGGCAGAATAATTCAGTGACCTGACTGACTCTCGTGTGTGTCGTCTTCCTCCCCAGGCCCCTCCTCTTCATTCATCTTCATCTTGACATTAGGGGACACCTCCTCCTTCTTCTGCTGTGGAGCCATGAAGCCCATGCACAGGAACTTGTATTAAGATTTAAAAAAGAACAAAACAAACATCTACATACACGGACCATTTCTGATATTCAGGAAAGCCAAGGCCGTCTCCCCGCCCTCACCACCCGCCCCTCCCATATGGCTGGTCTCCATAGCGACGGCTGGAGGCTGAGTGTGTCTGTCTATGCAACCTGTCTGAAGTGCTGGGGCCTGGCCCTTCCAGAGGGGGGCGCCACCGAGCTCGCTAACAGGACTTGTTCCTCCCTTCTCCGCCGCCCTCTCCCCTCCCTCCCAGCCCCCTCTAATGACAATGGTTCAGCCCTGTTTAAATGGAGGACTTAATCAAAAACGGTTGGGAACGGGGGACGAGGGGGAGGATGGGATTCTATAACGCGTGATAAAAAAGTTTTTGTAGATACTCGTTAACTGTCACAACTGGCAACACCACCCGTAAAAGACTACTGACTTGACAACCTTTCTCCCTCTCTCTCCCTCTTTCTCTTTTTCTATTCTGGTAACAGGATGAAATGTTGGCTTTGATTTATAGATTTCCCCCATATTTTCTTGTTTTTCCTTCTAAGGAGCACTAGCCTAACTGGTCTTTTTCTATGGTAGATAGTAATTTTAAGACTCTTTGGACAGTAAAATCTCCAAAAAAATTTGTAATGTGAAGAGTTTAGGTGATTTTTTTTCTCTCTTTCCTTTCTTTCTTTCTTTCTTTCTTTTTTTTTTACAGCTTTTGTTTTATCTTTGTCTCGTTCTTTTCAAAACTATGACGTTTTGTTTGTTTCTTAGGTAAAAAAAAAAAGGAAAAAATTTAGGAAAAAAACTTACTAGCCAAGTCACAAAGAAAATGGGTTGCACATAGACTTACGGAATAAAGTTTAATTTGTGATTTTTGTTTTGTTGTTTCTAATCTTGATGTAAATTTACACTATTTATAAATACATATTTATTGCTTGAAAATATTTGTTGATGGAATGCTGTTATTTTTTCCAGAGTACCTGCCATTAAATTTGAAGGAGTTTTGTCATTTTAACACAACTCCTCTTACATTTTCTATATATAAATAAAATTGCTTAGCAAGCATTGTACAGAAACGGACATTTAAAATTGTTTTATTGTTTGAAGAATGTTTTATGATGAGTCAATAAACACAAAGTTGTCAAATTATCCACGTTTTCTGGTTCCTTACACATACCACAGTCCATTTACAGTAAATATTCAATAATCAAATGAATAAAATGTGTGTGAGTTGAGGCCTGAAACCCAGCAGACAATGTAGCTGTAGACTGACACACACAGAATCCTACACTGTATGCCAGGTCCAGAACTTACCCAGTATCTCAAAACTTCATTTTCATTTTTATTAAAAAAAAAAAGTTCCAGCTGTCCTCCAAACTACCCGTGCAGTCTGAGATTAGCTCGGCTGGCAGCTCTTCTCTTCACAGTGGGTGGCATTCGAGACATTTCTTTGAAATTTAACAAGGGGACGGTGTGAACTAGACGCCTGCAGAAAGTAACCTGCTAATCTTGTTGGAGCACATTAAATATGATAATTCCATCATACAGTAAGCCTGTGTGTCATCATCATCATTATCATCATACATCCTGAGTGGCGTGGCTGCCAGCAGAGACCCAGTAGCCAGATGTAGCTGCTGCCAGCCCCACAGGATCTACACTGACTACTGAGCAACCACTGGGCGCCCCGTGGCTCTGCGGCGCCGGTCGGAGCCAAAATGGCTGCCTGATGGTCACATTTCAGCCAAGACGGGAAATGATGAGGAGGAAAACAACTTCATGCTGAGAGGACACGACAAACAAGCAGATTCCCCGGGATGTTAAGTAAGTCGTCAGCTGTACCACTAATATAATACAGGTGCAGTCTAATAATACAGTTTGTAAAGAAATAGAAAAACATGCTTTTTGTAACTTTTGTGACGCAGCTCTAATACAAAAAAAACTCCTTCAAAAATGTCAGCATTGCACCAGAAAACACAAAGTTGAGGAAGCGTTGTTAACAACACAGAAGCTCTTTTCCCACTTGCACCTTCACTCATAAATTCTCTGCCAATTTCCTGCGTTGGTAGCAAGTGAAAAGGTTGTTTGACTCAAATTTTTCGTGTGAGACGTTTCTGCAGTGTGTCACCTCTGCAGGAGCCATTAAACCCTTTTCACACGTCCTGCAACATGGCAGTTTCCATCCTCCTGACGAGGGTGTAGTGTTTGCCGTTCACATGTACATAAGATCTCTCAAAAGAAAATATCAGTGTTTGCACATGACATGATCATTGTGGTTAGAATAGCTGTTGTTGTATTTAATGGAGTGTCATAAAACTTTGTACCGAAATTGACAAACAGCAAAACAATGACGGACTGACAGACTGAAAAGAGGTTGAGGTGCATGTGGGAAAAAAGCTGAAATCTGCTGTTTCCCTCCTCATCTCCCTCTTTGCATTTCGGCGCAGCAATTTCCCTCTGCTCCTACAAAGAAACCAAGATGGCCGTCAGAGCCAGGCTGTTGTCCATTTTGCCTGCCACACAGATGGACGCCGGAGGACTTTCCACCACCTTCAGCGTCGCTGTCTTGTTCAAGGCCTGATGGGAGTCCTGGAAAAGAAAGAGGTTGGTTTGAGAATCATTTTATTCATATTTGCAGTATAACTGTGAAACTGCACTCAGGAAGCAAGATGGCTGAATCTGTTCCCATGGGAAATTAACTATCCAGCATTTTACATTTAAAATTCAAATGCATTTGAAAGCTGTGAGAAGAATTCTCTGGTGGTCATGAAGTCATGCAGATATGTACTGTGTATATATGTATGTATGTAGCTGCTGTTGTATGTTGGTTTTCTGAAAACATGTTGACTCTCCACCCACAAACTTTTTCATGAACAAAACCAAGTGTGGGTGTGGATTCTAGGAAACTAGATGCCAGTTTTAATGTGCATGTCAGTTAAGAAGACGGAGACTTCCTGTTGGCTGTCTGAAACGACAAAGGCAGGAAGCTAGAGTTTTGTGATACGGTGAAAATAATGTTATATGTTAAGTGTGTGTGTGTGTGTGTGTGTGTGGGGGGGGGGGTACAGGTGGCAGAAGGGCTCTGTGAAAATACTGTGCCAACAAATGAAGCAGCATGTGAAACTTTTTTCATGTCACCACATTTCTCACTTTCATTTAATGTTAGTTAACGTCATCACACACTGTGTTGTTCCGTGGGCTCAAACTAGAAAAACGTTGAATAGTCCTTTAACTTTCCTCTCCCTATATTTTCCACCTATATCGTCTGTGAAATCTGGCTGTGTTCCAGCAGAGAGGTATGTGAACTCTGCTTGGCCCGGACCACCAACCAAACCCCCCCCCCCCCCCGCTCCCCAAATCCAGACTAACAATGTCTCCCTGTGTTGAGTGAGGAAAAAAAGGGGAGAAAGCGCAAAGGAGTTAAACCAGCAGAGTGATCAATGCCCCCCCCCCCCCCCCCCATCCCTCTTTTCCCCCTTTCCTTCCTTCCTGTTCCCTCCATCTCTGCCCTGCCTGCGCTCTCATTTCCGCCTTTGTGAGAAACAGACAGGTGGCCCTGACTGCTAATTTTAACCTGATTGTTTGCCTGCGTTTCCCACAGCTATGTATAGACGCCTGCAATAAACCAAGTAGGTCATCATGTGAGACTCTCACACACACACACACACATATATATATATATATATATATATATATATACATGCACACACACCTACAGACACACACACGCAGTGGGCCCTGACCTCTAAAACTGTCTGGCTCATCCATTCATCCACTCTGTTGCAAATGATCCTCCCTGATTGGCTGTCAGTTTCAGCCAATGGCAGAGCTTCCTGCTGCCCATTCATAAAACCCAGGGTCATTGAGGATAATGTGGTATTAAGGCACGTGCAGAGAGAAGGGGTAATCCCACTTTTTATTCTGCGCGGCAGAACTGAACTACATTAATACTGATTAGTGATTATTTTATGTCACTTAAATATGGATTAAGGAAAAAGAATAAACAGATGTTTTTATGGGTTTATTAGTGATATTTATGCGTACTGCTGGTGCAGAGTAAACAGAATCTGTAGTAATTTGGTTAATTGTCAACTGTTTGCCTGGAGCTGCAAATGGCACATTCCTGTTTGTGCATTTCACCACACGGAAACAGAAGTGTGAGTGAAGCTCAGTCCTTTAAACTGAAAGTTTTAAGCGTTTCCTTTAAAGCCTCGCTCCGTTCAGCCTGACACAGAGACAGCACATTCCTGTGTGTTTAATGAGTAATGAACCGAGGGCCACTAGCACTGTGCTAATCTCAGGCTATCGCTCTCTCTGTTTCTTCCCCTCTGTAATTGCCCCCCACCCCTGCTAGTTTTCTGACCTGTTCCAATGTTAACACTTTTTTCACCCCCTCGGTTACATGTTTTTACATGGAAACTCGTGACTGTGTCAAAGTGACTCACTTGTATGGAGCCTAATGTGCGACATCCAGAGCTTATAGCTGAGAGGGAGGAGGCAGAGGGGCCGCTCGTTCATCCAAGCTGAAAAGACCCTTTTAAAATAACTTCATTAAATGACCCCATTGAATAATAATGCCTACCAATTGATCAATTAATCAATAATTATTTACGGGGCTCTCACTATTCCATCTGTTCTGCTAGAATACAGTGCTAAGAAGCAAAATAATAAATCATGATGAAATGTCTCTGCCTCCCTGTTCATGTTTTGTAAGGACAAGCAACTTTAAAGCCCCTGAAACTTTGATTTTTAATTATTTTTCTATGACTTTAAACATTTAAGACAAAATAAGATTTGATACAAGTAGATGCTCATTCATCAGAAAAAACAACTCTACTATCGATCATCAAAAAAGCAGCAAATAACTATCAAACATAAAACCAGCAGCAGGAGCCAAAATATACATCATCACAGAATCAGTTCACGTTAAATCACAGACTCATGATACTATG
The DNA here is from genome assembly GCF_017976425.1 of Toxotes jaculatrix. Taxonomy (NCBI): domain Eukaryota; kingdom Metazoa; phylum Chordata; class Actinopteri; family Toxotidae; genus Toxotes; species Toxotes jaculatrix. The sequence continues at coordinate 1,924,574 of NC_054417.1, read as the reverse complement.
CAAAGGTGAATTATCCCTTTAAGAATCACTAAAGAAAAACTCTTAATTTCTGCGCACAGTCTTGATCACTGGGGGACGATAAAACCCATCCACTCAACAACATAAAGAGTCGCCTCAGTCGAACGATGAGATGCGAGGCATGTTTGCAGTGGGCTATCCAAGATAACAAAAAAAGCGGTGCTACCCATTGCCATGGAAACGGAGAGTAATTAGCACAGAGTGCTGTTCAGAGAAAAGGAGAGAGGGAGAGGGAGCATGATTTTGTGTGTGTGTGTGTGTGTGTGGGATGTTGGCCTGCTTTCAAAAGATGAGCAATGAGAAGAGGACAAGGAGGAGATGAAGTAACAGCGGCCTCCGTGATGGTTTCAGGTATCATTACACACCGGCACAGACAATCACTTCCTCTGTGCTGACTCGATTTTTCACTATTGAATTTGATGAAGAATTTTTTTACTTTTACTGAAGAGAAAGAGTTCGACGGGCTTCGTCAGCGCTGCTCTGCTCAGGCCCCCGAAGCCTCGCTGCATGTTTAAACAGGGACTGTAACTGGAAAGCTGGGTTCAGCTGTTGATCTGGCTCACGCTGCTACAGTCCCTCATGTGCTGCGGATGTGTCTGTCCATCTGTTGGTCATGTGACATTAGTTTTCAGCTGATCTGATTTTTGACAAAAGCTGGACAAAGGACACATCTTAACTTTGTGTCCCAGCATTTGAACAAAGACGTAAATGACCTACTTTTTGCATAAATTGTTAAAAAAAAAAAAAAGAGTTTAAGACTAATGAAACTCAGAGGAGTTGAGCATTTTTGACAAAACCAGGAGCCATGATGCATCTTGTCACTGATTGGCCCTCGGTTTGCTCGCATCACTCGCAGAGGATGACATGTTTACTTGCATAACCTTCTTTTCCGAACCGTTATTTATGAAGTTGACTCAGCATGATTCTGTTTACCTCAAATACCCTGCTTCAGATTCATACATCTCTGCTCATTTGCACGGTACAGCAGCAGCCAGCTGCTGGTTGTTACTGAGCTGCAGGTTTTAGCTTCAGTGCCTCACTAAGGGCCCCTACGCTGACCCCCGGAAGTGAACTCTCATAGAACTGATCTGTCCCCCGTGTCAGGCAAGAACAAATCTAATCCAAAAACAATTTTTGATAAGATAATGCTTCACGCATTTCCACCCAGTTCAGACTCTATGGACACACACACTCAAAACACCCACACAGCTGGCACACAATTTGCTGTTGTTCTTCAAGCATTGAGCGGCTCCTCAATCACTCTCTTCTCTGCAACAGCTAATGGCAGCCAGGAGCCCACGGGCGCGTATATGCTAAGAACAATTATGCAGATGTGTGCTAAAACCACTTTGGTGGTATAATCCAACAATCAGTCCATTATAGTAATTGTCGTTAGCGAGTGGGCGATTATGGTTTCGACAGATGCTGATGAACCAGCAGAGCTCTGCTGGTTTTATGCAAATCTGGCGAGACCCATTTTAATATGTCAGATGTAATGTCACTCTATTTCTGAAGTTAACGCCGAGCTGGGGAGAGTGTGTGTGCATGTGTGCGTTTGACCACAGGAGGGTTTACAGGCACAAAGAATCTGACAGAACTGAATTCACCTTCTGAAGAACTGTGCGCAAATTATACAGGTTGGAGGGTCGGAAAAAGGAAAGTGTTGTGTGTTTGTTCTTTTTGCTGAAGTTAGGGTGGTCTGAAGTTTTGGGGGGAGCAGAGCAGGGTCTTTAATTTTCCATGCTCCAGATTTTATATCTTATTTCACCTTTGTTTTGTGTGAGAGAAAAAAAGCACTACAGTACTTTCTGCTGGAGTTTTCCTGAAGTATTTGTGTATCATACTTATCAGTGCTGAGGTCATCTGGCCCCTTTGTCCAGTTGTAATGCATCAGCTGGGAACTTAGTGAATGTGTGTCATGTGAGAAGGCAACATGTCAGCTGCTCCAATAATGTGGTTAACTTAAAGAGGAAGACCAGGAATGTATCCTAAACTCAACCCCAGTCCTCCTCCTCCTCCTCCCCCCTCAGTCATGGGTTCTCCGCTGGGTAATCGCATACCAAAAACACAAGAATTTCCCCCTCTCTCTTCTCCAAGCAGGGGCTGCCCCCCCTCCCTCCCTCTCCTGCGTCAAACTGCTGAGTTCACCAGGAACAAACCGGAAACGTTTTTGCATTCTAAATAAAAGCATACGGCTCAGCTTGGGAAAATGTCAAGGAAAATTAGGTGGACTAAGGTGATGCAGTGGTCAGCGCTTCCACTGCTTTTCTGTGTGGAGTTTGCATGTTCTTGCGTGGGTACTCCGCCCAAAGTCGGCTGGGGGAAGGCTTCAGCCCCCCTGCCCGTGACCCCCGTATTTCCCTTGCGCCACTGCAAGCACATCCGACTCTTATTTTGCAATACTTAAACGGAAGTCTAGGATTTATTGCAGCTCACTTGACGCTGGTGGCAGCGGTTCTGAGAGCGGTTCCCAAACTGCTCTTAATGTGAAAAATACAGAGAAAACGCCGGGCGCATTCCTGAGACCCGGAGACATCCATGCCCGACCGTGACAGGCAGGGACTCTGTGTGTGTGTGTGTGTGCGCGCGCATATGTGTGTGTGTGTGTGCGCGCAAATCGTGCGTCTCTGCGGGGGTGGAGAGCTTGGAGACCACACACTTTGCGCATTGCCCCCACACACATACACACGGGACCAAGCGGCACACTTGGCCCTCAAAGTACCGAAACATTTCAGTTGGGAAAAAGAAAAAACACAACTGATTGTTCACCGACGCTGCAGATGTGGCGTTGGGTTGAAAAACGACAGTTTGGTGCGCGAAAATCGCCCTTTTTAACCAAGTGGAGAGAGTGAAATGTGCTCCACGGAGAAGCCCCGCATGGCCAAAGCAAAGCATAAGCGAGATGATGAGGCGGACTTTGGCCAAAGTGAGCGATCAGAAACGACACCAGTGTTCAGTAAAAACAACAATACTGTATTGTTTTCACGTTTTTCAGCCCGATCACACACCGCGTTGCGCAATCTGCATGGACAGGCTGTGATCGGCGGAGCGGTGCCGACGAACGAGAAAAAGTCTGTTAAACTTCCCTTTTCTCCGACACTGGCAACAACAACAACAACAACGACACATCGAGTCTGGAGAAAGTTGTTATATCCTCCCGGGAGATAAAGTGCTGTATGAAAACAGGCTCCACTTACCGTGGCTGCGTCTGCTGGCCGCATGTCCCCATGAGAGTGTTGAGTGCGTGTGTATATGTGTGTGTGCAGAAGACGCATACCGATACTAGAGGTCGGAAGCGCAGCGCGACACGTCAACGCGTGTTGCCTCCATATCATAAGGGGGGATTCTTCAGCTGCTGCCTGGCTCTGTGGTGCACAAACTGGGGTCCGGGGACCTCCGCGGGGCCCCGATGTAGCAAAGCTGGGAATAGTCGGGAGTGCAACAAGCTACAAGTGGCTGCTGAGAGCGATGCAGAAGAGCTCGGAGACAATGGTGCATAAAATCAGTGTCAGTTCACCGATGATTCCCTGCGTATGTGATCAAGATAAGTGATCCGTGTGATCAGTTAGGAGCATAAAGTTTAGGGGGAAATAGTTTCTTTATACATGATACATGTTCTCACTATAATATCGATAAAATCTCATCTAAATATGTTCATGTCAGTCTTGTTCTTGGCATAAAAACATCATTTTAAGCCTAAAATAAAATCGCAGCCCGGGAGCTGCAGATCTGATTGGTGCATTCAATCTTTTGCAGTTGCACATTTGCTTTTTTTTTTTCCCCCTGATTTTTGATCCAGTTAGAAATAAGCAGTGAAACCATGCGTTTTCTCTGTTTTCACCTTTGTTTGAAAATGCACAGCATGACCAATCCTTCATTAGTTTTATGACTAATAAAATGAATGATGCAGAATGTTAGAAATCTCAGAGATGGTTCTGAATAGTGGTTCGTGTTGTGATGTTCATGGTTTTGAGGGTCATCTGATGGTTGAGTGCTGAACCTTCCTGTTTAAAAACCTGACTGCATCACCACTGACTGCAGCTATAGCTATTGTAACACAGATTCAGTGCTACAGCCCTTATGAAAGAGAAGAGAACATTATAGAAATGTGCATGTATAACTGTAGGCGACAGAAGAAATACCATGAAGTGTGACTGAACTTGTGATTGAGCCACGACACGGATACTACAGTGATTACTTTTGGGTTGTTTCAAAACTGCCTGCAGCACAAGCAATATGTGAAATGTCCTACATGGTGATTTACTTAGGATGTGTGGATGTGATGGAACAATGCAAAGCATCAGTCTTTTTCACTACATCACATCAACAGGACATTTCATAGGAAACACTGAAACACCGGTTCATGCACACACACACAAGCTGCATCTGGGGAATATCAGTCTTCTTTTCCTCAAAGGCGACAACAAGTCCGTGTGTGATTTTCCCACCCTGACACCTTCTCAAACACACACACACACATGCACACACACACAGTCTGAATGAATCCTGCAGCAGCAGCAGCAGCAGCAGCAGCAGTAGAGCACGCTGCTGTTTTTAATTGAACAGATAACAGACTGAATGTTTTTGTCTGCAGTGGAAGGAAGCCTGGACGATTCGTACTCCTCCTCCTGCTGCTGCCTGCTGCACCGTGGAGACAAACGCCTGGCATCTCGCTCTCTGCAGTGGCTCAACACCGAAGCATGGGCAGCACGAGGCACAGACGAGCATACAAATGGGGCATCCGGGCGGTATGTGCACATACATCGCACGCACAAACACAGAGACATCAAGTGCTTACCAGCAGGCTTTATCCAGACTGTAAAAACCCAGGGCAACCCCAGACGCCGTGATCTGCCTCTTTATTTCTCCCCCTCGCCCTCATCTCTATCTCTTCACACACTTTCCTTATGTCTTTCCCTCTGTCTGTCTGTCTCTCTTTAGCTTCTTCTCCTCTTTTTTCTCTCTATTTCTGCCATTTCCTACAGGACCCCCAGTAACCTCCTCGCCATCCCTCTCTCTGCTCTCCACCAGTCTCCACACTGATCTTTTAAGTCTACCAACCTCTCCACTGATCAATGGACAGCCGGCGAAGCAAGCTCTGCTGCCTCCACCTCCCCCAGCTTTGTGTGTGTGTGTGTGTGTGTTTCACTGCGAGGAGAGGAGGCTTCCAACCCACACACCACTCTCCAGAGCTCTCAGCCTCCACAGTGCCTCATCAGTTGACCACTCCACACCCCTACGCATCAATCGTGTGCATGTGTGTGCACACCTACACACACAGTAGGGCCATTAAAAGCAAAGCCCACATTTCAGTGTCACCTGAAGTTGATTCTTTTTTTTTTTTTTGAGAGGGTGGTGGTGATGGTGGTGGGGTGTCTTAAGGAGGGCAGTAAAGCATCCTCAGCTCTGAACACCTGTGACTCATGCTGATTCCCACAGAGTAGCTTGTAATGGCAGTGGTTACATCCATTATATGCATAACCAGGTGGCTTAGCGGTTGAATAGGCAGCTACAGGCCAATCCGGCAACTTTGGTGAACAGCTCATCCTGTTGTAATGCTGTTACATAACATTGAACATAACCACCCTTGATTTCCACACCTTTTCAAAGAGTTTTTAAAGATAAGGAATAAAAAAGAGATGAGGAAACAGGCGTGATACTGAAATGCATTACTTCACTTTGAATCAGCAGCTCAGGCTAATTTTAAATTAAGAGAATCTGAGCAACCTGCACTGCAACAGGGTTATAAATAGTGGTCTATATTCATTCTGTTCTGCCTGCTGTGTGAGGCGGAGAAGCCATCAGATGAGAAGAAATGCAGGCGATTCAACGGTGGCATCACCGGGGGTTAAATCTAATAATGGCAAAGAAATTATCGGTCTGAGTCCCCAGAGTGCTGCACTTTGACCGAATGTCAGTAAGCTCAGCGAAACAGCATGCGAGAGCTTTGAAATGTTACAAATGGGGATTTTCTTTTAGTATTATTACTTAATAAAATACATAAGTCTGGTTTTAGACTTGGAATTGACATTTCTCATGTTTCCTTTGACAGGAAATCGAAGAAGAAGTGGGTAACGGACAGGGATCGGCATCATGGCTGAACAGGTGAGGAAGGCTCACTCACAGCTGACAGACGAAGGGCAGAAACACAGTAATGATGGAGGTGAAATTAAACATGAAAATAAGCTTGGAGCTTTGTCTGTATCCACCTGTGCTGGATGGCCACTGGCTCATTAATTTGAATGTAATAGCAAATTTGATAACATTGGTATAATAAATATTTGACCATGGAACACACAGAGACAGAGGTAGCAGGAGGGTTGACTGGCAGGGTGCATTTTGTCCCTGTTTTGTTTCTGAGCATTAGGCAGGTGAAGGTAAACAGCTGTAAACAAAAGCAAGGACACTTTGAAAAGCTCATGGTCCACAGGTAGTTGGTGGTGCACGGGTGGCTTTTCAAGCTGAAAACAATTTCAGTCTGTGGGAGATCATGGAAAAACACACTCCCGTGGCTTGTGCACTGGTGCGTCGCCAGGTGTTGGTCTGACGAACAGGACAAGCCAGAAAATAAGACAGAAGAAAGGAGGCAGGGTCAGAAGCCAGCGTTTATGTCACTGAAACACATCTGTACAGACATGACAGTGGAGGTGGTCACACACAGCTGGTAAAATGGGAAGTTAGCAGTGTAAGATTCTTCAGCCAATTTAACCGTTTGGCAAAGATGTTTTTGTTTTTTGCTCCGTTCGGCTTTCTACATTTCTGAGGCTGTGTTTGCCTCAAATCCTGCTGGACAAAAAAAAGTTGACAAGACCAAATAAAAATAGACAATTTCTCTGAACATATCTGGAAACCAAATGACTGAGCTTTCTGTCCTTCTCACAGAAAGCCGACATCTAATCTCCTGCCATGATAAAGGTCACAGCCAGGCACTTGTTGTAGGAGATGAATGCAATTGCCTGGTGTTTCTGCCGTGTGGACACTGTGTGACACTTGTAATAATATTGGCCTCAGCTGTTCCTGCCCTGTCCTCAGGGCTGGACCTGGACCCTCCTTCATTAATACACTGGCAGTCTCTGTTCTGAAACTCTCAGTGGATGTTTTCCAAACTAATATATCTCATCTTCAGGACTGAGCTTGTGAGGTTAAAGGCTCGCTTTACAAGGCGGGTTATGTATAATAAAGTGTAGTACAGATAGAAAGTAGGCAGGCTGGACTCTAACAAACACTGATGCAACTGAAAATGATTGCCTGCCGCCTCCAACACAAAATCCTGAGCTTCAGAAACTGTCTTCAGGGAAAATTCATTCCAGCCTCGGAGGCGCAGCATGGAGTCCTGGGTTCTCAGGTTGTCCGTTGAAACTGCGAAGTCAAATATTTTAAATAAAGTGAGGAGCAGAGCATTGGACTGTACAGAGACTGCAGGGCATCTGGACCAAATTCTGTTTCTTTAAACAGCTTATTGACATTTATACCAGCAGATTTGGTGTTGGTATTCCATAAAGTTAGGGGACTCACAAGAGACAGATTTTAAAAACGTTCAGAATCGAGGGAGCAGAGACCAAGATATCCTGACTTTCAGTGCCCAGTGTGGCTCAAACCCCAAAGACACTGGGTTCTACATTTCCCATGATGCAGCTCAGTACACATATTTTATTAGACCCTTTTGCCTCCTTTTGAACCATGTTGTAACATGTCATATCTGCTAAATACTCATTCATTTGTACATGGATGTGTAGATAGGAGCAGATTTTCCTGAACTTCAGCGGGGATAGGATGTGGATGTAGGTCTGTGTGCATGTAAAAGCACTCATTTAGTCATGGTGTAGGAGAGGTGGCTCTGCAAACCGCCTGTCTGAGCCCGAGTCATTTACATAGGTAATGGTAGGGGTAGTGCTCAAAATTGTGCGGGGGTGGAAAATATACAATCCTCCACCAGCATACAAAAACAGCCAGAGAGTGAGAGAGAGAGAAAGGGGGAAGAAAGACAGAGAGGCAGAGAGGGAGATGTAGGTGTCAGGCTCCTGAAGCACTCTGAAATGATGGGTAATTACATTTCAAATTACCGATGGGAACAAGAGCAAACTCCCTGACTTTGGTGCGCAGGGAAATGCATTAAGAGCGCTGAAATCAGTGAGCAATGGGTAATTTGTAGAATTCCTGTGTTTAGGCAGCGCTGATTTGCATACCTGAAAATATCAGCTTAAAGGGCCACTCCACCGAACATCAAATCAGATTTATTCTGCTTCGCCTTCCAGATGCTTCCCAAGCCATCCACCCTGTGACACATTTGCAGGTGTTGGCACAGGACAGCCACCAACACTGGCGCGTTAGCAGGGCAGCGGCTTTAGCGCTCTGTGCGCGTCGACAGGTGAAAAGGCCAGGTGATGCCCAAAGTTCCCACAGTTCAACATTAATATTGAACTGTGGGAAATTTCACATCAGTCCATCCAATAGGCGCCAAGACATTTTAATCTAAGTCACAATAGAGAAGCTCATGGTGAAGTTGGAGGAATGTCTGCACAAAATGTTTTGGAAATCCAACGCAGTCTGAAAATCACAGTAAAAGAAAGGTGAGAACGATCTGTAATCCTTTCAGTCCATTTGCAATTACAAAAATGAAAAAGGAAAACAAATTAAAATGCCACTGAAGAAAGTGTGTCAACTCAGGCAGCAGGATAACGCCTCTGAAAGTGTTTCTATACCAGTCTGAGGTGGGCTGAGTTTTTTTCTTCTATATTTCTTTTCATTTTTGCGGCTCCCTGGCTGACTGGTCAGATTGTTGCTATGGAATGTGCTTTGGGACAAAAGGAGCGGAGATCCAGAAACTCAGTGACCTCCTGGAGAGGCCTCACTCTCTTTCTCCCTCTCCCTGTTCCTCTCCTCTCACTCTGTTTGTCCACTCTCTCTCTCTGTTCGTATCTTATCCTCTCCCTTCCTCTATTTCTTTATTCGAGTATTGTTTTCCCTCTCCACTTTTCTTGTCTTCTCTCTCTCTCTCTCTCTCTCTCTCTCTCTCTCTCTCTCACTCACTTTTTCTCTCTGTCAGACTTCTGTACTTTGATGTGGTGCTGGCCCAGGTACTCTCGCTTGGCCTCTTTCTTCATTCTCTCTGTCTTTTACACACACACACACACACACACACACACACACACACACACACACACACACACACACACACACACACACACACACACACATAGACACACAATATGGCTATATTCTTAGCCTGCAACAACACAGGCTCGTGCATGCACAAAAGCACACAAATACAACCTTAAACACACACTCTCACAAACAGGAATGTGTGGGAATCTCCCTCTGGCTACCTCTGTAACCTGCATCTGAAGCTGGTGAGGGGCCAAGAAGCCAACAGACCCAGGAGACTAAATGCAAATAGTGGAGGAGCTGGTTGGCTGCCTGGCTGAGATCAAAGATCCTCTCCACATAGCTCAGCTCTGCTAGACATGCATGAACAACATTCACTTCCACACACAGTCTGCATGTGTGTGTTTGTGTAGGTGTGCGAGCGTGCACGTGCATGTGCGTGCATGCCGAGTGTGTGTCTGCGTGTGTGTGGGCAAAGCAGCAGCAGGGCTGTGGGGGTGCATGTGTGAGAGCAGTAATATTCATTTTAACATGAGTTCATACTTTCAAGGAATTTGTGCTTTAGGCAAATGAGTCAGGCTGAATAAATGATCGCTGACCTTGGAGGAAGCAGTTTCAAACATGCGCTCTGAGCTAAATAAATAAGATCAGTCAAAATGTTTTTTTTTTTTTTCTCTGCACAGAAATATGTTTTTAATTATGCCCAGGAGCCTTATAATCTCTTCATCTGTCTCCAATGTTCTGCCATCACCTGCGTTTCTGGACTGAACTGTAGAAATCAATGGCATTGTTTGCCTACAAGGATGGAGCAGGTGAAGCTGTTATTTTAAACACAGGGCGCATGAACTGAGGGCGGGGCTTTTCAATGTTACTGTCCCGTGAAGCATTAAACTACAATGGGGCAGCAAACCTGGATGTTAAGGAAATGTTTGCTGAGTAAGTAATAAAAAAAAAAGATCAAAGCAATTCATACAGCAGGATTAAATATGTGAACTTTTGCTGTTGTGAAGGAGGACTGTCTGACGTCCGCCTCAGTGAATGAGCTTCTGTGCTGAGACACAGGTTGAAAAATTCTGTTTTTAATTTGGATTGAAGTGAAAATCCCCCCAAAAAAGCAAAGCACTGAAGTGTGAGTTAATTGAAAAGCAGCAAACAATTTAGATTTGCAACGATGATAGTCTGTGAGGGCCGAGGCACTCACTAACAGGCTGAACTGCTTCGAAAACACTCTACAGGAACATGAATAATTATTGACGAAAAACAGCTTTCATGCAGAGCAAGTGAAGAGTTTATTTCAAAACTACATAAATGTTTGTCGGACAAAAGATCACGACCTGATGTTTATCCATTTAAAATATGAAGGATCTGGTTTATAGAACATTTTCATTGGTTTTCATTCGTTTAAAGACAATTTGGGATTTGATAGATAGATAGATAGATAGATAGATAGATAGATAGATAATATATTTTCTGATATAGTGAGAATTTACTGTATTCTTTTAACATCTTCACCTCCCACTGTGGAGACAATTTCATCTCGATGCACGGTATAAATTTTATGTATTTTATGCATTGAAGCATTTTGCTGCATGTGTGTGTGTGTGTGTGTGTGTGTATTTTGTGTACAGGAGAAGCGAACGAGAACACATGGGGCGCGTGGGCGTCTTCTGGCAAAGAACAGCCACATTGCCTCCTTTACAACAAAGACAAGAAACGCTACATTTCATATCTGCCAGTAAGATTCTCAACATGAAACTGAGAATGTCATGAATCTGTCACAAAGTCAGTCTGATTTTTGATGGATTTGTTTGCGGAAAAACAACAAGCAGCACCTGTTCTTTTTGGATATTCTTCAAATCTCCAAAAATCTCCCCTCCCCCCCAAAAAAACCTGTTTGCTTGTGGACACTTTTAACACTCCAGAGCAATGATTCAGACTGAAGACTGCTGCACTGTTGTGTAGACTTACATTTTACAGGGTGAATCATGATTATTGAGCGGTAACCTTGCTGTACAGCAGGAATCACAGAACTTTGAAGGCCAAATCCTCGGCTAATCCTCTTTTATTGGAGCTCCTGCTTGTCGAGAGAGACATTGTGTTGAACTTTCATATGCTTGTTTCCCTTGACAGGGTGGACAAACACAAATTCGAGCAGTCTGCATTCCAGCACACACACACACACACACACACATCCTGACTATTGAGTGCAAAGTGAATCATCGTTCCCGACAATATCTTTGTCAAACACTCTGGCCTTGACGGATAGACATCGGCAGATTCTCAGAGCCATGGCAACAGTCAAGTGTGAATCCTGCTGATGAGAAGAGTGTGTTTGTGCTTTACTCAAATTGGTTGGTTAATTCCTGCTGCAATTGCCGAGAAAAAGCTGCCAACACAATGCAGATAGAGAAATTAAATTCCAATAAAGAAGCAATCCATTGTTGGCTTGCACAGAGAATTCATAATGTGAAAAAAAAGAAGTTAATTCTTCTTATTAATGATGATAATAATTCAGCTCGGTTAGGCTGGAAATTTCACGATTTAATTTTCATGCACGTTCGGAGGATTTCAGAGTTACTGAAAACTGAAAGCAGCCAAAAAATTCTGAGGTCATTTGGACAAATGCTGTGTTTTGTTTATCCCCCTTTAACACGCCGCTCTGCAACACGTAACGGATTTCAATTTAAACTTTAAAACCCTGCCAACACATATTTAGTTTTCTCAGACAGGGTGAGCAGAGATCCACCCACTTCTAATGTATGTTTCAATCTAATGCTGTAGAACCAAATCTAAGCAGCTGTTTCTTGCTTTTTTGTTTTTTAAAGGATGATCACTAACATATTTGTCTGTTTCTCTTCTGCCAGAAAAATGTAACATCACAGAGAATTTCCCTCCTGTACCTGAGCAGCACAGCACAGCACAGCTCCCACATCCCGACTGGAAGAAGCTTTTTACAGCAAAAAAAAACGGTGAGTCCTGCAACACATTCACAGCAACATATGAAAAAGGAACGTGTAAAAAAAAAAGAGGGGGAAATGTCATAATAAAAAAGCACACAAATGCACGCACAAGTACACACTCACTTAGGACAAGAGTCAACAAAAGCTGAGCGTGGGTGGAAATGATGAAGAGGAGGAGGTGGAGGAGGCAGGTGATGAAGAAGAAAGGCTGCTCGGCTGTTTTCAGATCAGGTCTGATGCCGGGGCGTTCAGGCTGTGGCACATTACCTAACAAACAGGGAGAGTCTCGGATGAATGAATGGTTGACTTTATCATGTAAATGACCACAGATGAACAACTCGAAAAGCAGGGGAAATGTCAGAGAGCCGAGGCGTGAACGCAGCGACAGATTCAACTCTGACAAAGCACCTGAGCCGAGTCCCCCAGCGGCGGGCTTCCTTTCCTCTCTGAACATTATGATAATTTAATGACAGACTCTTGAAACTTGCTTGAGTTGTGTAAGCCACAGTGAACACCAGTTCTGCTCTCACTTTGTCAAAGGTACGCGTGTCCCAGGGAACGTCTCCACGGTTTCCACGGGGCACATGGAAAGATTATGGAGTAGCTCAGCTGATTTGAAAAACAGAAATTCTCCACATGTAGTAGGTGGAGTGACACAAAATCTCGCGCAGATAAGTCTGAACTAAGAGGATAGAAACATGTTGGTTGTGATTTTTTTTCCATCTGCTATGAAAACATAACCTAAAAACTTGAGCTGTGTTTGTGGAAGAAGAAGAAGAAGTTTCTGTTTTGTGCCATGAAGCAAAAATGCAGATTTTTTTTAAAATGATGAGCTTTTGGTTGTGAATGCTGAACAGAGAGAGGAGTCTCATGAAGGCTGGAATAATTTCATAATGTCTATAAAACATTTAGCTTGTTCTGGCTGCAGAGTCCAGGATCATCGAGGAGTGAATTCAGTTGTCTTGCAAAGTCAACTCCACACTTGTCACGACTCACTTCTAAATGTGTGTATTTGTGTGTGTAGGCTCTGTAAAACTCTCTCTCCTATTGAGCTACCCACACCAGTGTGTGTGTAAGTGTGTGTGTGTGTGTGTGTGTGTGTGAGAGAGAGAGTGAAAACAGCAGAGTCAGAGAGTGTTTGGAAAATGGCAAAGCAGAAGATAATTTGCTGTCGCTTTGACTTAGTTGGGCAAGAGAGAGAAATAAAAGGATATGATGATAATATAAAAGATAGACAGAGAAACAGACAGGGAGGGAGGGATGGGAGAAAAGAGCAAATGATCGCCAAACCTGTGAAAAGATCAGCACTGCTATGAATAAACATGAACAGCTCAGCCCACGCCGATCTCTCCTCCTTACCTCTCTTAAACACACATAAACATATCAGTACATGCGCTCAGTCTTTTCTCGTGTGTCCCTCTCATTTTCTCTGTCGCACACAGAAAAAACAAAAACATAAACTAACTAAAAATGTACAAATACGTGCGAACACAATCTCCAGTTTTTCTTAAATTCAGCTGCTTCGCTTTCAGATTCATGTACAACATGATGGCTCCAAGGTTTTAAACATTATGCTGCTGCCAAAATCCTGAGTCCATCAGTTTCAGTCAGATCATTTTAAAACCAAAGCTGAGGGAAAAAAAAAATCAATACAGAGTTCAGGTCAGTGTTCAGCTTCTTTGTCTAACTTTATACCATCTTGAGGGTCATGACATCTGCTTCTTCTCCTTGTGCTGAGGATCAAGGTCAACAGTGAGGAGTTTGGCTTTCAAGATTTAAATAAACACATAAACACTCGCGCGCACGCACTTCTCTTTTAGAAAGTAGGATCTTCTCCCATCAAGCGCTGCTGTTGCCACGGCAACGGCTGGAGAGCAGTCATAGGTGGGTGGCGATGCCCGGCAGCGATCCGTCTGGAGGGCTCTCATTGGCCTCTCCATGCCTTCCCACAATCCTTTGCTGCAGTGCTGCCACAACCCCCCCACCCCCCCTTGTTAGAGTGTGGTTTAATTTCTATAAACTGATATTTACATATTATAAAACGTATAATGTGAGATGGTTTTAAAAATATAACATGTATGTGTTCAGTAGTTCCATTTACCCACAGAAGCTGTTGGTGGGTCCAGACTGAAATTTCTCAACAACTATAGAATGGACTGCTACGACATTTCATACGTTCACGGTGCCCAGAGACAATAAGAAAGACAAACCCTGCATTGAACAGTGAAACTACCTGATAAAACATTTGATAAAAGCTCATTAGAAGCGGCGTTAGCTCTGCTATTACCTCGCTAATTTGCAGTGATTGCTGCCACATCTTCAGACTATTTTTTTTTTTCAGGCTATTATGCAGGCTAATCAAGGAAAATTCATCACTCCTAACCAGTGTGCACCCCTGAGGTTTTCTACTGCACTGGGCCTGCATTACGTGTCCACATAGCATTACAGTAATAACATGGCGCCCAGTTTTCATCATCTGTAGCTTTTACCCGTGTTTCTGTTTCAGTAGTGCGACGGTGTCCACTTTCCCAAAAGTAATTTTGCCACAGGCAGATATATATGTCTTGCTTATTGTGCTGTGCTTTCAGAGCCTGCATATTGTGTTTCTCAGGTGAAGACGCCAGGAAGCAAATTCCAAGTTGTACTTTATTCAATATAGCGACTCGAGTGAATTCCACAAGTGAGCCCAGTGATATTTGTACTGTTGCTACAAATGCTGCGTGATCTGAAGCACTCCACCAGTAAGGCTGGAGATCTGTTGGAGACATCTTCTTGAATGTATTTTCGTTCCGCCTGGTTTCCCACAGCGGGGTGGTCAGCCGGTGTCCAGTTTCAGGTAGCTCGGCTGTTCCCAGAACGTGAGCACGCAGGAGCGCTGGGAGCCATACCGGGACACTCCGGGATCAGTTAAATTCCCAGCATTCCTCACATAGTCCCTTTGAGGGGAAAGTAAATAGAGAGGGGTTAAACAGCCCCCCTCTCACACCTCCACACAGGCTGAGGAGGGGATCCACAGTGTTTGCATCAGGGGCATAAGAGCAGTACCATGCAGTTCTGGGGTCAGTTCCCTTTAATTCACTTACAGTAGTTCAGGAGGGGGATTTTCTCTAAGAAGGTTCACACGCATAAACAGTGAAGTTTCTAATATCATGTGAACTGCAATTTAAAGTTGGAATTAACTGAAATAAAGGGACGCTGTAATGCAGTGGGGCGGACATGTTGGAAGTGTTGATTCCTGGAATTCCTCCCTCTGTCACATGCAAGTTGGTTGGAGAAAATATCGATTTGTTCCCAGGACGAGAGAAGTCCAACGTCAAACCATCCTTGGGCAAAGATTCAATTAGTCAGCAGGAGTCCATTCTTATCCTGTAGAGCTGAGTGACCGGGGAAACTCAGCTGATGTGTGGGTGGTCGGCAAGGCTGTGGAGAAAAGTTGGCCTTAGCTGAAACTGTCCCATAGTTATCGGTGAAGAGTTTGATATCTGACCCCTGTTCTTTCCAGACTGATGTGATATCACTTCATGTACTCCACCACTGGATCATGTTTTCAGTTGCTTTCCATCAGTGACACTGTGTGTGATCTTGTCACTTTGAAATGAAGCTGCACAGAGTTTGTCGGCTATAAAAACTCATTAAAACGCAGTCATTTCATAAAGTAAAGCAGCAGAAAGTACACAACAAACTTAAAGTGGAGCTGATGATTACTGAGATGCAATCAGAGCCTATTGTACTGCCCACAAACAGTCAGACGAGGAGGACTCCTCAGCTGAGTTAGTCACTGTTGGAATGTGGGGTCGCTGACTAATAAACTTGAATTTAAAGTGGCTTAGTTTGGAAAACACATGTTCTCTAACATACAACAGGCAACTTTGCCATACTCCACCTGCATGTGCATCGTCTACACACGTGTCTACGCAATTTATGTGGAAGAAGTGGGAGAACGGGGCTGACCAGACAAACTCCAAGGAAAAGCACACTGTAGTACCGCCCACAGTCTTTGATTGACAAGCGATCTCTGGGAAGTGCAATGCAAACACCCAGAAATGGATGAGCTCTGAGTCCCAGACAGAGCAAACACACCAAATAAACAAAAACCGAAGGATTGCCGCTTTAAACGAGGCTTCCACCAACAAGACTTTTAACCTGGAATACTGATCAATGAGTTCAGCTGTCAAAGCCAAAAAAAGCCAAAGGATGAGTGGATTTTTCATCCTACATGTAAGAAGTGGACAAATGTTTATATTTCAACAACATTAATGAGAGGAAAAATTTTAAGTGTGCTGCTGAAGGACATTTTCATGATGGTGGGAGCTTCATTCGTTCACGTTCTCTGCCCAGTTTTATCCTGCTGGGATTCTTACTGTCACACGTTGCATGTGACGCCACACAAGATGACTAGTGTTGCACTGAAATGTACATCTGTGTGTGTGTGTGTGTGTGACACTACATACCACATACCGCATACCAATTACAAATCAGAAAGCAGCAGAGACACACAGCAAACTGCTCCACACATTGATCTGAAAGCAGTGTAACTCTCACATCTGTCGGCCAGTCTGCTGTCTCCTGCCGTATGTTCAGTTTGTTTTAAACTTTGAAATTTCTGAAACAAGTGTAATGGAACGGACATTTAAACGAAGGAGCTTAAAAATACCTTAAGATAAATCAGCACATATATATTTTTTTTTTTGCTTTTTGGAGAGACGGCAGTCTTCACTGCTCTCGCTGTTCTCTTGTCTCCCTCCAGTGGAGACTTCAACAAATTACAGCAGCTTGTTGCGCTTCTGCCAAGGTTGTTACTGTGCAGTTTAAAGCCTGCAGCAGCACAGCACTCAGACTGAAGGCAAACACTATGTGCAAATAATTAGACGTGTTTGCTTTACTGTGCTTGTGGCAGGAGTTGGGAGGAGTTCGCCAAAGACAGGAGAGAAGAATGTGTGCTTCAGCATTCAGGCAATCAGAAATATCCACATGAAAGGTGTGTCACACCTCTTTATCCTACCTGGAACGTGTCACAGTGCTCTGAACACCGCTCAGGTACTAGTTCAAGAGGAAATAAGTGGAATACTAATACTTCAAACCTTGTGGTTTGCAGATATGGATTGTAAATATATCATTTGGACACAGTTTAGCCCTCATGCTGGCTCAGATGGTCTGCCTCCCTCTGGTGTCTAAAGAGCAAATAGAACAACAACAATGCAGATGGTGAAGAGGATGATAGACGAATGCATAGTAAATATGAATGAAATTTCATTTTAGGGAGTTAGTTTGACTAAAAATGCAAAAACAAAACAAAACCGACAAACAAACCAAAAATAAATAAATAAATAAAAATAAAAACTGTGTGGCAAATAAAAAGCATGCTCAGAGCAGAGACCTTGAGCAAAGCTTTGTGTCTTACTTGTTTTTATTCTTACTGTTTAAACTCATGTCTCTGTGCTGAACTGATCTCTGACAGGCATCTTGCACCGACACATTTCCATCCACTGGAGGGCAGTATACATCTTTACAATCACAGCCTTCCTCTCAGCTTTCTCTTTGTTTCCCTCTGTCACTCTTTGATAAATATCTCCCTCTTTGATCATATCAAGCTCCTGCTCTTCACACACAGTGATAGTCACTTGTTAGGCTACTTTCTGGGACAAACTCTCTGCAGATGCTCGCCCCGTACAAACCAGCAGCAAAGGTAAAAACAAAGACTCAAACCACAAACACATGGGTCTCCCTTTGCACACTGGGTCACTTCAGTCAGGTGCAGTAATGGAGATACTCTTCTTTGGTTATTGTGTGGTGATCAAAGATCATACTCAGGACTTTGTTACTGCAAATGTCGTTGTATTTTTCATTATAACAGGCCACAAAATGCACCTCAGTCATTTTAATTCACACCAGGCACACAGAGTCCCGAGCCAGGAGGATCTGCAGAAGCTTTGGTGCTTTGGTGGTTCTCCAGTGTCAGTGCTAATAGAGACTGATGGTACTGGGATGTTTAGTTTCTCGTCTCCGCTTTAAGTGCCTTTCTCAGATGTCAGAGTGGCATCTTTATGAGTGATGATTATCAAGGCCAAAGCAACTGGCGAGTCAGCATCTGATTTTATCACCACGAGCGGCTGAGAGCGAAAGACTGGAGGCCACAGTTAATCCTTGTCTTGGGACAGTACATTTAATTTCACTGTGATTAGCTGCATCTCTGGACTAGATGTGTTGTTCTGTACTGGAGGATTTTGTAGATCCATGTCATGGTTTCACTTGTCAAACTTTGCCACTTTGCAGATGACTGCAGGCTGCTGACGCATCCGAGCAGAGACTGAAGATTCAAACTGTGAGTATATTTATTTGTTTTATTTATTTAATTCAACCTGGGCTGAGAACAGGCTGGTATTTACAGGAACAGCCCGGGGGAGAGGCTGCAGGGAAAGTTACACACCAATAAACACACACATACCAGCTTTTGCACCTGTGAGTTGCCCAGTACATCCACGGCCTCATAATGCTGGCCAGTGAGCAGCCTGGGGTTCAGCGTTGGTCCCAGGGCGACTGCACTGGAGACTGTTTCTTTAACTTCCACTCTTTATCCAAGTGTGTGAACAAGTCCACCTTTCTGACCACGAGGCTGCTGCTGCTGCTGCGGCTGCTGCCTCAACACCGACGCATTAAGAATTTAGCCAGTTCAGTCCAGAGAGAGGAGTCATTTAGTGTCAGAGTGCTGTTTTTCTCCAAGTGGCATTAAAGAAACACTCCGGTGGCTTGGCAAGTTTCAGGCCGTTAACTGAAGTATAAATGGCATACCTCACATCAGAGCCATCCATTCATAAAGCTTCATGTCTGGTGCCTTTAAGGATGCTCAGACATCTGAAAATTTGCTGAGCAGTGAGCAGCTCCTGTGCGTGTTTTTCTCCTGTCAGTGGGATAGGTCTGATGAACCTGCTCGCGTGTTGCATCGCAGGTTTCGAGATGAACTTAATCCACATCGGACCTAATAATACATATCTGTGTGTTTTTGGGCGTCACCCTGTAGGAAAATACAACAAATCCCGGAAAGTTATGATAGTTTCAGAAAAATATGCGCCAGAAGAAAAAGAAAAAGTTAATTAGAAAACTGGAGTCACACAGTCAGAGAGCTGTTAATAGGATTTCCAAGTTTTCCCAGAATTTGTCACATCAAAGCTGTTTGAGCAACGGACATGGCTTCAGCTGCACTGAGGTCAGCAGACTGGCATCAGCTGATTCACTCATGTCTCGCCACCATCATTCATTCAGCTGCATGACTGCCAGTTAACTGGTGACCATCAGTCATACCAGTTAACTGGTGACCATCAGTCATACCAGTTAACTGGTGACCATCAGTCATACTGATGCAGGTGCAGCCACTGTGACCTCACTCGTATTGTCCTGCTCATACACTCATGCCGGCTCTCTGCACCCACTCACCCTCCTCCTGCTCTGATAAAGTTTTGGACTTAATGTGTATGTGTGTGTTTAGTATGGAGCAGAGCACCGGTTCCTGCTCAGAGTCTTCGAGGACTCGCTGCGAAGGGCAGATGCTTTTGCATCAGTTCTAACTGAATAACCAGGGAATCAATCAGCTGTCAGCATCGTGCTGTTTATCTGTGTATGTGTGTGGGGTTACGCACTCATCTGCATCCATTTGAGTGTATTTCAGTGCAGTGATACTGGTGCATGTATGTATGTATGTGTGTGTGTGTGCTGTCAAAGGGTCATGTGAGCTCGTCTCAGTGTTTTGGGCTCGCAGGCTCAACCAGATGTAGATTGTTAGGGTCAGTCTCACTATGGGAGGAGTGTGTGTGTGTGTGTGTGTGTATGTGTGTGTGTGTGTGTGTGTGTGTGTGTGTGTGTGTGTGTGTGTGTGTGTGTGTGTGTGTGTGTGTGTGTGTGTGTGATGGAATCTCATAAACCCAGTACTTGGCCTACATTCAGCAGAGCACCAATAAAAACAATAGCTGCTTCCTAATCATACTCAAGTGGTGCTCAACACAACACACACACACACACACACACACACAGAAAATGCAGACACGCACAAGTGTTAAACCTCACATACACTCTCACCTCTTTACTCTATTATCACCTTTCTCCCGGTGGCGTTCCCATCAGGCCTGATGAATCTTCTCCCGGGGAATGACCAAACCTCAGTAAATGGCTTTTACGTGTTTGGGCTGTGACTAATTCCTACAGTATGGTTAGTGTCATGCAGATAAACTTCCTCGACGCCGTTTTTCATTCACAATTAGTTTTTAATCGTGTACATGAGCAGATACAGTTTACGCAGACAGGGCAGGGACGAGCTGTAAAGTTACAGACTTCTGTCAAAACACAAATAAATTTCAGTGGATCTCTTCTGAAGGGGGCGGGGGGTTGTTTTTGTGGTTAGATAATGGATAGACGAGGGTGCGTGTGAGTGACTCTGTAGCTGTTCGTGTGCTGCTTTTTTATTATACATTTTCAAGACCCAGACAAGTTAAACCGAGCAGAGAAAAATCTTTCCTATCACTTCGGATTTTGCCACAGCCATCTGCTACTCCAATCAGCCAAAAACAAAGATAGAGATCGCTTTGCTTGTGTTGCTGAGGGGCGTTTGAGGGAGGAGAGGACCAGCAAGTGTTTGCTTTGAGGTCAGAACCAGTCAGGATGCGATGTTCTGTTCTCTAAAACAGCGAAATGGGTCAGACTGACTTGTCCTGTTCATTCTCTACACCCCTTGAAGGGACACTTGATGTGGAACGAGATAAAGTTGAACCAGACAGTGTTGTCTGCAGTTACAGGCAGTTTAATTGGTGTGAACAATGCACCCAGCTTTTCTCCCTCCTCCTCTCTGTATTTCTTTTTATTGTTTTTTGCACGGCTGCCATTTTGCCTGGCTGCACAGGCCTTTTATGGAGACGACACACGGTCATGATCCAGTAACACCAGTGACACATCAGAGCTTGATATTTTTATCCATGATGTCCTGAGGATGAATTTGCCCAGTTCTAACATGCTTCACTGTGATGGTTTACGGTTGCAGTGCTGCCAGCATGGCTGTGAACTCTTTGGCTTGTTTTCTGTGCAGCATTTTGCAAAGTCACCAGACTTTTTCTGAGTCACTGCATAGCCTCTCATCCGTTTCCATGTTTGAAACACACACGTCAGACGGGACTTTCTTCTTACACAGAAAAAACATTAAGTCTTGACTTGTGTGTAATTAATGGCAGCAGGCGGGAAAGCAAAGGATGAGCAGCCCTTAATCATTTTAGTTAATGAAGCTTTGGATCGTAATCTTAACGGGCTCAGCCGTACGAAGGTGGTTGCTGAGTTTTATGTTTGGTTTCGATGAGTCAGGCTCTTTCATGACTGCATCATGTGAGTCTCTGAGGAAGACAGAGGACAAGACAAACAATGACTGCTGAGAAGTTAAAAGTGGAAGTTAATGATGGCACTTAAAGCCTCATAAATTGTTGTGCCTTCCAGCACAAATAGATGCTTCTATGGCACAAAACCAAACAATGTGCAAAGCCTCTTAAAGCCCAGAAAACAAACTCATGCAGTATCACCAGAATTGAGGGTTTATGGGAAATTTGGTCTTGCTTTTAAGAAACACTGGCAAAACCAATACCACTGGCACGAGCAAGAGGCTACAAATTTCATCTGTTAATGGAAATTTCACCAAGGTATTAGCATTAATTTGACAATGAGACTTTGCTGTTTAAAAGTTGCACTTTTAACTGAGGTTGGAAAGCGGTTGTGTCTAATATTGTTCGCAACCGTGACCCCGTTTGAGGTGAAGAACTAATCGCAGTTGTAGTAACACTACTACGTCCATGGAAAGTTCACGTTGGGAATTTCCAGTTAGGACGAGATGGCTTGACTACAAGCTTGGCACATGGCCGCCTTTTGTGGGGCTTTTTTTTTTTTCCTTGCCCACATAACTGACCTACAAATGTGTGTGAAATTAATGCGTGCGGTGAGTGTGACCTACTGCAAGAGATGGAAATGTGTGCCTCGTCACACTTCCCCTCATCATAACGGATGTATTATTCTAGATTGCACATTTGACCAAAGAAGAAACCACAAGTATCTGATGTGTAATTACTACAGATACACGACTAACTGGAGAGAGGTTACGGTGTTTACATGCCAGCATCCCGACCCCGATCACTTGTAAACACAGCAAATCAAGTTTCGAAGATCTGCAAGTTCCTGCAAAAGGAACAAAGCTGAGAAGTTCACTCTTCTGATCCACATCAGAAATGCACCGTAATTCAAATGCACTCGCTGACTTAAAGAAGAACAGTGGTGTCTTCAGTTGAGGGTTGGTTTTGGGAAACATAGGTCTGGGTCTCTGGCAGCAGGGATCACCTATTTCTGTTTGGCTTCTCTCTGAGGAGGAAGACGGCAGTGACTTTCCACCCCGAAATGAGCGCGAGCGAGGCACTGAGCTCCCGCTGTGCGACAACGTCAGTCCGACCAAAGTCAACAAGGCCCGCTGTGTGAGTGTAACTAAAGGAGGAACGGGAGGCCTGGCGGTGGACGACTGCGACTCCTGTGTGACCACACGAGGCCCAGAATAGAGCATCATAAGCATAATGGCTTCATTCATTCATTCATTCTCTCAGACGCACTTCCACATGCTTTCACTTTGTTTTGACCTGGTTTGAGAGCCAGATTCGTGGTGTTTCCCGCATCAGGAAAATTTAGACAGAAAAGTTTCCTAAAATGACTTGCAAATACTTCACTGTGATTGTTGAAACTTCTCTGGCACTCATTGTGTTGTTCTTTGAGGAGAAGTTCACCCATCTGGCAGCTAACCAGAACAAAAACAACCCCACAGGCCCACACACACACACACAGGTACTGTATTTCCTATGGGGGCACATATTTGCACACAGAGCTGGTTGGATTTGATGTGACAGGCAAGAAAACTTTCTCCTGCTACACACCTCATAGAAATAGATTTATAACAGCCTGCAGCTCAAGCCTCAGCAAACCCAGTGTGCATGCTTGCACGTGCATATGGGTGTTTGTATGCATATGTCCGATGATGATGTATCGTTCTCCTTTCTTGAAGCATATGGCAAATCATTGCAATTAGGCCAACATCCCACTCAGAGCCCCTGCGCATCGCCAGAGGGAAAATCAGCGAGTCAGTTGTCAAACCTGCAGATAGACGAATTTGCCCAAAAAGTGCCCACATTGATTATTTTCAGACGTATTTGTGTTCCTGCGAGGAACCGGCTTGCTGCCGGGCGGTGCGGTGCGGTGGGATCATTTTTGTCGGGCAGCGATTTGCCCGTTTTGGAAGAGTTTCATGAATTCCTCTCAACCGCTTCTCCTCCTCTTGTTTTTGTTCTTTTCCAGCTCATTTCACACACTGACAGACTGCACTGTGCCTCAGACGAGAGGGTGAGCGAGTGTGGCAGGACGGTGGTTGAGCACGAAGTATGTGCGCGCGGGTCTGCGTTCGTGTATCAGTTTATGCATGGGCATTTGTGTATCTGGTGAGCAGCGTGTGTCAGAGTGTCTGTGCAACCAAGCGTTTCTTCATATGTGTGTGTGTCTAGACGAGGCTAAATTAGTGTATTTGTGTCTGTCTGTCTGTCCTGTGGTTTTTCAACAGCATCACCCAATCAAATAAAAACCCCAGAACCTGCAAATATTCCAAAAATCTGTATTTTAAGACTTTATTTATTTCTCATTTCAAAGACTAAGAGACCAGCCCTTTGAAATGTTTTATTTTAAGCTGTGGTCAGTTTGTGTCAGTGGCAACCAGGCTGAGAAATGTGTGTCTTTATGGATCCATATGTTAAACGCGGGCGTCAATAACCCCCAAAATTTTGTAATGAGATTTCAGTGAAGTTACAAAAGCTAAAAAAGTTAGGAATTGCCCAAACAATGCCATGGTTTCCCTGCACGCTGGTAGTCTGTAAAGAGAGTGTGTGAGTCAGGCATGTGTGTTTATCTTGCTCTAACCACACTGCTGATTCTCTGCCAAGTGGGTCAGTCTCACTGCAGCAGACAAACACTGATGGAGCCGTATAGGAAGAAGGAGAGTGTAGGAAAGGAGGTGAAGGAAAAAGGAGGAGAGGAGAGGCGGTAGGTGTGTTTATTCACCCCCATTCTGCTGGGACGGTTCCCCGCTTTTCCTCGAAATCTGTTCGCGTTTTACAGAACTGAAAAAGGAGGTCACAGGCCACAACAAGGCCGCGCTACAAAAACAATTGTACGTTGCTGAGGTAGGCATTTTCGGGAAAGTGGAAATGTCTCCTGTACGTATGGATGTGTAAGGGGATTTACTGTGTGTCTGTGAGTGTGTGGGAGTCTGTGTGTACGCACGTGCTCACATCGTAACCACGACCAGACTCGTCCCAGATGTGAACCAGTGTGAAGCAGCTGGACAGTTTCTGGGGCTTCAGAGGTGGTCAGGGCCACGTCTGCACAAACAAAACTACAGCGCCTTATATTCCTCAGTGTCCTCGTGCACGTGAGTGGACACAGGTTACACACACATTCAGTATGTGCACGCATGTACAGGAAGACACACAAAGCACTTTCATTATTGTTTAAAATATTTAGTATGATTGACTTAAGAGCTAAGTCGCCTCCTAAACTGCTCAAATTACACAATAATCTGGCAGCAAGTTAAAAAAGTTTAAAAAAAACTATGTAATCTTACAGAAAATGAACATGCCCTAATTTTTTGAGCTCCAGAGAAACAGAAAGAAAAAATTGGGAGAGGCCAAAAAACATAAGCATTGTTTGAGTTGGTCTAGTCATGCAGTGAACAATGTTTGAAATCCGATTAGTTGCTTGGTTGGATTGGACTGAAACAGTGAGACCACAGCAGCGAGCTCATGAGAACTAAAACAGAATTAAGGCAAACAGATACACATCAGGGGGTTTCTCTCTGTGCTCCTTCCAGATGCTTATTAGGCCTGTTAGCGATACACAATCTCTAATTCTTTGCAGTTACAGGCATTTGACAGCCAAACGTGTCAGACACATCACTGATAGCATCAGAACGGGCAAATCAAAGTCTCACAATGACCAGTGATTTGACTTAATGCGTGATTCTGATGTGTCTCGTGCACAAAAACAATGCGAAACATGTTTTTCATCTTAATCACTTGTGGTTCAATGTGACTCATCAGTCAAGGATCGAGGAACTGAATGGAAACCTACACTGCAGCATAATCACACTCGACTGTTATTGTATTGTTAGTACGGAGTGGTACGGATATTATATTTACAAAAAGACTGGTGTTATAAAAGCAGATACATCCCACTGATTTCAGTGAACGAGAATTCAGAGAAGAACGAGAAATTTCAGCTGCTTTAAGACCGTTTTTTTGTCTGCCGAGTCAGCACTGGCCTGCTGTCTGCCTCTGGTTATCTGATACTGTAAAGCTCTGCTGTGGATAAAGCAACATCAGTCATCTAAACTCAGGCTTATCAAGATGTGTGTGCATCTGTAACCATGTAAATGTGGATACTGTGGTCTGAGGTGATGAGTTCAGCACAGAGTAGCAGCTCATAAACATGCTGTGGCCTCGGGCCGTGACCACTGCACACACACACACACACACAAGCCAGTTCAACCACTGCGTCTTCTCCCGATCACACATACACACAGAGACCGGCAGCTGAGGCCTGGACACGATGTCCAAGATGGTGCAGCATGTTATTGAAATTCAAGTCCTCTCTTTTTGACGGGGGCTCAACAGTTGCTGCTGAAACGTGATGCTGAAGCAATCGCTTTACGGAGCACATGGAAAAGGAATTAACTGTCCTCTTGCAATCAGGTAAACACAGTTAAGACAAGAGCAGGAAGTCTTGACATGTCCATTAGAGCAAAGAGGCAAGATTATGAAACACATCTGTTGATAAAGTGCACAGCTGTGATGTCTGGGGAAACTGTGGCTTGTCTTCAGGTCCTGTAGATCTAATGCTGCACGGTGACAGTGAGAGAAAATGGTGTGGAAAAACTCCCTTATTGACGATTATAGTCAGGTCAAAGTCGATCAGAATAGAAAACAGCTGGATTGGTGCTCTGGATGTGTCAGTGTGTGTGCACACACTGCGGTAAACTTGAGGACTCGTCTGAACCGGGCGAACTCTAAGATATTTAGCGGACGTTTAAGTCACTGTGGTTGGTTCTGACTTTGAGTGGAGGTTATTTTACAGCTAGTGGTTTGGTTTGGGGTTTGGGTTAGAGCGTGGGTCTTCTCGAGGGGAGATGCTTTGCATTTTGCAGGATGCAGCACAAACGCGCGTGCAGGTGTTTGCATGTACAGTTAACGCTTCTTTCAGCACGTTTCCGGTGTGCGTCAGGCGTTTTTCAGATGTTTGCTTGTTGCGCTGAGTGCAAACAGAACACTTTATCTGATCCTTTTATCTTGAGCTCGTGTAAACACTTTGGTTTGAGCCATTGATTGGATTGATTAGGAAAAACCGGGCCGTGTAATTGCAGCTTGAGTCTGGGGCGCACGCTGCAGCCAGTGTGTTTGCCAAGTGCAGAATAAGTTTACATTCTTTCCTGAAACATCGTTACGTTTGCTGGACAAAGTCATGATCTGTAACTGAACTGGTGTTTGAATCTGTATTTGAACTGGTGCACAATAACGGTGAGCTGTGATATGTTCATCAGCGAGGAGCAGTCAGTCATCAGTTGGTCAGGAGAAGAACTGATTTCATTATACAGCAGGTTATAGAAACGTACGAGTGGACTGAGAGGAAGAACCTTTTTGTGTGTGTGGTTGGAGATACTGCGGGCGCTGATGTGTCCTTACGTGTGTTTTGTTTATTCACACTTTGCAGCCCCATGCTCAGGGAGTCGCCACCATCCATCCCAAAAGCCCCCTCAGTAACCCAAACCCTCCGGCTTTGACAAAACATAATTAAACGCAATAAAAACGTGACCTACTTTTACACGATCGCACCCGGAGACAAGACGTCCTGAGTGCAGACAGGGTGTCTTTGAAGATTAACACACACAGACTTTCTCTTTTGCTCTCCTGCACTGGCTCTCCATGTAAACCTGGTAGTCTACAGACTGATGCATCCACACACACACACCTATGAACTGTCTCAAATTCCCTCCCCCTGCCCTCGTTTGGCCCACAACCCACATCACCTCCTGGGACTCCCACCTCGCCGCGGCCTCAGGTCACAGCTCGTTTGCAGGGGCCATCTTTGGTTCGCACTCTCTCCCCCTCCGCACTGTTTTGATGGGCTGAGAGTCACAGGCGTGCTCACGTGTCCGCCCCACCCCAACCGCCACCCTTGAACTGTAGCGTAATAATTAATATCGTGGCAGGTACGTTGGTTGTTTTATCATATACGTGATCGATAACTATTAAAAACTCTGATGGATCAGTGCTAAGAAACGCTGATAATTATGCTTTGGCCCAGGTTCACCTCCCACATGGGATTATTGTAGAATACCTCCGCGTCAGTATGTTGCCATGTATGTGGGAGTGTGACCGTTAAAACAAATAAAATTTTTAAAAATCTTGCTCCTGCTCCGACAAAATCACTCTTGAGGAGTGATTCAGTTGCACGTAGGAGGTTTGGAAATGATTTGCCTTAAAATCTGTCAGGGACTTGAAACACGCTAATCCATTTCTATCAGTGCAGAAAGCCAAAGACAGGAAAAATGACAAGTGAAAGACATATGGGTTTAACAAAACATCACTCTCATCCCACTCACTCTTTTTATTTGCGAGTGCATCAGGTCGAAACGTGAGCTGATGATTTCCAGAAGCTGCTGAGGCCGATTTCTGGATCTAATATTGATGAGTCTCCTGGTGACTCATTGTGGCGGCTCCTCACCTGTCTGCCTGCTGAAACGCACACGTACCGTCACACGAACACACAATAGGCTGCGCGCACATCCCAGGCTTTAAGTTATTTTGACCCCGCTCGTTTTCCCAGGCCAGTCAGGCAGCTAAAGTGAAGCTGTTACTGCTGGATGAGCTCTGAGGCCGTTAGCACCGTGGGTCACTGTGGGGAAAGGCCGTCTGCAAAGCCAATTAGCCTCTCAGCGCACCATAAAAACAGACCGAGCCTGCAGCTCAGGGGAAAACTTTCCTGGCTCAGACTCCACGTGGAGGATTTTTTCCAATACGACAATTTGGAGCGATGGGCGGTTAAAAAAAAAAAAAAAAAAAAAAGAAGAGGAAGAAAGAGAGAGAAAAAATATTTGCACTGCTGAGAAAAACAAAAGTGATCTGATTTCTGTTTGAATCCATTTTTGGTGACACAGTTCTCCGAGGAGACCGGAGGGAATTGTGGAGCAGACACATAATCTCTCTTTGACAGGAAAATTACCCAATGAAGTCTAAATGTTTATATACTGTGTACCAGCAGGGGAAATGCTGAAACACTTGGTAGAGAGGTTCACCAGAGACCAAATAGCTGCAAGCAAGGCCCCGAACAAACACCTGTCAAACCAGCTCCAGTGAAGGAACGTGCATGTGCATTTCTACAGGAAAGAAAGATGAATTAATCAGTACATCAAGTCATTAACTTTGTTTATAGACTCGTCTCCTCTTCTGGCTTTTCCTGAATCTCCTTCCCTGCAGCCGTGCTGTATATTATGATTTATGTCTTCCGTGTTTACAGTATAGAAAGGTAGCGGAGGATCATTGCACAAACACACTGTGGCCTTATTCAGTCCAGACGCCGTGACCAGTCAAAGTCAAAAACCAGAGCCGTTCCTGAAGTAGCTGAACATTTTGCACAATGTCTCACTTTACTGATACAGAGACAACAAAGAGAAAACAGAAAAGGCGGGGGGGTTTGGTGGGGTTGCCTGGAAAGGGTTTGCCCACCCACACACTGACCCACAAGCACAGATATGCCACCTACAGTACTGACTCTCTCCCACACACACGTAAAGATTTTCAGGCACATGGAGATCCAGTGATGTTTTCACAACAGTCACAGTGTGATATTCAGAGCATGAATCAGACTTTTGCCCTCTTTCTTTGACTTTCTTTCCCACTCTGTGTCAGCTCATGTCTCTCTCTCTCTCTCTCTCTCTCACACACACACACACACACACACACACACACACACACACACACACACACAGTTTCTCTCAGGTGATCCAAATCAGAGTGCTTAATGTGTCACGCTTGACTTTCGCCTCAGGCTCTGGGACTACAGAGAGGGCAGGAGGTTTTCCCACACAACCTCCCAGGTTTCAACTTTTACACATTCGCTCAACAAAATTAGAAACACAAGGCTCATAAGCTGTCGACTTTCGAAAACAAAGCAGGTGATGACAGAGCTTCAGGCCTCGGAAGAAATTCAACATATAGAGCACTGTACTGTCGTCATATATGTGATTTTATCCTAAACAGCATGAGCTTGCAGTTTGGAGCCTGGGTGGCCCTGCTCAGTAATGAACCCCACCCTCTGCTGATGACTGAAACTCATGCCGACTACAATAGAAGCCATTTTTGCAGCTGCTCCATCATAATAGGCGCCATTACCGAGAATTAAATTTACAGATCTCCTTAAACATGTTTGAATATTCCACTTCATATCTGTCTGAGCGGCTGTTCTGTGTGTGTGGTGTCCTTGCTGTGTGCATGCTTTCATTCTGTACAGTAATTTGCTAACAGCCTCCTCCCTGCTCAGCTAATTGCTTAATTTGTTTCAGGTGTGCTGTGTAACTTACTTGTGCTTTATAAGCTCTGAGACGAGTTCACAGGAGGTTGGATGTTCATTGTTGTCTGCTCAGTGATTCTGCTGTGTATTTGATGTGATGCATGAGAACAGGGTGAATGCTGGGAATTTTTCAGCTCAGTTGTCTGATATAAAAACATTAACTGGTGTAACTTAAAAAAAAAAAAAGTTGTAAACTTGTTTGCTGGCAGTTTTTAAATATTCTGAACCAAACAATCTGGGCCAGAGTATATTCTGCACGAGGGGACCAGCCTAACACTCACACCTTAATGGGCCACCCAGGGGTGTTAAATCGCCCCAGAGCTCGCCAGCCCCCCTGGGCCATCCGGTCCAACCCAGAAGCCCTGTTGGAGATCCCTTTCCCTCTGGAGCCCCTGTCAAAATCTCTGCAACAGATCTGCCAGAGATCCCCTCTCATAGCCAGATGAAAGTCTGCTACCGGTAAGTAGGCCATAAAACCACAGGAAGGAGGGGAAAAAAGAGAGAGGGCCTCGGTATCCCGTGCCAAAATACAACCGCCCTCCCCTCCCTCTCTCCCCATGGCTCCACTGTCCACACAGCCAGTGCATCCTCCCCTCGCAGCGCCCCCACCCCTCGCCTACCGACAAATGGGTCAGGAAGCCATCTGGCGGTGGGGCACCCCTGTGGTAACTGTGCTGGAGAACAGGGTCGGACGACAAAGCAGGAAGACCAGAGGAGATGCAGATTGTTAGGTGAACTGTGGGGAGTCAGCGAGGTGTCACCATGATTATCCTCCATCATCACCCCACCCAGGAGAACTCAGGCCCTATGACTTAGCAATTGAATAAAGATGTGTGTGTGTGTGTGTGGGGGGGGGGGGGGGGGGGGGGAGGGGTTACGGAGCCAAAAAGGAAGCTCCCAACAGCTGTTCCTCTCATCGCCTCTAACTGACAAGGGGAAGCAACCTCCCTCTCTCCTTCTCTTTGTTTCTCCATCCCCCTCTTCATTTTCCTTCTTCCTCTGTCTTCCTCCTCCTCGTCATCAGAGTGGATCAAACCTTGACTTGTTATACACTCAAGAAAAGGATGTTTCTGATGAAGGTGTTGGGGGGTAGGGGGGTGATTCCGGTGTGTGTAACGTAGATTATTTTCATGAAGCGTGTGTGTGCTGGTGCACGTGAGTCGTCTGTATCATATATCATCATCATTTACTCCGGTGACTACGCTCCTGGGCTGCATTTAGGATAATCACAGCACCATTGATTGTCGTGGTGGAGCTATAACCGTATTTCCTGTCACAGTGTTGGGTTTTGAGTTACACCGCTCAGGAGAGCCCTCAAACTCGACCCCTTCCAGACTTTAAAGCGCAGCAGTTCCCCTGTTTTGCATCTGTGCTACTTGAGAAGCTTCTTTGAGTGAATCTGAAGTCGAGCTGCGTGTGGATGATTCCTTTCCCTTCACTCCCTGGCAGCTGAGAATGAACTTGCAGAATATAAAAAGCTCTGCCAGGACAGAAAACCCAGAACTGCTGACCAAGCTCTACAATACCGTCACTTGTTATCTCAGCCCCTTAATATGATTGGACTCGGTGCAGTGACAAGCAATTAGTGCATTAGTCAGTTGTTTGATGCCGAGTAACAGGTGCCTCTTCGTCAGTTTCCCGGTTGTTACAGGGCTGTTTTTTTCCCGGTGGTGCCACTTTCTCTGACATCATTTACGGGACTGGGTGCACGGTTCCAGTAGGCCGATGTTAAGAGCTGGGGGCTGGCGAAGGGTCCGCGTCACAGCCACTGCCAAAAAGTACACGCCAGTGAGGTGGAGGACTGTCAGCACCTTGGCTGGTCTGAGCTCGTTCAGGAGCGAGTGGCACAGCGGAGGTGCAGTTAGAGAAACCAAATGTTTACTGGCGGGTTTATCTTTAGCTGCAGCTTGAGGAGTGATTGTTGACTAACCCCCTTGATGCTTCAAGTCATTGGTTATGTGCCAGATCACTGGGGGTGAAACTGAGAGTCAGAGTCATTAGGCCAGTTACCTACTGCGTTGTTGTTATTATTGTCGACAGAGATCTCAATCTCGGGCAGTTTTCATGGCTCTGTTGTTGGGTTGCAGCACACAAGCCACACATGGAAGCATTCCTGCCTATCTCCCTCTACATGCCTGGGCCCTGTATCTAGATTGTGTAGCAGAGAGTTGTTCATTTTCAGTGCCACACAGGAGTGAGACCCACACGTCCTGTGGCACATCTGCAGCTGAGAGCATGGCCTGTGGATATAAACAGCCTCAGCAAGCTGGCATCAAGTTCATGGGTTTCTTAACCTTCCTCCATTCCAACAACATTTTGTAATTATTATTATTATTATTATTATTCCTTTTTCCATTGATTGGCAGGAAAGAAAACCACCAGATCCTTTCCCTGTTTAAGTCAAGCAGAAAATCACCACTTAATGAAATAAATGTGGGAAAAATAACTTCATGAGATGTCAGAGGGTCATCAGCTGCTTTTGGAATATGTGAAAATATCCCTGTACTTATTAATTAGAATTTCTGCAGCCAAGTACTCTGTCGTTCTTTGACTCTTGACTTGCACACAGGCCAAGCAGTAGCAAAAGTCCTGTAAAAGTTGTGGTTCGAGGCACTAACAGAAAGCCGCGGGCGGTGAATAGGAAACTGGGCACAAGTCGTGGTTCTCTAAATTCATCTGGGTTTCAGACCTCATTCAGCACCACGATTATTTTCTGTACCTCTGAAGGTTAAAGAATGAAGTACCTGTTCACATGCTGAGTAAAGATGCTAATCAAGGCCATTTCTATGCAAATCGTAAGCTTTGGCTTTAGTTTGGAATTTATTAAACACTCATAACTGAGCATCTGAAATAATGTTCTGGCTGTTTTCAAGCTCCTAAAAAGACCTGCCAAACTTTTCACTTTTGATAAAGTCTGAAAGTTTTACGGTTTCAAAAGAAGGGGGAACATTTCAGATGTTACACACTTCAGACTTTTTGGAGCGGAAGCCTTTTGATCTACAGGATTCTGCCATCTACTCCAAGAGCATTGATCAGCTGGAGTGAGCTTTTATCCAAACAGAAGGTTGACCTCTTTTTGGAGACTCAGGGCTTCTGCCTGCTGCTGCTGCTTCTGTGGACTGAGAGCTAAACTGCAAATCACAGAGCCTTTCAACACCCACAGTGGGAACTGCTGAACGCCCTGTTTAGTTTAGTTCAACTTTAGTTTAACTCTTCTGTCCTGACATATTCAGCTCTGTCCTTTTCATTTCACTTCTATTTTTATTCTGTTCTTTTCCATTTTTGTCTCATTGTATTAATTAATGAGTCTCATCATTAGTCAGTTGTAGAACATCAGGAAGGAAAACATGACTGTGTCAGACCCTGAGTATGATGTGTGGGAACTACATGTTACTTTGCTTTGCTGTCTAAGGAAGTTGCATGTTATGCTTCCCTTAAACACGCCCTGACTTCCTTCCAGATCTCACATATGAATGAGTGAGCCCTGCCTCGGCTTGTGATGCAGGAAGGTTGTTGTTCTGGGACACCCGGGCGGGGACGGCTGGGGAGGGCTGTAAAAAGCTCTGCAGATGTGTGGCGTCAGGTGGGGGCCCGAGCTGACCTCAATTATTCCCGGCATTACCGTGACCGGTTGTGTCGCAGTGAAGGGCATGGCCGCGTGTCAAGAACCGGGAATCAAAACTTTACGGAGCTGCCATAAATCCACGGGGCGGGGTGGCAGGGGGGTCAGGATATCCACCACAATGGCTAAAACTGCTTTCAGGAAATATGGGCACTGCACTGTGACTCAGCAAAATCTGCCACAGTGATTGAGAAATGCTGTAATTTAAAATGGGAGCAGGGGGGAGAGGGGGTCATTCAGAAATTGAGGCCTTTCAAGATTATAGTGGAGTCTATCTTTGATGAGGAAATTGCAGTGTCTGTTTGATAAGCTTATCCTCCTTATAAATTCTTTTTTTTTTAAAGGTATTGTTGCTCAAATGACATTTACTTTGATTTCTACAACTTCAAAGTAAAAGTTGGAGGTCCTCCGAGTTTCAGTCGCAGACTTCAGAGCTCCAGAGCTTAGGTGGAGTGAAAGATGATCCATTTGATGGAGGAGATTTGGTTAGTTGAGGAAATTAACCTGCTGGGGAGCTCCCTTGATCTGGTGCTTCTACTTTAGCCTGTAATGAGCCTCGGCAATATGAGAGTTCTATGTCAGAGTGAGGGACAGGGTCAGGCCACGGAGACTGACTCACGGACCCCTTGCATTAACATCACGTGCACGCCACAAACTGAACGTGAGAAATTACACCATTCTGTGTATTTAGATGAATCTGTTTCATCCCAACATATGGACTCTGGAGAGAGGATTCCAGGCTGCAGAGGGTGAGACAGGGAGAGAGATGGAGGAAAGAGGAAAAGACAGGATTAAGGGAACTCTGGGAAAAGTCTGGGTTGCTGGTTTACTCATGAGGGGAGGTGAATCCCTACATCTGCCCTCTTTAGCTCCGCATGTCAAGGTCACGACCTCATTCTGTCATTAGTGTGGATGACAGAGAGCCTGATGGGGCTCATGGTCAGTAGGTCAGAAGCCTGTGGGTGACTGACTACAATGCAGAAGCCACAAAGGCAGTTTGGCTTGGGAAAATGTTGGAGCAGTGCAAGTCTCTATCCAACTGTGTGAGAGACAGAGAAAGACACACAAGAGGAAAGTGTGCACAGACGCACTGTTGGACCGAGCTTTGATGTAAAGCAAATCAGCCAGATCAGCGTCGCATGTTAGCCCAGTCACGGTAGGCAGATAAATCAATCTACATCAGTACAGCACAGACGGCGGGAGACGGAGCATGAGCAGAGAATCGCAGATCTGGAGGTGATCGCCTGCTCCAGCGGTTTGCTCTGTCTTTGATGAGTTGACAATCTGCTCAGCGTTGCTCCAGGGACCGGGCACTGAGTTCATAAAGTCTGGATAAATACAACCAAAACAACAGACATCCTACCATCTGTTAGGTTTGATGGTGAAAGGAAAGCCCTCCGCTGGCTACTGCTCAATAATATTATTTAATTCAACAGTAAATCTAGATTAGTGACAGACATCTACACACACCTAGAAGTTATTCCTGGCTTTATTCACTGTTGCATCATGGGAGTCGCGTTGATTGTTGCACATGTAAAGATGGAGAACAAGAGTTAAACAACTGGTCAGATGGAAAGTGGGTCAGCTGGCCAACTGCCATCCAAGTCAGGCTAGGCCAGGCCTCCATCTCCATCACCTGGCTGTTTGGATTGGGTTCACGTAGCCATGGCCTGTAGAAGACCCCTGTACGGGTTTGTAGGGAGGGAGGCAGAGCTGCTGTCGAACCGTGAAGGAAACGCTGAATTGGACTTTCGCACCGGGCTAATTTAAGAGAGCCCTGTTGTTTTAACACCATTCCAGGGCCCGGTGCTGTTTTGGGGGGAGAAGAAAAAAAAAAAAAAAGAAAGGCAGACAGTGAGATTCTTAACCCACTGCCCTTGGGATACCAGTCTGCATTCCTGCTGTTGGCTTGACCACAGCAGGACCCCTGCAGTGAGCCGAGTGTGAGTAGACTCTGGTCGGAGAAGCTCCTGTTGCACAGCGTATGCATTTCAGTGTGTTTATTTAAGAGTTTAATAGCATTAAAAGTACTCAAAGCTTATTTCCACCCAGCTGTGCTTATGTCCATTTTCAATATGTGCATAGAAAGTGGAAATGCCAGAATTCTTAAAAAGTATTTTAACAGGTATTGCAAAAATGTTTATTATTATGTTTGGCTGAGGTGGAAATCTTGCTGTAGGACCCGTTTCTTCTTCTTCATTTAATTTCCGGCAGTGTAGACGCAGCATCTGCATTTTGCTGCCACACACTCCACAACGTGCTTACACTCCAGCAAAAGCTTAACAAATAAAGAATAAAAGGAGTGGCAGACAAAAACAGTCCTTTTTGTCTACTTTCTCCTTCTGTCTGCCCACACACGGTTTGAGTGGGCAGACAAATTTATTCATAAAAAGAATAAAACTTTATCTCAGGCTCAAATCTTAGGTACACATTTCCCAGGCAGCAAACGAAATGCCTCAGTTTACTGGTGACTGTTGAGGAATATTTTATTTATTTAAATAAACAGCTCGATAGCTCTGGCAAGCTAAGCAATAAATCCATACATATATAGATGGAAGGCGAGATAGATAGGAGGTCTGGAGGCTCCTGCTGCCTGCTGAGCTCATCAGTGAGTCAGTGGGATAGTGGGTTTTCCCAGAGGAAGGAAGCTTGTGCTCTTAGGTCTGCTTTTGGTTCTCCTCAGCGTGTGGGAGCAACAGATCTTTGAACACACACGCATCCACGCACAAATTCGGACGCATGCACAAACTCTCCACAGCCCAGTTCTCTTCTCCAGCCGCCTGCCAAATTGTTATCGTTATTTTTTGTCTTTTCTTGTCGTGTGCTCCTCAGTGTTTTGGCACTCACGTCCCCTTCAGCGAAACAAGGATGAGTGGTTTTGTCACATTGTAAAGTCATCAGAAGGTGGGCGAAGCAGCAGGGCTCCTCTGCTGGCTCCCGCGTCTGACTCGCTTCCACCGGCTTGTTATGACTCTAGCAGTCACATTCTACCCACTCACCCCATGGGAAGAGATGTAGGAAAGCAGAGAGGGAGAGAAAAATGGAAGTAGAGATTTGGAGGGATGCACAGACTCCTAAGAAAGGGTAACAAATACAAACGTGAGATGGTGATAAAAATGGGTCTGGTGCTCATGTGAAGCAGAAGGATCCAACTCTTACCCTCCAAAGAGCTGGTGACAGATGAGAGTGACAGATTAGACAGGGAAAGCACTCCTGTCACTGCAGCTCCATCTTCAAATAAAGATTTTGGACCTGAATGGTCCATTTTATCCGAGCAGGTTTTGGATGATCTCCCAGCCCTCAGAAAAACTGATCCGTGTCTTTCAGATTTCTGACTATCCAGGAAAAGGGATCGTGAAGTCTGATTTTCCTTTCCCTGATTTATGCTTGCGACTGCGTCTGCCATGAGAGGTCAGCGCCTTGCCACCACTCAGTTCACGTCCACTCATCAGAAGCAGCCTTTAAACAAACGTTTGCAGTTCATCTCAGTGCAAAATCAAAGAGGCTTAAAGTGGCGACAAGCTGCTTGAACAACGGAGCTCTCCATCAATTTGCAGTAAAATGAAACATCCTTTATTACAGCTCTGCAACAGCCAGCACATTTCCAGCTAATGGCCAGCTATAAACGATTTTATGCATCCATGTTTTATACTGCCTATCGGCGTCAAGTGTCGAATGAAACAATTTAGACTTTTGCACGGAACAGAGTGTGGTGTGGCAGCCGTGTATAACCATTTATAAGGAGCATAAAACATGTTTTGAGCTTTCATGGTAGTTAATAGTGGTTATTGTGGCAGTGCTAACTGGTAAACAGTGTCTCGGCTGCAGTTAGTCAAAATGCTGCAGTTATTTCATCATTTGTGCAGGCAGTTGCTGCAGGTTTTGCATTTGCTGCATCAAAAATGAACTATGGATGGCATTGCTTTGGGTACATAGACCTCACCTGACTTAATGCACTGATGTCAAGTCAGAATTTGTTCTTAATATAAAGCATAGCCTCCTTCATCTTAATAAATTGGGCTGTATGAGCTGAGCTGAGCCTTGAGCTGATATCCACATGTGGTCGAATGGTGTGATGTTGAGTAGGCAACTCTAAGTCAGTTAATTAGCAAGTCTAAGCATCATAAAACCCTCGTCTGGTGGTTGCTTTGTCGTGGCCTTCACACCAGAAACCGCCACATCCTTCACAGAGATGTAATTATGCAAGGACAGAGTCGTGTTCTTGAGCAGTGGCTGCATCAAACGTCTAAACCGGCTCCAAAGAAATCTCACAGCCGAGGTCAGGGATAACACAATATTAAACAGAGTGAAATTGCATTCAGCGGTGCCGTTTTGTGAGGGCGGTCAAGTTGAAATAGGTTCAT
Organism: Toxotes jaculatrix; assembly: GCF_017976425.1. Classification (NCBI taxonomy): domain Eukaryota; kingdom Metazoa; phylum Chordata; class Actinopteri; family Toxotidae; genus Toxotes; species Toxotes jaculatrix. Next base: position 1,886,835 of record NC_054417.1, on the reverse strand, counting down.
AATAAAATTGGATCTGCAGTGACAAACTGCATCCAAAGTCAGAGTGGAAATGAGGCTAGTGAAAAACCGCTGAGCCTCCTGACACAGCATGCCCTGTAAAACATGACTGCTGTGCTAAGGAGACATCAAAATGTGCTGCTTGATGCTTTGATGGAGTTTCTCAGGGACGAGTGGAAAAATCAAAGTCGTGCCAGAAGGCCTGAAAGAGTGTGTGTGCCTAATTTAAGTTAGTTAAAAGAGAGAAGACTGCTCAGATGGAGATAATGTCTATCTATGCATGGACTGAAGGATATCCAAAGGACATTTTGTGTCTTCATGAGTATGAATCAGGATAAAAAGCCTCACTGAGCATTTTTTTTCTGTCCAAAGGTTCTCCTCTCTGTCTGTAGGGGGCAGTGTGGCTTCATACCTTCTGCCCGGGGGTGTCTGGACGGATCTTTAGCTGCTCTCACATTACAGACTCTGACACTAAGCTTTTGCTCTTGCAGCAGACGGATCCTTGGAGAGCAAGACCCTGCTGTTTATGCCAAAATGCCAGAGTTAAGCAACTAACATCTAGATTATAGAGCACATATTTGAAAATATCCACGAAGTTTGAAAATCCTCAATTAAACTAAACACAGATTTCAGAGAGTGTTTGGCTAATACTGACACCATCAATGTGATGCTTTTAGTCCTGGAACATTGAACCACTTTGACGTCTTATACTGTTTTTTGATTTCATACGTGTGCCTGCACCCAGAGCAGATTTAAAAACACCAAAATGGCCTCCTCCTCTGCCAGGCCGTTTGGGCTTCTGATGTTTCTCCGCTGCAGCCTGTTCAGCCTCCAACACGAGACAAATAACATACTTGAATTTCATTTAAGATTCACATGATGTCTCTGAGGCGTGACAGAATTGATTGTCGGCATTAGGTCAGACCAAGAGAAACGCAGTAGTAGTGTTCTTACAGACACTGGGTGGACACTGGGTGGACACTGGCTGGTGGTGGTAGTGCTGCGTGTGTGTGTGTGTGAGGTTAACAGAGAAAGAGAGGCCTACGCTCTGTCCTCAGTTCCCCAGTGCCTCTTCCAAGAAATGGACAGAGGAGAAGAGGGAGGTGTGTGTGTGTGTGTGTGTGTGGAGGAGGAGGGGGACTAAGCTGACACATGGACAGTGTCGATGTCAAAAAATGCAAGCTGCAGCCCCTTAAAGAGTCTGCAACACAGTCAATGCAAGATTGATGATTAGTAGAACATGAGCAATAAATGATTAATACACACAATGTCTCTGCAAACACAGGTGTGCAAAGACGGAAAAAGTCCCCGATACCTTCCTGAGACGTAGCCAAAGTTTTTACATCTTGCTTAAGATAAGATGAGATCAGTGGGAGTTGTGGTCTTATCTGTGGGTGATCTGACCGAGGCTGTCTGTTAATCATCCCGGAATCATAATCATACTGGAAGTGTATTTTCATTTCGGCAGATATTTTGTAAGAGATGTGATCACATTTCTCTGAGCGCGATGACTCGATCAGAAAATAAGTTCAGTCAGAGAGCTTCGCTCCGCAGAACAAAAGCACATTTCCACACCGTTGCTTTGCTCACACCTGTGAGGGTCTCATTCCCTATGATTTCTCCACTGAGAACGTTCGCGGGGAACGTTTAGCCTCCCTGAGGAGATTCAGAGCTTTATTGGCAGCAAGAAATTTCCTGTGTTGTAGTACACCTGTAGGTTCTGTCAGTGTGGGGTGAACGTTTTTACACTTGTGCACACACACACACACACACACTCTTTTTTTCTCTGTAAGGGATCCTATGTGAAAGTGCACTGTGGTAGTGTGGACATGTCAAGCACTGATCAGAGGACATGTGGCTGGATTTAGTTGTATATTGACATTCAAGTACGTGTGTTTTTCAATGTCAGTCACCTCACTGTTGTGTTTTCATAATGTGCACCTGGTTCAATGTCCATCTGGCGAAAACCTCCTCAGCGTCACTCGTTATATTGCCTCTCGCTCTATATGAAACGGGCCGCCAGCGGCAGCAGCGAATCCTCCCACCAGCGCCCGCCTGCTTTCCAAAAGGGCAGGTTTTTGTTATGTAATGAAGCCAAGAGCTGCATGGAAAACCTATTGCTGTTCCCAGTCCTGTTCCTAATCCTCCCTGCAGTTGGCCTTAAGCCCCTTTAGCCCCGTTGACAGCAGTCAGCCAGGGGTTGTCATTAGGATGAAAGCTCTGCGACTCACCTGGTTACACAGCTGTCTGTTGGGAGGGAGAAGGCATGATTACAGAGCGGAGCCGGTCCTCTCGCCTTGGCCAGCATGGACCAACACGCTTTGCAAGGAGACCGAATGAGCCAGAGATGAGAGGGCTGGGTCGGCCCGTGTGCATTTGTTGTTGTTGTTTTGCTGATGTTGTTTCTTTCTGGAGAGAGACTGCCGACTTTTCAACAGGTGTTACCTGCACAGCTTGACCTTTATAGACCTTTGCTGCTTTACTGTTCCTGAACACAAGATTATGGACCAGTGAGTTACAGCAGCTCTGGACTTGAACCTGAAGTGTTTTATCTTGGCCCTCAGACGTCGGCCCGGCCTGTTTCTCATCTGTGTGTGCAGTGAATCTTTAGCTGCCTGACTCTGGGTTCACTTGACCTCTGTGCTTCATGCTCTGAAAAGTATTCAATCACTGCAACGTTTCAGCAGCCGGAGTCCACTGAGTTCAATGTTATATGTTACTTTGCATGCAAAACCTGAGAAGGCGTGGTCTGAAGTGCAGCTCGGTTATCTATTAAAAACACATTAGCCCCAAGAAAAAACACTGACTAACAAATGAATTCTGGGAAGTGCTACGCAAAAACACCACAGCAGTAAGTGGACTTACCACCTAATAAAAAGCAGTTATCACATTCAGCGTTTAGTCAGAACTGCATCAGAAAAAAAAAATCCAGATTTTCTGCACAAAACAAAACACAGACCTTACAGCTGATCACTACCACAACAAGGTCAGTGTTTGATTTGGAAATCACAACAGTGAACTCAAGCCCGGTCATAAAATCTTCATCACAAAGCAGCACAACACACACCGAGGGACAACCGGAGCAAAAAAGTAATTTGGCAATTGGACGAGAGAGATTTGGCGCTCTCACCTCTGTTGACGTAGGCAGGCGCTGTTGAGAAGGGTCCCCACGGCCTCATGGGAAAACCTTTTTGACGTCAAAGTGTGTTCCAAGCCCACAGATAGAGTGTTTTCATACGAGCTGCCTGGGCTTGGGTTACAGTAAAGAAGGGGAAATTGCAACCACAGAGCTAAGAGGAGAGGGGCTTGAACTTGGAAGTCTCACTCCTTCTCAGAATGATTGTGTACCTACACAAAGAATCATCCTTACCGTCTTTCTCACAGGCTCGCTTTTCTTTTTCTCCCACTTTAAGCTCAGTCATTCCTGTGTTTGTTAATCTTTGCCTTTAGGGGCATAGAATTATCACCTTTATACAAAAATGTTGCTCAAAAAAATCAAGTAAGGCATGTGTTTGATTAGCAAACTAGAAATGTGTTAGTATGAAATGAATTTACCATGTTAATGTTCATTAAATGACGTTTGTTGTAAATGACTCAAAGAAAATTTCAGCTAATTGCTTCCTTAGTTTGGCTAAATTTTTCTCCCCTCTGTCTCTGTCTTCCCGTCTTCTCAGACATCGCCCTTGTTTTCCCATTTATATCTGAATTCCTTTATCTTTCTGTTTCTCTGGAAAGCACCGCACCAAATGTGTTTTTGCATTAAAAAAATGCTTTTGACACAAATTTGATCCGACTCACTCAACTTGGCTCGTTCCCTCTCCTCCTCTCGCTTCCCTCCAGGTGGCTGCTTGCTAAAGGTGGTGAATCCGAGCGGTGACAACTCCAGCTGTTGTGGTGAGACGTGGGTGAAGCATCCGTGGAGCATGAGTCAGAGGTGGGTGTGAAGCTGTGGCCAGCTGTTTGGCTCTTACCTCCCCTCCCTCCCTCTCTGTCCCTCTTGAAGAAACACATGCATAAATACAGATGTAGATGCATGAATGCACATGTGCACACTAACATCCGCAGCATGAACATGTACGCATGTACAACACCAGATTAATACACATGTGCATGTTCGTGTTTGTGTGTGTTTATGGCTTCCGCAGCCCAAATCTTTGATTACAGATTGTGCAGCAGAGTCGGCCACAAATAGATGGTTATGTGTGTTAGTAGGTCCACAGAATACAGTGTTTAAACCATAGCACTGAGTAAAAGATTAGGTTCAGCCACATCTAATAACGGTCCGAGGATGGTGCGGATCATCACTTTCTTCACTGTAAACCTACAGCGACCGGCTTTCAACACTGATGCCTTGATGTGTACCGATCATAAAACATCACTGAGGTTCAAACGGCAGGGACACGAATACGCAACAGTCACTATGATGCAGCTTTGGGAGAAACACAAGGGAGAAATGGAATTGGATCTTATTTTTGGGGTTGTTTGGTTTAGTCTCCACCAACTGAGGGAAATAACTGCCTCTGTAGCAGCTAAATTAAGCACGAAATAAAAAAACAATGAGCTGACAGACACTTACATGGACTAAAATATTGATTAGAGCAGCTTTAAATACAAAATACGTTCAACCCAACTTCGGTTTCTTGCGGCCCTCACATCACAGTGAGCGGAGACGATGCTTTTCATCATCAGTGATACTAATCACAGCTCTGACCTTCCACCACACGTCAACACAAAGCCCTTTTCAGGGCCAAACCATATCGCATGTAGAGCTTCTATTATTAATACCAAAACCAATAAATTCTCCACTGTCCTCAGCTCAGATCTCTGACTCACAATTGATTCTTTTATTCTTTTTGCACTCTGCTCTCCGACAATGGAAATCAACGGAGGCCTGCTAGAAGCGTGACCATCTGTAACAACAAATAGCAGAGCTCTGCATTCTACCAGTTGCCCATTTTTGCGCTGGCGTGTGCTTGTTTTCTCTCTCGCCCGCTCCATCTCAGCTCGTTGAAATTTAGTGGCCCGCTGTTTATTTTACAGCACTTTGGCAGGAATGTGCGGGGGGCACACACCAAAAAAAACTGCCAACCAAACTCAGCGAAATAACGTTTGGCTTCTTTATCAAAGGAGATGGGAGGGGCAAGGCGAAGGCTTTTTTCAGTGACAAAGGTAATTTGCAACACGGCTTGGATTTCATCTGCAAAATCTCCAGCCTGTGCGCACGGGTGACGTGGGGGAGGGGAGGAGGAGGTTCGGTAATGGCAAAAAGGTGAACTCAGGCCAAAGAAAACACACCTTTTTACAATAGACCCCCTTACTAGCGCTGGATGGCAGGGGAAACTGCTGGTATAGCTGAGGCTCAGGAAGTGCTTCTCATGTGTCACGGGGGGTTAATTGTGTTTTGGTGTTATCTTAGAAACAAGACCCCCCATAAACCCCTTCAACGCCCCCCTAAAGCCCCGTAGACTGCTGCTATGCACCTGGACAAACACAACAATATGAAATAATGAATTACGGTTGGATCCATACTGTAGTGTAATTGTACTGCCTGTAACTCCATCCATATTATATCCAGCTCGCGAGCATTATAACCAAGGCCACACAGTACACACACTACGCACAGTCTATCTTTTATGGCACAGAATTCTAGATACCAAATATCTTCTGTTTATTTCAGAATCTGCTTCAACATCCAGCATATTCTCTCTCCGTCCTCATGCTGCAGCTCCACCGAGGAGTGCGCTCCAGCCATAATGATGGCCTCTGCGTGTGGCGTGTCAAGACAGCCGGCCAACGGAGAAATTGCTGCTCTTGCACCTTGCATTCTTGGGCTGGGTGTCGGGGGCCTCACCGCCGCTCTCTGTGGCTTCCAGGATCGGAAGCTCGCCCTGAACAATGACTGCTGCCGGCTCGGTTGCGTGTGTTGGGGAAATTTCAGTCGGACAGAGTGTTATTCTGAGAGGAAAGAAGCTTGTACAATTTATGTGAGATCTGCTCTGATTGTGAAGGGCAGCCAATCCTATTCTGATTTACTACAGTAAAGGCCAGATATTTACATAACACAGGAGACAGGGTGATAGCTGTTACAGCCAACGCAGGATATTATACAAGATCTTTAACCGGATCAGCTTCTCCACTGCCATGACAAACACGCAATATAGGGAACAAATACTAATCAGAATCCTTTGGTTTTAAGACCATGTACAGCACTTTTCACCAGGGCTGCAATAAAGAATTATTGCACTTACAATTAATCATTTAGTCCCAAAAAAATGTCAGCAAATTATGAAAAATGCATCCCACACCCCAAGTTGACATTTTCTAAATGTTTTCTTTTGTCCAAATAATAGTCAAGACCCAAGAGATGTTCTTTTAATGATGATATAAAGCAGAGAAAAAGCAACAGTTCTCGTATTTGAGAAGCTGGATCAGGAGAATCTTTCGCATTTTTTCATGACAAATGACCTAAACGAATGCTGATGATTAATTTTCTGTTGATTTGAACTGAACAGTTGCTCAATGCTGAATAAGCCTGCGGTCCATTAACCATGGAACCAACTTCAAGTGCTTTAATCCATTTCTGCAGACTCATGCAAATGGAGCAGACGTACAGTCCTTTGAACCTCTTGCACGTGTACACGTAAACCCCACTGACATGCATTGGCATTGCATGTAAAGCTTGACGTCACGTCTCTTCTGCAGGTTCAGATGTCCATAGCACGACAGTGGAATCCTCACTGATTTGTTTCAGCTGTAATTTATTGATTGTTGAAAGTTGCAGAGTTAAAAAGGTCATCCTGTGCATCCGGAGAGAGCAGTAACTCAGGTCGTCATCCTCCTTCTTGAAAAGACCTCCCTTTGCCAAGATTAAATATGCGGCTTGGACGTCGGGGAGGAGATGTGTGTGTAACAACCTGACCGGGAGCCAGCTATCTGTTAGCTCCAGTGCACATCTCCGAGATTGTGTGATGTCTGCAGAATGTACAGACAAGCAAGGTACACCACAGAGAACTCTGGAGCAGAGGAGGGACATTAATCACGGAGAAGTGAAACGTGGAAAATCCTTCCTCGGAGCTGATCGCTTCGTCTCTGACTTCGACTGCTCTCGTACTCACTTGGTCAAGCAGACGTCAGCGCTTGGCCTCGCTCGGTCTCATTTATTCTTGTTCTATCTCAATCTGTGGTTTACATGCCTTGTTGTGCTCCTTGGCCCACACAGACGCTCCATCTCTCATTGCTGTTTTCGTTCCTCCTCTCTCTGTCTCTGTCACACATACAGACACGCACAATGATTTACAAGGACAACCCTGGCGCTGGGGTTTCTCACTCTGTGCTGACGTCGACGGCTGTGAGATTCCCATCGCTACCTCTGCCCATTTATCATCTGCAGTGGTACAATTACATAACTTTGTGTACACACAGGAGGGGAGCGCTCCTATGTCGGTGCCTGGGTTCCAGCAGGGGACGGTAGTGAAACGAGGAAGCCCGCGGACTCTGAATTATGCAAACGCGCTGATGTCACGCTCTCGCTTGCTTGCGTATGTGCACGCACACTCCCACGCCGAAATACACACGCGCTGTACTCCCAGAAGCATGTATACTCACATAAACATCCCACATGCTCACAGACAAACACACAAAATAACACCGCTCGCACTGTGTGTGAACCCACTGAGTCACTTAACCTTGTGTCTTGGAGGTTGACCCTCATTCATAATACCATCAAAATGAGACACTTTAACGTCCCTGTACGTCTTTCTGACACCGCGAGCCGAGGATGAGTGATGGCGTTTCATGTCTGCACGTGGGCTTCAGCGTGAGTCATGCATGTGTCTGGATGGACGAGTCTATATTTTTGTATTTTTGCATGTGTGTGCCAGTGTGAAATTCGTGGATGTGTGCGTGTGCCACCAGACTTGTTTTCCACTGGAGGCCTCATCAGACTCTCTCTGGCTGTTTTCCTTACCTCCCTGATTTGAGTAATTGATTGGCATGATTTACACAGTAATTATCTAAGCATGCGTTCTCCGGGACTCGCCGTGTTTTGATGGCTAACGTGTGGGCCGACGTCGGACGGGAGGATTACCGCCGCTGCTCACAAGAAGACATTCATTACGGGAAGAGAGCTGGTGAGCCGAGTGAGTTACAGAGTCAGTTAACTCTGTCTCTGCCTCTCGGTAATAACTTGTAAGACTGTCTCTGCCATCTGTTGTGCTTCCTCTCCGAATTTAATGACATATCTGCAGTGTTTTTCCTAAGCGAGAGTTTATACCCTTGCGCGCTCTGGATCCACTGGGGACACATTTTAGTTCCTTTTTCCAAATACCTCACATAATTTGAAGCATGAGAAAGAATGGGGAGTTCTGCCCAGTGCTATATCTTGCACTGCAAAACATATCTATCATAACAAGTCAGTAAATTTGGTTTTGAGTCTCATAATGGTCCTCTTTTGAAAGCAGCTGGAAAAGAACACAATTAAGCTTAATTTCCACTTTACTGAAGTTTTTTAGAAAACTTTGGTTAAAGAAATCAACACTTGCTGTGATTAAATGTTCCCAATGGATATTTTTTTTCAAAATAAGAGCTTAAGGCTGATTATTACATGACTTAACGACAATGTGCTGGGACAATGGGGCTGAAATTCATACAGTATTCAGTGTTATTGTGCCCAGCAGACTACCAGAAGCCACTTCCCTCCTTCTGGTATGTGTGAAGGTAATAAACCCAAACTGAGTGTAACTGTCAGTGGGAGCCGCTGGCCCCTGATTAACTGAACCAGTGTTGCGTTAAGGCCTCAACAGGCTCGAGTCTCTTCGAGTGCCTAAAAGCTGAATAAACATCCCTCAGCACAGAGCGGGGATACTTTCGTATTTGTTTTATTAATGAAATAAAAAGTGTCCAAAAGCAAAGCGGCATCAGGAACAGTGTTTTTCCAAAATTCAGCTCGTGCATATTTATTTGAGAGAGTCTGATTGCTGGTGTGTTTTCTAGAGAACCAGCCCTCAGTCGCTGCCATTGGTGCCCAGGCTCACGTAGGGGTCAAGCCATTTCAGGTAAATATGTCGCAGAGATATACAGCTTTAGCACTGGTTATGTAACCACAGTCCTAGCTGAGGCCTGAGGCGTCGGCCGCTTTGGGATCAGAGGGAGAGGGGAGGAATGTGAAGCTCGCAGGGAAACCATCAGACACTTGGGAAAATGACGCTGAAGCTTCACATGGCAGAAGACGAGCTGAGCAGCTCCTTCATGTCCACCTCATGTCCTTCTTGGTCTTTGCTTGTATATGATTTAAAGTTCCTGCCACCTGTCAGTGTCTATATTTGATGCACGGTCATGTTCCTTGAGGTTGCCACCCTCACACAAACACTGCACAGCGTGTACAACCATGTTTCATTATTATATAACCAATTATAGCATGGAACTCAAGGCATTTCTTTGGTACGTTTAAAGAGTGTGCTGCCTTTCCTGGCACTGCTCCTTATCGACTGGAGGATCTGCTGTCCTCCAGCCACACGGCCAAGCTTCCTCGAAAACAGCCCATTGCATAAGAAGCAGCCATGTCTCAAATGGCCTGCTCGAATCTTTGCTGTTGACCCTGGCAAAATGTCTGTCACCAGCGATGCCAAGTCAGAGGGCAAGCTGTCACCACTTCTGCCCACTTAGACTCTGTCTGAATGAACACTTGGCTCCATAAATCTTTGAACGTCCGTTTAAGCTCAGATGTTGTGTTCCTCGAGTTGTCTAGCTCGGACGGTTTCGAAGAAACTGCTTGATTCGTATCAGAGGTTCGTACGTCACAGCCAGGTTGTAAATCACGATGTTCACAGTAGCTTGTTGTTTAAAAGTTTGCTAAAATACAAACCCAGTAAAAATTAAAAAAAAAAAAAAAGTTAAAATCAGAAACACACTGCTGACTCACTCATTTATTTCCTCTAACCCACTGACTGTGACAACAGAGATGAAAAGTCAAGACTTCACTCACCAAGAAATCACATCTTCTGGTTTTGCACAAATATTCACATAAACCCTGCCCCGTGACACGGAACAAAGAAAGTAGTTAACCAGGCACCCAGCAGTTTTTCTAGTAGAGCATTATTGTAATGACATGGGTATTTACCCATTTAGAGGGGAAATGTCACATTGTTTTTAAGACGCAGTTGTTTTTTATTTTTTTGTGAACTAACTACGTCAAAACTGGTGCTTGCTGACGCTAACTGCCCCGCTGGGCGCCCCTGGTTGTCTCATAGTGAAATTACTAAGAGCATAAACTCAAGCAGTCACACGCAGCCAGTAACTGAATTAATAAAGGTGAGTTGGCATCGGCCTTTTTGGTGTGCACGTATGTGGGCTGATGTGTAACAGAGGAGTAAGCCTTTAGTTTGTCATGGCATATGCAGTCACAGCTTCTCACACACACGTTGTGCATTGTCTGCCTCGTCCCTGCTGTGGCTCCCTGCTGTTTATGAGACCATTTCCCAGGGAAAGTCAGAATACTAATGGAGTCACCTAACCACTCTACCCTTTAGAGACAAGCGGAGTGGGAGATGGAGAGATAAAGAGGAGGGGGAGGAGGGAGTTTTATAGAGGATACTCCGACATTTCTTGAAGTAATTAAGACCTGTAGCTACTATCAAAGCCATATTTTACAGTGCTCAGGGAGAGTTTATGAGAAAAAACCTGAATGAAAGACTGACTCTAACTATACTGCTTTTCCTAAGTAAAACAGCTGCTTGAAAGTTCTTTAAATTTATTAAAAAATACTTAGTTCCTTCATTCATATCCTTTTTCAGCTCATAAGAGAAAAGATCAATACCTAACAGAAAGCTAAATCTGGTGTCTAATATGAGAAAACTCAGAGAGGGGGAAATCCTTCTTACAATGACCAATATGGCAACTTCCCCAGTGACACACTTGTTTCAAATGATGTCAAAATAATCTCTGAACTTTCCTTTACCAGACTCCCCGATGCCAGCAAGAGGGAAATACCACCTCTCCCTTAAGTGCCATGACTGCCCAACCACAACTTCCCCTCTGATATCACCCGTGACGTCAGTGTAGGGCTCATCACACCTGCACACCACACGCCGTTTCCATGGGAGGGGCCGGGCGGAGGATGGAGACCGCAGCGAGGAACAGGAAAGTGGCTTTTTGATCAAACTTGTTAGCTCATCAGGAAACAAATGGGGAAGCGACGCGGGCTGACTAACGTCCAGCCACATGGTGTGATTCAATTCCCTGGTCAGTAACAGAGGGCAGTCTGACTCTTCCAGTTATTGTTTCACACTTTCCGGAGGTGGATGTGCTGAGAAACACCCTCAGTCTCCTTGTGACCAAATACACTGCAAAAATTATGTCTAGTTGAGCAACTTGCTCTGCCAGGAACAAGTGAATTGTGCAAAAACTAACACAAATCAACACATCGCTTGATCTAAGATAAATTCGATCTTTATCAGATGTTGCAGGGACAGGGATCGTGAGTTCTGATTAACTGCTGTTTAAAATGCAGCAGTTGTGGTTTTGTAAGTTTATCATGTGTGTGAATTTATAGACTAATGTTTGCTGTTAACAAGAGCTTTAATTGTGAATCGAAAGCCAATCTTCTTTTGTGGAAACTGGCTGCGGGTTAGTACAATGTAATCACGTGCAGACATACGCATGTATGCACACACCTGCATATGTACACACACACACACGCGCGGATGCCCACAAACCAAGAATGTGATCGGCGTTTTCTTTGCGAGAGAGAGGAGGGCATTTATTCTGAAACACACTTCCTTCTGTGTATTTTCTTTGAGTGCTGGTCGAAATAAACCCATCATGTTCAAGAATGTGAAACAAAAGTTCTCCTTTCATGAACCAAGAATCTGAGATAACTGGAGTCATATGGGCCTGCGTGTTTCTTTCCAGCAGAACTGGGAGGGAAACCAGTCAAGTGCTGGCCACAGAGATCCATTAGATCTCCACTCTGTCCAGGCAAACTAAATAGAGGCCCATTAGTTTTCAAAATTTAGGCCTTGTTAAAATCAACTGTGAAAACTAAGACCAGGACCCTGTGGGCTCACAGATAAAATGATTATTAGGCACAAAAGTTCAGTTAATAACCAAACAACAAGCAATGTTACATTTTTCTGCTAAACTTTATTTTTGTGCAGTTTAAGATACAATGGCCTTCACGCAGGTTTAAGCTGACGATGGCACATATGTACGAGTGGTCCTGACATGTGATATTGACGGACACAGTCCAGCAAAGCGTTTTCCATGGCCATGGAATAAATCCTCATTATTTGTATTGGACTCTCTAGATAAAGTATAGCTGGTCCGTTTCAAGTGGCTATTGACTGGAGTCTGTGAGCCTTGATGCAGAAATTATATGTAATCCTTTGGAGACTTGTCCACATGTACTGAATGGCGACTGGAGCCTTTAATTTTCTCTAAGGCTGAGGTCAGAGGTTAGAAAAAGATCAATAACCAGGGGCGTTGTTAGAGCTGCAGTTCTTAGACGGCTGCCTGTGATGACACACACACACACACAGAGCTCATGAGTCCGTGAATTACAGTCCAGAAAGGTTGCACAAGACATTTAATACAGGACTGAGTGTTTCACTGTAAACCTTGTGAAACCGCTGAAGAATTTGCCACTTGAGCAGTAATTTTCAATCTAAAATGAGGCCTCATTTGAAACCTCAACAAGTTAGTGTCACAGGAAAACGCGAGCTTCCTGAAGTCAACGCAAATGTCTCAACATTTCCAAAAAAAGCGCGAGGATGTACAGCACAACCTTGAATCACTCCATATATGGAGCAATATTATCTTTATAGTTATTATTATCCAGACTGACAGACAAATTGACCCACACCTTTGGCTGGGCAGTACAGCTCGGCACCTCAGCATAAACCTGAGGGCCAACATCTTGAAGGATGCAGAGAAAGGAAATGACTCTCCAAACCAAAGAAAAATCAATAGAAAGAGCCTCTTTTGCTCACGTTTTTCTGAGCGCTGGAAGCCGGACGATCAGCAGGGCTGCAGAGACGGTGGAATGCAGAGTTTCTGGACTGAAAGTGGAGCTTGGCAGAGAAATCTCTGCCCTGCTCCAACAGACAATCCTCTAAAGTCACGATTTCAGTACAAAGGCAGGAGATATAATGCACATTGGAAGATACAGAAGAAAGTGATACACTTTAAACATGAGAGTAACATTATCTGGTAGTTTGGATTAATCACTTTACTCACTCTTTTGTCGCCAAGGTTTATGTTATCTTAATTGCTAAAGTAACAGTAGCCACTGTGCTTGAATTCGGTGTCAAAGACAAAGCAGCGGCTCTGCCTTGACTGCATTCCTTCAATTAGTGGCTGGACTTGTGTGTCAGATTTGTTGAGGTTATTCTTCCATTACCGCCTCTCCAGAACTTTCCATTACAATCCAAAGCAGGGAAAATGTGCAGACTCAGCACTGAGGGAGGCAGGACAGTGAAAAGAGAGAGCTTGCACCTTCCCTAAAGATCTATCTCTGTGTGTTGCAGTTGCTTTCCTTTTTGACAAAGCACACATTGCAGCACACATGGGAGGCCCCTGACAGGAATATGAGTTTAAGGGGGGAAAAAAAGAGCTGATGCACAGACTTACAGGAACAAGGGCTGCTCTGTGTAGCCCATTCATTCATGGCAGATACCTCTGTCTCCAGCCAAACATCAAATGAGAAGGTGGCACTCGCTAGTTAAGTATCATCTTGAAGAAAAAATAAAAATGGCTTCTATGTTTCTTGCTATTTTTCCCAATTTACTGTATTCCTTTCCCCTGTCTTCATAAACTGTAGATTCCAACTTACGTTTAATGGAGTGGAAAATATTTACCAAGGTTTTAGTGACTCCTGGAATCTGTGAGGAAGTAACACACACACAAATAAATCCCTTGGGATGGATGGATGGAAAGAAAAGGAGAGGGGAGGCGTAAAGGGAGAAAGAAAGATGGCGGGCTCCACCAGGAGACCCAGATTTGGGCCAGAGTGGTTTTGAGTTTGACAACAAACAAAACCTCCGCCGCCATCAAGAGGACGGAGAAGAGATGGGAAGTTAGAAAGAGACAGATGAGATGAAAGAGGGGGGACAGGCATGAATGGATATGATACAAACAGAGTGGAGGACAGGACAGTGCACGGCCAAAGTTGAGGCACAGAGGGGCGGGAGTGAACTAGACGCCCTGGCTGAGAGTTGAGTTATGGGGCCGATGGCGGGGCTGATGGATGGATGCCTTTCTCGTCTTCTTGTAAATGGGACAAAGCAGAAATCACACAGTGAAGCTGCCCTGATTTTCTCCTGAGAACCTGTGTACTTTCGGATAGATAAGGTGAACAGATTAGGCGAATTGGCAGAAATTGACTGGGCTCTGACAACTAAACAGCTGTTTGTGAGCAGAGGTCAAAAGGTCAGAGACAGGTGACCGCCTGCAGGACCAAAGTGAGGTCGCCCAGAGTTCAGGGTCATTCGAGCGCAGCTCATCAACAAGGCGGGCATCCTAGACACAACAATGTGCCAGGGCCTTTTGTTGATGCAAAGGGTTTGATCTTCTGAATATAACCTCATTTACGTTTCACTGCACTGCACCAGTGAGCGACTGAATGAATGGATCTACTTTGAAGCACCGAAAAGGGACAAATTTGTATTCCCACATGTCCGGAAACACCCCGCATCCCAGCTGGCAGACAATAAGCACCGATCAATCTGGGGACACAACAAAGAGCGTCTCTGTTTACTATCCACTGTCAAACAGTAGACACAAGGCACTTCTAACTGCTAATTAGCACGGGAGATGTACTGGGCTGTGTTTTAATTTCGACTTCTCTCCAGTAGCCCTGTGGAGACTTTCCGCTCTAAATACCCATGAATTGCATCCACATGGACTGTGGAGGAGCAGTCGGTTTTGCGAGGTATTTGCTCAAGGACCTCTGAGCCTCTGAGTGAGTGTGATGACTGAAACCACGGCCGACACCGAAAACCTGACAGCAGCTTTAGAAGCACCTGGATTCTGTTTGTGCGCTCGGGTGTCTGTGTACATGTTTGTGATGGACATCTTTGTTTATATTTGCACACGTGTGCACACATGATCTCCTATGTATTTATACTGTATACGTTTGCATGCATGCAGCTGTGTATTTGAGTCCTTTCGGGTGCATGCACATGGCCTTAAATCTGTCTTTTGTTTACATATAATTAGGGCAATTAATCAATTAGTTGTTTGGTCTGTAAAATAGTGAAAAATGAACATGATAATTTCCCAGAACCCAAAGTGATGTCTGAAAATAGGCTTTTGCTGACTTTTTTTTTTTCCTGTAGCTGGTAAACAAGTTTCAAACCCAGTGGACTATGAGTCTGACATGTCTGACTACTTGTCCAGCTCGCAAAGTTTCATTGAAGCCAGATGGCTGGTAGAATAAGCTCACTTCTGCAGCCTGTAATGGTGCATCCCTTCATCCTCCTAACATATGACAGACTAAAGAGCAGAGTGGAAGACAGAGAGGCTGCAGGTTCAGAGGGATTTAGAAGAATAGGGGCCATCGTTCCACTGGGAGCAATAAAGGAAAACTCAAAAAGATTAAAGCAAAAACTTCTTTAAATTCATGATAGAACAGAGGTGCTTTACCTTTGTTTCACCCGTCACTCTTTCTTTGTCTGATCAGACAAGTTGTTGGTCATCCAAGAACTGGAGTGTGTCTTCTTGAAAATGTGGTCACAATTATCCAAAAAAGGTTTTCTTTTTTTTTTTTTTTGGCCCAGGCAGGAATCTGTGGAACGTGTTGGCTTTCCACAGCAGCTCAGGTGGACAAATTCTATTCTCTGTGTCTTTTTGCTTATATAATTAAGTCAGCAAAAAGAAAAAAAAAAAAATTGGACAAACACAGTGAGTCATGGCTACAGGAGCCATTCCTCATTAAACTACGGTTTTCATCAAAGTGGGTATCAGGCTGCTCTGTCTCAGTGAAAGTACTGCACGTTCAGGATATGTGAAACTGCTGTGAGAGGACTTTCTCAACAACTGTTTACTATTTGTGGTGTGGGACTGGATTCTCTATTTCCCCACAACAAATATTCAGTTTTGAGTGGGAAAGTGCCTGCACACATAAATCTTAAAATCTGACCCCTTTGTTATATCAGTCAGCTAAAGGAAAATGCGTGTTTCATCTGCATTATGTAGACGCTATTTAACTAAACAGAAACAGAGGAAGTGAGGTTCTTCACATCTACAGTGAAACCAAATGTGACTCTAGCTAACGTATTCTTGAACTTCTGCTGAACGTTGACATGGCTTCTCTTTCTTGCTTAGAGTTAGATGAGGAGATTGATGCCACTCTTGTCAGATCAAACCAGTCTGAAATTCTCACAAACATCCCAGACAGGTTTAAGACAGGATCACAACACTCCTGGTGACAGGAGCACACTCTTAATAACTCTGAGGACAGAAGATTTCCTCTTGATTAGATGAAAATTTGTCTGGAAACTCCTGGCTCCACTCATGCGCTGTCTACTTCCCCTTATATTTCATATTCATCTTATGAGCTTTTATGAAGAACAGAATATTAAGCCTCTGTGCATTGCCTGGTTCTGCTAGTCCATGTAATTTTAAATGATAACTTTGTGGATGGAAGAGTCTACAGACCTAAACACGCACATGGACATGTGCTTTGAATGGGAGCGTTTTATTCATGGGCCCAACAAATGCTGAACCCAGCTGTAATCATGTTCAGCTCTTTAATGGAAAGCAGAAAGACTAAAAGCTTTGAATCAATTGAAATATGTTGCACATGCCGTCTGCCTAAATTACAAGTGTAAGCTTTCAATATGTAAATTCTTTAAACCAAATGTTTTTTTCATCTTGATATGGTGTGAAATGTACTGCGGCTTGTGTTTCTCCAAATAGTCTTGTTTTGTCTCGGAGTAAAACTGCTGATTGTTTTAGGTTGTTTTGCTTTGTCTCAGTTCCTGACAGCCACATGCTGAAGCCGCTAGTTTTTCACTCAAGTAATTTAAACTGTTGCAAAACCTATAAATAACATGAAAAAAGGCGAGAATTAAGCACCTCGTAGAATTGTGGGGGCTTTCAACCCACTGGGATCGTTTTCTGTACATTTATAACTCAGTCAGGTAATCCCACCAGTCTTCAGCAAGATGAGAAACAGCTTCATTAATGTTTTATGCCACAGTAAAAGCTGCAGTAAATAAACAATAACGTGTTTGTTGCATCTAAATAGCAAGAAAAGGGCCCTGAGGTCGCCGTGGGAGGACTGGGGATATACGCTGCTGAGCTGCTGAGTTTACAAGCATAAAACTTGGGGGGAAGGTGAGGGGAGAGCTGCGCACGTGCACGTCTCCCCGTCCAAATAATCACTCCAGCCTGCATCTCAGCTGTAAGTGCCTGGGGGCCACTGGAGAGGAGGGCGGGAGGCCCCTTATCTAAACAGAGGGCTGAGGGAAACAGGGGGGCCCTATGGAGTGTCAAGGACCACGGGAAGTATTCAATCCTGTTGTGACATGCTCACCTCTATGCAAAAACAAAGCCTACCCAGATTCCCCCTGACCTGCTTTCAGCTTCGCGTATGGACACACACATGCACAGGAGGCCGCCAGACGACGTATGTGTCGGGAGGAGAGGGTGGAGAGAAAAAAAGGCAGAGAGAAAAGAGAAAGATGATAGAGATGAGAAAAAGATGATAGAGATAGAGGAGAAAGAAGAGAGGCAGAGGATCAGGGACAGCTGAGGTGGTCGTCCAGCCGCTGGGATGATGCAGCAGCGCTGGTATTCTCTGACACCATATCTTCCTGCGCACGTGTTGCACCAGATACATGGTTCTCATCAAAAGGTGGAAAACTGGCCTTCTGCCATCACCTAGCTAGCTACTTGCCATGTGACTTCATACCCAAAAGTCTCATTTTCCCTGCTCCAAACCATCCCACACATGTGTTTCAAACGTGTACGTATGGGCGCGCAGACAAAAACAAAGTCATCATATGCATTCTCTCATTTATTTATAAGGGAAACAGGGCCGCTGGGACAGTTGATTCGAAGCCTTAAGGAACACCGTGTGGATTGAAGCTTTGCATTGACCCAAATTTCAATAAAACATCTGCTCCTAAATAAACATCACTGCAACGATGCAAATTACAGCCTTGGCAAAGACCTGGAGACTAAAATGCAATGGAGTGAAACATCCGTCACTTTTTCCATCCTCATGAAGTTAATTAATTTTTATGAGCATTTTGCTGTTTGCTCTCGTTTTCTTATTTAAGGGTGGCAGATTGGAATTGGTCATTTTTCACTTTTGTTTACCATTGAGACATATTGGCTTTGTCCAAATGTCCTTTTTCACAGAGAGAAACAGTATCTATCACACCTGGTACAATGACAAGCTGGAGTGATGATGTTAAAAAGAGCCATCCACGTTGCAGGGGCTCTGAATTTGTTGTGGAAATGCTGTTGAAGAGAACGCACTGGTACAAGACGGACATATCCTCAGGGAGGACAGGGACTCCCAGTCCTAACAGAAGCAGGGTTGCTGGTGCAGCAATATGAGGCCTTGACGTCTCTACCTGCACGCGTTATTGTGAGAAGTGCCGCTACCTGTCAGCCTCAGCGAATGAAAAATGCCCTTCTCCAAATTTCATCGAACAGTTATTCAATCATTCGCCATTTTCCACTTTCAGGGGTAATGAGGACCAGGTTCGCAAAACAAAGTGCAACTGAGGGAGAGAGGAGGAAAAATTAGGCCAGCAGATAACTGATGTGTGGTAGTCACAGCAGCTCCCACATCTACAACAGAGTTTTAGCGTCACGGCCCAGGTGAAGCTGAAGTAAAGCCTCAGTCTGCTGTAGGCCTGGAAGCTACTTCAAAGTGGAAGAGGGTCTTAAAACCTTGAACAGGGAAGAGGAGAGTTAATTGAGAGCATATCATTTCCAGATGGCCCACAAAAAATCGGAGAGATGATTAAACTGCTAAGAAGCAATGGAAATCCTTGGCAATTAAGCCAGATAGTTGCCATATGCACCAGAGTAGGTTAAACTGCTTCAGACTTTTTTTAAACTTCAGTTTCGACATTCATCCTGTTTCATCACCACAAACCGACTCGGAAAAGATGTGACGGATACCGTTTATGGATGTACACATGTTCACATGCTTCACGCACACTGATGCACAGTCAGACACACTGAGCACTGCCCGACAATGGCTTCGCATGTACAGGCCCAACAAGGGAGCTGATGATGGAGGGACAATTGGTCCGAAATTGACAGAAATTTAAAATAATCACTTAAAGCTGTTGACCTTAAAGCTGTTGTCTGGAGACATGCAGCAAACTGTATGTCTGACACAAACTGTAGGTGCATATTTACAGCCAAGTGATGTTCGTTTATAAAATTATTCATTTTCACTTCAAAGATCAGGTGTGAGCAAAAGTAAAAGGGAGGTTTGAAGAAGTGATAAGAGATAGATAAACTTCTGCTGCTGCTGACAGTCCAACCAACTATTTTAATCACCTGAATGCAGCAAATTCCACCATTCCTGAGCTCCAGCCAGCTTCAAACCAAATGCCAAGACTAAAATGAATCGGCCCAGGCCTTCTCCAAGGACATATTGTGACAGGCAGCTACTCTCTGCTCCTCTCTTGGTCGCAGAGCACATGAGTATCAGAAGTAATTTACATGGATATTTCTGTTTTTGGAACTATTCTGAGCGCAGGTCTCAACGCAATCCACCTTTTGGAGAGAAGACGCTCATCAGTCATGGAAAAATATGCCTCCCTTCAAAAAAAAAAAAGCAATTTCCTGCAATCATGGTGGCTTTACTGTACTTAGTTAATCTAAATAAAGGGGAGGTTATTTGTATTTGTCTAATTTGATTAACTGGAAGAATTTTGAGAATTTTTCCATCCAAACCATTCCATTCCTAGATGGTACACATGGAAACTGTGTGTTATAAACTCGGTTGCTTAAATGGTGTTGGAAAAGGCATCATCTCGTGTTTATAGTTTTTATAAGATGTTGATTTTATCTTCATCGGATTTCTGCCTTTAGCTTCACCCTCAAGGCAGACAGCATGAATGCAATATTTTGCAGTCATGGACAACGTTGGGCTTTGCGGTTGCCAGGAAGAGCTCAAACAAGAAACAAATAAAACCAAGTGTAGCAGACCACAAAAATGACAAACCACTTTTTGAAGAGTGAATTCTCCATGTTGCCCTCCCTTCTCTTAACCAAAATGGCTTTAACGAGGAAAAAAACAGCCACAGACACTCTTAACATCATCAATCCATTACGCTCAACACATTCCAGGAGTTACTTTATGATGAAGTGCTGCGCCTGCTTTTTCCCAAACGTGCCTTTTCTGCTTTGACACAGATTTCCTGAATTTGCCAGAATGACCGACTCCCTGTATGAAGTCAAATCTTAAAGAAGAATTAAACACAGGTATTCATCTGAGGTCAGTGCCGCCATACACACTACAACCAAAACAACGGGGACATGGTGGAGTAGTACAGCAGTTAGCACGGTGGCATCAGAACAACAAGGTGTTTTCCTTCCACAGTTGGAGACTTTTTAATTGCCAGTGTGAATGTGTGTGATTGGCCGTCTATATAATTGTGTGTATAGCCTCACTACACTTCCATCGTCTGAATATTTGCTCCATATCCCGTTCACTCCCACTGAAAGCCAAACATCTGACAAATTTGAGAATATGTTAAGTGTTCTGTGCAGCCTCCAGTCGGCTCCGGTGAACTGGCAGGTCGGACTTGACCTTTGTTCAACTACAAATTCTCGTGGCCAATAGAAACACTGATGCACTGTGTGTGGGAATGGAAAATGAATGGAAAAGTAATTATTCGTGCATTTGTCAACGCCCTGTTAGTGTCCAGTATTAGGCTAGCTACTACAAACAGCAGCATCGCTCTCACACACTGATCCCTCGGCGCAGTATTTATTCATTTCCCGTTGGGACGGAGGTATCACAACTTTTCCAGGCAGTTTTCTTGAACACAAGGCTTATGTGACAACACTTGGTTACGGTTCAGTAAAGATCATGATAACATATAACAGTAAGAGAATATCCAGTGTAGGTCAGTGGTGCAAGGCAAAAGTTGGATGTGCTACACACTCATCCAGCACCCTGATCTCCACACTCTTGCTTTACATCTTGCTAAACTAAGGATACACAACCTTCACTGGTGCTGAATGTTGACATTGGATGCAAATTGTGAGGTGCAGAATTGTCCAATATGGACGTAATTTTGTAATTTAGTTGTTGGGCTGCACACACCACATGCTACTTAGAGAAAGGCCATGGCTTTGACTCTTTAAATATTTGACCAGAACCATGATCTTTGACAAACTTAACAAAGTGTTTTAACCTAAATATAACAACATGTATGGCACAGGACTCAAACCCTGTCTCCAGTATCAAAGGCCTTTGTATGCTCCACAATCAGCCCTGACATCCTTGCCAAGTTTTAAAATGTCACATATGGAAGAAATCAGTGTTGCCAGCGAATGTAATCCAGGCAGCAAATACATTTCCTCAAAAACAGACTTTACATAGCTAATTAGTAGTAAATTAATATATTTTTAGGAGAAAGGGATGCACAGTAAGAACCAGGCCGCCACAATCCACCGACTGGATTTCTGGCCACTGCAGTGCACAACTGTGGAAAAATCCAGTGAGAGCATCGTCACAGCTGGAGGGGAAACTTTGTTGACAAACACAGAGCATGAGCATGGTGATCCTCATTTCTTCCACCAGCCCCCATCATGAATCTTCTCTCTGTCGGTTGCTGTCTCCGTTGGTCCTGAGGATCCCACACAAATAAAACCAGAGCAAGCCGTTGTGTTGCTCTTTGTGTCGGCAGAGCCCAGCCAGTCCATCTGGGTCACAACAAATTCTTTCTACTCCTGATGTCACCCAGGATGAGAATACGCTTGAACACATAAAAAGCTGCCTGTCCACTCGGGGTGGAAAAGAATCCCTCCCAATACTCATAATCCCAAGGTGTGGATGATAACATAACATTTCACAATGCTGTAAGGGTCTTAAAGGCAGCCAAAACTTTCTCCGCTGACTCCTGCCAGCAGCAATTCTGTATATAAAAGAGGTCAGAGGTTGTTGGAATGAAACTCTTCATGTACTCTGTTTATATTTCGACAACTCTTCTGCTTGTTTTCACAATTCTAAGTAGCCATGAAAGTACAGTAAGAGGCCCTGACTGCAGAGATATTGCCCTTTAATGCCCTGTGTCTCTGGTTTTACTGTGGTCCTGAGACATATTAAAATAGAATCCTCTCTTGGGGCATAATAGCTCTTATTCAGTCATAAATATAGTAACATACTACTGAGAGTATGTTTTTAGGATAACACCATGTTTTGGATTTCTTATTTCTCTTACGAGACAGAGCTTTATCAGTGCCATGCAGCTTTTCTATGTATGTTCATACCTAACAGGTGGTTTTCCTTTGTGATTTTTGCTGATCTACCTTTACCCACCATGCTTATAGATTAGTTCCTAACAGATTCCAAAATGACTCAAATGAGTGTTTTCTGGTCTCGTGTCTGACATGACATGTTTGAATTTAGGCAGCTACAGTGGTTCATTGAGGGTAAAAGCTTAAAAAAAAAGTTTGGATGCACATTGTTTGCTATCAGTCACGGAGGCTAGAGAAACATCAGGTTTTCCTGCTGCGTGTGTGACATTCAGTCCAGTTCTTGTGCCTCCTTAAGTGCTTTAATATGGCTTATTGTTGGCAGGCCTTGCTAAACAGCACCAGAGGGCATGCTGAGTCTCGGGGGTCCTTTGAGGAAACAGGCATGGAGGAGGACCAGCCTGGCACACCAGCCTCCCTGCTGCGCCCTCAATACGTGGCTCCAACCCACCCGGCAGCACTTCAAAGCACCGAGCGTCTCTCTCACACACATGCACATCTGACTCAGATAGGTGGATAGAGAGTGTGTGTGTGTGTGTGTGTTCATTGCTTGACTGAATGCATTTACCACCATGTGTGCATGTACATAGTAGTGCTGTATGACCCTGTGAGAGCATGGGTGAGTGAGAGGCGGCAAAACCTGTGATGGCTGAAGTGTTTGTGAGGGTTTACCCATGCGTGGTCATCTGCTCTGAACTCGTCTGTGGACAGTAAGTAGCCGGAGTCCTAATTGGTGCACTGCCAAGGGCGTAACAAATGAGTGTAACTGTGTTCAGAGAAGTGAAAAGGCGAACAGTGAGAAGTGAAAATGTCTCTTTCTGTAAGTATTTCTGAGGCGTTTGTTTGAGATTTGACAGGAAATGAAGACAGAGAGAGATGACACAGTAAAAGTCCCCTGCTGGACACAAACTGGGGATGTTGTGGTTTATGATAAAACCCTCAGGGATCAAAAGATGATGACCTGATGTTTTAAAATAGAATCTTTCTATGAATTCACAAGTTTGTAATCACAAGAAGTAAAAAAAAAAACAATTCACAAAATATGGTGAAGACAATACAGACAACATTCAATGAAGTAAAATGAACAGTCTTGCAAAGTTGTAAGAGTGTGTATGTCCTTTTTAGCTCAAAGGAAAGAGTCTGGTATGAACAGTACAAAGAGAAGAATGGAAAACAGAGACAAGAGCAGATGAGAAGTGAGGATATGAGAAATGCAGGGATGGGGATGTTGATGGGAGCCTGGCACCGGCGGGGTGGCGGGGGTCTGCAGGAGCGGCATGTTCACAGAAAGTTTCTCTGTGGCTCTTTATCTGTGGGCTGGCAGCACTTCAATGGAGGCCTTATCACCATAATGGACACAGGGGAGAGGACACGACGAGAGAACACACTCGGCACACAGGCGAGCACACAATGAGCGACAACGTGCACGCACATGAATTTCTGTGTCAAAGATAACACACACACACACAGACACGCATGTGGTATCCTCTTTCTTTTTTACTTTCTCGTTTCTTCTGATCAGCTCCTTTTGCAGGCCGAAACTTTGTGCTCTTTACATCCAGTTTTCTTTAAGGCTTTTTAAAGTGTGTGTATTAAACCTCAAGAGACAATGTTGACAGTCAGAAGAGTAGCTCTAGATAGAACTTCCTCTTAGCGAGACTTTTAATGGGACAGTGATTTGCTCTGGGGGTTAATGGACTTGGGTGGGTAAAGACTAAGAGTGTAAATAAATCAAGAAAAGACTGAAGAGACGAGGACGGCTGGATGGTTGCGAAAGAGTGAAAAGAAGAGGGGTCAGAGACAAATTAAAGTTGAGATGAGGACAAAACGTGAGGGCAAAGAACCGGGGAAGGCGAAGGAGATGGACGAGGAAGAGAGCTGACAGGGCCAAAAATAATGCGACACGAGGAGGAAGTGAGTAGATGAAGAAGAGTCTGGCCAACATAAACTGTTTTGCTCTGGTCCCATTAAAACACCCTCCTAAGTCCATGTGATGGCCGGGCAGTGTACAAGACGAGTGTACAACAATTGCAAACCTTTGTAAACAACTGAAAAAGAGAGCATGCATAAATGGAATTGATGTATTCAATAACATGAGGTTTTATCTTATGGAATAAATCACACAAGGAAAAATGGTTCCCTTGAGGACCAGAGCCAGGCCTCTGACCCTGGAGGATTCTGAATGCTTACACCAGCTGGGAACATCTGAATATGAATCCTAGTTTCCTCCTCTTTGAAACGACTGCAGGCTGTCGGTGTGAAAAACATGTTGTGGTCATTTGTGCCTGTGTGGTGAAATAAGGGTTAAGAAGAGTGTGGCTTCACCAAGTCATCCTCAAGAGACCAGGAGGACACAGAGAGAAGAAGAAACAGAGTCCAGGAGCCACCCAGGCACTGGTTGTTTACCCCTGAGGCAAACAAATCCCCCATCTGGAGGCTGGTGGTCAATGAGGATGGAGGAGAGGAAGACAACAAAAAACACATGAGGGCGAAGGCGAGGGCGAACACCGTTTACAAGCAAAACTGGCTGCATTTAAGTTTTCTGTTACAATAAGAAAGATATTCACTGATTTCATTTCCAGGATATTTCCAAGAAAATGTATATATTCATTCTCACATTAAGGGGAAACTGGCATGGGTACTGAGTCATGTGCTTGAAAATGCCATGCAGCAAGATATTGAGTGATTAAGCATGAAAAATCTGAGTTCCTGTAAAGTTTGGTTTGACCCTTTCCCATCTCCCAAAGGACTCAGTGACAAATAATAACAGCCAGCAAACTTCTGGGTTCCAGAGCCTGGCCATTGTCCAAACCCACACAGCAACAAAAGGAGGCCAGGGGCTTCCAGTTCTGGTCGATTCCTTTTCTTGAAACATGGCCGTTCTCATCCTTGTTTATCTTAGCTTTGACTTGGCCGCGGCTTCGGCCCTCCGGTCCAAAAGACACTCGACTGCTCAAATTTTTTGTGACGTTAGCAAGATGCTGATTTGACGTTGGTCGACGGCAAAACAAAATCTCCCTAGCTCCATCCAGAAGTGGTGTGATTGGTGAATCATCTGAGTTTTCCAGTAAGAGGGAAGGGATGTTCTCTCTCAAAGAGGAGTGACGTTGCTGAGGTGAAGCTTCATCACAAAGCTGGTGAACATAAATCAGCTGTCCTCGCCGAGTGATATCAGCAAAAATAATGGCATGAAAATTTTCCCAAGATCAGAACTAAGTCAGCCTGCCTCATAATGACCCTTCAACTCTATTGGAGATAAAGAACAAAATGATATTCCCAGGCCTTTCCCAGGCAGGATCTGTAATCTCAGTTGCAGTGCAATCAGTTTTTGTTGTTCGAGTTTTTGCCTCAGATTTTCAATCTTGGCACATGCTCCATATTTCCACTTCTGCAATATGTTTTCATTAAGCCCATGTCTCCCCGAAGAAAAGAGAGCACACTTCATTGCCAGAGTACACTAATCTGTGTCAAATATGAAAGAGGACAAAAGCAGTGCATTGTTGCTGGCGGAGACCAGAGGAGTCGCTGAATAAAGTTGTTTTCGTTTGATCCCACTTAAACTTAAGAAAGAAAGAGAAAACAAGGACAAGAATAGGCTGCAATACAATTTTATGTGCACTCAGCCTCATACACAGGCACACATCTATAGCTCTACTTGTACTTCACTAACTATATTTTAACCTTGGCTCGGGATAATTATGATTTATTAGCTTTATTATTATTATTATTACGACTAATAATACTTTTCAGGAACGTAAAATGCTATGACTGCAGCGCACCGTTTGATTGGCCAGGTTTTGCTAAAGGTGACGTTTGTTGACAGACGTCAGGCAGCTGTGAACAAACGTGGCGGAAATTAGGCGAGAAACAAACAAAACAAAAAACAAAACGCTCAAAACAGGAAGAGTAAGGGGAAACAGGAAAAACAAGAGCAGGAGGTAAATTTAAAATAAATAATAAAAAAAAACAAAACGTTTTTTAGAAAGGCTCAAAACGACGAAGCGACGGTTGGGAGACGGAACAGCTCCGTGCCGGTTAGCGCTTAATGTTAGCATGGTGGAGGGGGGGTGCAAACACAAATGCCGGCTGTGAAGGAGACCAAATTGTGGGACTTAAGGGACCGGACATTAACTCGGAAACAAGTGCATCCACAGCGGGGTCCCTTGCTGTTCAAGACACCGAAGACCGGAGGTGACACTGAGGGTGATGCGGCTGAAGAGGCCCAGACCCGGGGATGCGTACAGCGCCGACCAGGGGGAAATCCAGAGGTTTCAGGAATGACACTGTTCGAGTTTACTGGGCCAAAGTGGGACTTACCAGAACTGTCAACAACTCACTCCCCTGCCAAGAAACCAGGCGTATGAGGGTAAGTCCAGTGTTTATTTTTTATGGAAGTTATTATGGCATTAATGTGTTCAGGACTGTGTGCTTTTAAAGCTGAGGTTGTGTTGGTGTTTGCAAATGTGCATGCAGCAATAACTTCACTGTGTCACTTTACACATTACACCTGTGATCTGTCTGGACTGTTTTTATATCAAAGCTCTTATTTTGTAGTAGTGTACGCACTGTGCGTGTGTGCGTGTGTGCGTGTGTGTGTGTGTCCCAGACTCCCCTGCAGGTCCCCCCTCCTGTCAAAGCAGCAGTCCTGTGGTGTGTCTCACTGATCTTGTTATCTCACGTCTCTCTCATCTGGCCATTGTGTTTCCAACCATCTCTACTTTATCTAATCTGCTCTCTCTCTTTACATCTCTCTCTCTCTCTCTCTCTCTCTCTCTCTCACCCACAGGTCCCTCAGGTTATGAGTCTGATGTGCTTGATCTTGAGGGTCTTTCATTCCTATACACAGACACACACGAAGAAGAATTAGTTGGAAAAACAAGTTGTGAGCACGCTCGAGTGTATTTATAGACTGCTGCAACACTGAAGCTAAACGTGTTGTTTTCTGTTTTTGTTCATGACAAGTTTTCCATATATGGCTGTCTCTGCAGCACCAGGCCGTAAACTGGGATTTACTTGTAGTAGCATCCTCCTCTTTCTGTGTTATTTTTTCTAATCTCCCCATTCAGTTAATTTTTCCCTCTTCCCTCTCTATGAGGCCTTATTGCTACAGCCAGTACCAAAACGTATTCACTGAATATGACCACCCCAGAGTCACCCATACACTCATGTGTACAAACACCACGCCTAAAGGGTGACTGGTGAGGAGCTGGTGGGTCAGCAGTTCATTTACTGGTCAGCCAGATGACACGCTTTGATTGTTTGGGCAGATCTCGTGCAGAAGAAGGTGAAGTTCAGGACACAAACAGAAGCTTGTTTCTGTGAGTGTGAGTTTATCAGTGTGCTGATACTCACGCTTTATGCTTTACCTTGGACGAAGGTAGATATCTCAAACAGCATCCATCACATATGGCTTGGCTGGCATCCCTGTGACGGCCTGATTCTGTGTGTGTGTGTGTGTGTGTGTGTGTGTGTGTGTGTGTGTGTGTGTGTGTGTGTGTGTGTGAGGAGCCTTGAGACCGTTACCACTGAGCGTTAGATCTCCTCTGACCACCTCTGAGGACGTTTTCCCTCTTTTGGTAAAATAGTGAGCAGCACATACACCTCAGCTAACAACGTGATCCGCTTAATAATTTCACCCAATTAAATCAAATCCATATTTATTTATTCAATGTCAAGCAAGATATCAGCTCAGGATCAGCCACAGCATTAGTTTTTATCCCCACAGCTTTAAGCCTGGTGAGTTAGCAATCACTGCCGGTCCACCTTAAGAGATTTTTGCCTGCAGTTTTTCATTATTGCCTTCTGGTGTCAGTGTTGCACCAGGGAAAAATCCTCTGCAGACAGACTCTGGAGCCAAGAGGAGGTTCTTGTTTTTAAGGTGGTTCACGAGGGCTGAAAACTTCACCTGAGTGAGAAACTTGCAATGCTGGATAGGTATCAGTGTGGAAGGATCATACAGTGTGTTTTATTGTGTAGCTGGTTAGAAAACAGAACCATATTGTGCAGTTTTAGATCAGTTTTTGTCCCTGTATCCTTGGATTACCTCTGTCCACAACTGTTTGTTTTCAGTGCCGTGTGCGTACATGTCCTCCACTGCCCGCTAGCACCAGTGCTGGCTGTGTCTTGGTGTGGCATGTGGCGGCTGACACAAAGAAAGCAGCTTACGGCTCCTGGTCCCTGCTTGGTCCAGGCTGGGCCGGGCGGCGAGCGCCTGGGGGCCTCCCGGGCTGCCACCAACAGGTCTTTATCGGCCCTGAGGATTACTGCGATTTCATCAGGGTCCGGGCCTGCCTGCAGCCACACACACACACACACACAGACACACTCACACACATATGCATGCGTGGTATGCACACAGCCTCAGAAAGTACAGGTAGTGGATTCTTGGTCAGGTGTAACTCGTGTAGAACTAAATAAAAAGAATCTGAATGCTAAAGATACCATAGTTTTACTATGGACTGCCACTGTATCTCCAGTTATGTATATATTAATGTGCGTATGTGCGGGTGCTTTCACCGTGCGAGGTCGCTGGAGCAAAGGTTGGCTGGAGGTGGTGGTGGGCTCTGTGTGGACTGAGAGGACGCAAAACAGCAACAGTTACTAAGGTCCTCTGTGTGTATATAGATGCTTATGTGTGTGTATGTCAGTGTGGCAGAGAAGGTCAAGGGTGGCTGACGTTAGAGGTCAAAGCTTCACTGGGTTTGAAACGTCAGGTCAGCAGAAGAACTTCAGGCAGTTCTTCTTCTTTTCATCCTTTCTGTACGTCTTTGTTCATCCCTCCTAAAGACTCAAAGCCTCATGGTGGTTACGTCATAGCTCGTGGTTTTCAGCGACTAAAAGGAAAATATTCACCATTTGATGTTTTTGCACCATATAGCAATAGTCTGATATTCTGTGCATCTCAGCGCACATTTGGTGAGAGTTATGGTGTATTTTCCAATTCCCTGACTCACAAATGTCCCCGTTTTCAACAGGATTTTACCCGTAGTGTACTGTTGTTTTAACTGGATGACTGGATATTCCACTGGAGTTGCACTGTGAATACTGTATCTGAATGAGACATCACATTGTCATTTAGCCAGGTGTCCATGGCAATACGGAAAACACACTAACAACCGATGCACTTTATCACTTATTAGAAAGTTTTTCTGTTATCAGAGTAATCAGTAATACATCAAGATATCCTGACTTTTAGTGCCTTGTAAACTTGGCATGCTGGATGTGTAGTGTGAACACAGCCGGGTCTAAGGCAGGGAATCAGCCAGGAAAGTTTGCTTTGAGTCAAACAATGCTGACTGTATTCTCCCATATATCCCACAATGTTTTATGTTACGAGCACAGAGTCTGTAACATTTTACTTTTAGCTTTCAACACTTAAATAAAACTTAACAAATTGCATCACAAATCAGGCCAATAGTCAGTCACTGACAGGGAACTATATAAACTAAATAGCAACGTTTGCACAGCCACTAAAACAATTATGAAGTTGACTCACATTTAAATACGTACTCAAACCGATTCATACTGGCTTCCACAAAACAAGTAATGCACCCTCTTTCACCCAAACTCTTTAACTCATTCTCTCCTTGACTTGAAGTTTACTTAAGCTTGATTTATGCCTGTGTATACTGCGTGTCTAAACTGGCCTGTCTGTCAGTTGCTGAGGCTTCTCCTTTAGGTAACGTCAACCTTCGGGGCATTTTCACCTTGGTCTTGCAGTTGACGCACGGCCTGTGGCTGGTGCCCACAGCTGACCGACACAATGAGATAACTCCACTGGACAGTCAGGCCACATTAAACCAGCTCTTACTGGTGTGACGGACGGTTGGAGCAGCCATGTGGCAGAAAAAATAACAGCGAATGGCCTGAGGGCTCAGTGTGTCTGCGTCTGTATCTATAGTTGTCTCTGCGCGAATATCTGTCTATGTTTATGAATGTGTGTGCTAATGTGTGTGTATTTCGGTCTGTCTATTTTTATGGATTTTTGTGTGCCCGCATGAGTGTATGAGACCACGCGTGTGTGTCTGTGTATTTATGTCTATGTCTGTGTTTGTGTTGTTGTGTGTGTGCAGCGCGCGACGTGTCCAGGCGTCTTTGCTGTGACCGGTGTGTTTGGCTCCGTGCTGTGTGTGCAGCCTTTCCTCTATAAACCATTTAAATGTAGATTTTTACGTCCACGGTTTGAAAAAGTAACTGCTGCGATCGTGAACTCGTGGACCTAATTCCCTGGATGACAAAAAGTTTTAGAGATGCTGAAAAAGTTATCCATAAAAGTCAGATGTGTGTATATGATAGTGTGCAAACGTTGCCCTCAAACTGAGGTGCTTCCTTAAAAAGAATAATCCTAAAACTCTAAAGTTTTGCTTCCATATTTGGTGCTAAGTGCTCCCCATCGTATCACTGATATTACAGAATATTGCAAATTTAAAACAGACTTTAAAGAGTCTGTTTAGGTAGCAACAACAGGAAGGCTTTTCTTGTATCATTACTTAATAGGAGACATTGATGAAAGCATTAATGATTGAGAACATTAATATAGCTTTCAGTTTATGGTGTGACAGTCACAGACACCCGCAGTGCTCATATGAATTATCACTGAAAGACGAACACTTTGAAAGCGGTGTTTTCGGGGATTTCCTGCCTTTATCCATTGTAATCAAATGATGTGATAAAACATTATCTCTTCCTATTTTACAGGTAATTGCTTTGTTTCCTGTGTTTTGGCTTTGAGACTCTTGAGCGGTGCAACGAGACACAGTCATTAAGAAGCATTACTCCTTTATTGAAAGATATATGAATGAAACGTCTTGACATTCGAAGTATCTTAATTACAGGCCGCTCCCTTCACTTCGTGGTATTCATGCTTAGTCTTGAGTGTATAAGCTGACTGTATAACTAAGTTTGACTCTTCTTTGTTGATAGTTCTGCGCTGACGCCAATTGAATTACATTTTCTAAAGCTTTTTCTTGTCCGGCCTCTCACGTGAAAAAGAGAATACTGAAGTTGGTGCACTTTAGTGTGATTATAGGTGCAGTGGTGATGCAGCTAAGCACAAAAGTGGCAAAACCAAAGTACATACTGTATTGTCTCTGTCAGGAACATCTTCTCAGATGATCTGGCTTTTATACAATGGTTACCTGTGGGTGTTTGAAAGGTTTTGTTCAAAGCGGGCGAACATACAAAAGTTCCCAGAGGAAAGGGAAAACCACAACCTGCGTCTGTTTTCATCAGAAGCTGACATATCAAACCACGCTAATCATTTCCATTTTTCTACAGCAGTTGTAACACGTCTGCTGACCAAACAGACTTCGTGGGTTCAAACAACTTGTTGTACAGTTTAATCCTTATTTACAGAGTGTCGTTATCTGTTCGCTCTGTCTCCAAGCCAAGTGTACACTCAGTCAGCGCAGTCTATACAAAGTGTTTAAGAACAGCTGCTAAATAAACTGTCCTCTCTTTCATAAACCTGCCCTTCTCTGCACCTACAACCTTTATTTCTCTTTTTGTCTTTAAATCTGCTCTTCTGCTCTTTGTATTCCTTCTTACTTGCGTCATTTTCTCAAATTTCTGTCATCCTTCCTTTCTTTTCCTGTCATTCAGTTCCTACCTCTAACCTTCATCTCCCATCCTTGTCTGCCTCACACCTTTCACTCGCTTCTCCATTTTTCATACCTACCGCCTCAGGCTCGTCCATGAGAGACAATAGCCTCATTGTGACAGTGTCTCGTGGGTGTGTGTTGGACCACACAGGACTGCAGTGCAGAGGAAAGCGTGTGCGTCCTTCCTTCTCTCTCTACCTGCCTGTATAATCATCGCTCAAATCACCAGGGTCTGACAGCTCGTCACCGTGCAGCTTAGATAGAGGAAATACCTCAGGGACTTACATATCCTTTAAGGTGTGCATATATGTGTGTGTGTGCGTCTGAGGGGGAGAACAATAGGGGCATTAGGTACCTGTCTCATCATGGCACTTGAGCGGAGAGAGGGCGTGGCACGACACATGCACACTGGCTCTATTGTGCATTGTTTTCACACGCATGGATGGATGGATGTATTGGTGATGGATGGAGCACTTTTGGCAGCAGACATAGACGTACATGTGTCGGCTCATTTCGCACAGAACTTGTGAAATGAGCGTGAAATCCAAAGCTAACAACTGACGGAGCACGGCGTGAATGGGAGACAGTATTTCTCGCCATTTCCTCAAGAAAAGGTTCACTAAGGGTTAATGCAGTACTGCATTTGTTATGGTTAAACAAAACACACGGCAGCAGGTAAATGGTTAAGGCCCTCTGTACGTGATCTGCATTTTTTATCTGTGCTTACTGCAGTGTGGGTTGCAGAATGAAGTGTTGAGGCGAAGCATAACGTGGGTTTGCATCACCAATATGAGCCATGCAATGAGCTGCAAGACACAAAAAAGGCAGAGGCAGTTAAACTTTCGAGTTTTCATCGTTTCAGTCAAACGTCTGCCTCTGAGAGTCAGTCTTCATGCACAGGATCCAGGTTTACAGGTGTCTGAAATTACTTGGCCCAACAGACGGCTGAGTCCGGCACACCTGGCTGTCGGACTCATGCCAGAATCATGATGAATGACTTGCGTAACATAACATCCACGGGCCTCCTATGGACCAAAGCTGGCCCTAGTTCTGCTAGCTCAGCCCAAACTGGCCCGGGTTTGAACCAGCGGAGCCTTGCCAAATCTGGCAACCATATATGACCATTAGTCCAAGACCCTCCCCTGTATCCCTACAGTTATCATTTTAATATATTATTATGCAGTACGGCAGG
Organism: Toxotes jaculatrix; assembly: GCF_017976425.1. NCBI lineage: Eukaryota > Metazoa > Chordata > Actinopteri > Toxotidae > Toxotes > Toxotes jaculatrix. The sequence continues at coordinate 1,853,595 of NC_054417.1, read as the reverse complement.
AGTGTAGCCCCAAAATAATATACTAATGGAGCAATGTTGAATGTGTTCATTTTCAAATGAGGGAGGATAGTTTGTATAGGCAATGAGAGGTTGAACATATATATATAGTGTGTGTGTGCTTGTGTGTTTTTGCGCATGTGGATGTGTGTCGGCGCTGAAGGCCGTGCGACCATAAATCATACGATGCACTGCAATGTGTTAAAGCTGAAAAAACAATGGTTCATCATGTACCTATACTCAGGCGCAGCACCACTTTAAAAAGGGGGTTCACTGTAAAGAAGAAGAAAAAAACCTAAAGCAGACCCTGCTTCCTGAGTCGAGATTAGGCCTAATTAGAACCGTGCCGGTATTCTAAAGCGCAGAACCAGTATTATTGTTTAAACTTGTAAAAATATCTTTAAAGATAGGGTGAATTCCATTTCTGAGAATGCAGCCACAAAAGAAGCACTTTAAACTTGAACATAACGTGCAATTAACCTGCCAGCACGGCAGTGGCTTCTACAGGAGCAGAATTTCTCCTTATCTAGGCATGATGGCAACCTGCAACTGTGACTGGCTTTGGGACTATATTACCCTCAGGACATCCACCGCACATAAATCAGCGTGTATGTGTAGAATATGTGGGGTTTGTGTTTTATTTAAGTACTCCTCGTAAATTCTTCTTCTGAGTAAAGAAGTTACACAGATTATTTCCCCTACATTCAAGTTCGTTTGTTCAGAACAGGTTTTTATTCATGCTACGCTTACACACTTGCAAAGGAAGTGTTTAGTAGCATCGGCGTGAAGAAGTTGTGTAACTGAGGGGTTTTTTTCTGCCAGTGGAACTGGCAGAAAAGGAAACCGCTTCACACTGAATGTTGTGTCAAACTGTAGTTTATAATAATGATAATGACAGACATCGTTCCTACTTTCACTTGCTGAATGAGTTGTCGGTGCTTTCCGGGGTTCAGTTTTGGTAACTTATCAAAATTGAATTCACTCAAATTCTCAATAACAGTGTACTTGAACGCAGCATAATAATTGTAAATCCTAATGGAAATTCTACAAACCCCACATCCCACGTTCATGGCTAACACTGAAAGTGAAATTCATTCATGCATCAACTACCAAACACAATTCGACTTTCATTACGGTGTGACCGTTTCAGTTTTAGAACTCCTGAGTGAATCATGTGCTCATTCGCCAACCGCTGAAAGTCCAGATTGTATTTTTACAGCTTTAAAATTTGGCACCGTTTGATAATAGTGTATAATTTTCTTCTTTTGTGAGGAAAATTACACACAAATTTTACCCCACTGACTAAACAGGCTAACAAATAACTACATGGGAGGCAAACAAAACTGTGAAACTGATTGTTGGCAATAGATTTACTGGGATCCGTGTGTAAATCTGAGATAACCTGCCTGGTGAAATGATAATATCTTTTTATATTATTTTTATTGCTCCTGAACCAGGCTATCACCTCTCCACCACATCTACCACTTGTCTTATCTTATTTCCTTCCTGTCGCCCACAGAGAAACCGCTGTGGTCTACTTTGTTCTGCCGCTTTTTGCATTCAGGAAGGAAGAAAGTTTGTGGTGAGATGATGGTTAAAGTTGTCTTTGTGATTGTATTGTCATTTTTTTCCCATGCCGTGTGCCACTGTGGAGGAAAAGCGACTCTGCATCTAGAATTACTCACGAAGCCTTGATGAAAAAACTAGCCTTTCAGAATTTTGCCTTCCGTTCCTGAGCTTGGATCCCTGCAGACTCGGATTGTAGATTGACATGTATCAACTGAAATGTACAGTATGGAGTTTTTGACTAGTAGTGCTCTACTACCGCACACAGAAACCCACGCACTTCTATAGCAATAAGCAGGGAAGAAGAAGAAGAAGAGTTCTAGCTGGAAAATTGTGGCTGTAAACAAATCATATCCAAATAATATTTTTAAATTTGGCTTTGCAGATATTTTCTGGATACATGCATTTGTTTACAAAGTAAAAAAAACTCAACAGGGTGCTTACAGCACAGTGATCACCTAATCTGACATTGTTCCACCTTGGAAAAAAAAAAAAAAATAGACTTAAAGAAGCCTTGAAGGGAAACAGCATCGTGTAAGAGGACCCCATGTAAAGAGACTCTGTGCAGGTACGACTTGAGACGCTATTGCATAACCTTCATCTTCAGCACAGTGAGAACTTTCCCATTTAACCTTGGGTGTGTGCGTCTGCATGACTTTGGACATTATGCGTATATCCGTATCTCTATTCCCATCAGTGAACATATGAGCCCTTCCATCCATCAGTCCTATCTATGGGTCTGGAGCTCACTCAGCCCGCTCAGCACGGATGCCCTGACGGATGCTCCACCTCCTCTTTTTGTCTCAACTTCCCCTCTTTATCCTCTACCCCTTCTTAAGCCTATCATCTTCCTCCTTTTGTTCGCTCTATTCACCCTTAAGTGAAAGCTGCATGTGCATTCATGGAAGAACAAGTCATCCATGCGTGTGTGAGAGCAGGTTCTCATATAGATAAGGGATCTTAAACTAACAGAAGGGATCTTAAACTAACAGAAGAGCCTAAGAGCAGGTGAACCTATCAGTCCAAAGAGGCCATGCTAGAGATGAACAGATTGCATGCATTTACATATCCATAGGTGCATGCATGCACGCACAGATGCACACGCACATCACACAGGCAGGTAACATGAGTGAGGAGTTAGATTCCCCTACAAAGAAATCCTCTGAATAGCTGCTCCCATACTGCAAAGGATAATAATGTGTTGTGTGTTCAGTCTTTGTTTAACCAGTGACAATTTAATGGTGCACATAACTTTATAACTTTTGATAAAGTTTTTCTGAATCTTTTAAGCTTTTATGTGTGTCTGCACATGCAAAACATGGGGAGCATGACTGAATTAGGTCAGTGTCAATTCTATATCAATTGTCACAGTGATGCAATAGGAGATTAAGTATAAGGTTACTATAGACAGCTATATAATAGATGCCATAGACAAACTGTAAGCTCCTATAGTACTTACTGCTGTTTTCAGCTGCCTGGGGCAACATCAGTCTGCACATCATCTATCACATCATGTAAGCTGCCTGTCAAACGTCTGCACTCTTTTTCATCAGCGTGTGCACCTCCTCGACCTAAAGCTGCCGCTGAACTACATGTTGTACACACCGACACATGCACACATGCATGCACGGGGTCTGTCTGCGAGACGTGACGAGGCGGAGAGGCTTTCAGGCAGCGTGTTACAGCGTCGGGTGTGTGTTGTGTCTCCAGTGGAGACTCGGTTGGAGAAAGCCTGGAGCCATGCTGAGTAGGATGAAAAACACACAGCGACAGTGCAGCTGATACTGTATCTGCTGACTACATCATTCTCAGTGTGTGTGTGTGTGTTTGAGCAGGTGGTGAAAGCTCATGTTTTTCGGTGTGCGTCCGTGTGTGAACGCTTTAAGCGTCAATATATCAGCCCGATGACTACGGTGCAGTCAAGGTGAACATCAAACCGCACTGTGCCTGTGTGTGTGTGTCTGTGTGTGTGTGTCTGTGTGTGGATTTCTTCACTTTACTCACCGCAGCCTGACACTGGGGGAAATCCTCACTCAAGGGCCGTCAACAGCCCTGAGGCGAGTAAACACCACGCTAAGCTGTAATGACTACTGTCTTGTTTCCCTACCAACCCGGTCTGTTTTGGTCGCAGCAGAAGCCCCTTTATTTAGCGTCTTCCCAGGGGCAGGAGGGCTGATAACAGTATCCCATTGTCCAGTCATAGCATGAGGAGAGCAGGAAAGCAGACACAACATGAGCTGGAAGTGTTAATAATGGACTTAAAGCACAATGGTGGCATTATCACTGCAGGAATGTGTGATTGTCTTGGGATTCTTCGTTACTTCAAGGAAGGGAAAACGCCAGCACCACTGCAACCTGATATCACAGTGCTCCGCTCTTTCCTCGTGCTGCGTTCCAGGTCAAATTGTCAAACAACGCCAGATATTCAGTGTTTCTGACAGGTCAAGATATTCAGCCATAAAGCATCAGCAGGCGTGACATATTAAAGGAGAAGGTTTACGTTTTCAAGCAACATATTGTGTTTCTTGGAGTAGGGACTTACAAGAACACACGCACAGTGAAAATTTAGCTTACATAAAACTTTAACTAAAACATGACCTTTCTACTTTTCCTATTTTCTCTTTGTGCTAACCCATCTAAGCTGTTTTTGTAGCGCTGTTATGACAGAAGGGCTGGAGTGTTTCTCCGCTCATACAACTCCCTCATTTCAACATGCAGCAGAGATTTATGTAGAGGGTCTATACTGTACGTGGAGTGTGTCCTGCTTTATAATGGCGTCTTTAAGGCTTATGAACCTGTGGACTTGTCAGAGCAGAGTACATCAAAAGAAGAGCTTTGAAGTCATCCGCCATATGGTATGCTGAGATAAATGTCAGTGCACTAGCTGCCTGGCGATCTGTCAGATTAGCTCAGGGAACACTTCATTTTGATCAGCTATTTGGCTGTTCAATACAGGCGTCATAGAGGCTTTCAAGCAGCCAAACACCGAGACCACAACGTCATTCCTACGCAAATGCTGAGACTGTCTTTCTGCTGTCAGCACTACCATGGTTAACTTTTGTGTGGTTGTCTGATTTAATGAAAACAGAAGAGAACGTTCTTCAGGCATTCTTAGGCAGAGCAAGGAGAAAAGATTTATGTAATGGTTTAATGGTTTAATGGTATAATGGTTTGAAACGTGGGCCAGTTTTGACCTTACAAGGCCTTTATCTAGGCAGAAAGACCAAAAACGATAGGAGGACAGTACAGTGGACCTAAACATTTTAAATCACATGATGAAATGACCAGTAAATACATTCCTGTTCTCTTTCTCTTAAAAAAGAACAGTGAACACAAAGGAAATGACAAAAGAAGGCTGTTAAAGTTAGTTATAATTTTTAGGTCATTTCCTAAAGAAAAGGCTTCTATTGTTTTGCAGTATTTAGTATTTTAATATTAAGAATACTGAGAGATGTCATTATTTATACTAAACTCAGTACTGGATTCCTGAGTGTCGTGCAAATGCACATTATTGTCCCGCAATGCAGTGAACAATGGAGCAGCGGAGGAGCTGCTCACAGCTGGAAAACATTTAATGGTGGACAGTGGTGCAATAAATCTACGAGCATCTCTGAAAACAAAACAAAACAAAAGTATTTCACTTTTGGAAAAACATTTTTGTTTCCCTGAATTTCCAAATTTAACCTTGGCAGTCAAGTTCACGCAGTTTGACTGATATCCATTGGTACATATTTTACATTATTTCCTGCCAGTACAAAATGGTGAAGTGTAGGTACGCTAACTGCCGAGACACTCACTATATTATGAAAATTAGAATATTTTGTATACTTAAACCTGCAATAACTTATTTTTTGGCTGCTCCGGAGCTACAGAAATAAGCTGTAAACACAATGCTGACGTATTATCAACTCTTAAACTGATATATGGTAAACTTCTTGGCCAACAGACCCAGATATTTCACTCCACTGTGTTCACTTGTTAAGCAGGTAGCATATGGTGGCTCCATGGAGCCGAGGGGAACAGTTGAGTGGTGTGGCAATTTTCTCTGCGCCCGTCAATACCAGCAACACGTCATGTATGTGCCAGTATCAATCACTGTCAGCCAGCACAGCTCTTGATAACCTGAGCTCTACTGTAACAGCTTCAGATCTGTATTAATTGACGTGGGCCAGCAACACTCCATTAAAAACAAGCTGAGGAGTCAATTCAGCCGAGCCTCCCTTCCCACAAAACCACAAATATAAAACAAGGCCTAATAAGAAGCATATGGAGGAGTGATATAAAGCTTTGACTGGCTTTTACACGCTCTCCTCATTCATATGTACACCACATCATAATCAAATCCCTGCTGAAAGCAACAATACCTGTTTCCAAATTCAACACTTGCTTACAAAGCACATGTTGACGCTGGCGCCAGCCCGCTGTGGGCCAGCAGGCATAACCAGCTCCAGTCGCACTCGCACACACACACACACACACACACACACACACACTTTTCTTCACACCATAAAATGATATTCATTAGCAGAAATGATTGTTCTTGGTGAATTATGAGCTGTTATGTAACACGCGTGTTTGCAGCCCCCTGTCGTGAACAATCAAACGTGGAGCATTATGGAATATACAGCATTATGTGTTATATGTGCATACACAGAAGTGTGTACCATCTGCATTTATTCACTAACGCTCAGCCCACATTCCCTATCCCTCATGTGTTTTATTGTATTTTCATAGTGATCTTAAGGGGCTTTTATATATATATATATATATATATATATATATATATATATATATATATATATATGAAATGAAATGCCTCCAGTTAATCTATGCAGCAGCACTGACCCACATGTAAAGCTGCTGCTAAAGCAGAATTTATTGGAGTGCCACAGTTTTGTGTGGTCATTCTTTGTCACACATACATGGGGCTACAGGTGCAGCTGATCCTGGAGAAACAGCAAGCAGTCATTTTAGCCAGGAAATGATTTAAAACCATGAAACTGGCCGTGGTGGAAAGAGAGATGGGATTGATATCTCACTCAGCGTCTGACTCGCAGCACTCAGGAGTGTTTGATATTACAGGTGGACTGGGACACCCAGTGGAGTCGTATGTCCACTGCTGACCCCGCAGGTCTGCCAAAGGTGGTGATGGTGAAATCCGGTGTGTGTGTGTGTGTGTACTTGAGTATATGAGGATAAAGTCCAGAGAGAGACGTTTGCAGAGGAAAACGTAAGCCAGGCATTGGGAATACTTATCCAGCTGCATGAGAGCATCCTTTTAACTCTATGATTTCTGTGTGTGAGTGTGCGTGTGTGTGCTTGGACCCCCAGTATAATATCTATGGTATATTCATTATGGCTGAATACTGTGAATCACAGGGAAACACTGAACACTTTGCCCACCGCCTATGTGCGACACTGAAACTCCATATTCTGTGTGTTTACAGTGCACAGAGGCTTCAAAGTGAGAAATATGAGGTGTTGGAGACACTATTAAGAAGTGGTCCTTCTCTGCACTTACATGTTACATAAGGCTAAAACTGCCATAGCCCCTCTCCAGCTATCAATGACCTAGCAAGTTACGTAACAGGTGTGTGTGTGTGTGTGTGTGTGAGAGAGAGAGAGAGAGAGACAGGAGAGAAAGAGAGTGAAAAGAGAAAAGAGAGGGAGACAGCCCCGGAGTGAAACAGTATATTAACCACCAGAGACAGAAGCACACAATGTTCAGTATTGACCTGCATGTGTGCTTCAGTGATTTCAGCAGCTTGATGTTTGTACCTCTTGGCCTCGGTATCTCCATGTGAACTCTGCGGCACACACACTGGGTCGGGTCAGCCTCTTGCTACTGGCACGGAAACGAATACGATCTAATAGCATTTGCAAATGGCGAGGGTAATCATCTGCAGATAAATGTTCGGTGTATATGTAGCTCACCTAACTCCTGCTGAGGGGTCTGTGTTTCCCTGGAAAAATCCTCTGATGCTCAGGACGAGACGTTATTTTTTTATATTTACAGCTGCAACAGAAGTCCTGCGTCTCCTCAGGACGTACTCAATTATAAAATTGACACTCAGAAATCATTTTACTTGCAGCTTCATTGGCATAAAAGTTCTGTTAATGTCAGTAAATGATGAACTCTGTTTGGTGGCCACATTAAGACGGTTAGCTACTAATATGTACAGCTAAATTATGTTTTCAGAAAGCTATTAATGTCTATGTGTTTCTGCAGAAATATCCTGTTATTGTAGTATGGTTTGATACAATGAGGTTTCCTCATGAAGCCTAGAAAGGATGATAAACTGACTTAAAAAGTTAGCACTCCAAAAGATGTAAAACAAAGGAGGTGAATAACGACTGGAAACAACACACAGTCAATTTGTCAGTCTTCATTCTTTCTTAAATCTTTTTGACAAAATGCAACATATTCACTGCTGAGGACAGGTGGCAGAGAGACAAGCTGCGAGTCATCCTCTGGAAACGGTTTCACCGGTGTAATAAAGAAGATCCCATCAATCAAAGGATTAAATGTCAGGGTTATGACATTTCCCCTCTCTCTGAGATAAAATCAGTCCTGCAGAGCGGGCGGATTGGACGGCACATGTAGCCTCTCTCGACTCACTCACCACCACTTTGGCCTTCCTGGTTTGACCTACATTTCATGTCGCCTTTGTGTGTATGTAAACACAGCTTACAGAACAAATCAGGTTCAGGGTTTGGTCGGATTGTGGAACATTTTTCTGTTTATGTTTGCATTAGAGCGCTAAATCGTGTTTATGCGTCTAAACCCTTATGATTTGAAATGATGTGTACGTGCACATGCATGGCGTGTGCCTCAGCAACTATGGACTGACACAGTTTAGACGTGTGTGTTTGTAGGCACCATATGCAGTATATGGTACGCTACATACTCTTGTTTGTGTACTGGATGTCAGGGTTGGAAATGAACATGGTGTTTGGGGGTAAAGTTTGTTCTGGAAAGTCATGGAATGTCTTTGAAATAATAAATGGAGGTTGAATGGTCATACACCACATGGTCATCTGTGATAGCCTGCAACCCAGCAGTTCTTTCAGATGCATTGTGGGTGAGGAAAATGCTGCGGTTTTATAGCTAAGGTCATGGCCAGGGGCCAAAAACCACACTAAACAGCAGCAGCTGTTCATGATTATTTTCTACAAATATTTCCTAACAGAATTTAATCAGAAACATATATGTTATGGTGAAATTAGTACAGGCTAGTGTATTGTTAATTTATATTTTGTATGTAGAAATGAAATGAAAATGTTTCTTCAGTCCCGGTTCTGTTCGCTCACTAGCAGAACTGTGCTGAAGAGGGTGAATGTCAGGATATTTAGGGTGAAGCTGTGGACTGAAAACAGCTGAATTGCACTGAATTGCGTGTATGTAACAGCGTTTCTCTCAGCAGAACATTGTAAACTGTCCGCCTGCTGTTCCCAACTGGCCGTCCACTCTCCCTCCTTTCTATTCTTTTCTTTTCTTTTCGGCCTTCCACAAGTCCAGCGCACCAGAAAGTCTATACCGCACAGCAGATATGATTATGTATCTTGGCAGGAACAGTGTGCATACCTCATTGTGTTTATGAGTGTGTGTGCACGCATGCATCACAGTGTGTCCTAGTTGGAGGAGAGAACCAACTCATGGAACACTTGACAGAAGATATACACCTTTTCCAGAGGAAAAGGAAACAAAGACAGACTCCAAAGGATACACGGCTCCTGTATGAGGCCTGTGAGAGTACTTTCGCCTCTCTATCGATTCCTCTTCTCCGGGTGAAACCAGCTGCGAACCCATGAGCTCCACTGGACCAGTTTCTTTCATTTTTACGGTTCTTTTAACGTGACAATAATCTCTTGCAGCCAGGCTGTCTGCTATCTCCTAGCATGTGCTGACTCGATTTGAACCCAGCATTTTCTCTAAGCTTTTCTTGTGCCAGACAGTCAGAACTCTCCCTTCCTTCTTTTTCTCTTCTTTATTCCTCACCGTGCCTGTTTTACTCCCTACGACCCCTCCTTCCAAGGAGTTAGCTCCTTCCCTCTCCCTTCCTTCTCCGTCCAGGTAGGTCTCTGGTGCCAGACAGAGGAGCACAGTGTTCCTTTGTTATTTCCAGGGCTTAAGTCTAGATAACAACCGCAGCCACTCAGGCTCACCAACACATCAGCAGCCTCATATCTGAGGCTTTACATTTCCATAATTGGGATTTGAGAGGCAAGTCCTCACAAAGGGAAGGGATTTCCGGATATCTAAACTAAGAGTTCCCTTCAGACATTGGACAATAAAGACTTTTATGGACCCTCTTACATTAAAAACCAGCTCTAACTCTCTGCTGTGGGAACAACTGTTGTATTTTGGTTGGAGCTCTACTTTAACATTAACAGCTGTGATAGAATCTTTTCTTCAGCTTCTGCACATGCTCGCTCGGTGCCCTTCCATTCGGGACGGAGAGATGATGCATTACCGGCTGGTCCTGCTCCAGTTGGCCCCTCCCCTTGACAACGGTTGCCCAGTGCCACAACTGGAGCCCATCACCAGGGCGGGCAGACAGCCAGGATGCCAGATGTGAGGTCTTCTCCATGCTCTCTGTAATCCAAGCAGAAACATAAACTTCACGTACACACAGTTGCACAGATGCAGATAACTAAACGCACATGAAGTATCGCTTATCACGAACGATTGCGCACTTACCTGCAGCGTGGGACTCTGCATGTGCTCTTCTTCCGGAATATGCTGGAGAACATGAGACGCAGTTTCAGAAATGGCATGCAGGCCTCTCTGTTTTCCATCCAAACCCAAGAGTGACCTTGTTGTGGCCACAGATTCCCCCTGTGGAAAGCAGTCTCCTTCAGGACCCTGCTATTAGCGGCTTTGCGGGGCAGAGTGGCGACATGTTAATGGCACACAGACACAGAAGAGGCTACAGACCCCTGCACACTCCTGCACCGAGAACACAGCTGACTGCAGGGAACGTGGACCCTGAAAGATAAATGTTGACAGCAACCACCAGGGGATGGTTTGGATTTGTGTTGGCATCGAGGTTAAATGTAGTATTTCATAGTGCTTTTACAAGAAACGTAGCATTTTAACATCTATAGATTAGACAAGATTAGCTGCCTTTATACTATATTTTACAATATCTGCCATATCTTGGCTGGATTTGCTTGGAAATTTGCTGAATTGCTTTATGGCACAAGGAGATTTAGGTGAGAAGGTTGACAGAAAATAACAACAAAAGCAAAACAAAAAACTAAAACAGAAAATTTGATCTAATGTTGTTTTTGGAAAAAGGCAACAGCATGATGATGTGATTTCCAAAGGCCAGAGGTCATGATGATGTGGCCAATGGGCAATCCATCTGGACTATTTCCTTGTAAATACAAGGGTTAATGGGCTAGTGGCCACACATGCATACAGCCGCACTCACACAGACACACTTTGGTCAATGGGGCACCACATCTCAAACTCTGAATGCATGATAAGACACACTCCTGCCCAGTGACCCATGTATGACCGTCCACGTCGAGACTGACAAATAGCTGTCATCTAACCGTATCATTGTTTCATTACTCACCAGAGACAGTTCAAAGACGGAGTTTTGAACATCTAAAGTGGGTACCATCAGATAGGCCTGTTAATGAGGCCTATCTGAAGTAGTGTCAGGCAGACAGCCAGCAAGACTACAGCAAGAAAATAAGACAGAGGGAGAAGAGTTTGAGAAAGTAACCAAATGCTTTCAAAGCTTTCTCATCAAACTTCTCCATTTTTTTGATTTAACTAACTGTATTTCCTTCACCTAACTGGAGGGTGTCTCTCCAGTTTACTCCAACACAATCTCCCATTCAAACTTTGGAAACGATGGTTTGCACGCAGTCTTTCCTCCACCTACCCCAAACCTCTTCTATTTACCTAATTTCCCAGAAATCTTTGGTCACAGGCCATGAGTGGTAAAATATAAACAGAGTGCTCTGTGCTGAGTCACAGGAAGCTCCATTGTCATAGAAACTTGCCAACGCAGCAGCAGCTACAGCACCTGCAAAGGTAGCCAAGGGGAAAATACCAGGATTTGTACTGTTAGTTAATATATCCCACAAGGATTCAATTTATGGGGTGCCGTAATGTAATTTACTGATTTAGATATTAAATATGTTTATGTACCTCTGTAAAGCCACCTAACTAATTTAATGGAGCACATACTGTAAACTTTTTGAATATTTGCTTGGGGAAAGTTGACACTGTGATTAAATATTTGCTTGAAGCAGAGAAAATGAGCTTGTAATCAAATAACATGGATAATAAAAGATTATATGCATTTAACCCTGTTCTGTGCCGTAGGTAGAGAGATCCTGCTCTGGGTGGCCGATAGGTTCAGCATCACTCACCATTAGGAACAAGTCTGTTGGTATGGCCAGTGCTTCTCTAGGCTAACATCAAAGGCTTCCATAAGTCAGCTGGTGTTTGGCTCGCTGCTCATCAGACTGGCACAGGCTGAGCATGAACTTCAGAAGCCCTGGCCTCAGTTACACAAAGAAAGCAATGATGTCAAGATTTCTGGACACATTGCAACATCACACCACTTTGAGGCTTGAGAGGAGCTAAAAGCTCTGCTAAAATTTGGAGACGGAGGTGCGATCATAAATCAGAATTCCCTCACACTCTCTCACTCCTGACTAACTTCTGCCTCTTTTTCTCTTCTCCAGTCTTTCGGCCTCTCTCGGCCAGAGACGGCACATTTTAAACCCATTAGCGATTGGCCTGCCAGCTGTACATCAGCAGAAAACCATAAATTGTTTTATTGGATGAAGTTTCTGCAAAGTGATGAGCTCAGCGTTACTGATTCCCGGTATACCGCTAGCTTATTGTGTGTGTGAAAGCGTGCCTCTTGTCAAATGCTCAAGAAAAAAATAACAGTTATTTCCAAAGCTTTTGACGTTTGCATAATGTCCCTTGTGCGTTTGTCACACCTTACTCCAAAACTGTGTCAGTAGGCTAGGAGCTTTATAGCATTTAGATTGAAATTGCTGTGCAGATATTTGACTTCTTATTTATATGATTGAAAGAGGCCCTCCATTATTTCTCCAGTCATGTGCTTAGTAAGCATGAATATCACTGGGATTCTCATAAATGTTTGTCTGTACACTAACACTGCCTTCTGTCTGAAAACCTGCTGATCCATAGCATCTCAGCTACGCCTCTCCACTGCTGCACTGTCCCTCCACCTTTATCTCTGCGACGGGTTGAAGAAGGAGCAGCTTGTGTGAAGCTGTTGACATTGCTACCCACCCGCCCTCCACCACCTCCCCACTCTCACCATCCCCTCCAAGTCGCACAACCGTGTGCAGTGCAAACACTTCGGGCCCCCTCTGACTGCGTTGCCAGGGTAACCAAGACCACAACCAGGTATACCTACCATTCTCCCTCTGGGGGTAAGCCCACGGCCCCTCTCGGTGAGTCAGATGCTCCGTAAACGGTGCCTCCTGCAGGTCACCATATGCACATGCCTTATCCAGTAATGTCATGGGCAATGGAGAAGGGGGTCAAGGTTTCACACAGCGATGTTCCGGGGAGGATGTGGGGGGTGACAGCAGGGAATTTTTGGGGGCTCTGGTTAGTAAAGCCGTCCCTTTTTCAACTCATTGTTGGTGTTTTCCCTCATCACCTTGGAAATGGGATTTCTCAAAGATGGGAAAGCCCCAGACCCTTACCTACCCCCTCACTCCTCTGCCCCCCCCTATATACACAGACCATGTGTCCACTCCCCTGTGGAATAACATTTTGGTGCGTCAGCAGGACTGTGGGCTCCAGGGAGGAATGTTGTCTTGGAGGACAGGTGCGTCACACCTGTATGGCCTGCAGTGTGTACGGGAAATATTCATTCCACCCTCCCACTCCCCGACTATGTGGACCCTACCGTTACTGGTTAGTGGCCACTTTCCCCTATAAGAGGCCCTGAATAAAAACCAGTGAGAGCTGTGGGTGTGAACTGGAATATAAAATGAATGTTGCCATTAGTGGACTGTGTGTGCCATTCACAGCTGTGGAAGAATACACACAGAGACATGGAAAAGTTTACAGTTACTAATGCCCAATCTAGCAGATGTCAATGATCAACTTTAAACCATTCCATAGATGCTGTAAAGGGAGACTAAGTAACTTCGGAAATAGGATTTAACTCATTCTTACTTTTACAAAATAAAAAGTTTAGTTTATAACCAATAAAATGCACCTTTGCTCAGTTCAGTATACTCAGGGCTTTTGCACCTTCAGCCTTATTTGGTCTGGTATGTGAACTTATCATTTCCTTTCTACTACAGCAATTTTTGCTCACAGTCAGCCTTGTTTATGTATATATTTATAACATTAAAGGCAATACCTGAGTAATAATGATTTGTCTGTTCAAAATAATAAGAATTCACTCCAGAGTCTCTGCACCCCGCTTAGAGGGAGGCCTAGATACAGCGCTTTTATGATGATTTACATTTATGGATTTTGAAGACTGGGTCAGAATCTGAACTGAGTTGCACATACTGTACAATCCTTCACTCTTACATGGACTTTCACTTATGTCCAATTAAGGCTATACCTCTGGACTTACAGGAGCAGTGACTGGTGGCAACTGTCTGGCTTCTGCTGTCTCCTGGAGTGCTTCCACACAGCCGATTTGCATCATTTAATATAAGTAGGTGGATGAAGGTGAAGGTGAAGGTGTGTGTTGGGTGGGGGGCGGATTTTTGCCGTTCAGGGTCCACTTTTGGGCCTGTTCTATCACTTATCCTTCCCAAACTTCATCCAAGAAATACAAACTATGCTGCACTTAAAAGACTTCATGAAAGACATTATTCCTATCCCGAGGTGACGTCTGTTTCGAGGCAAATTCTTGAAATATGAATACTATGGGAGCTTTAAATCTGCACCTAAATGGCTACTTAGGAATTCTCCTTTGGTGTTACTGCTGAAGTGTGGAGCAGAACTTCAGCTATAAATCAGCTTTTCTTCTCATTTTGCTACTATAACACTTTAATCATTTAATTAAATACCCACCAGTAACCACCCGAATGGCCTCTTTAAAGAAAGTTCTTTGCGTTTTGAGTGATGTGAACTGCATTTTAAAGTAAAGCCATATTCTCCTACAGCAATATAGTTTGTTTTTCTACGCTTAAAAAGGCAGTGTCTCCTGCGTGCAGTGTGAGGTGAACGCGTCCTTCTAGGGTGTGCAGACACAGAGCGATGTTCCTTCAAAATCAAAACATGTTTGTGTGCCGGGATGGACACATACACAGAGAGAGAGAGAGAGAGAGGGAGAGAGGGAGAGAAAGAGAGAGAGAGTAGCGGGTAATGAATCAGCTGAGATTTATGAGAAGCATACGTACAGTCTGGAGCTGAGCAGTTTGTGATTTAGGAGTGCAGAAAGAGAGCAACTCCGATCTGTTCCTCATCAATACATGATTACATCTCCCCACACTCCACAAACAGTACAATCGGTGTAGCCCCTTCACATTTCATAATCCTCTCACACACACACACACACGTAGTCCTGACTGTTTAGTCACTTCTTTGACGTGGATGGGAGAAGGCGGAGGGGGCCGAGGGATGCCTGGGAGTGATAACATGATAACTGCAAACCAGAACAAGATCAAACTGTGCTTGTACTCACAGTTGAATAAAGCAGAGAGAAAAAAAAACAAAGAGGGACACCAAGGGTGAGGAAAGAAGGCTATATAAACAGCAAAAATGATAAAGACTGAACAAGAGAGAAAAGTTGTTTAGAGTATCTCACCACACAGAAGGAGAAAGCTCGGAAAACATGATAGAGAAGATGGAGGATGAATGCAGGCAGTTGCAGGGCCTTTGGTGTTAAACAAAAGCTGTCCAGAACACACAAGGTCGTACATTACATGTCCGAGAACATGCCTGAAATACGGGCACTGAACTCGTCGGAGACATAACAACTGCTGGACGTCAAATCGCAGCGCCAAAACACACTGACACATGAACGCAACCATATGTCGAAGTCAGACGGGAGAAAACAGTGTGCCGCTCGCCACGAGATATGCAGCTGAGGTGGTTGACTGCGGTCAGGCAGCCAAAGGTCAACCGCAGCTTTCATGTCTGATTTGTCACACGGTTAGTCATAATTTCACACGCATGTAAATGATTATTGCCCAATGAAGAGACATTAGAGGATGTCAGAGGCATAAGACGGTGACGTGGAACTACGAGGCTGAAGTCAGTCAGTCAGTGCTTGATGGCAAACTGCTGGGAAAAGGCAGATGGATTTTGTAATGGTTTTCTTTCCTCTGAACTACTGAGGCTGATGGTAATTAAAACAATAAGATTTCCTGTTGTTGAGCGAAAGGTTGTAGACATAATCTTTTTATTGTTATGTTGTTGTTTGTGTATCTTCTGCTGATTGTGCAAGTCAGAGACGTCTCAGAGGAATAGTCTTCCGGTTTGGGAATATTTGCATGGATGACAGGAAAGCAGCCACAAGAAGACACTACACAACAAGGAACAAATGAGTAACACAAAGACTAGAACATCATCAAATGAGGCTCACTGCTGCACAAAATGTTGTGTAGTTGACTCCATAAACACAATAACACTAAAACACCTAACCACAAGACTGTGTGCCAGCCAGGCCTCATCCGGCGAGGGTGCACTCTGTTTTCCTGCTGTTAGTGTTTTTAAAGGAGCTCAGTGCCGCTAACTGTCAATGACGCGTTAAACAAGAACAGTTATCGGGGTTAAATCTGAAGTTGAAATGGAGTGGAAAAGAGTCCTCGTGATCCAAGAGGGAAGAGTAAAACCGACAGGGAGAGGTGTTCCAACCCTAAAAAGTGACAGTCAGATTTTTCTTTTACTGTCCTCATGCTTCCAAGTATTAATGAGTCAGTTTACTGGAAGGCAAAGTAAGAGGTTGGTGAAGAGAGCATAAATTTATGTAATTAATCTCAGACTTTAACTGCACTTTGGACTTTGGCATCGTGGTTATTGCTAAATATAAATAACTGTCTGCAAGTGTTCTCCAAATAATTACCGTAATTCAAAGTTAGTTTTGCTTTGAGGAAAACGGTGATTGTGATAATAATAAGTTCATGATACATGCTATTTTTATTGTACTTTTACAGATAGTTTATGAGACTGTAAAGCTGCTATAATCCATATTTTGTATTAACAACAGGTCACGTGAGCCAGAGCAGCTGCCCAGGAGCAAACGGCACAGATGAAGTTAGAGACTAGCTCGTGAGCATAGTGGTGCATGTAGCAAATAAAGCAGCTAATATTTTTCTCAGGAGTTAGTGGAGACTTTGCATACGTACAGTTCTGAGGTACTTTAACTGAATATTTCCATTTTTTGCTTCTGCATTCTTAAAATACACTGCATCTCAGAGAGAAGCATTCCGATTTTTACTCCACTACATTTGACATGAATTTGACATGTAAAGACTTAAGCAATATGTTTACCCCATACTGTTTGTTTACAGTATTTATTTATAGTGCTGTGAGTTGATTAACCTCTTGATAATGAACCGCAACGGTGTCTTTCATAGTCATGGATTTCAGAAATGCCTGTGAAGCGCTGTAACATTTTTGTTGTTGACTTGCCCCTTGTCATACCCCGCTGCATTTATTTATAGTTGAGTGTGCCTAATCTAGCATGAAGACTTAATCCAGATGTAGGATTAGCTGGAGGAAACGTGTCGTAATTCTCACAACCTTCCATCTCAAGGCAAGCATGAGCTCCGACTATACATTTTCTCTTAGATCAGGTTCTCGGGTCACTGGTCAGGAAACATGGCAGCAATTTACACTATAACTTAAGAGGAAATACCTCCAGTTTGAGTTGCACTGTAAGTGAGGGTCTCATGTCATGTGTGCTGATATGTGTGTGTGAACGGAAGATGTATGTTAGTTGTTAAAATGTCTTAACACCAGAAATTCACTTATGAATGTGTGATTCTAATAAGCAGAAGGCTTATTGACTAATAAGAGACAGGTTGTCCCAGCAGCTAATCTGTGATATAACTCAGATATTTGGTGTCATGGAGTCGGGATTGCAGAAACAGTGAGCTGTTAAAGGCCTACAGCAAACTTACCTGATAGATGGTGAAAGCTATGATAAGTCATTTTAATAAAACTCCTACATTTTAAATCCTAAAGTCTGTGTTCAGGAGAAAGCATTTTGTTGCCAGACAGCTGTGGGATGTGACGTGTCTGAGTGAAATTAAGATAAAACACTTCTTATGTAAAGGAGCTGACCTCTGAATCAGCTGTGAAGCAGCTTTAAACTTCGTGCTCACCATCAACAGCCTTGCGTCATCTACATTATCTGAAATAGCTGGAATGCTTAGGTTCTCCGTGATAGGCTGGAAGTTCGCTGATTGGTGTTCCCAGGAAAACAAAGCCAAGGCACGCACAAGAACACACACACACTTAGAGTAATCATTATAAGAGCTGAAATCCTTAATGCCACAATGAGCAAATTATGCATCCCACTACAGCCAATCATGGGACGGTCCCAACGGAAATGCAACATGCTGTAGATTTAGTGACGATAAAGGGGCAATAATCACAGCAGTGACGTGCATTTGGCTTGTTGTTGATCGTCGGTTCTCTAGGATTTATGTCATGATGATGTGGTCTACCATAGAAAAAAATTATCCAGCGGGATTGTCAGGAAAATGTTTTACATCAGTCGGTTTCCTCTGAATATCGGTGCACCGTGAGAAGTATTTGAAGTCTTTCTGCTGCACGTTCATTTTTATTTTTCCAAAAAACAGGATTCTTAGAAGCCTCTGCCATCGGACTCAATGATTTGTGAAGATTGAGATAGTATTTTCTTTGTGCGATGTTCTTTTTCATTCTTGAAGTCCACATTGTGTAAGTGCAATATGTTTTCATTGCTAAAATGGAAACAGAGAAGAGAAGAATGAGATATGAAAGAAAGAGTGTTGCAGCAAATGCTTCTTCAGCATCACCAGAAAAATCCAGAGAAATCTTGAAAATCCAGATTCTACCAGGCTCAGTCTCCGCCTCTCTTTCCCATCCTCTTTGATTTGCTGAGGGGTATTTGACAGCAGGTTGACAGGGTCGGCTTCAGACATGGTCAGGGTGGCGCAGAGGGTCGTGATGATGTCCATATAGACTTCCCAGCACTCGAGGAGGCAGTGTGGCGCCACGTTCAAAGTGCTCGCTTGTCGGTGTGGAATGTTTGGCGGGCGAGGTGCGTCCGTTTGAAGTGTGTGTGTGTGCGTTTCACGGAGTAAAAATAGCCAGTGCAGTCCAGGTGGGCGTGTCTGTTTGACACCACAGTGGCCTGGGTTATGTGCATACTGGCCAGACATACCGGCCTTGCAGCCAGGTGCACTAGCCAGCACGCAGGAGGGATCATGGGAAACAGTTTAGATACAGATGGCACATCCAGGGCACGGCTACCTGCTGGAGACGCTTATCAGCCTCACTCACATCTGTTAACATCACACAGGGAGCGAGTCAGAGTCAGCCAAATGCATAAAATTCAACATGGCGAATGTTCTTCCAGGCTGGTACACATATTTTTACTTTTACAAACTTTACTGTTTTAGTTTTTTGAGGCTTATCTTTAACTGTTATTTATTATTATTGTTCATCTTTGATCCAGTTCTCTTCTTAACTTTATTTTCTTCTTTGAATAATGTTACGTGAAGGATTTTGGACGTAAAAGACATTTTCTTTTTAAATAATTCTTTTATGTTTCCTCATTGCCGCGCATGTGAATTTCCCCTCGGTAAAGTCAAGTCAATATCGACAAAGTCTCATCTGTAGAACAAAGAATGACCAGAAGGCATATGCTCAGCTCCAGTATTTTAGATCGCACACAGGTACTATAAACTTCCAGCCAATCCAGCCAATCCCTGGGCAGAAAGTGAGCATTGAGGAGCTGATGGGAGAGGAGCAGTGTTAGACAAACAGTAGCCTGGTATCCAGGTAACGCCAGAGGAAAGGGGTCCACAGGGACTGTGAGGCCCTGCTGCTACAGGATGATTTCAAGTGGCACCCCTTGTTAAAGAAGGACAGTTACCGTGGGCTCATTCCTTACTAATAACCGCACATTATATTCCCTCATAGTGCAGCATGCACGTTCACGCAAACATGCACGAACGTGTGTACCGATGCGAACGCACGTGCGAGCTCTGCTGACACAAATATGCACGTCTCAATGCTGCCAGCCCCTTGAGTCATATCTAGGTGCCTCATTGAAAACAAACACCCCAGGCCGTTCAATTGGCAGATTCAGATTTACCTTGGAAAGCAGCTGTTTGAGCGGCGCCAACTTTAGCACTTTGTCATGAGAATCATCAACATGGCTCAAAAAGAATACAAGAAGCAGCATTCTCTATCTGCCTTGTGTGTGTGTACGTGCCTAAACGCTGGTGTGTATGTGGGTGTGTTTGAGTGTGTGAGCAGTTGACGGGCACGCTGGGCAATGCACAGCAGTTTCTGGGAAGGGGTGGACCTGGAGTGTAGGCTCTGTATGTTCAGCACATATAGCCACACAGGTACCAGCTAACTCACCGTGCAAGCGCATACACATGTCCATCTCTATGTAGGTGTGTGTGCATTTGTGCTTTTGGAAGGAGCCGATCCAGGATTTACTCTTTGACCTCAGATAGCGCAGGGCTCTGTATTTTTAATCCCTCTGCCTGGTAATGCTCGTTCAGCAAAGGCATGTACACAAATAAATGCACAGACTCCAGAGGAAGCTTATCACTGTCTGCTAAGTAACGCTGACATTTCACAGAGCTTCACCTGGCGCGGTGACATCACAGCCGTGCTCTGTGTCCGTCTGTGTATACAACACATCTGGGGTCAAAAGGTCAAACAGGACTTCCCAGCTCTAATTCTAAGTACCATGTGGCCCAGTCGCCAAAAAAACAGGTTCCAGTTTGCTTAGGTCAAGGGTCAGAGGTCAAACATCTTGATTACATCATCTCGGGCAGGTCCTCTTCCAACCCCCCAAAAACACACACATACACGCACATAACATTTAACTGTCTCCATGGTGACGGTGTGTCCGTGCACACAGCGTACAATCACACATACTTTCCAAGTACCTTGTTAAAGCAGCAGTGCTAACCCATAGCTCCACTGCTACCGCCGTGCGCTCTGAAAACAATGAGGATGGAAGGGGCCCATCTCCATGAGAGCGTTTGCCATGGCAACGCCGGCATTTGTCCGCTAAGCGTACCAAAACATTCTGCTCAGATTCCTGCCACATTCCTCCTGCCAATCAAAGAAGAGGAGAGAAGGAGAAATGACAGAAAGAGAGAATAATACGAAATATCTCCAGCGGTTCATTTTCTGTGTGCTTTGGTTTAGTGAAGGAAAACACTGCAGTTTCACGGATTGTTTCTGGCAAGGCAGGCATTTATTATGTATCCTATAAAATATGTGTTTATATATCTAACCAGCTGGGTTGGGGTGAGGGTGAGATGAGTTGTAAATGGACACTGTGCACATGTGAAACCAAATGGCATAAAAAATAACACAAAAATAAATGTGCAGGGAGAAGTAAAAGGGTCCCAAATGGCTTATTCATTGCCTAAACCTAAATAACGTAAAACTTTATTCACACTGTCAAAGATATACATCGCATGGGAAACAAAAGTAAGATCGACTGTGTGGATTAGTTTGAAAATAAGACATGAAATGATTGGGAACATTTACCCTCTCTGAACTCAAAAAAACATTAGTATCATACATTGTCAGACGCTGCAGCATGTGTTGCATGTCCAAGCCCCAACTCCAAACTCAGTCAGTGCATGTCTCCAAAGCCTACTGACCTACTGTGTCTCTTAGATCCAAGGTCTTCGTCCTGAGCCTGGCCACCTCTCTACCTTCATGTCGACAGAAACCTTCCCTTCCTCGCTCAAGGTCATTTTTCAGAGTGTGATGAAAGCACGATGACAGAAGGTTCAAAGGTTAGCGCGTCACAGTCCAGGGGTCACGAGCTGCTGGGAAATGGGATGGGCGAACCGCTGTCGGACATCTCGGCGCTACTGCTCTTCGCACATTCCTCCCGTGCCACTTCCTGTCCATCATGATAGACACTGGGAATGTGGAGAAGGGAGTTGCTGTCGTCTTCATGGCAACAGGGGTAAGCGGATGTCAAAACACTGAAGCGTTGGGTGCCACATTTTGCCTGTGGACGTCCTTCAACTGGTGCATTGTGTGAAATTCACACAAGCGGACATTGTTTCAGTCTGGCTGTGTTTTCTTTTATAACATTAAATTCTCTGAGATCAAATGATGTTCTCAGGCTTTGCGTAACTGTTCAGTGGCTCAGCAGATTCGGTACACGTATGTAGCTGTAGTCTGAGGATGGAAACGTATGAAATGATGTACTGTACACAGTATGAAACCAGACCGGCTCCTCATTCCTTACTCGCTGGTCTCTGCTTATTGAGCAGACATGGGAGACTGTCAGGAAAATCTGTCAGGGCCCTCACAAAGTCAAGGTAAGGCTCCCCTGGAGCCATCTATGCTGCTGCAGTTGGGACTGCCGTCCACTAATGCCATATGTCTTTTTTATCTGTTGCTGATGAGGGACTAGAGGAGCTCAGAAACACAAGGAGGAAGAGGGCTCCTTTGAGCGACGGGAGACGAGTTGGGAGGAGATGAAAGGAGGAGCGAGGAAGAAAGAGGGGCCACACGTTCATCAGTCTCAGCCTCCGTGATCACAGGGCCCCGCGGCAAAACCACCGAACAATGGCCCCTGTGTGTGCGTGTTGTGTGTGTGTGTATCATCTCAGATAAGGCGGCCTACTCTCCGTTTCTCCTCGTCTCTTCTCTCTTCTCATGCCCCCTTGTTGCTGCTGCTTCTTTCCTCCTCCTCTGTTCTCTTTGTCTCTCGTTCTCGGAGGCCTCTCCCGAGATGAAAGGGAGAGGAGATAAGGGCAGGTAAGAGAGTGCAGGAAGGGAAAAACAGCAGAGAGGGAAATGATAAGGAGGGAAACAATGAGGGCTTTGATAGCATGTGAGCTACTGTGTGCATAAGTGTGTGCGTGTGTATATATTTGGGCATGTAACTGCCACTATGTGCCCTGCGGAGGTGTATATAAGCTTATATTTTGTAAGCAGAGACCTTTTTTCTTTTATAAAGCTGCAGTGATTGAGTTGATAAGTGAAGCAGAGGTGAAGATATAAAAACGTGACTTCCTTTTGACCCCTCATTTTACCCCTATTACCCTCTTTTCCCCCTTTTTTTTTTATTAGCACTCACTCATCCTTTTAAGCCAGCATTTCTCTTTTAGCCAGTCATTACCTTGCACAAGAAGAATCCCGCTAACACACACACACACATTAACTCACCTGTTTCTCCCATTTGAGGCGCTGCAGCCTTTCAGCTGCCCCGGCTTCCCTCTCCTGTCCCCGCCGGGTGTGGTTTTCCAATCTGTCCTGCTTTAGTCAATAAGGCCTCACCCACTCAAACTCAGGCCAAACATCCACCTGCCACCACGGTGTGTGTGTGTGTGTGCGCGTCAGGATCTGTATGTGTTTTGGCCTCGTATGTGTGGGAAGACGCCTGACTTTCCCAGAAGGGTCATCAAAATTTTATCTGATTCGAATATGAGTGAGAGGGAGCGAGCGTGGGTGTTTGAATGTATGTGTGTAGGAGGAAGAATGCATGGGATTCTTGAAGCTGCAGCTGTGGGCCAAAAAAACAACAGGAGGCTCGTCATAAGAGCATTTCCTTGACTAATGCTTCAATGCACGTGATGATGTGTACATCCCAAAGTCTGGTTTGTTCAAGAGGACAATGGCATCTCTATTATGTTAGTGTTGTGTGTGCGTTACAGGTGGGATACACACTGCTAGACATTCCTGAGGATATGGAGGCCGAGGAGCCTCGGGGTTGGAGCTGACTCTGGGAGATGAGGAGAGTGCACAGTGTTCTTTAACAGATATTTACTCATATGAAATGAAGGGAAATGACTGCTGATGTGAAAATATAGGCAGCATGAAGTTTTTCAAAAGGCAGAAACTGCAAACGCCACAACCCATAAGCACTACTTCTTCTCCCTCTGGCTTTTTTGTTTTTACTCTTAAACTTTGACTTTAGTGACAGAGAGTAAAGGGAGAGAAACACACACTCAGACTGAGTGGTGAAAGCAAAGTAAAGCAAGGCCTCTGGACAAAATTTTCACCATTGGCTGCCCTACTTTCAGGCAGCAGGCTCCTTTTTGCCTCCTGGTGTTTGTTAACCCATAGAGCAGTGTTCTCAGACCTTGTACACAGCAAGAGCCTGCAGTTCCTCTGCTGGCCTGCAGGAGGCAGCATGAGCAAAGGGATGCTTCATGCCACTGGTGGTTAGTGTTGGGTAGTTGTTCAGCAGGTGGAGCCCTTTGTCTGGAGGTGAAAGTAAGTTTATCTGCTTTGTGATGGATTGAAGGAAATAAATGTGCTTTCCAATATCATTTACCCTGAGTATTAGTATGATTATGGATATTTGTGTGGCAAATAAAAGATGAGATGAAGCCACGCCATGA
This sequence comes from Toxotes jaculatrix, assembly GCF_017976425.1. NCBI lineage: Eukaryota > Metazoa > Chordata > Actinopteri > Toxotidae > Toxotes > Toxotes jaculatrix. Next base: position 1,829,493 of record NC_054417.1, on the reverse strand, counting down.
ATGGATTCTTGTTACTCCCTAACGTTGCAGAAGTGCGGCCTTTACTGTCTCCATAAACTATGCCCTCTTCTTTTGTATAGTTCAGTCCTCTTCCATCGTCCCTGATCATTCTCAGCCGTACTGCTGCTAACTCTGTGACCTCCCGTCCTTCCATCCTCCCCAAGCCAGAGAGTCTTCCTGTGTGAACTCCTCTGTTCTTTTATCGGCGCCTCTTCCTCTCCTCCTATCTTCTGCGATGTCTGCTTTTGCTCTGAATTTGACTTTGTGGAAGCTCTGCACTCCTATGGAGTCGTCCCACAACCCTCCAGCTGCACAGGGCTGTTTTAAAGTGGGATTTTCTCTCAGTTTAATGTGCATTCCACTAAATAAGTGTCCCTAAAACATGGGATTATTTATCTTTCCTGCAGGAAAAACACAGTGTCTTTACTAACAGTTAGACTACATAACAAATTAGCACATCAAATTCTAAAGCACCCATCTGTTTCTGTCCTGGTGTGACCTGCTGTTTGAGTCACATGAGGACATCTTGGCAGCAGATCCCATTTCCATCCCAGTTTCTCGTGTTTCTTCTCATAGACATAAATTCTCATGCGGCACACACAAACACGGCAAAGCAGTGACATTGCATTCGGCTCACTGATCGTGCACAGTGCACAAAGACTGGGTCATAAAATCCAAATAAACGCAAAAAACCATTCTTCAGTTGCGTGTTGCAGCTGTAGCCTGGTTTACACACACTGCACTTATTTCACTGTTCGCTCAGATTGTGGAAAAGGCTGCATCAAAACTAATGCATGTAGTTTATTAACTTCATTCACTTCTATCATCTGTCAAGCTAAGCTCTGTTAGACGTACGCCACTGTACGAGTGGGTGACTCAGCCCGCTGACGAGCCCAACATCAGACAATGCTAACAAGCTCCCTGCACAATAGATCTGCTGACAGCTGCACTAAGTGAGCGGTATGTGGTTAGTGAGACATACAGGCTCTAAGTGGAATTTATTTGAGGGATGCAAGGGGTCATTGAGTGCTTTTGCATCATGATTACATGAATAAAACTGTTGTCTTGGACTCATTAGGCACAGGGGAGGAGAAGAAAGAGGGAGAGCGAGATTAAAGAGAGAGAGAGGAAGTGAAGAAATAATTTTCAGGCAAACAGGGGACCAAGAGAGGTTTCACCTCAGCTGACTGAACTCATTGGACTTCCTGTGACTGTTGCCTCATTGGCCTACTGACAGACATGCACTCCCCAGACTTTGGTCTGCATTTTCCACTGTTTTGCATGCCAGCACACACATGCAAAACCAGCAAGAATGGAGCAGGATACAATTAGTGTGCACAGAAGAGCTTGATTCATGGCGCTAGGTTTAGCATGCAAACGCTAACTGCTTGTTGACTCTGAACATTTCACACTTCTGCTTGATCATTTTTGTGGTATTTCTGGCATATTAGTCTGTTTGTAATGGAGTGACAGGCAACACCTAACAACCCTGCTGTGCTCAGCTGGTGGTTTGTCCGCAGGGCTTATCTGTTGTGTTCAAAAATAGCTTTGCACAACACTAACTGTCAGATGCATACCACATGTTATTTAAGGGAAAAATAGTTTTTCCATGACTGGCCTTTAGGTGGAGCTCTGAACATACTGACACAGAAAAATGATAATGGAGGTGTGAAAATGACGAGGACAAGAGAAGAAAGAAAGAATGATATAATACATATCACACTTCCTTGAATCCTTCACTTTTGACCTCATGCATCAATCACAACACATCATCTGATATTATTAACCACTGTCTCATCTCAAGAAACCCACAGAGAAAGTCATACAGTATCACTTTTTGTTTTGTAGCCTACAATGACCCAAAGAGTCATGAAAGCTGCTCATTGTGCACGGTGATGACTGTCGAGAGACACCACTCCACTGAGCGCACCACTCAGGCCCTCGGCATAATGCTGTGTCTCATCGTCGTCTCGCGGTTCATCACGGTGACGTAGCCTTGCAGTGTTGGAGCGGCCCACAGCGGTGATGTAAAGAGGCAAAATGACAACCATTCCTCACTAAGTCACGCCAACATCTCCCGTGTGACAGCCGCCTCTGGGTGTCCATTATCTGTTGGGGAACTGGGTGACGACAGCGTCTCTCCCTCTTTCCCCTCCCAGGGGGGCAGTGACATAATGGGAATCCCCGCCATGCCAGGGCTGGATGAACCGAAAGCTGACATCAGACAGAAAGGAGGGAGCAGAGGAGGATGAATAAGATTCCCTCTCGGTTGTCGTGGCGCTGTCCAAGTGGGTGCACTGTGTATTGTGCTATTTAGAAGACTTTCTTACTGCGTTATTCTGTATTGTGCATAGAAAAGTTTGATAGTTACAGTTTTGTCCTGAACTTTAAAACATTTGACAAATTACTAATGACAGCAGGGAGAATTAATCTGCCAGTTATTTTCTCGATTAATTGTCATGTATAGAATGTCAGATGCTAAACTGACATATTTAAATGTCTTGTTTTGTTCCAACAAGCTCTGAAAAAGAGAGGATGTTTTGATTGTAGGAAAAAGATATAGGGAGGTGAAATTGTTTGGTCATAGGTTGACCATAGTGTTGTTGTGTCCTATTGCATTCTTGTAATTTCATCCACGCCTTGTGTTTTGCAACACACTTCAAAGAAAGAGGAAGTGGTGAAGAGGAGTCCACTGACTTCTGCTTCTTGGGTTTACAACCCCAAAGTTCAGGCACTGTGTTCTCGAAGAAAGCCCACACAGACACACACATCTACACACCTGCTGCAGTGCCAACAAACACACCATCATATACATGAGACATGACCCTCAGACATAAACATCCCTCTGCACACACACACACACACTGAAGAGGCAGAGAGCAGCAGTGTGAGGAGTGGGCTGCCTTGGCACTGTGAGCAGCAGCTGTGAAAACAGGCAGTAAGTGATGTCAGAGCAGCTAGGGACTCTGGGTAGCAAGGCGGCTTTGAAGTGTTATAGGCTTTATGGCAGTCTTGAGAGAGGGTGGTGGATTGAAGTCCAAAGAGTGTCCAAAGACACCAAATGCCAGCATGAGGAGTGGGAAACATGGGAGGTGAAGAAAAGTAGTTCCAGGTAAATTCTCTGCATTGCGATCGGCAGTTTGGCCTGCAGACATGTCCCGAGTGCTGCAGGTGCAAAGTTACAACCCTCCCCTCTTCCCCTTTCTCTCTCGCTCTCTCCGTCCCTCCATCCCTCCCCTCCTCGCGCGTGGAAAACAGCGGAGGGCAGCAGGGGCACGGTGCCAGATGTGCCAAGTCATACCAGCAGACAGGCTCGGGATCAAAGAGCATGGGGTTCAGGAAGGGAAGTGTGTGTGCGTGTGTGTGTGTGTGTGTGCTTAGTATGAGCAGGTGGGAGGTTGGAAGGGAGAAAGAAAAGTGTGCAGCAGCCTCATGTTCTCATTCTTACACCTTTTTCTTTAGATATGCAGCTAAAATGGAAACTTTTCAACATTTCCCAAATTGCAATTAAAATCGCCCGCTACAGTTTCAAGAGCAAACACTGCCACTCTGGCTCACCGCACAGTCATCGTATTTTCCGTTCCATTACTCGATGTTAATGAATATCGGATAATTCCAGACTGAGGCTTGATCCCGACTCCGACTGCTGACTGAGCAAAGTTCAGAGACTGGGCATTGCTCTAGTTGGCTGATAAACCAGTGTGAAATCTGCCTGCACGCTGGTGATTTCATCCAAGTGGAGCTTTGTAAGGTGCCATGTCTGGCCTCCTCCTCATCACAGTCCTACAAAACAGAAACTGTCTGGGTTTGTATAGGAAGGGCAATAAAGTCAAAAGAGATGGATGTATTTAGAGATCAGTGTGACATTAAGAATGCTGCCATGAAAACAGAGTTTAAAAGGAAGTCCTCTCGGAATCTCCTTCATGGAAAACCTCAAACAAATCTGTGTCCTGCATGTGGCACAAAAACCGATAAGATGCCTGAAGTTTCTGCATCCAGACAGACACACAGCCCCCGCGGCCGTTCACGAGGCCTGACCTGACGACCTTTACTAGAAAGTGGGCGGACGTTTTCCAGCACGTTGACAGAAATACAGCCCTGCAGTCACCTCTTTCCCACCCCTGGTGGCTATCAATAAACGTCAAAACAAATCATTCCCCTCTCTCTCTGCGTGACAGTCGAAAAATATGTCCATTGCCGAATTCCTCGAGTTCTGTTTTTACGCCTGCAACTTAAGAGCCTGCTGTAACTTGATAAAGACACTGAATGAGTTAAAAAAACTGTCTGAGGTATTTGCTTTATGTTCACGGCTGAAGATATGGCGAACACGTGGCTCTGCCGGATCTGCCTTGGGCTACGGTTTTTTAAAGTTTTGTTTCATAACCTTGATACGTTCACTCGTTCGCGACACAGCTGACAGCAGTGAGGCATTCTTTATGAGTGGAGGCAAATTACGTGCACAACAGGTTGACAGAAAACATCACCGAAAAATTTGTGTTCATTTTGGAACAATAGCGTGATTTGTGTAAGACTGCAGTTCAGCTGGGGTAAAATAAAACAGGCAGCAGATGAAACTAAAAAGGTGAAATATGCTGAAACTTAGGCGAATAAACAACTGAAGGCACATGGGAAAAGGCCTGCGTTCTTAGCAAGGGATCCATTACTTTTAAAAAGGTGTTGAGACCACACACCTGGCTGAGAGCAGGACAGTTTCTCCTCTTGAATATCCTGTGAAACACAGTGTTGTGCTCTCACTCACCTTCCTTTTCTTTTTCTGTCACTTTGCTGACACCTTTAATTTCATCAGACATATATCCGTCATTGCGCTGCTTATCTTTCCTCCTTCCTCCCATGTTCCTCCATTCATCATTCCTATACCTCCTTCCTCCCTTGCAGTTTTTCATCTCGTATTAGGCCTCATCTTCCACAAATCTTTCACCGTTGCTCTGCTCTCCTTTTCCTCTGCAAAGCCCCAAACTCACATGTCTCTTAGCAGAAGAATAGGTGGGTTTTTCTGCCCCTGGCTTGTTAGAGACGTCTCGCTGCTGTTATTCTGTGTTCCCAGCTGCCTGGCATGTCAATCTGTCAGCATACCCACCAAGACCTGATGGGAGCAGCTAGTGCTTGGGAGAATTCGCTCAGTGACCCTGGATGATCCGTTCCAGGCCTCCCACTTTCTGTCAGAAACCTGGTCTTGAGTTTTACCGTATTTGGATGTTAAGCGAATTCATAAATCCACTTCTACCCTCAGTCTAGAAGTCTGACAAGTTTTATAACTTTCTGAAACCAGTAATTTGACAAGAAAGAAAGGCAGACAGGGTGTGAAATTCTCTCTCAGGCTCTCTGTTTTTATTCTTTACTCGAGTAATTTCATTATGTGTGTGTGCTTTGGGTGGAACGTGGCTTTCAGAAGTTCTTCAGGCCACTGATCAGTTCAGTTCTGTTAGTCTGCTGTTGCATTTGTCTTGGACTGGATAGGGAACGACTTTATGCTCATCCTCGAGTTTTTGCTGTGGCACGAAAAATACGAAAACCTCGACTTTTGAAGTTGCTGTTGTGCTCAACTGTTGCGCTTTGGAGCAGAGCCCAAACCCAAAATTAGTGCTGGCTGATGCAACAGCTCCAGATTATTATGTTGTCAATTTGACAGCAACTATTTTAGCTGGATTACGACATGACTCAAAGTCCCTTTAGTTGTGTCATACCACTTTTGCTCCATTATGTCAGAGCTACAGCCCCGTCAGGTTGTGCTTAACAGGTGGAGAAAAGATTTTTTTAAAAAAAGATAAATGAAGGGAAGAGAGGAAGACACAGAGGTCAGCGAAGGTGAGAGCAGGTCATTCAGGCATCCGTCCTCTCCATCTTGGAGACAGGCAGATGTAATGGACGCGAGCTGTCACCGCTGACGAAGCACGGGTTTGGAGAAATGGCTTTGAACTGTAAGGGTGAAGGCTCCAATGACAGTAATGTCAATAATTACAGCTTTTACCGTAGTTGGAGGTCATGAGGTGCTTCACAAAAGAGTGGGAAGCTTTCTTCTGTATTGTTTCTGACTTCACGTCTGGTCTGTGGAGAAAAAGGGACTTTTTGTGCCTGCAGCAGCTGCAGCAGCTGCTCAGTCAGTTGGTTCAGCAGGTCAGCACAGCCGTCAGTTCATCAGTCAGTGCAGGGTCTCAGAAACCTGATTCAGTTTGCTTTTTGTGCTAAAGCATAGGAATGACAGCCCATACATTTTGTCACACAGAGTGTTTGTCATTTGTGTCATACGTGTGTGTGTGTGTGTGTGCATGTCTCTTTCCTTCTCTCACACACACTTCCTCCGTAACACTTCTCAGGCCATCACTCAACATCCTCTCCTTAGAAACGAAACTGTCTCAGGATCATATTTTATTGTTTGAGTGCCAAGTGGACCAAAGGATGGGGAGGGGGCCTGTGGTTAGAATACATCATGGAATAGAAATGCATGGGGGGATATTTATGAAAGAAGAAACCATGCTTTCTCTTACTATTTTACCATCATTGCATATATCCGTCCTCGTTGTACAGAAGGTTGTGATTACTGCAGATGACAGGCCAGTCATGCCCAATCAGCTGCATGCTTCAGTCTGCGTTATTGCCCTCATACCTGCATATGTTCCCCGCAGCTGGGAGAAACTGCTGTGAAGGCAAAAACTAAGCTGAAGTGGTTGATGTGGTCAGAGGTTGCTGTTTCTCGGTATGTTTCTGCGGGGATTCATTTATCAGACCCGTACAGGAACCACGATTCGTGCCCTACATCCAGATTTCTTGTTTTGATTTGGCTGCAGCGCATCAATTTGTCAAGTGTGAGGGCAAAATTGGAGAGAGTCCAGGTGCTGCAGCTGTGACGGGCCGAGAGGTAAAGAGTGACTTTTTAACCAAAGGTTTCACGTGAACACTCAGGGGACGGAGAAGGAAATTTTACTTTCAGAGATTATTGTCTGAACCCTGTGGTTTGACCTTTGTAGGCCTCTGTAGTGTTTGCTCAAATTGTTTTTTAAGCTTGTTCTCTTGTTGTGTTATGAGCAAATAAGCTAAATGCTTAAAATGTAATATAAAATGATAGCTTTATGATGAGAAATCAAAGTTGGAGGTATAACCTATGTCGTTCCTCTAAAATGAGGCTGGAACACACTAAGCTACTCAAGGCCCAGGTGATTCAGATGGCAGGAAGGTGAAACAGCTCCGTCTGACCCCAGCTGAGATCTAACGACCTGCAGTTTGTCCACCAGTTCTCCACAAAAACAAGAATACGTGTCCACAAATACAAACGTCGTCTGACTGCCCACAGGTCAGAGCTGGGCCAGAGCCTGTTATGATGCAAAGCTTTCTGGGAATTCTCTCTTCCCCTTTTTTTAACTCCTAATTGCCGTGTTTATTTTTCCAGGTTGACTTGAAGTGGTTTTGTGACTAAAACTTTTTCAGAATGATGACTGATGTCTTGGACAGGACGTGAGTGGGATTACACGACACCTTGGCCACCACGGCAAGGATGAATAAATTCCTGTGAGATTCGTGACGAGAAAAACATTAGCACTTTCATATGAAGCGTCTTAAATCATCAAAGAAACTGACACAGAGTGCTACCAGAGCTGAGGAGGAATCTGAGTTCAGAGAAGGATTGTTGTTGTTTGAATGTGATTAAAATAATCCGCGGGATTTTGTTTTCGTGCCCAAGCATTGTTAGTAATTAAACATATGAAACAGAGTTTGTGTTTGTGTAGGGAGCGAGGTGGGTAATGACATTTGAGAGACTAATGGTTTGTTGGGAAGAAAACATACACACACGCACCTTTGAGCTGGTTTATGTCATCAGAAAAAATATGGAAAGTATGCTTAGGGGAAAATATGACTGCAACTGGTGTTTGTGTGTGTCTTTAAGTGTGTGTGTGTGTCAGTAGTTGTTTGTATGAGTATAAATCTGCATCCATGTCCATGTGTGTTTTCTTGCTATTTATGCCAAACAAGCCAAGCACTAAAATATGTCTCTTTCATGGCCTGTAAATACACATAATTCAAAACCTACAGATGATGTGTGTGTGTGTGTGTGTGTGTTTTCACCACGTCCTCTCTTGTCGTACCCTTTTTTCCCCTCCACGTGGAAAGACTTGTTTCCAGGACACTTCAGAGGACACTGCAGATTATTGGTTTTGGACCGATCCCCGGCTCTTCTCAACAGACATTAATGAGAAGCTGTAAAACAAATGGAAAAGAGCCGAGTGAGAATGTGAATATTTTTCTTCGCTGCAGAGGTCGTCACCTTTCTCTGAAGGAGTTTTTGTGGATGCCAGTTAGTGAAAGCCGGGGCAGGGCTTCTTAATTTGACTTGTGCTGCCAAGGAATTAAGTAAGAAATATTTCGTACACCTTTTCAAGTTCGGGCATGTACTGTTATGTGCCGCTTGCAGGAAGTAGCCACATCCTTCACCTTCAGCTTTGACATAAACTGCCCGGCAACATGGTTTGGTAATGTGTTAAGGTGTCCAAAGCCTCAGAGTCAAAAACTTACAGGTTTAGACCTGATGTGTAGCAGAGCAACATATTCAATAACTCAAACGTGCCAGGTGCAGAAAACATCCCACTCACAAAGACTACCAGGTTTGTATATTTTGGTACAATCAAAACCCCGATTAATGCAATGAGCTTTAAATAATTACTTTCAAGAGGCACTAGGTGAGTTTGCATGTGTGCGCTTTTAGTCAGCTGTGACAGTAAACAATCTGAAACCTGTTTGAACTTTATTACCGATAAATCACATAACGTGATGTGAAGATGATGGTGTTTACCAGCCCAGCCAGTCTGTGATCACTTTATACCAAAGGATACCAGAAAGATGAGAGAAGCAAAACATCTGATATTACAAAATCCAGCTGTATTCTGGACATAGTGTTTGCAGTTTGCATCTGAACAAGATCATTAGTCTGTGTGGGTGGAGAAGTTTTCAGCAGATCTCTGGCGCGTCAATTAGTGGGAATGTAACACAGCACTTCACTTCAGGCAGCCTCTGTTTTTGATTTGATCCGATAAAGTGGATGTGCTCAATTCAAATCTCAATAAAAAACAAAAAAAGGGAGATTCTTGTCATCCTGTAGGTATGTCCTATTTTAAATAATAATTTCCCTGTTCAGATGTACATTAATTTAACTTATTATATCTCTTTGTTTATCTTTCCCACCCTGACCGTAACGGCTAGTGAGTGTAACTGAGCCGAGTCTCCAGAAATCATGGGCAGCCTGTGGATTCCCATAGACTGACAGCCCCATCGCACATATGCTACCTGGAGCACCACATAATCACAAAAACACATGTGAGTCAGAGCTGTAGCAGGAGGCAGTGTGTGTGTGTGTCTGTGTGTGTCTGTGTGTGTGTGTGACTGTGACCAAATGAGAAACAGACTCAAGAGACAAGCTCATTGTACTTAACCCATGTGCTTTAATCCCCAGGTCTGCACTTTGTCTGCTGAATGGCATTTGTTTTGGTCTGCTCGCAAGCAAGTAAATATGCCACGACTAATATTTGCCCTCTTTCAGCAGACTGACCTGGTTCACACGTGTGATGAGAAACACATGTGTGCTATAGCTTAGGATGGACACATTGCCTGATTTTTTTCATATTAACTTTGCCATACTGCATGGAAGTATGGAAGTGGCTTGATTTGATTAAAATAAAAGTGCAGCAGAAACATTTTTTCCAGCTGGACTTGCAGTGATGTGACCTCATGAAATCTATAGCCAAGAGAAAAATAAAGTGATGCAAGATTATTGCATGTGTCTTTTATGTTACCCAAGCTCTTTGTTGGAGCTGGTCTGAGTCCTGCAGCGTGAGTCTGGCCTCTGTCTTTCACTGTGGCCTCGCAGCTTGGAGCTGGGTCTGCTACGAGGACTGTCAGCTCGGATCTGCTGTGCAGTCACATTCCCCAGACTGCACACACACACACACACACACACACTCAGAGGCTACAGAGTGGGTCAGTAGGACAGTGCTGTGTGTGTTTGTCTGGGTTTCAGTTTTATTTTGATCTATAATCCCACTGGGGATCTGATATCCAGCAGGATACTGGGAATGGATGATTGCACAGTTGGCAGAGCTTTTAAAGGGGCTATGTGTAACAATTGGCCAAGATTCGTACTCCAGACAAATAGGGGGCGGCATATTACCAGGAAGTCGGTGTGTCCACCCCGATCCTAAGAAACAAGGAAATGCACTCTGTGATCCCTCCTCCCACCTCTGGGACAAATCAGCATCAGACCATCAAAAAATCAGAGACGCCCTCTCTGTGTGTCTGTCAGTGTCTTGAATTATCTAACCTCAGCATAGGGCAGTGTTTGACACGCTGCAAAGCCGGCACGTACTCTGGGAATAATGTTTTCCACACAGGTTTACCTTGCAGTCTGGTTATGTAACTGGTAGTTGTTCTCTTCGGTTATTGTGAGACTGGTGATGATGATTTCATCATAAATACTTATATATTGTCCCTTTAATGGGGATTTCTTCATTCAAGAAGAAGAAAAAAGAAGCTAAAACATTCACATGCATACTCTTTAATCCCTTGACCACCAGTAATTCTCTCAGACGATGCAAATCAGCATGTAAACCAACACTAACTGCAGCCAATCCCGTGTGCCGATTTGGCAACTGCTCAGTGTATTAACTTACAGAAAAACTTTCCATGAGGTGTGTGCAATACGATGCCCTTTGGATACAGTGGAGGAGCCCAGAGCAGCCGTGTGATGGAAGAGGATAACTGAAGAAATAGCGTGAAACGACGGCATCTCACATTTTTCCACATGGCAGTACCTTTTCTAATGTGACGGCATCACATGCCCGAGTGCGGTCGACTGTATTGTCCTGTGGTCACTGACTAAACACCACATGTCTGGGAAAAAGTAATGTGGGAGGAAATATGACTTGAATCATCATCTTCCACAGAGAAATTCCCTCTCTGTAATGTCCTCTTTTACGAAACTTATATTTGAAGAATCACTTGCTTTGGGAAAATGAGGTCATCCTTAATCAATGCTGTCAAATAATGTCTTGTTTTGAGTTAATAATGTCCTCTCTCAGGAATGTTTTCTTTCGAGAGTACAATGTCTTCTCTTAAGAAAATAACGTCCTGTTTTTGGAAAAATTATCCCCTGTTTTCAAAAGCTTCCACAGAAAGCCAGTCGTACATGGAAAACAAAGGAAGCTGACTCTTGAAAGGACATAAATCTGTGCAGCTTTGCCAAAAATTTAAAACAACACGGCCAAGAGATGCTGACAGAGAGCGTGAAAAAGTCCTGGTGGGTATGCACACCATTTCTCTGTTTGTGTATCCACGTGCGTCAGAACTGACCTTTGTTCCCTTTCAACAAATTCAAATTGAATGTCATGTCTTTATCAGCCCGTCCCTGAAACCAGCTACTCTCACTGTTTGTAGTCGTGTCAGTTGTTTTTATTAAATTCTGCTGCGGCTCGGGGCTGTAAAGGAGCACTGGATGAGTTTGTGTGTGGGGGGCTGCATGCATGTGTCTTTATTTATACAAGGCTCCTCATGTACAGTTTATCTTTAACATTGTACTGTACATGAAATGATCCGTGAAGCCGCAGGATAGGCTCCAGACGGAAACATAAGGAACTGGTCATGTCAAGCAAACAGTAACATGTAAAGCTCCCAGTAGAACAGCTGGGAAGCTGAGTGCTGGCACTGCGTAGGTGAGGGGTATCAGCTGAGCTTTTCTTTGGGAGACAGCTCTTTCCAGATCAAACTTCCAAAGTATTTTGTTTATTCAGTTTCACAAAACTTACGGTGAAACTGAGTTTACATTTGCCGGCATATGTCAGCGTGTGTTTGTCCTGCAGTTAGTGGGCTGTGAAACCTGGATGAAATTCCCTGTTGTGTTAGAAGGAACAAGGCTGAGTGTCAGCTCAAGCACTCGTGGAATACACCTCTGAAGCTGGACGCCACTGTGGACTGCTTTTTAAAGGCATAGAGGTCGAAGGTCAAACTCAGTTGCCTCTCTATGTGTAAGGAGAATACATTTGAGAAGGCTCCGCAGGTGACATGTTGGATCTTGGCTGGATGGCGTTTGCCTGAGGGAGAGATTTTGCAGGGAATGAGAGGAGAAGCTGTAAAGTTTAAAAAAGAGACTCTGCTTGCCTTCTCTCCTCTTGAGTCTTTTTCTTTTTCTCTGTGCTCTTCCTCCTCTGTCTCTTCTCTCTAAATCAATAGCCAAAACCATAAACAAACAGCCCAGGCAGCTGATTAAAGTGAAATATACTAATGGTGTCTTAAGAATTAGTCGTTACCTCAACACACCCTGAGCCAATGACATTCTTCTTCATGACACAAGGCAATAAATCAAGTTGTGGAGTGTTTTCTGAGGCCGTGGAAGAATGGCTCGTGCCTCTTTGACACTTTTATGCTCATACTGATTGACTGAGCCATATAAACACAGGCCAATCCAATATCTTACAAATTGTCACAAGGGAGGCGCGCGCGAGTGTGCGTTCGAGTGTGTGTGCAGAGCCATCCAGATGTGCTGAACAGAAACGGCTGTTCCTCAGACAAACTTTCCATCACGTGCCGTCCACAGGACGGTGACTTGGCTGCACGGCCGTGGAACACACTCTCAGCTGTTTGACTCGCACTTATTCCTCTCCCTGCCTGTTATTTTCTGAATGCACTGGGCCAGCGTCGACAGCAGATCTTGTCAAAATAACTTTTTTAATGTCCAGTATGTTATGTATCTCTGGTTGACTGTATTTTTGTACACACAGTGTCATATTCCTGTGAAGATCCTGCTCAGTATACACTGTTTATGTGCACCATAACTACTTTTCTGTCAAGAATCAGGAATTGTGCTCGTTGATGGCGTAGTTTTTTGGGGCTTTTTGCAAGACGCTTGGCAAAATCCCCCCCCACCCCTCCATTCCAACCACCCTTTATTCACTTCCTCCCCAGCTGAGCCCCACCCAGGCAGGGTAAACTCAGGGGTAAGGCCTCCCTGGAGCTCCTCACCACCGGCTCTGGTCACCAGCAGGTCAGCCTCACCACCAGACCCAGGTCAAGGGCTTTAATGGGACCATCCAAGCCTGGAAAAACAGCCTGAGGGCTGGAGAGAGAGCCTGGGAATCTGGCCTGTACCTGCTGCAGAATGAGTTGAAAGAAGGATGGAAAAAGAGAGACACAGTGAACCTGACATTTTAACAAGTCACTTAATCTAATATTTAGTCGTCAGAACTTTTTAAAGCAAGTGAAAAAATGATAATGGGGTGAGATAATTTTACTTAGTGCCAATACAAATCTTGTTCTTAGAATTTAGTTTCAAGGCAGTGTTTTTCTTTATATGATCCACCTGTTAAGGTTTTATAGAATTTTGGTATCGGTGCTTGTTTTCATCTAGCTGAAGGAGAAACTCCCATGAAAAGTATTTGTTTACAAATTTAAAGAAGAATGTGTTTTTATGTCTGATAAAATCGTCTGGAGATGGAACCTGTCTGGCAGATCAGGACCGGTGAAGTCAAACTAACCGCATGTGTTTGTGTGTGCCCATACGAATGTGTGCAGTCTGACTGGGTTGGGCAGGACTGCGGTCCTTTCGCTGACAGCCATGCTCGTTGCATTGTGTCCCAGTTTGTCCCCCCCTTGAAATGCAGGAGGAGGCTTGCGATTAAGTCACACGGTAACTTTTTGCCCGATTTTGAAAATGGCAGTTTTTAAATTCCTCTGGTTTCGTCAGCGAGTGCCGTGCGGTTTTTGGCAGGATAGAGGTCAGGGATGAAGTGGGCTTGTGAGTGGCTGGAAAAAATGTGCACTTTGGAAGTTATTGAGCAACGTCCTCCCTTAGTAGTTAACCTTCTCTCTAAATTAAAAGGAGATAGGCTGGCACCTCTGCTACTGGGAAAAATTCTGATTTTAAAAAGCACCAGAAAAGTGTAGAATAGATGCTGTCCTTTCAAAATAATAGATAAGATGTCTGCTGTGTCTCTGCAAAACTTCAAAAATACAAGACCCTTAGTTGTACTCTTATCTCGTGCTCTTAGTCCTTCTAAGTTCACATGTTATCAAAAGCTCATTCTTCAGGTTAAAAGGTTTAGGTTTCACCTTTTGGTGGAAAACATTCTGGCCTGCGTGTCCGTACTTTCTCCTCCATGGTATGCACTTTGTCAACATTCCTGGTTAATTGAGGGTTAAATACGGGGGTATGTTCAGGAATGACACTGAGGAGTTTAAGCTCAAAACAGAACGTTTTCTCCATTAGAGGAGGTAAAGTGGCGGCAAAATATTTCTTATCACGTCTACGTTTCTTCCATGAGTAGTTTATTGTATTCAAACAAAGTAAAAAAAAAAAAAAAGCATCATTCATCCTCTATACTCAGATACCGCTCAGATAAAACTAAAAGCTAATTACACTGAGAAATAATGTAAATGCACCAGTTTTTATTTAGCTTGCCAGCACTTATTCACAGAACATACCTTAGAGACGAATGTGACTCTGCATGTGCACACACCCATGCATGTACTCAAGGTCGTACCTACAAAACACACCCTCAAATTACTGTTTGGCTTAGCAAGCAGGAAGTAGGTAAGCCCACTCAATCTGACCGTTGTCAGGGCAACGACCAATGGGAGCTGGGGGCTAATGAGGGACTCAGTAGCCTGTCTAGCCAAGTGGGATTGTCAGTCATTCTCTGGTTGGCATGAATGCGAAGAATGTGGGTAAAGCAGCGGTGGACAGTCTGAGAAAACTAAATTAAGAAAAAAGAGAAGAGGGAGGATGGGAGGAGGAGGAGGAGGAGGAGGAGGAGAAGACGAGAGGAGGAAGTGAAGGAGGAGAGCCAAGGCTGGAAAGCACCTGAAGTGTGAGTCAGGGGAGGAAGAGGAGGAGGAGGGCTGGTCACAGCTGCAATAACACTGTCTGGCAGTCCGAGGGGGAGCTGCTAGCCTTACAGCACACAGTGTACGCACAGACACATATATACACTTCATGTGCATGATTATCCATATGTTCTAAAAACATGTTCTCATCCGCCAAATCTTTCTTCTGTCATAATGTGTGTGTGTGTGTGTGTGTGTGTGAGTACCTTAGAAAACACATTAATCAGCAGCTCCCTCCTCTCTGTTAACACAATGCAGGAACATAGACTGTACATATCATTATAGGTGTATATACACACACAGGTCCAGGTCAGCTAGTGCAGCCAGCCACAGGCATGGCCGCAGCAGCCGATCCACACCCCCGCATCTGGCTGCCTGTGATCTGGCCTTGGCCTCGGTTCGCAGCCTGTGGTGGTCTGCTGCCGGGTCTGGGTTTCCCAAAAGCATCGTGCCTTGCGTCTTGTCTCGGCGTTGGGTGAAACATAGCTGGACCCCGTGTCGAGATGCCTGTTGGGAAAGAGGTCTAGACTCTCGCTCTGAGAAACCGAGGCCCGCGTGAGGACACGGCGTTCTGTTTGCTTTGGTCACTTTCAAAAATAAATAAGAGTATGAATCTTGAGTGTTGTCGTAATCTGAGGTCACCGTGGTCGCAAACACAGCTCAGATGTAGACAAGTGAGGCCAGAAGGGTCAGAGTTCAGAGACGATATTCAGCGTGTGGTGGCTGAGACATACAGAAAGGGCTTGGAGTTCAGCAGCTACGTTGGTTTTACAGAAAATAGGCTGTTTTCTGTACAGCTGTGGTTTGAATGTTTTCACTCTGGTGAGGAAATGACTTTACTTCTGACTTTACTCTCATTCACTTTACACTTTACTGCAGTGGAGCTTGTCGTGGAAAATAATAGATGTCCTATGCTGAATCTTACTGTGAAGGTTGATTGTGAATATACATATATAAATAATATGTATATTTCTGTTCTCATTGGAGCCAAAGTTACGCACGTGGCCACTTAACCTCTGATCGTGGTTCTACACATACCACAGCAGATATCAGCGTTACAGTTACAGTTTTGCTTATCGACCATATTTTAGTCCGTCATGAGAAACACGCAGAGCCGACAGGAGCCAGTTAACCCTCCAGTTTCTGTTCTCACTCACGCACGTCTCTCATGGTTTTCAGTAAAAACGGCCCAGAAAAAAAACAAATTAATAAGAGCTGCAGATTGGTTTGACCTGATTTTAACCCAATTTTCACTTCCCTCTTCACCCGAAAGCAGCAGGAGGATGGAGGAAGACACTGACCTCAGGAGTTTATGTTAAATGAGATTTGTTTTTAACAACTACAGAAAATTCCACAGTGCACACAGTAGAAAGTGATTGTTTTTAACATTTAAAAGACAGACTGCTATATACAATTTACATACAAGCAAGAGCAAGATGCTTCCACCAGCTCTGCTTAATCAAATAAAACAGAAATTGCTTCATAAACAGTTAAGAAAACCAACTGTTACGTGGCGTGTTTGTTATGTTTTAGGTTTGTACTTCTGTTTACACCTGTGTTGTTTTTAGGTTTGTGTACTTTTATGAAAGAAATCCATCCTGCATGACATGTGTGTGTTTTAAAGTGTTTACTACAAACACTTGCCACCCCATAGTTGAGAGGAGGAAGCGAGAAAGAGCGTAAAAAAAATAGAAGAAAGCAGATAAAACAAAGATGAAAGCGGTTCCAGGCACAGGAGGGAAAACACTTTGGGGAGGTATGTTTATGAACGCAGCTTAAGATCATAATCGTGAAAACACAAGCTCAGAGGAAGGCCTGAGTCGGCTGAAAGCTCAGGGGCGGGCTGCTGGGAGGGGAGAAGCTGCTCCCGCTTCAACACTGAACTTTGCTCCTGCCGCTGCTGTTCTGTGTGCTCAGCAGATGTCTCCCACTGATGACACACACAGATCCGAGCGTTTGTCCATTAGCTGGCCTCAGATCAGTGCCCAGCTTTGTCAGACACAAGGTAGAAAAACTAGAGGGTGTTTGGACAAGCGTCATGTGATACTTTATGTCTGAATATTTCAGATTCAACACGTGAGGAGCAGCAGGAAAGAGAAAAGAAAGGATTTATTAGCTTCACAGAGATGTTCAGTACGTGTACAAACAAATCTCCACATTCCTGTTGCAGGAAGCGTATCTGTAGATTAACTGAGGACTAATTTCTTCCTGGAAGGATTATCAACATTAGCCCTAGTAAACACTTTCCATCCATGCCTCAATCATGTAGTTTCTTTATTACTTGTTCCTAGTGAGGGTCACAGCAGCTGTATCCCAGCATGCATTGGGGAAAAGGGCAGGGAAACACCCTGGACAGGTCTGTTTTGCAGGGTGGAGGACTTTGCCGGGATAAAAATACAGTCTACCTAACAGACAACAATGCTGTCCATGTTAGCTGGCTGCTGCAGTTTACAAGCAGTCTGTTTCCCACCGTGGAAAAGTTTTGCAGCCGCTCGGAGGCTAATCTGGACCCTGTAAACAGGCTACTTATTCAGATTATTTACAGGGAGCATTAAATCATAAGAGGGTTCTTCCTGTGTGCAGGATACACACTGTGTGTATAGCCATGCTGACTCTCTGCTCGTGTCCCCCTCCCTTATTGAGCAGCTTTTTTTTGTACTCTGAGCTTCTGCTCCCATGAAATGTTCTACGATAATAACGTGGCGACTGGAAATTCAGTTCCTCTCATAAAAGTCTAATTGCTCCTCCTTGTACTTCCGCGTAACCCCCCCCCCCTCCAGACAATCACACAAACACACTAACACACACTTTAAATTGTAACACCACAGGGCCAAATGGAAACACCTTTAAGATCAGTTTGTCATAGCTACTGGCGTGGACACCGGAATCTTTAGATTTTTACGCAGCAGTGTTTCCACCTTAATGCAGCTCAGTCGCTGGAGTGGGCCACATCCAAGAGCATTTAAACATGGAGAATCAGCCCTTCATAAAGCTTACAAGACCCCAAACACCAATAATTAACTTCATGGATATCAGGGTCCAAAAACTGCACCACACTGACGCGGCTCTAGAATATGCAAAATGACATAACAGCGTGTTTAGACTGTGCTTTGGCCATGTTGAAGGAAAGTAATTTGCTAAAAAAAGACCTTTCAGTCATGGCTGACATGTCACCATGAAAAGACAGATTTATTCCAGAGTCCTCTGGGGTTAAACATGTCACCACTGCCATAGTGCAGTAGCTTAAAAACAACCCAGACTTACAGAGCTACCTTTAGGCCGCGCCAACAGCCACTGGAAACCAGTGAAAGGTTGGGGGGGGGAAAAAAAATCTGCATTGCGACTGCGAAGATGACTTTAATATGTATTGTTGGATTAAAAGTTCCTGATTTTAAAGGAACAAGAACATGCAAGCAGCTGACATCATTAAAGGCAATTATTTCACTTTAAAAGCATTTTTCTGCCTTGTATAGTCATTATGTTGCTCATCAGTGGTAATGACAGTGGCTAAAAACTCACTGTTTCATGTACAATCACAGGGAACCCGCTGCATTCCTCCGTGAAACACGAGAGTGACGGTGTTAGAAAAGTTAACAAATAACACCACGGCCCACACCTGACAGAGGAGCTGAGAGGAAGGACCACACAGTCTGCGCCCCAAGAAAATGGGCTTCGAGATCTATTAACACAACAAACCACTGGGCGTAATTTCCTCACAGATGAGCCAGCTTCTCACTGCCAGGGAATGTCCTGAGGATGTCAGGAGTAAACCTCAGAAATGCTCTGAGCCTGTGGCGCAGGTGCGGGGTTTCACGGCATCAGTTTGTGAGTAATGGAACGGAGAGAGGATCTGGGGAGAAAGGCATTAGCTTCTAAATGGCAGGTTTTATCAGATAAAGGCAGTGGATAGCCCGGTGCTCAGAACAGCCCCTACTGAGCAAGCAGAGGGTGTGTTCTGCTGGACGTGGATTACTAATACGTCTTGAATTTGACGGTGCCAAGCTATTTAAAATTCTCTACGGTGACTGTTTATTTCTCTAACAGTTTATTACCAGTAAGACCTACAGGACAGTGTAAGTGTTTTGGTTCTGGGAATTCAAATATGGACAGCCCTTATAAAAGTCTCTTCTCTTGTCCCGTGCTTGTTTGATGGCTCATTCAGTGCAGGAACAGCAGTTTAGCTGGGATGGTATCACTGGTAAAATGCGTGACAGGGCCAGTCTGTCTTCTGTTAGGCTGAACAGTGACCTCTGAACTCACCGGGACTGAGATATGTACTTTAAGCACATGGTTTGTATTTTGCGTCCTCTGTTATCGTTCATACATCGTATATGGTTGTGTGTGTGTGTGTGTGTGTGGTGTGGGGGGGGGCGCTGGTATCCCTTACACAGAAACCCCCGGGAATGATTTAACTTTTCATTAGAAATATGGATTGTACACAGAGATTTGCTTTCAGCACAAGTTCGGAAGTTGACTGATGGGTGTATTTTTGTAATACATCATACTATCAGCACCCCTCCAGATTGCAGATGCCCAGAAGGTATTGTCCCATAGTTCCTAGAAAGGACTCTGAAGAACAAATTGAAAAAACATGAGAAAAGCTCTGAAACCACAGGCTGCTACTGCAGCTTTATGGAAGTACTCAGAGTGTGCAGTAAAATAGGAGAGAAGTGAATGGAAAATATTGTGGGTGGTGCAGATAATCACAACAACCTAAAGTTCTGATCAACATAAAAGAATGAGCGAGCGCCCAACATCCTGATATCATGATATTTTTTCTTTTTTTTCCGTCCATTTCTGTGCAGAAAGGTCAGACATTCTGAAAGTTTAATCACAGTTTAGTGTTCAGCACTGAAAGCTCTTTCTGTTTTTGTACCCACTTAATTGTGAGTCAGGAAATAAAAATGAAACCTTAAAGGCCCTGACACCTCAGGATTTTCCACATCACCTTGGCATTTCAGCGCCAGCCTCGAGCTGGGTGTTTCAGAGCCATGCACCAAGAATGAGATCACCCTGAAGTTACTGCACTTACTGCAGCGGGACAAACTTATTACACATGTGGGCCACAAGATTAATGCTGTATCTACGACGTGTGGGCGTCCCCCGGGAGATATGCAAAGTCTAGGTCGATATTCTTCTCCCACTAGATGTCAGAATCACATGCAGCTATGTGGAATACTAAAGAAACATGCGCACAGTGCTCAGATTTTGATGCACTGTCCCTTTAAAAGAGGCCACCCTGAGGTATTTGTTTATGACAGGTGACGGCAGACTGTGTCCAATCGCTTGACTTTGTTCCCGCTGGCTTCCTGCTGTTAATAACACCCGGCCCTCGTAATGAAGTAGCTGCGCTTTGAAAAGAAACGCACGTCACATCGCCAGGATGCTGCCCGGCCAGCTCCGGCCAAACAGTAAAGATCAAAGGTCAAGTGTCAGCGTCAGGGTTGATGTCGCAATCAGACACTAGGCAGTTTGTAGGCCGGGGTTAAGTCAACATTTGTGTGTCTTTAGCTGAGCTCGACCTCAGTCTAACTGAAGTGGTCCAGGCAGCTGTGACTACATAAAATCTGCTTTAGCACCAGAGTTGGTCAGTGTCAACTGAGAAGGAAGAAAACGGGAAATCTTTTGCATCTAGCTGTCGAAGCAACGCTTGGAAGAGAGAGAGAACAATGCTGCAACAAAATCCTTCTGTTTTTTATCATTAATTGCTTCCTCTGTGGATTCAAAGTCACTCAGCCGTCGGGGTCTAATGGGATAAATATTTCTGTTTTTCTGTTTTATGCACCTGCTGCTTTTGGCTTTTTCCTGTGAGAGGCTTCCCGTTAGACCAGATTAGATTACACACACACACACACACACACACACATGCTCACACACACACACACACACACACACACACACACACACACACACACACACACACACACACACACACACACACGTCATTGTGGTATCACTTTCAGTTCTCAGAGCAGTTCTGGACAATCCTGAGCCCAACAAGGAAAAAGACCAAAGCATGAATCTTTGCTTTAATCCTGACGGATAATGTGGAAGAGCCGTGAGACTAAATTAGTTTTTGAATTAGTTATAAATGGCCAAATCAAACCAAACCTCACTTACATTTAAATAGTTTTAGTTCTCACTAACTAATGGGACAAAAACTGTCTCAGAATTACAGATGCATGCACAGTTCCACAGTTGTACTGATGCAAATGTTCATGTGAGTAATGTACAACTCACACCTCACACACTAACACCCATTGTGCAAATTGCCTCGTTTTCACCCGCCACTTCCTCCCGCTCCCTCCGTCCGACTGCTCCGCTCTGCGTTAACAGGGAACGATCAATCAGGGTCATTTCCTGTGCAGAGTGGATGTCCTGTCTCACAGGATGTGGCTTAAGAGGGTCGTGGGCACCAGAGACTCAGTGGGCAGGAGCACCGCCCCGCACCCACCCCCCGCGTTTCATGTCAGGAAATCTCTACATGCCTACTAAGTACTGTACTGCATGAATGTGAATGTGTGTAATGTATACGCAGGCACCTGAGTGCAATAAGGAAATATCTAGAGATTAGTTTGAGTTCATATAAACAGCGTATGGAGTTGCTAAGTGCATGTTTAATGGGATGGGAAATTTGTGTGGTTGGTGCTCGTTATCTCAATTTATAACACATTTCTCTTTTTTTTCTATAAAGTGTAGCGCGTACCTCGATGTTTCCCGGCTAGCTCCCAGTAATACCAGGGTGAGAGAATGGAAACTGCATATTAGTGTGTGTGTGTGGGTGCAGGCGGCGCCTTCAGCATGTGTGTGTTTGTGAGACACGGAGCAGCGCGAGGCTGTGCGATGCCAGTGTCGACCACATATTCACACACACAGATGCAATACAGCGGGAGCTAACTGTCACATACGGCAGCCTCTGGCTCTCGGAGCATCTTATAAACATTGCATTCCTCTGCTGCGACTGACAAACCGGAGGAGCACCGGATTCCACCGGAGTCTGAGTCAGTGCCACCAAATGTCTTAGTTAACTGAATCTGAGCTCGTTACGCTGGTGGTCTGTAGAAAGATTCAAGGTTTCGGTCTTGCTCGTAAAGAAGTTGAGACAGCTTTCACACCTCAGGAGGACGTCTGCCTCGTATACAGGTGAAAGAAGCGAGGCTTTCTAAATAACAGTACACACTGGTGTCCGACTCCAGAGTAAGGTCAAAGAACTAGGATAACATTAGTTTCACAATGCACTTTGACTCCTTTTTTTATTATTCCAGTTTCAGAAGGGCCTCTGCTTCGGCAAATGGTTTAGGTCAGGCCGTGGAAACTAATGTAATGATGAGTGAATTTACACCCTTTCGGAAATATTTCACAGCCTTTCAGGGAGGGCAAAGGACGAGCCGGTTCTGTGAGGAAAAACAGCAACAGTGGAGCGATTCACATAAAGCCAAACAGGCGGTTTTTAATGTGGAGATTTGTGTAGTTTAGAATGGGGCTGGGCTCAGTAGGACGATGCCATATGTGTCCCAGGTTAACCTAACGCTGGACTGAGACGGCTGGCTTTCCCGGAGGTATTTCCACACGAAATGTATTACTGAATTATCCTGATGAACTTCAGCCATCTTTTTCCTGCAGGCTTGAGCTGAAGCTAAAGGTCAGTGACGTTATTCTGCCGCAAAACTTAGTATCCACACCAACACGTTTGAGTTGCTTATTCAAACAAGTTGATGTGCAGTTTGCACTTTTTTCAGCAGTGTGGGCGCAGCTAATGAAGACACTGACAGTCGGTCCTACGCAGGCGAGTGACTCAGCCGCGTGCTGATTAAGGGATCCGCTAACAGAGGAGCCATCAATCAAACGCGGGATCACTCCTACTCTCACCCCACAGACTGTGGCTGTGATGCCGTGTTTATCCAGCTGCTGGCTCGCTGCCTCGGACAGAGACCCCTGCTCCTGTCCTGGCGATCTAACGGAGGAGGCTGGAAATTCAATCCATGCGCTGTTACACTGACAATTTAAAATCTGCTTATAGTCATGTGTTTAAGAAATTACAGCAAAAAAACATGTCACAACCTTGTCTCCGTTCCAGACATGCAAAACAAACAATATGTGCATATCATGTGTATACAACAATAATCTTCTGGGATGTTTCTATGCATCGCTGCCAGCAAGGAAAAAACATACAGCTCAGTGTGTTCTGGGAAAGTTGGAAAGAGTAAGGCCGGAATCTCAACTCACCCGCTTCGTTGGGGATTTGCAGCTCGGCATCCTGTAGAATAGACATATGGCTTCGTGGTTTGGAGCTGAAATGTGTCGGAAGCAATCGAGACTGAACTAGAGAGAGGGAGAGAATGAAAAAAGCAGAGAGAGAGATGACAGAAATAGAGAAATAAACCGAGCAGGATATTCATTTGTATTTACATGGCTTTTATTTGACATGGTCGGTGCCACGGAGAGGAAAACATCTTGCTAAATGAGACGCATCCAAGAAAGAATATAAATTACAAATACAAAGGAGATATCACAAGTTGAGACAAACGGAGCAAAAGAGCAGGGAGAGACCAGGACTTCTTGGTTTGCATGTCCACAGGGAAGCCAAACGGAGTTAAGTAAGAGAGCAGCTGTTGCAGGCGGGGATACAAAGCCAGCTACTCCCATGGAATCCCCCACACTGCAGTTAGCTCTCAGCTCACTCCCGACCTTCAGGCAGCCCATCACACCGGGCAAGGCGTGCAAAAAAGTTTCATTTGAAGTCACTTAAAACTCTAAAATAACATCCTTCCCCTTCCACTGATTAATTCTGTGGCTGTCAATCAAACAATGGCTGGAGGGAGCTGTGTCAGTAATCCCACCCAACAATCAGGAACAACGGACAGTATACAGCAGGACGGATAGACAGCACCATCCAAATGATGTTTTTAATCAGTGTACTGAAGAAAGATTTACAGTCTGCTGCACTAACACTGTATTTCATTTCTCTTCTCTACAATATCGTCTGGTCACTGAGGCATTATTCATGTTTTTATGGTTTTGTTTGCACAAGTTAAATCATGCGGTTAGTAAAAATATCAAAACATTTCTCCTCCTTATACACACACACACATACACACACACACACAGGTAGATAAAGACCCACAGAGACAAACTTGCTTTAACACACCTGAGCAAACGGGCCGACACCAGAAGCACTGTCAGCAAGTTCTCAGTTTGAAGCTTTGTTGTGTCTTTAGACTCCCCAACTGTGAAAAGCTATTTCCCTGCAGCCGGCAGACGGACAGATGAGGTATTCTCAAATCCCACACCACCACAAACACACACACACACACACACACACACACACACAGACATAAAAACACACATTTTGTATGTGGACACACTCTTTTCCCAGCCTTTAGTGGGAATAGAGCAGTAGCCTGACATCACTCATGTTACACATTGAGACAGACAGGTCGTCCCACAGGATTAGTCTGGTGTTTCCCACACATATACACACACTGACATCAACTGGTGCCAGTCATGGCCACAGTATATAAACTGTATGTGTGTGTACATGTGTCTGTAGACCTGTTCTGATGTGCAGTACATTTTTGTGCATGCATGATGGTTTTCCCACCGAGGGGAGGGGGGGGGGGGGGGTCTGGGTCAGAAAGGCCACCTGAGAGTTGTGTGTCCAAACTGGCTTCATGGTTCCTGGATGCCTCTGGTTGAGTTGTAGCTTTTAAAAAACGAAAACAAAATCAACATCAGAATCTTCTTCTCTGTGCTGTTTCTGTTTGCGTGTCTCTCACAGGCTGAAGTCGGGCTGCAGTGCTGTAAATAAAACATCAGTTATTTTATTTTATTTTATTTTGTGTTATGTTGTCCTGCAGCACCACATAGACAACTGTATTTCCAGTGTGCCGAGGGCTGAGATCATGTATTTATGTTCTCCCACTGACAGGAGTAAACAAACACTGTGATAACACCATGATATGTTTTCAGACATGTAATGAACCGAGCTCAGGTTTCACTCTGAGGACCTCCATCTCCCTCCAGTCTCACTCTTCCTCTCTCCATCTCTCTGTTTTTGTCTTTTCCTTCGCGTCTGTCATCCATGTCTGGAGAACAGATCAGAGGCAGGGAGTGTAGCCAGTGGAAAGAGGTCACACACGTGTGTGTATCTTTTTTCTTTTCCTGTCTTCCTCTCGTATTATTCTCCCCATATTTTCCATCACCCAGTACAAACACCTAACCAGCCTCATGTAGTGACTGCTGCTTGGGGGGAGATATACAGTTTCTGGATGCAACCTCTCACACTGTGTGAACTGACCTCACTGACCGTCTGTCTGGCTCAGCACTTTGTTATGATCGGGACTGACTGCAAGGATCAGATTTAACATAGAACCAAGAGACACAGACTGGATCTGCTTATCAACAGACATACAGCAGCTGCTGTGAAACTTCTGGTTACCGTGTGTCTTACATACATCAAACTGATTGCATTGTGCAGTTGAAGTGAATATAAGGATTATGCCACCTGTCATTTTAGTGTTTTACTGACGTTAAAACCAGGATGTGAGAGTGTTTCCCATTCACTTTGTGGTTTGTTTGTTAGAAAAGATCCTTTGAAGTTCACGTTTGAGTTGGACGTACTTCTAGGAATTTTAAATCTGTCCGCCCCCCAAACATGTAAGCCTTAATCAAAGGTGCTGAAAGAGGAGTTTTTATGTTTGTGTGTGTGAGAGAGAGAGACAGAGAGAGATAGTGTGTGTGGTTGTGTAGGAGTAAGCTGTAGGATTTAATGGGGCTTTGCTGACAGACAGGGAGGAATCTCTCTCAGGGCCTGGATGGGGTGGAGGAGGACAGAGCCTAAACACCCACATATGCACCAGAAAATCACCTACAAGATGGACACAGGCTATAAATATACACAAGCATTAGACAAACATATAATCTGATCTCAATGGGTAACACTCAAGCAAGACCTGAGTTTAGCAGTTCCCATCCTTTGTAGTGCATTAGCGGGTTTCCACGTACCAGCAGTGACATTTAGTTGGTAACCCATGGATATGGTGCTCACAAAAACAAAAATACGACTCAAACTGCAACAAAAACACAAGGACAAGAAAACAACAGAATGCTCCTTTAACACCCAAAAGCCCCAGCAGCAAACAGTAGGCCCTCTGAAGCAGGACATCGCTGGGAAACATCACTTGTCTTTTGACTTTCCTTATTAAATGAAAGAAAGCGTCCAACATACACAGAGATTCACGTCCACTCCTCTCCAATTTAAACACATTCAGTCTCGTGAAGTGCCAGCCACAGCTAACCTCTCACCCTCAGCAGTCTGTCAGGACACTCCCTGCTTGATTAGATTTCCTGCTGCACAGGAAAATTGACAGAAATATGACGGCGAATAAGTGCAGGTCAAAAGGATAGAGGCAGAGGGAGAGAAGGGGGGAAAGCAGGAGAGGGGAGAGTTTTGGAAACAATGTGAGCGCATGCTGCGCGGTACGTGGGCAAGTCAGCAGCTTTGCCCTCTTCGCTCGTCTTACACGCAACTTCTTTTGAGGAATATGGGTCACAAAAACACATTACAGCCTCCTAACATTCATTCGATCTCTTTGAAAGCAGATGGGAGCGAGGAGAAGGGAAAGTAAAAGGCTTAAAAAAGGGAGAGAAAGGAGGAGGAGAGGAAACAGGCTGACAGGTTAGAACCAGAAAAGATAAGGGAAGAAGACAAGGAGTGAGACAGAAAGTCTTTAACAAAGTCATTTTAAACACTTTAACAGCTTCTGCAATCCTTAGATAAATTATACCCGACCCCTGTGGAGCTTCCACATCTCA
Source organism: Toxotes jaculatrix (assembly GCF_017976425.1). Classification (NCBI taxonomy): domain Eukaryota; kingdom Metazoa; phylum Chordata; class Actinopteri; family Toxotidae; genus Toxotes; species Toxotes jaculatrix. The sequence goes on along the minus strand of NC_054417.1, from coordinate 1,802,802 downwards.
TCTGGTTTAAAGCATTTATCTCCAGTTCACAGTGTATCACCTCACATGATGGATTTGACTCCATGATGGATGACAGATTCCATAACGTTCCCTTTTTTCCTGGCACAAATAGTTAGGATTCAACAGCATGTGGTGAATTCTCAGTTTTTCCACCTGCAGGGTGTGTGTGTGTGTGTGTGCGTGTGTGTTTGTGTATGTGTGTGTGTGTGTACGCGAATGTACTGTATGTTTTTAACCTCTCGGACCAAGCATGTGTTGTTGAACTTAAATGTACACCAGACACTGTAAACACAAGCTGCTTTTCCAGCTTTTTCACAAAGTTGAGCACACACATATATATATATATATATGATTTGTTTACACACATACATATACACGTGACTTAATTCACAAGTCTGTTTTTGTTTCGAGCTCCTTCAGGTGAGGTAGTAGATAAATTTGCACAGCTAAGTCCTATAAATCCATTTTTAAAGTCACACTTGGCAAGAATTTACTTACTACAAGCTGCAGCAGAGTCTTCTATTCCCTCTAACTGACACCTGCTTTCTCAGCCTACTTGCTCAGATAAAACTGTATGTAGTATCTCTATGATCCCTGACTGGAAACTATGACTGACCACTTGTTACTGGTGGAGTTCACCTTTCCCCACAGGGTTCAAATTACAAATAAAACAAAGGATAGTAATTAATTTTAATATCCAGTGAAGAAACATGAGTTAAAATGTTCCATCTTCTTCTTTTCGTTTCTATAGGATTTTCTAAGAAGTGGTCGAGCTGCTGTGCAGCAGACTTCACAGCTCAGGACTTTGTCGTGGCTGCGTCCACAAATGCATTGTGACATGTTTAAGAGTGTGCGAGACACTCAGCTGACGTAGAAGTGCGACGGCCTGTCACAGAGCCGGCGTGTGCAGCAGGGCGTACCACATGACCTGCACATGTACACAGCCGTTGGCATTGTTGATGTTAAACGTCTTGCTGACATGAACCATGTTGCCGCTCTGATGTGTAGTTTGTATTGTATATATAATGAGATAGTGATGACATGTCTGCTTCACGGGCTGAGTCAGAGATCATGTGTGCGTCTGAGTTCATTTTTTTCATACATGTTGTTCCTGTAACATGTGATTTCCTGTTTCCTTTAAATGCATACGCATCAGATAGGATGTTGTGGCTGTTCTGGTAGTTTCGGTGCTATATTGGCAGGCTGGCCGCTGCCCGTGGGCACTGACCTACTTCTCCAAAAGTTCACTGTCCTTTCAGGCCGCTCACAATGATTTATTTGTGACCAGCGTGTGCATGGAGCTTGTGGGTCGGTGGGGTTTTATGCGTGAGTGTGTCAGTCTGTCAGTGTGTCAGTGTGTCAGAGTGCACCGGGCCGTTTTGCAGGGGGCGGGTGACACAGTTTGCCAGCGGGGGCTAGCGACTTCCTGTCATCAATCTTCGTCATGCATGCATGCATACGCAGAGAGCGCTGACAGATGCAACAAAGCGAACTCTCTGTTTAGGTGCTTGTTACAAGTGCCCTCTCCAAACCACCCCCCCCCCCCCCCCCCACAGTGTACTGTACTGTAACTCACCCAGACAGGACTCTCACAGGAAATCGACCTTTGACCCCGAGGTCACTGACCATGAGATCCAGACACACAACAACAGGAAGTGCTCTTTTTTTTCCCCTTGCTAAATCAGGGCAACAGACGCTGATCCTGCACGCTGGTCTACGCATGCCAGTGACCACGGCACGACATCATTACCGAGGCACACAACCTCACCACCAGCTGGCCACAAGAAAACACAAACCACTCGGCCCACAGCCTGGGTTTCTTATTATCAGCCTCTGCATTGCCCACAGGGGGTTTTTTTCTGTATCAATATCATGTTTTTGCCCTTTGAAAATGCAAAGAATGCTTGAATAAATACAACCAGACCCTCACAGATGACAAACGTCTGAAGCCGAATCGACTTTTGACCTGCAAGTCCAATAACATTCTTTCATGTGGAGAAGCCAAGTCTATAAGAGGAATTCCCACTTAACACAAAATAAACAGTCAGAGTCAAGGGCTGGCACACTGATGGACAGGAGGCCAGTTAGCTGACAGGGTGATCCATGTGAGGGAAAGCACCCGAACATCCCGGAGAAAGGATATATCGTTGTGTTTAAGGCTGATGTGGTGACACAAGGGAAAAATCTAACATACTTAATTGGAGTTGAATGTTTCAGCGTTACGGTTTGGTGCGGTTGTCCAAGATGGAATCCAAACGGGTGTGTTTAGTTAATTCTGCCGTTCGTCCAGGGGGTATTAGAGGGGTGGGAACACGATCCTGGAAGCTGGGGAGCATCAGAAGACATTAAAGGGAGGTGAAGAAAAACAGAGCACAGCCTCTGGACAGTGTCACTGTGGGCCCAGGGAGGAGAGGACTGAGAGGATATGGTGGGGGGTGAAAAAGCGTATCCTCAAAGGTACGCTGGCCTGGAGAGCACCTATCCAACATTTAAAAGAGAGAACTGGCAGATGCAATGGAATTGTGAGGGGTAATCACCCCAGAGTCCAGTTTGACTACTGGTGGAGAAAGAATTCAACAATATTTTGAGGTCAGTTTGACATGAGCGGAGGAGTGGAACCACCCGTCTGGCAGCACAAGGACAACAAGTGCTCCAAGTCACTGACACGCCATAAAGTCCGAGCCATGCCATGCGAGAGAAGCAGCGATGAGAAGCACCCATGTTACAGACCAAGAACACCACAGTATTAAAAACATGTCTCTGAGGACTGCTGAGTGTTAAACTGCAAAGTCCAGAGTTCATTCTTGAAGTGAGGCGGAACCGGCACTCGCGGTGAAGTCATGGTTGCTTCCAGGATGAGGACATGCGAACAGCTGCGGCCGCTGACCTCGTCCTCTGGCCCTCGCCGCTGCAGCAGCGCTTACACAATCCCAATGTAATGTTACGAGAACGCCGCTCGCTAATGCAGTGAAAAAGGGAAAGAATTCGTACGTGTGTGATTTAGGAAGTGTGCACACACACACATGCCTCAAGAAGAGGAGGTTATTATGGGAAACGGCGGCGTAAATCACCTTCAGTTGACCACTAACTATCAAAGTCATGTAACCGCCTTTCATCGTTCTCTTCAAACGAGACCAAAGTAACCAACCTGACTCATCGCAGAACCGCTGAAGATGGAAAGCTCTCTGACTCTCTGAGCCGCTCGGTTACCAACATCCCACTTTTCAACCCCGTCTGCCCTCGCTGAAGAATCCACCGTCAGCGTTTTGATAGACACACATAAAGACACACGAACGCACCGAGCACAGATCGTCTCCAGATGTGTAATTGGAGAGAGGCATAAATAGGGTAACAATGACGAGGGGGGAGGGGGGGGGGAGTCATGAAGTCAAGCTGAATCAGATGAGAGGCTCGTGTGTGTCTGTCTGTATGGATTAAAGATTACTCACATGCACAGACACACACATTCATACAAATGCACAAGCACGCTCACTGTTTAGTTAGATTTACATAAAATATACACAACATTTGAGGAGCCTTTTATATTAACGGTGTCTGTAAATACACAATGTTCATACTGGATTACTGGTGTGTATGTGCACATCTGCACATACACACACAGACACTGAAGCTCCGTCTGTGGTTGATGTCGAAGACCGTTCAGAGGTCAGGGTGGAGGGTTATCTCTGGAGCCAGCCGACTGATGTTGCAGGGAGGTTCTCACAGATCGTATCTCGATGGGAGACAATGAACTCTCCCAGCGCGCCCCCCCCATTAAAGACCCGCATGGCTGGACTTTCTCTGCCCATGTCAGACTCCCTCCTATTAAATGTGATTACAAATGGTTGCTGCTTTTAAAGGCCTCCTCCCACATACGTCACCGCGCCATTCAAATTTCTATGAAAACATTCTGCCAGACAAAACCATGGTCGATGTGAGACTGAGCTGCGTGTAGTGATGCACAGCTGGGTCTTTTCAGGCGGGCAGGAAACACTTGGTTACGCGCTCTTTTTCCTGTTAACCAGCAGCTTGTCTGTAAGGAAAGACTTTAGTCCACATAGGTCCACAGCCCGGTGCTTTTCCAAGTGGACTTGATGTTAATCCACGTAGGCTGATGGCTGCAGAAAGAAAATGGGCTCCAAAATAAAATGTCTGCTTCGGGCCCTTCGAAGACCACGGTCCAACATCGCCTTTATAACATGTCCTCATGTCACTGGATCACCATGCATCATATGACGTATTTATTATATCACGCTGTAATTTTAATATATTAGTTCGACAGAGTTTATGGAGCTGGATCAACAGCTGTAACATGCTCCAGCTGTGTTTCCCTCTCAGGTCAATTCTGACAGATGTGTTTTCATGTCACACTCAGCAACATGCTATCCCACTCTGAAATGTGGGTCATGACAGTGAAAAACAGACAGGAGGACTGACAGCCGCATGGAGTCGGGAAGAAATGATGGATGGATGAAATAAAGAAGAGGCTCTTGGCGAATGGGAGCTTGAGGACAAACATAGACTTCTTCCTCTGTCCCTGACGTGGCGAGACAAATTGAGAAAGTGAGAGAGATGAGAGGACGGACAACCTGCCAGCTGAATTTCATCTGGAAAACGTTTCATCCCTCCTCGACAGATGTGGTGTAACATCTGAGGAGAGGGCGCTGGAGAAATGAAAGAAAGGAAGATAGGATATGGAGAAAGAAAGAAGACAATGAAAAGCATTCCTGTGACCATGGCCTCTTAAATGCGAGTGGCTTTGGTGGCGTTCCAAAGCAGGGACCCTCTGTTAATCCTCAGTTTATTGACACCAGGTGCTGGGGTGCGAGAGGCTTATGATATGTTATGGTACAGCTTTGTAGACCCTGTTTGTATGTGAACTTGTTCCAAGCCTCACTCACGTCCGAAAATTTCCCTGAGCCGAAGATGATGGTGATAAAGTTGCTTGTTATACCCGACCATGCTGTGTGTGCCGTGCCAAATGCTGACTATATGCTGACCATATTCTGAATGTTTAATCAACAGTAAGCTGAAACCCAGTCCCTTCCGTCTTCCACCTGTTCCTCATCACACTGGTCACACCATCTTACGTCTCTGCTGCGACGACCACGCCGCGTGACCAATCAGTAACCATGAAACAGTACCCACGAGTGACATCTCCATGTCCATCATCATCACCATCATCATCATCACCATCATCATCATCACGGGCACCTGAAAGCAGAGAGGTATTCTTTTCGGGACAGTCAGGACAGCAGTGAACACCCCGCACGGCACATTTTTCAGTGAGTTCTCAGAAGACAAAACCAGAAACACATGGTGGGACTTTTCTCAGAAACTACCCCGTGGAAGGTTTGGAATGATATTCCCAAAACATCTACATTTTTCACCGTCATGACAAGCGAGCCAAGCACGAACACGCCCGTAAATGACATATAGGTGTAATGTAGCCTTTATGGACGTTGAATGTAATTAGCCTGACTTCCCGTGAGAGTGAGTCTGGGTGATTGTTACTGATGAATGCTAATTTTTAATGCTATAACAACCTCATGTCTTATGCATGAGCCTTGCTAATTAATTCAAAAACACTAATGTGGACTGGCATGTTATTCTTATACTGAATCCTGTGACCAAAAGAGCAGCTTCCACAAGTGGTCCTAATTTATCCAAGTCAGAATATGTATTCCTTCAACTTTAAAAAACTGAAGTGGAACATAAGAAATCAGCTTTGTGTTTTCTGTAGCGCCGGAGCTGAGGGAGTCGTTCTTCATGAGACGTGGCTGCACCTTTTCTGGTAACAGATTTAGAGCTGAGTCCTCAGAACGACGGAGATTTCCCAGCTTCCATGACTGTTCTCGTGGACCCAACGCAGATCAAACACAATGTGGGCGTATTGATATTGGCCCAGTGTGTGTGTGTGTGTGTGTGTGTGTGTGTGTGTGTGTGTGTGTGTGTGTGTGTGTGTGTGTGAAAGAGGAAGCTGCTCCTGTCACCGGGGGAGAAGAGCAATGTGTGCAGTATGCGTGTTTCCATATGTGTGTGTGTGACCGCAGAAGGATCTCCTTGGCTGCAGCTAAAAGGATCCTTCAGCAGGGGGACCCTCCCTTCCAAGCTTTCCGCTTCCTTGCCCCACACCCTCCAGAACCACCCAGGCCTCATTTGTTCTGTCACCCAGGGATGGGCAGCTCTTCCAGGGCAGAGCTCGCTGGTGGTTATTCCATCATGGTTCCTCTTCCAAGAGCGCCCGGCCAAAGGGAAGCGTTGCATTACACGTATCGACGGTGTGTGTTTATTCACGTGTGTTAACTCTCGCTGCTGCCCAGTGACAGGAAGAGTACGGGGAAATGACCGTCATCTTCATCACAAAGTGTGGACATTCATTAACACTTTGGCCCTTTCTATTGTTCGGCTCGACACACTGCTCTGCAGCAACGTGGCGAGTGTTTTCTTTAAAGGAAATCGGATGTGGATGTGACTTCATAGTTTGTGTTTGTGTGTGTGTGTGATTGCTGACTCACTCAATACATTTTCTGCTTTAAAAATTCTGAGCCAAATCTCATTTTTCTTCCCTTATTTGGAAATTTATGTTTTTTTTCCCAAGAAACAAAGGCTTAAATTTGCACTCTGCATTTACCTAATTTCACTTTTTTTGAATGAAAATTTGATTTTTGCCGCCTGCATGTCTCTTTTCTTCCCCTCTGAGTGACTGATACATGTCCCGAAGCTGGTTTGAGGAACAGTGTAGGTGGCTGTAGACTGATGGATGGTTCCACGTACTCTGTATATTTTTCAGAAAACCCCAAAGGGGAATGAAGGCGCTGTCAGACTTTCACCTCTGCTTTCTCACACCACACGTGCCACCTTAAGGGGATTGTGTGCGTACATGCATGCATGCGTCTGTGTGTGTGTGTATACACATATGGGTGAGTGTGAATGTGTGTCTGAAGCTGTGGGAAATGTAGCCGCTTAACATTCCACCTCTGACAGCCATGGAAACCAAGGCCAAACTTTATTTTCTCTCTGTGGACACCACACACACGGGACACCACACACGGGACACCACACACGGGGTGCTTAATGTAAAGCTATGTAAATCTCATAGTTGGTTATTTCAAATTGTCAAAACCTATTAAACATAAACATTTTTAATTGTGCAATAAAGTGATTACAAAACGAATGTGGACAAGTTCAGGGACACATAAACAACCAGAAGAGAGTATATACAAAGTAAGACAAAGACAAACGACGACAGCAAACTGAGGAATCCAACATGAGAATCCAAAAATGAATGGATTATTTGTTATGTTGACTGTGCCCAGACTTTTTGATGTGCAAGTTCATCTGTGCCGCATTAAGCCAACAAAACAGGAAAACAGCCTCCCTCCACCCATCTATCTTTCTGCTTCACAGTCTGCTGAGCTCTATACAAAAAGACCGGCTGGGGTCAAGGGTCAAGCCCGTACACATCATCACACACGTGCACTTTACGTCCATAACAACACTGGGCAGCAAAACAGGGAAAATCCCCTGCAGACTTTAAAACAAAACTTTGCCATTGACCATCTTGTCTTTTGATAACAGGACTGATGAGTGATCTGTGTGTGTCTGTGTGTGTGTCTGTGTGTGTCTGTGTCTGTGTCTGCGGTGTTTACCAAGCAGGCTGACTGTTCACATGGCTCGTCAGGTGATATATGCTGCGGGCTACCCACGGTGCAGCTGTGGACAGATTTGGAGTGCAGCTCTGGCCCCAGAATCTGAGGTAAACACACTCACTTTGAGGAGAGGGAATGAACCCAGAGACTGAAATGCACACGAGCTCATCATGATCATAAATAGAATCTATTTAATTTCCAAAATGAGGCAGTAGATATACACACACTCCTTAAATATTGCGAAACACTGCAGATAAATTTGTAAAACTCGTGTGGAGCTCTTGAATGTTTTACTTAAGGAACAGTCACATTCCCACCGTGTCCTTCTCTGTAATCTGAATTCATAAAACTAAAACATAAAGCTTCCAATTTTTTTAAGACATTGAAGAAACTGAGTGAGCAAGTTTTGAGCTTGATTTATGATAAACTTTTTTCTCGTTTCTGCTTTACTGTTACCGATTTGCAAGTGATGGAAGATATGTTGTGGAAGCAAGTTTCCACTTCACTGTGAATACATCAAGACAGTTGTCATAGCGTGCTGAAAAGGGTGTGTGGGGACAGCAAAACAGATATTTATGGGTGTGTACGAGCATCGTGAGGGCAAAGTAATATGAAGTGACAGGATGGAGAGAGTGTTTTGAGTGACGCCAGCGCAGCTTTTGACGGATGAAACTGGAGGAGTTGGTTGATAAGGCGCTGTGTGGCTCTTTAGTAAATATCCTGTAAAACCTGAAGAAATCTGCATCCACTGTGTTTTCAACTCAGTTTGACAGAACTCAAAACACTGAGGGTGGCAGTTTGGAAAAGAGGATTGTGCAGATGGGAGGGCTACACACCTGGCAACCCAGATAATGGCAAGCTTAAGGTATAACAAGCATGCCTGTGGGGATGAATACACACACACACACACACCTTCACACACATGCTCAGAATAATTCGGTTGCTGCTGGTGTGACTTCAGTCCAAAAGAAGCCGAGCCAGCGGCCAAAGAACATAGCAGCAGTGTGTGTGTGTGTGTGTCATGGGTTGGTGTGTATACCTGATTGCAGGAGCATGAATAAGCATTTCGCGTGCGTGCCTTTGAATCAGAGATCACACACGCTCGCTGGCGGTGCCGTGCAGTGCAGCAGGTCAGGAGTGTGTGTGTGGGCCCGGGCCCTGGACGGCTGAATAATAATGTCGACGGGTTGATGTGGTGAGGCCTGTCATGAGAGCGCTGTAGGTTCGCACCGTCAGCTGTGCTTCATCAGGGAAACCCTCACCGCCAAACCTCCCTTCTTCCTCCTCGGCTCCTGCGCTCCTCCGCTACCACTCTGTTTTCAAACCGGCTCTTTTTCCCCTGTGATCCTCCATCTGTTCCCCCCTCGCCTCCACGCTATCACCTTTCTGCTTCTTCCCCCCCCTTTTTTTTTGATCTTTTCACCTCTGTGGCGCTGGTCAAATTTCTAGCACCCTCTCCTCTCTGACATTTCCACTTTTGTCTTTCAACAAATGTTAATTAAAAGTCACGGAGCATCAAAATCTTCATCCCCTATCCTCTTACTGTTTTGCACGTCACCCTCTGACTTCAGTGTAATCCTGGTATCCATATCAGCCTTTGGCAAACACTCCAGCAACATTCGATCTGGCTTTTTTGATGCATCCTTCCTGCGATGCTGGGATCTGAGTATGTACAGTACATGTGAGTCAAAGACTTCTTCTTTTTTTTTTTTTTGAACCGCAGCAGGGGAAGTGAAGGCCCAGTCCTCATTTCCCAGAGGATGCTGAAGACTGTTTTTCTCACGGTGGACTGGGTTGAGCCATAAGCTGGCACAGCTTGGCATGGGTTGGCAAAGGAAGTAACTGCCTGAACCCCACAAGGGATTCCGGCCAGTTCCATTTCCTGTCAGACATCCTCCCAGAGGAAAGGAGCTGCAGGACATCAGAGACTAAACCTACTTCAGTGGAAACAGAGGAAAAAGAAAGTAGATCTTTCTCATTTATTTCAGTGTAAAATGTACACAGATATAGTGGCTGGTAAGGTTATTATCAGCTCTCCACCGCACACACTGAACTCTGGGATATATTAATACCATATCATGACACTGAGATCAGAAGGATGTTGTGGAATGAAAATGGACGATTAATAGCCAGTGTCAAATCTGTAATAAAAACCCGACATGTTGTCTTAAATTACTCTTGTTTTTCTAAAGTGATGTGGTGGAGTTCTGCCTTCAGGTGTATTCGTGGTATTGTATTTTTCGAGGGCTCATATTCCGCTGGGCTAAAGTCTTCTCTATCAGATAATTACACCACAAATTCTACTCGCTGATAACCCGAGGCGTCTCTAGATGTTTTCTCTGCCCGGGTTAAGCAGCATTTTTGTGGGGCATGCTCCACTATCTCCTACCACTGTCTGGCTCTCTGTCTCCTCGGCTCATGGTTTTTGATTGCAGGGCCAGGCGAGACGCAGGGCAGAGTTTTCCGTGGTTTTCGGTCATGCATTCTCTCACACGGCATTCCAGACAGATCTCCTTACATCCACACATTTTGTCGTTTTCTCTCTCTCTCTCTCTCTCTCTCTCTCTCTCTCTCTCTCTCTCTCTCTCCATCCTTCTTTCCTTTCTTTTTGTCTCCGAGGGCAGCATACCACAAAATCGCAGGCTGCCACAAACAAAGGAACTTGTTTCAGCCACTGTGTTAGGAAGGTCACGTTTAAAATATACAAATTTAGCTTGACGCTACAAATCATGTTTGTGGGGTGACACACAGATCCCAATTAAAGCATCCAGCAGTTCAAATCTGTGAAACCTCCAATCACAACATGATCTCTGTAATTAGAAGCTTTGCTCGGAGTAAAAGTTTTCACGCATGGGCCGAGCTGCTAACAACGCCGAGCACAAGGGAGCCACAGATTCACGAGGAAAGCCGTTTTTGGTTTTATGACGCGCTAATGTCGAGGAATGCAATTCGGCTGGCTATTAAGAGCTTCGATAGGAAAGAGGCCCTTAAGTTCAGAAGAAGGAAAAAAAAACAAGATTCACTAATAGAAACCGTGAGGAGCGGGATGTCGTACAAGGTCAAGTTCTTCTAGACCTGAGCTTAGAATATCACCACAGTATTAAACTCATCTGACCTCTCTGCAGGTCAAGTTCATTCTCTTGATGTATAGCGTTATTTTGAGGGCATTCCTTTCAGTAAAGGCAGTCAGCGCTGCTTTTTATCAAGATAAACAAGACACAGCAGCTGCACAGGGACACTTCCCTCTGTCGTGTGATAGATCTGTGGGCGCAGCATCACAGGGAATCCGAAAGAATCATATGGGAAACGCTTGTTTGATCAACAGGCTGCCGGATATAGACTTGTGTGTTGAACTTTGCTCTCCCAGAAGTTCCAGTTTTCCTTTCAATTTGTGAGGTGGGAGAAAGGCGTCAGAGGACAGCGGGTGTCTATTGTGTCTGGGGGCAATTCATCACAAGGGGAAGGTAATGAAAAGCCTGGAGGGGATGTGAGGGGTGACTGTAAATCTAGCTAAGCAGCAGCGACCTGCAGGTCAGAGCACTGAGTGTAGTCACTCAGTACTTCTAGTTTTCTATTATTTCTGTTTTTATCATTCATTTCCTTGTTTGCTAGTGTTTAGTTTAGTGACAGTATTTCAGCTGCATCATGCCAAGTGTTTTCCTTTCCCTCAGTTTATAACAGTCGTTTGTATCCTCTGCACTGAATCATTCGACCCTGTGGTTTTTGATCTTTACGTGCTGGAGTATTTGTTCAGTTGTTTCAGTTGTATTCGTGAGATACGATGAGGATGAAGTGTTTCCAGGCTGACTCACTCACTCTCTGTATTGCTTCCTTGGTGTCTGATGGGCATCGGTGCAGCGAGACGATTTATAATGCAGACAGTGCGCAGGAGGTTACTGTTTTATTACGCAGCTCCTTTTGAAATGAAACACTTGGGCTTTTCATGAATCACAACTCTGGCTTGGATTAGGGCAAAAGGACAGCGAGCACACAGAGGCTTTTATAAATGAGGTCCCAGCAGAGAAAAGTGAGGTTATAAGCCTAGATTTGGACCAGAGGAGTGGACCCTCCCTTCAGTCCTATTTTTCTTCCTCTGTTCAGTTCAGTCTTGACAGAACTTTTGCAGTACAAAGTCAGTTACACATGCAAGGGATTAAAAATGTCCCCACATACAGCCTAAAAAGTCACCTTTGTCTTTGCCAGAAAACCATAAACACATGCCTCATTGCATGACACCGCTGCCCACCCCGCTCTTCTCGGCTCTCCTTACAATCCGCAGATTTTTCCAGAAGAATGTTAACACACTGGAGTCATGTTCTGGCAGTGGGACTGCAGTTGTTGATCACAGCCCTTTTGTTTACTGCTCAGAAATCCCTCTGTGTCATTACGAGACAAGGCTCTGCTGCTCACAGGAACCCTACACGCTGTCAGATTCCTCTCCTCCACCTACTCTATTAAATAAGTGGTTGTTGAAAGGTGGAGGGTGTAATAAAAGAATCTCAGCTCTTGTTTCCTCAGATGAGGGCTTGTAAATATTTCACCATGAGCAAATGACTTCTGAGCCAGTTTACAGGTGTGCATTCACGAGGGCTGCGTTTAAACCGACGCAAACATGAACAGAGAGGTGATGATGTGACGCTCGTTCTTTTCGTTGTCATAGTAAGAACTTAATTCAGATGTTACACAGATTAGACAGAGACAATATTACAGTTATAAACTTTAAAGGAAAGGAAGTGTAAAAATGATCATTTGTGGTTTTTATGTGGGGTAATGCACATGAGACAGTGTTATATCTGTTGGTTGTTGCCAGCTGTCTACCATTGTCTGACTGTTTGTCTATACTTTGTCTGTTCTGTCATTAAATTTGTATGAATGTGTTTGTATGCTGTGCGTGTGTTGCACTAAGCTGTAACTCAAGAAAGCACCTGCAGGGCCCTCGGGCTTTTGTTCGCTCCTCACTCCGCCTGACAGTGTCAGACCAAACCATCAGATCCAGAGAAATGTGACGGCGTGTCAGACCGTAGTAAACGTTCGGAGCAAAGACGCCTGGAATGCATTTCCCCCCCTGTCAGAGGGGAAAAGGGTGCGGATATAATTACACCAAAAATGACTCTGTCACTTTAATAATGCAGCGATCACATCTGACAGTTCAACGCAGACACGCGCGTTTGGTGAAGGGGTTCGTCTCTTTTTTAAAATATTAATTTGACCCACTGTCGGAAAATAAAACTGGTTTACAGGCGCCAGTGAAATTAGAGAGAAGAATATGGATTAATTTTTGTCCATTCATCATGTGTGACATCATCAACGCCACTAATTAGATTTCACTAAACTTTAGAGGAACGGCGTCCTTCATCCCTGATTGTGTTTTCAGAATAATATGCACAGGCTTAGGGAAGGAGTTTGTTGATAATTTGTTCCATATGTCTAAGTTTCACTACTGGGCTGATTTTGAAAGATTTTGGAAGTTATTTATCATGTGAAGGGAGAACGCTGCACATGATCGAAACAGGATGACACACGTTAGGCGTTACTGATTATTCAGAGGCCCACATGTTTGCCATTGTCTTTCTTAAAGCAGCGACAGCAAATCTGATTTCTATTTCATCTGTAAACAGTAAGCAGCAGAGATAAAGCTAAAGGAAGAATTATTCATAGGCCTTGAAATGTAGTTTGGCAGACGATTACTTTGTTTGGGATGGACTTGATTTTAAGCAGACTCTGAAATCCACTGCATGAAGCAAACTATTCAAACCACACACTAAGTGTCATGTTTTCCTCTTTTCTTGTCTCCTCTTTGCCTTTTTATTGACCAGCCCAGTTTTATTTCTCCCCTCCCTCTGCCTCTGTGACCACAGCGCTGTGTTAAATATGTCTCTGCATCACTATCATCTATCCATCCTCATTCCAGCTCTTTGAGCCTCAAGAACCAGACGGCAGGACAGAGGAAGACAGAGGCTGACACGGTTGAATTTCAAAGTCCTTGCAATAATGAGTAATTTGTCAATTTTGAGATTAGGCACCCTAAGTATGAGAGTACGTATGACCCATGGTGTAAATAACATGATTTAATTGCCTGAAAAAACAGAAAAATCCATGTTATTACTGGCAACATAGAAATGGATGTGCAAAATAACAGCTGTTAAATAAGACAGTCCGATACAACCACAAATTACAGCCTCAGATATCACAGTATAGACAGATCAGAGCAGTTACCTGTTGCATAGCTAACAGGTTGTTTCAGCTGCAGCCAGTTTGCGAACTGTCGTCGTGGAAAAGTCTCCTCCTCGAGCAAGTTGAGGAAATACCTTCCTCATGGACGTGTGCGTCTGTGTTGCACAGAAGTCTAACCTCTGGCTCAGTGACTGGGAAAGTCCCAGATAATTTAATGTTGAGACAACATAACCAGACTATACAAGATACCAACTCAGAGCAGAGGTCACTTCATGTGGTCCAACATGAGGAGCAAAGAGGGGAGAGGACAGTACAGAATGTTTTACCTTCATGCTGTCATCTTTTATCTAATATATCATTTGTTGTTCATGTGATGTTATAAGATTCTTATGCAGAAATGGAAAAAAAAACCTTACAGAGGCTTGGTGTCGGATCAGAGTTAAACTTCTACAACTCTCATTTCAGCCACACCTTAGTAGCACCAGTGGAGGACATCTTCAAAATAAAATTCAAATTAGAGAGAGATGCAGAGGGAGCGACGGAGACAGAGCCGAGCAGAAAGCTGGTTATTAGAGCATGTTGGTGTTGCTTTGGTGGGGCCCTGCACTCTTAATGACAGACTGCTTTAGCTTCTATCAGTCGGCATCTCTCTCTCTGGCTCTCCCAGGAAAGCACTGAGGTGAAACAGATACAGGCCTAATTGGGGTTTTACAATCACATACACTGTGTGCAGTACGCGTGCACACACACACACACACACTGTTCCACATCACACTCCAGCTTGAGAAGCCAAGAGCTTTCGGCAGCAATGGCTGACACACAGGTAGATCTCCAGCTCTTGGTCCATCAATCAAGCTGATTTATGTGTCTGAGGACTGCTTGTTCTGCCAGTAGCAGCACTACTCCAGGAAAGTTTTTCCTCTCCTAAAGAATAATGTCAGTGGGAAGTTGCAGTACTGGAAGCAGTTGAATATTTATGTGCCTTCTGTCGTTACACTTAAAGCTCTAGACGCACAGAAATGTTGCAAGCCTGTGTTTACGTGAGCACAGACGGCCTGCGTGTGTGGAGATTATAAAGCTGTAAGGGGATCATCAACATGCCACAATAGTCTGGGATGACAGAGAACCAACCACGCAGGCTAATGTGGATATGTTCACAGTGCTGTGTACTGTGTGTGCTCTCTTTATGCTCACTAACTCTGCCTCTCCCCATCCTTTGGCGGCATTATGAGCTATTATTTCCTGAAATGTTGCTGGACGGTGCTCATCATGATTCCAAGTAATTGTTCTGAATTCCCCCCCCCCTCCCGAAATGACAGGCTTCCTCTCTGAGTGCCAGACTACAGGACGTTAATATGACGCATAGGCTTTTAGGTGCTAGTTTAGGTTTCTGTGGCCAACTGACCTGTATGAGAGATGACCAGATGACTGTATAAACATCAGTCTCAGCAGTGTGAGCTGAATCCACTGGGTAGTGAAGTAAATACATCTGAAATATACTTTATTTTATCTGCGTTGTTGTTATTGAGCAGCAGTCGGAGACATACTTTTCTGCCACCTTCCAGCCTCGGGCCCCCTCCACCCAACACCTCTGCTTGATTCTGTTTGCATATCAGACGTCAGTGTGATTCAGTGCTCATGCATGCACAAAGTCACACTCCCACATCTCCACAAGCAAAAAAAAAAAAAAAACATCATCACAAAGAAGCGTTCGGTACCGTCTGCTTTAGGCTAAATTCATATATATACAGTATGATAAATTCTAGCATTTAATTGCATTAAATGAATCTGCTTTTTATTTATCAAAAGCCGTATTGAGTGTCTAAAGGCTGTCAGCTCCTCCTCCTCCTTAATCCAGTACACCTGTAATGTCTTCAGTATCATCTGTGTCCTTTAGTTCAGCTCTTTTTCACGACAGGACTAATGTTGAGGAGTGTTTCTGTGAGCCCCAGAGGTCAGTGATATTTGTGCTTTGTATAAAGCTGCCGGTTTACATTCAGTTTGGCACAGAACCAGAAAAAAAAACAATCCAGTTCACCTGAATGTGTGAAGCTTATCAGCTCCTCCCACCTGACCCGTGCGTATTTTTTTTATTGCTCTCTGAGAAAACACTGTCCCCTTCACAGACTGATCTCCATGGTTCAACGCCTGAGAAGACGACGTAGTGAACGATTTACCTCTGGTATGTGCACAGTGTTTATATTCTGTATGTTTGCAAGTATGCAAGTGTGTTTCTGTGTTGGCACAATGCCTGGAGTCTTTGTTTGCAACTGACGTAATATAATGTCATATAATTTAGCAGTATAATATGTACAGCTGGATGGTTATAGGGGTGAATAACAGCCCAGATGAAAGATTTTATGTATATGAGGTACAACCTGAGGTAAAGCTAGTTTGTTTTTTAAAATTGGCTTCTTGTAGCCTGAGGCATTGAACCATTACTTTCAGTATGCGAGACTTGCAACAGAACATGGCAACTGCAGAAAGTTGAGTCACTCTCAGCACAAAGGCACGCTCTATATTCCTCAGAACCCAGTGGCGTTCGCTCTTGTCTCTACACCTGCCACCTACGATCATACTCTTTCATGAAAAGTTTTTCGTAAACTGATGATTTGCTGCTGATAGCTTCGACTGTCCAACAGGAAGCGTGTGTGATTACTTTAAAATGTTTCGTACTCTTTAAATGTGAGAATTTCACACTCAGAAACACACGACCTGATGGAATCAGTGCAGTTTGACAGAGATGCTTTTAGCTATAGCCCAGTGTTGATTTGTACTCCAGCAGTGTGCATATAAATACACGCACGCACATACACAGTAAGTCATTTACTCACCTAAAGACCTACTTCACCTCCCTGTGCTACTATAGTGTGATATCATTGTGTTACAGCACGTGTGTTTTGTTTGTGGTGCGTATTTAGCTGTGTGGACTTTGTACTGCGGGCCAAAGTTGACCACGGATGTTTCCAATCCTTTCCCACCACAGTGCTGAGGCAGCTACTTGGATTTGGCAAACGCAGTTTTCTGTCATCACCGTGTGGCGGGTTTTTGGCTTGTGCTGAGCAGTCTGCCCCTTTTGATGGGATGCTGGCAGGAGACTTAAACAGAATAACTGCAACCAGTAACATGGGCCCAGTTTTCCCCCAGCAGCACTGAACAGTTGGTGCTGATTCTCATAGTTCCACTGTATGTCAGTGGGACAAGGACAAATCTGATGCTACAATGTGTTGAAGTTTGTATTTGTGTAAATTCGCTGAGGTAGCTGCAAGAGGCTGAGTGGGCTAAAGAGTTGTGTATCAGAGAATTTATTGTTTTGTGCCATCCTCCCATGGAAATAGGATCTGGTCGCTGTTAACTGTTGGTCAAAGTTCACTGCCAACAGTCAACTGAATCTTAGTCAGGGCTGTAGCCAGGGTGTTAGTAAGGTCAAGAGTCCAGAGTCCTCCTGAGTCGCCCTAAAGTCCCTGCATGTTCTTTTAAAGCCTTACCCAAGATGCTTTGAGGCTTATAAATGTCAGAATCAGGCTTTAAAAACAGTACAGAGGACATGTGATAGCTATGGCTGTGATTTTTCATCATTCACCTCAGCTGGTGTTCAGTTTTTTTGCTGGAAGTGCATCAGATTGTTCTTTCGTGCAAACGTAACGTGGCAGTTATTTCCTTGCCTGGAACCCGGTCGGCCAGAGTCGAGGGGGCCCCTGCACAAATGGAGCAGCGTGGCCCTCAGAGCCCCTTGACCGATGTACTTAACCTCAATTACGTCTCTCGGCATCCAAGCGTATGCAGAGACTGTCTATGGAATGCAGACTTCGGCAGTGAGAGCTGCCGAGTCAGCAAAGGACACAGTAATAAAATAATCAAGTCAGGTTATAATGGAAGCGATGGCCTGTAATGATATAATTACAATGCAGGTACCCCACGACTTGTCATGTGCACAACAATGGAGATATGTGGGATACTAGTCACTGATAATTAATCAAGTTATTGTTTTTGTGAGTTTAAAATAGCAGCTTCCATCCAGTTAATTCATTAACTTGCCTTCAAAGTTCGATTCCCGCAGAGTTTTCTTCATGTCTTTAATTCTCCACAGGGGATGAAAGAGAGGAGTCTTCCTATTTGCTGTCAGTGGTGGCAGAGGGGGGGCTTATTGTTTGATGTTTTGAGATAATCCAGCGCCGCATTCCTCCCTGGGGCAACCTCAGCCCAGAGTGTGAAGGTCTGGGAGCCTCAGCCAGATTAGATGTTTGAATCACTGCACAGCTGAGTTGCTGGCTGCAGGCTCGGCCGCCACACTCGCTTTTATTCTTCAGTCTGATCAGTTTTCAGATTAAAGTTACTTTTTGATGCAAGTTTAACTGTGTGAAACACTACGCTCATATCTTATATAATATCTTGTAAGATAAAATGTTATATAATCAGTGTTGAATTTAACTTCCTTGTCGTCACACTGGCAAACGAAGATGTTAACATAAAGACCTCTGTTTGTATGGCTTGAGGGCTGACTCTACATCTAAAGTGAAGTAAGACATTATTAACACCCCACTTATAAAAGTCCCATGATGGGATCATTTGGCTGCTGGCTTCAGGCTCAGTGAGCAGCAGGAATCCAGGTTTGTTTAGCTTGCCTAGATTTTCCCAAGAGCCTGGTTCATCACAAGCAAAGGCTGGACGGGCGAGGAGACGCGGGGTCGTACTCACTTTTCTGTAAAGTGATCTGGATGAACAGGGTCTTAATTAATCCACCTCATTAAGGTGCTACATTGGGGGCTTATAGAGAATCCACATCCATACAAACAGAGGTAAGTTCAGCACGAGGACAGGCCGGGCGAGTCCTTCACATCCTCAGGAAAGCTCAGCGTGTGATTCTTTGTTTAGCACAACTTCACCAAATGATCTGTGTGACTGTTGTATGTGATTAGAATAACTTTGTGCATTGTCGCCTAGAAACAAGTGGGACTGATTTCAGACTCTGTGACCAATTAATCGGCTATCCCAGGATGCAAGGTCTTCAAAACCAGTTAGTCTCAACTCAAGCAGAAACATCTGTATTTTCAGGAAACACCATCCTCCCGTGAATCCAGGCTTATTTGGTTCTTGCAGTCAATACAAACTTTTTGCAGATTTCTTAAACAGCAACAGAATATATTGCGAATATTGTGCTTAAATAATCTGGGTCCATGGGATGGATTCAAAGTGCTGAACTCAGCGTGCAGACAGGAGCCGGACTGTCAGACTGTTTTTAAAAATCACATTCTTGGTGTATTTTGTTTGTTCTAATTTCAGAGCATAGCATCCACCTTTTTGTAGCTAAACAAATGAGATACAGCTTGTTTAGTGTGCTCTGGAGGTGATGTTAGGCAGATGATGCATCTTATTTACACTATTCCCCTTATAGTGTTAGCATGATGAATGGATTACTGAACAGGCCTACACAGCAGAGGCCCAGGGGCTGCAAAACAAGTACAAAGAGTAACAAAACAAGCAGGAAGATACTCAAAACAACTATACAGAGATGCAAAACCACCACAAAGAGACGCAAAACATCTACAAAGAGATGCCAAATGTCTTCAAAGAAACACAAAATGACCACAAATGATGTGGCTGTGTGTCTTGTGGCCATTTAGTGTCTTGTTTAGTGTCTCATGTTAAGTGTAGTGTTTAATGTACAAGTATGGATTTTGGACTTTCAGCTCATGATCAGGAAATGTCCATCGGAAATCATCAGGGAAAGAAAAACATCACAGACCAGCTGACTGAGATTTGGATAAATATCCTTAAATGTCCAATGAAGCCCCACAAATCTCTGAAAGCAGCGCTAACACCTCACGGGACTACCCTCTGTGGTTAAAAGACTCATGTTGGGAATTGCCCCTCAAAACATTCCCATAAAATCTCCAGGAAAGATTATCAGCAGCAAATATCTCACCTACCACAGGCCTCAGGGGAGCCCTGTGCAGTGTGGACATAAGGCCGGAGGTTACATTCAGATGTCTCCTCTTTACAAGCTGTGTTTTTCACACTGGTTGAAGAGGAAGAGGGATAAGCCACAGGAATGTTTACCTATTTAGGACATGGAGTATAGGACGGAGGTATGGAGTTAGAGGGCTGATGGTGACCACATCAGGACCTCCTCTTTCAAAGGGTTCAATCAAGGCAAGAAGACCACTTAAATTTCTTATGGTGTGTTTGACCTGAAGGTTGAGGCAGCAGGTCAGCGTGTCCGGGCTGAGCGTGCAAAAAAATTTAGAATCGTCCTCCAAATTCTCAATTACATTCACCTTTCTGGTCTGATAGTTGGCAGACTGTAATCAAACAGATGGTCTTATGTTGTCTAACATTCACGCTGCTGAAATGTGGGGTAAAAAGGAAAATCTGTCTACTAACACGTAATCATATTTCACTCAGGTCAAGTCATTTAATCCCTTGTTAAGTTGTAAAACATCTGGTTTGGCTTTTCATTAATTAGATGAATATAAACAGAAATCAAAGGATTACAGCTTTTAGAGTAGAGTAGCTCTTCTGGAGTATGTTTGTAGTCGTAGCCAGTAACCATTTCTCTAAGCCTCACTAATCCTGCATAAGTAGTGTGTTTGTATTGCCCTGTCACCAAAGACATGTGGCTGGCACGCAGGTTGCTTACCATGAATCAGCAGGCAAGTGTTTGGTATCTTTTCTGTTGTCCCTGCGTCATGAGACATCGCTGTTGGACGGCACAGTGAACCTGAGACCTTCCTCTTGTGGGATGATCCTTCCAACCAGTCCCAGAACGTGCAGACCTCAGTTACACGCGCCAGAAAAGAGAGGTAGCTGAAATTTAAGGATTTCAATGCCCACAGTGAGTTTAATACAAAGCAATTAAACTCTGCAAGGTGTCATCAACTCAGCTGGTGTACGATGCTTAATATCAACAGGCTGTGACAGTCAAAAGATTTAATACTGGTGAGTTCAGCTTCCTCTCAGCAGATTACTTAAATTTCACCTTTAAGTTTTCATGTCTAACATCTGAGTGTGATATGAGCAGCTGTTTTTCTGCGTGCTGTAGCTGCACGTTTGCATGTGTTCTGCGCTCCATTCGTGTGCATAGGAACAACTCAGACCAGATGACGCGTTCAAAGCTGAATTTTTCCTGCGACACGCACCGTGTTGCTTCCTATTAGACGTTTTGAAATCCTTGCAGTTATACAACAGGCTGGAAGAGTTTCACAATGGCTGCCACTGTAGATCAGTGACCCACTGCCCTGGATGCCAGACACCGGTAAAAGAAGTCATAAAGCATGCAGAAATTGTGCACAGCTACGGCTGGTCTGAGTTACACACCGGGGCACCACATTTACAGGGGCTGCAGGTTTGTCAGGACAGAACAATGGCGACTGTATTGAGGGACCCTTAACGCTCAGGTTTTATTTGGCCCCTGGGAAGCAAAGCAGAGTCTGCAGTCCGAGAGACGGCCCCGATCAGGCTGTGCGTGTGTGAGGTGCACACGTGTAGTTGAGGAATTAGTGCATTTCATATGATTGCAAGACTTTTTACCACTTCCTGACTCTTGACCCTTGACTTCTTGTTTTTTCTTGAGGAATTTTCTCTTCTAATGAGAGTGAGGCAAATGCATAAATTCATGCAGGACCTAATTGCAGACTGTTTTTTTTTTGTTGTTTTTTTTGTGTGAGAGCGGAGAGCCCTGCTGAATCCCCTGATTTAGTGTGAAACATTAAGATGTAATATAGAATTTGATCTTGGTTGCGTTTTGGAAAGTTTAAGGTTTTCAGAAAGTTTGAGGTGTAAAATTAATTCCTGAATACAACTACAAATGTGTTGCATTCTCGTATCTTGTGTGGACTGCATCATCCTCCGAGCTGAAGCACAGGTATGCATGTGTGCATATATCTGCAGGTCAGAGTGCAACGTCCTCCACTTTTATATGTGATTTATACACCTAGTAATGCAACCTAATATGTCCAAGCAGTGGAATGCAATTTTCTGAATGAAGTATTTGGAGCAGAGTGTAAGCACGAGACTGGATTGTGTTTTTAATGTGGCTATAAACGGTATGAGCACAGGCAATGACACAGGCCATTAAACGTGCCGCGAGCTGCTTGAGGTGTCCTAAATGGTTAAGACGCCAAGACCATTTACAGGACAGAGTCCACAGTGTGGAGCTGAGAAAACAAACCTAGTGAGTTTGAATCGGGTTAAACACTGAGGTGTGTATATCCTGTAAGGCTGAATACTTGCACTTATAAGTAGTAAATCTAAAGTTTTAAAAGTGAAAGAACATTTTGACTTCTTCTTCTTATTATTATTATTATTATTTTATTTATTTATTTATTATTTTATTCAGTGTAAATGAGTCTAAGTTACTACGGGGGTCCTTAAGCTGATGACATCACAGTTCTGTAACACAAAAAAAACACTCAAATACCCATAATGCCTTGTGCTACATTTTGTAACCTGTTCTTTATTGGAAAACATCCATGCACCCGGCCAGACCCAAATATAGTCGCTCTGTAAATTTGGACCGAGGCGGCGCATCGGCGAGAAGCCCCACACTGCTGCCCCTTACCGGAACAAACCACTCGACCACCCGGACACGGGGGTGGTCGTGGTGTAGAGAACGACAGGCAGCGTAGAGGTAGGCTGGGAAATGTTAAATTCTCCGTCATTTATCCCTCCAAAGCGCGAACCGAGCGAAGATCAATGCACAGTTTCGGCGAAATGATTTTACGCATCAGTTACAGAGCATCGTTAGACTTCATCACGCCTCCGCTGTTCAGTTCAGCCCAGAGAGCGGAGCGTTTCTCTGAAACCAGCTCACGTTAGGTTAGAATTATTATATTATATTATATTATATTATTGTTGCGTTGTTATTATGTTATTATCCCCATGTTTACTATAGCTTCCATTGCGGTTATTATAGAAACGTGGCTTATTAAAGGCTTGTTACATCAGTGTTATGCAGTCACGTGGCACAGCAGGGGACAATGTGGAGGAAGTGGGACTTCAGTTCCTCACTAGTTCATCTGCGGCTCCTGTTACATCCCTGCAACTGACACTTTGAAAGACAAATTATGTTTCTATCGATGCCCACAATAAACCACATGAAGTGACTACACTGAAAATAAGAACAGGGCTTTATAAACTCACTGAGTTGAGCTGCAATGCACAGAGGTCCCTGTGTAAACACCGATGGGAACGTTTTTGTTTGTTAAATAGATGTTATGCTTCACGCAGTGTTATGAGAGAAAAAGTCTTCGGCCAGATGCACAAGCTGAAATGGGCCAAATTTAGTCCTTGAGTGTGCTGCAGGGTACAGATAAAGGACGCACACCCACCTTAGTTTGTCCTTGAGACACACATCACAGATAAGTGAGGCAGACAGACCAACTGTCAGAAAATACACCCGCACTCTGGTTATTTAAGCCCAGCTGTGAGGATGTGAGTGAACCTTTTTCCATTTTTCGTCCTGACTGGTTCGTCTGGTCCTAACTGGTTCCCCCCGTTCGGTCTCTCAGTTCCCAGCATGTCTCCTAATCTTTTGTCTTAAACTTTCTTCAGGGGTATGTGCGTGTCTCTTCCTGAACCTGTCATGGGTGAACAACTGCCACCACAGCAAGGGGACTCGCTGCTGAAGTTCCACCAGGGGAGCCTCCCCAATGGGAAAGAAGCCGGCAAAGACGGCCTGTATGCCAGAGGCCAGTGGGCTAGTAAGGCTGAGTTCCTCCTGGCCGTGGCAGGGCAGATCATCGGCCTGGGCAACGTCTGGAGGTTTCCTTACCTCTGCTACAAGAACGGAGGAGGTAAAGCATGTGGGACAGCAGAGGAGGGAGGGAGAAGAGAGGAGGTTACTGCTGAACTGTATGAAACCTTGTCATTCTGTAAATTCTCTTTCTCCCCTCTCCTGGCTCCCTGTCTGTCGTTTACCCTTTATCTTTAGCTCTTCTGTTCTCCTTTCTTTTTCTCATTCTCAAAAACTAAGGGTGAGACCTGCAAGATCTTTTTTTTGAGCTGAGAATGATGTGTATTTTGTATTTTTACAGCTTTGATATGGTGAGATATCCTGTTGAAGATGGACAGTTAAAGAAAGTTCTTCATAATGTGTCCATTACACTGATTTGACTATTTTACTAAGTGAGATCAGTGACTGGGAATTTAATTTAGGCTTAATTTAAAGTTATTATTGGTGATAAAGTTCATATTACAATGAAAGTCCTCGCAAGCATAGCACCTTATGTGTGTGTGTGTGTCCAGGTGTGTTCTTTGTACCTTACCTGTTGTTCCTGGTGCTGTGCGGCATTCCCCTGTTCCTCCTGGAGACCTCACTGGGACAGTACACCAGCCTGGGAGGTGTCAGTGCTTGGAGGACTATCTGCCCGTTATTTGGAGGTAGTAAGCCATTTCTGTCTCTCCATCTTTCTCCTCTACTTTCCCTCGTCTTTTTTCCTAATCTTTGTGCAGGCATTCAAAGCATTCCAGATTCCACATCAACACAAAACCCAAATAAACAGTGCGTCTGCAATCAGAAGATTTGGCACTGCCTGCCAGCTGCATGCGTGTGCGCTTCATATTGAGTCTCAGCTTGTGTATTCAAACAATTTAGAAGCACAGAAGGCAACACGCTCTCTGCCCGCCAGTAAAAACACACAGCTTGAGGCTGAATGTCTTGTTTTCATGGTATCCTCCTATCCAAACAAAAGATCACGGTTAAGCATTAACTTAGCGCACAGTTACTCCAGTGAACCAGAACCTGCTCTCATCAATGTGATCCTTTTAAAGAGAAATAGAACACTGTGAGGTTATTTAAGTTGTACACATGATCCTGAATAATCCAAACCATTCGGGAAAGGAAGTGGGTTCAGACAGTGAAACGTTTGGATGGAGGGAAAGGCTTACGGTCTCTGAGCAGACCTGCACAGATTCCACTTGTTTACAGTGTTCTTTTGGATATGAAGCCGGGCCGCCCGTACACGTCGAGGACTTTGATCTGTCAGTCTGCCCGGCTGTTTTATTTATAGATGCAGTGGAGTAATTGATTGGGGTAAATGATGTGAATGCAGACAGCAGCGGTCGGTATCCACGCGGCCTTGGTGTTTGGGAAATGTTTAGGAAACAGTAACGTAGTTTGTACATGTGGCTTCACTGCAGCTCACTGAAGCCAAACAATTAAATCTTTTTAAAAAAGAAAATTATATCATAACATAACATTTTCCCTATACAGGAAGTAAAAGCAACGTTAAAGCAGAAAATTGAAATAATAAAAATTAGGAAACTATCTCTCCACGGGGTCCATTTAGCAGCTGGTCTGGCGCTTTCAGTCATATCACATGATCTTCCATGACTACCAGGCAAACTCAACCTACTTATGAAGATCATGTGAGTGATATGATTGAGCTTCTATCGTGGTGAGATTGTTCTGGGTTCAGGGAAGTCGCCTGCTCTGCCTGGCAGCCTTGGCTGCGGATTAGCCATGGAACAGTTCCAGCGTCTGCTCAAGGACACTTCAACAGGGTGGATTTTTGCCTTTAGCGCGCATGAACATGCCGCTCACCTCTTGGCCGACCTGACACACAGATCCCCCGAGGTAGAACATAACCCCGATGAAAATGTTGCAGTCAAATTCATTTCTGTCCGATTAAAACAGGCAAACTTCCTCAAACAAAGAAACGCCTCAGTAGGAATTCCTCACTCGTTTGCACATTTAATAGTCTATCATGAGATAAAGGCCTGAATTTCATTAGAGCACACCACAAACGGCTGTTTGTCTACGCGAACAGCCTACGCTCTCTGACCCACTCATGGTCTCATAAGACCATCATTCACTCCTAATGAAGATGTACTAGATGTGGGCCGCAAGTCGAGTGTCTCAATAAAGGGATGCTTTCACAGGAAACTCGAGTGACTTGGAACAGAGGATGAATATTTGCGTATGAATGCTTTGAAGATCATTTTTTCTGTTTCTGTGTTTCTGTCATCCATCACATCACAATAACAGCTGCCACTGAAAAGCATCACACCCTGCTTCTGTCTGTCTTATGTCTGTGCAGGTCTCGGTTACGCCAGCCAGGTGATTATCCTGCACGGCTGCGTGTACTACATCGTCATCCTGGCCTGGGCTCTCTTCTACCTGTCCTACAGCTTCCAGGCGGAGCTGCCCTGGTCGCACTGTAACAACACGTGGAACACTGGTCAGCAAAGACAGGAAATCAGAAGCATCACAATGTGATATGAGAGGCTGTGTAAAACTTTAAAGGCTTATCATGGTCTGTTGTGTGTGTCTGCAGAGGCGTGTGTCGTGTTTGACCACCGCAATCAAACAGCCAATGTGAGCAGCCTGCCTGGGAACACCTCGTCCCCCGTCATGGAGTTTTGGGAGTGAGTGCCTTGGTTTCTCACAGGTGGTTTTCCTGGATATTGATCATGCAGCTCACAATACCACCTGGTGTGTGTGTGTGTGTGTCTGTGTTCTAGGCGGGAGGTGCTCCGCCTGTCCAACAGTTTAGACGAGCTGGGTCCAATCAGCTGGAAGCTGGCCCTGTGTCTGGCCGTCATCTGGCTCGTCTGTTACTTCTGTGTCTGGAAGGGAGTCAAGTCCACCGGAAAGGTGGGTAAAAAAAAAACACCAGCATCGTCAGGGGATGATGGGAACTGTTTAGTTTCTGATATGAACATGTCACCAACAGCAGTCAGAGGTAGCAAGAGCATGTAGCAGCAGCTGGTGAGAAACAAATTAGGTTTCTGTATCAGACTTTGAGACATTTTGAAACACACGTTATTTCCAGCCGTCGGAGAAAAACACTCCCTTTAAGTTTTCCAGTGATAGTTGTCTGTGCATCTACATGATAGACATCGACTGCTAATAGCGACTGTCAACGTGGCAAAGTGTTTGCCCTAAGATACCGAGAGATCCTTTAATTGGAAATAAGCTGGGTCATATCCTGTAGAAGTGACTTGGTCAGTCTTGTTTTTTTTTTAAACAGCCAAACCCTGAGAGGTGGCAGAGCTAGAAACAGAACATAAATCTCCTTCTTTCACAGGGACAGCAAATGAAATAAGGGACTGGGCACTGCAGTCATTTTGTTGTGTCACGACCACCATCTGTCAACAAGTTTAAGACTCCAACTTTCCAGGCTTCCCTCTTTTAGTATTTCATCCCTGTCTGAGGACATCACAGACGTGTCCTTCCTGTTTTCTCCGTCTCTGTGCCGTCCTGACCACATCCCTGCACACTTTGTGTACATTCTAGGTGGTGTACCTCACAGCCACCTTCCCATATGTCATGCTGTTTGTGCTGCTGGTGCGCGGTGCCACCCTGCCTGGAGCGACCCAGGGCATCATCTACTACCTCAAACCCAACCACACACGCCTGGCAGACCCACAGGTACACAAACTGTTTGTCTGTTGTAGTCAACACTAATTTTTCGGTCATATAGCAGCTCCTATAAGCAGGAATCCACACAGTCAGCTGAGTACGTGACAGATCTACAGTACAGTTTTTTTTTTAGTTTGCAAAGACAGATAGAATCACCATTTTCAGGATCAGTTGTCTCCTGTTGACTCTGCTCTGATCTGTCCTTTTAATGTTGTCCTTCCTCTCACTGTCTCTCTGTCTGGAGGTATGGATGGACGCAGGTACCCAGATATTTTTCTCGTACGGAATCTGCTTGGGAAGTCTCACAGCCCTGGGTAGTTACAACAAATACAACAACGACTGCTATAAGTGAGACGCTTTTGTCACGCACAACACCCCACAACCACACAGCAACAATTCCAGCCACACAGCTTACAGTCCACTTCACACAAACCACATTAAGTCGAAATGTAAGAGGTGAGCTCTCACTGGTCAGATGGCTTCCAGAAGGAATGGCTGGAATGGACAGAGAAAACACACCGATACAGCCACACCTTAAAGAAAAGCCCTCGCTGCCATGTTTCCCACACTCTAAGACTCACACACACACACACACAGCCAAGCACTTAACTCTTGGCTTGCATTTACAGTAACAGGCCACAGCTCCACAATACAAGGCCAGAGACCAAGATCAAGACCTCGCTGTAGTCTGTCCAGCTTTACTGAAGACACTTTTCCACTAGGAATATTTTTTGTATTCCATTCCTTTCATTATTTCTCCTTATTCTACACGTATTTCTTCAAGTCCCGACCTGCCATGCTGCTGAAGTCATTTGCCCATGTGTGTCCTTGTAGGGACTCTTTCATGCTGTGCCTCCTGAACAGCAGCACCAGTTTCCTGGCAGGTTTCGCCATCTTCTCTGTGCTGGGCTTCATGGCTGAGGAGCAGGGCGTGGACATAGCCACCGTGGCCCAGTCAGGTGAAATGGATTATTATACATTTTAATAGATGGAAGTGAGGAGATGTTTAGGGACAACGGCTGAAGGGAAAGCAGAAAAGAAACTAACCTGAATGAATTTACTTCAGTGTTACACACTGACCTTTAGATTTAATCTAAAAGTATGAGACGAGGCAAACAATAAAAATTGCAGGACTTAGTTGAAGGAGCTGTTGCACATGCAGGAGTTAAGTTAAAGTTTTTGACATGTATGTACTGTGTTCCTCATGCTTCTCCTGTGGTGGTATGTCCTCTCAGGGCCTGGACTTGCCTTCATCGCCTACCCCAGAGCTGTAGCCATGATGCCTCTACCCCAGCTGTGGGCTGTCTGCTTCTTCCTCATGATCATCATGCTGGGGCTGGACACACAGGTAGACACACAGACACACACACACAGCGACTTTGATGAATTGATGCATTATGTGTTGTATAATGACAGCACACACACTGACCCTGTCTCACCTCTGTCACCCAGTTTGTGAGTCTGGAGGCCCTGATGACGTCAGTGTCTGACCTGTACCCTCATCTGATCAGACGAGGCCACCGCCGAGAGCTGCTGCTGCTGTTTGTCTGCGTCGTCTGCTTCCTGGTTGGACTGGTCATGGTCACGCCTGTAGGTCACACTCGGGATGGATGGATGTGTGTGTGTGTAGATGTACGTGAACTTCTATCCTGTTTGGTTTTAATAAGATGAAATAAAGGAGCCTTCTCCGTTTTGTGTGCGTGTTTGTCTCTGCAGGGAGGTTTGTATGTGTTCCAGATCTATGACCACTTCTCCTGCAGCGGAGCCAGCCTGCTGCTCCTCTCCATCTTCCAGTCTCTGGCCATCGGCTGGGTCTACGGTACGAATCTCAGCTCCTCTCCTCTGCTTATCTCTCCTCTGCTTCCTTTTCTTTCTGTTACTTGTCACGGCCTCACACATTCCTCTTTGCCTTTGCTTTGCTGCTGCTTCTTTTGATCAATGACCAGTTTTATATGTAGAAATTATACAGCCAGCCCATTCCACTACATGTCTGAATTTAATTACATTCTGTTGGAGCTCATTAGCCTGACAATAGGATTCAACATTCTGCCAAATTAGAAACCGCCTAAATAAATCTTCAGTTGACTGTTTGCAGTTTATATAGAAAATAATAAAAACAGAACAGAATTTAACACTTTTTAAATCACTAATTGAAGTAACTTCTAAAATCTGATAAACACTCTCAGAGTCATCCAGTCCACTTCCTCCCCTCCTTCTTCTGCATTCCTCTTGGAGTCAGTAGACAGTATATTAACATGGCTGCAGCTACCCACTGTTGTAAGGAGACTGGCTCCTAGCCAGGCCCCTGTCTGTCTCCTCCGGGCCCTAAATCAGCCCCCGGGCCCTGTCGCCTCTCAGTCTCAGTCTGGCGGCCCCAGGGAGCCCCTATCCCAGCCAGACCTGAGGCTCTAAAGCATTTACAAAAAAACATTGTTTGCTTAAGTGTGAGATGGGAGGAACGTGCCATGTACATACATCAGGACAACACAAATACGTCTTACTGTATTTAGACAGTTAACTTTAGATTAAAGAACTACTGACCCAGAAAAGCTGTGCGATGTGAAAATGAGAGAGTAGTGCCATTTCAGGTGATAACAAAGAAGTGTAAGAGTGTGTGATTGTGCGTGTGTGGGTGCGTATGAATACAGGGAAGCCTGTTTTTATGGCTCTCCCAGCAGCCGAGTCGAGGAGAGGGGCTTTAAGTGGACTGGGTAACACAGCGGTCAGGACTCCACTGCACCTTTACCCCCTTTTTATGACTGTGGGATTTTTACAGTTTTTTAAGGACTCTGACACACTAACACTCTTCTGTTGCAGATCATGTGATCCTGAAGAAGTCAGGCTCTCACCCTAAGGGACATGATTAAGTCCATTATAAGGATATAAGAATGAAAGTCTCCACCAAAAACAACAAACCAAACCAAACCAAACCACAGCCACTCACCGTGTTCTTATTTTGGCCGCAGGAGCCGAGCGCTTCAGTGCCAACATCAGGGATATGACCGGCTACAGCCCCCTGCCTGTCTTCAAGCTGTGCTGGAAATACTTGACCCCAGCTGTGTGCACTGTGAGTGACCCCTCTCTGCTGACCGGCTTCCACACTGTTTGGTGTCTGCTTGCTGTGAAATGGTACTCACATAAACGCATGTTTGGGATTTCATACCAATTCCTCCTCCTGCCTGTCAGTCAGTCTACCTCCAGGGACATGTGTCCACCACATATATGTAATGTAATGCATTAAATGTGTTATGGAAAATGTGTTTTTTCTTAGGGTTGAATCATTCGAATTCAATCATCAGAGACAGAAACTGTCTCACAAAGATAAACTGTCTCACTCCTCCTCGGTCTCCTTCAGGCCACCTTTGTGTTCTCCCTGGTGTGTTGGTCTCCTCTGAGCCTGGGGAAAGGCCTGGTCGCTCCGGTCTGGGCCACCACGCTGGGCTGGCTCCTTACCTTCTCCTCCGTCTCCTGGCTTCCCATCTGGGCCGTTTACGCCCTGGCCACCACCCCAGGAACCCTGGCACAGGTTGTACCAGCACCCTCTTTAATCTGTTTAGTACCCTGTGCTGCTGCTGATGTATTAAAACAATGAACTGACTGTGACCTTTTGACCTCACAGCGCTTCCAGCACCTGTGCAGCCCAGCCAAAAACACATCACTGGCCTTCCACCACCTCTCCACCAACAACTCAGCGCTGTCCTACAGCCCTGCACTGCCTCTCGCCGAGAAGCCAAAGGAGCTGATCACTGACATCATCCAGGATCACACGGCCTAACTGTTGTCACTGACGATACGGCGTCAGAGACCGCTCAGCCAATCAGGTGTGGGGAAGGGGAGGGTGCTGGGTTCCAAATGAAGGGCTGTATCCTTGTCTTAGTCTTTATTTACAGTTTTTATTGAGAGACTAAGTAGCCACCAACAGGATCCCCCAGTTCCTTCTTCCAAAACCTGAATTTGGAGGTATATCCTCAGCAGCCCCCAGTGTCCCACGCTGTTCATAAAGATGGGAAATATCAGGTGATCATGTCGTATTTACCTGATATTTGCATCCACGTCTTTATCTCTAATTAGACCAATGATGAAGGCAGAAAAGTCTCTCAGCTGTCATGGTGAAAATTTGAACTAAACATGTCTAAATTTTCCTGAACACTCTTAACACTCCTTCATCTCGAGCATTTTGTCTGCGTAAAATGTTTTTTTTTACCAGTTTAATCATTATATTTATGGACCACATGATAACAATCCCTTTAGCCATCCAGTGCAGCTAAATAACAACACTAATGTTATTTATTATTTCATCCAGCATTAGAGTTATCATCCCTTTAGCCTACGACTCTATTCTGAGTGAGAGATTGCTGCTTTGATTCTCTGCTTACTGTTTCTTTCTTGTTGTGTTTGGGTGCAGGTGTCATCTGACATGACTCTGTGAGTCAGACATGTTTTATAGAGCGATTTTCCCGGACGTTTCGTACGTGCTTCACCCTCTGTGACCGTATCATGGAGTTCAAATGGTTCATACTTCGCCTTAACACTCAGAACAAGTGGTGCTAATGCAACATGGTCAACTCTTTGTCATTTACAGAATGAAATGTGCAGTAACTGTTTTCATCGATTACTGTCTTTTAAATAAGTGTACTTATTTTAGCTGTTGTCATTTGCCTCAGATGTACAGGTTTCAGGTTCAGTTTCTGGAAAAGTAAAAGGCATTATTAGCACATCTTTGCACTATACCAAAAATAACTATCACTTATCACACTGGGAAATATGCAATCATAGTATCTGAATCAGCTTATGCCAATACTACAATATTACAATACTGCTGCTGCTGTGTAGACAAAACAGTTTTTTATTCTGTTCACCAAATGTTTAACTTAAAGTAGGTTTTCAGTAAGAAACTAACTCTGTATGTTATAAAATAGCTGATGCCTCTCCAGTGCGATTCTCTTTGGGACAGGACTTTGCTGCGTCTTTGCATGGTGACATGCGGGAGATGTAAAAGTGAAAGAAGGACATCTGCTCGGTGTAGGGATGTTTATATTGTTCAACAGAAGATGCAATATGTGAATGTGAAAAAATTATTAAGACATACTCTTGGAGAGAAAATAAAAGACAATTAGAATTTGTCCTTTACTCTTTTCATAAAATATGTTAAATTCATAATGTCACTTACAGTACAGTTACTACAGACTTTTACAATCTCGGATTTTCTGAAACCCTTTCAGATGCTCCCCTGAGATTAATTTAAGGAAAAGCAAAGTGCTAAACCCATCTCGTGTCTTTTGAAAGGCTTTCGTCGATCCAAGTGTGTTGTCGTCTGTTTACAGGTGTATACATGTGCCTCTTTGTTTTTAAATGGAGTGCTTTACTTTTGTATGTGTATCCTTATTTTCTTTTCTAAATGAACATATATGCATGGTTGATAAAAGAGTTTGTGTCGACTGTGTTTATTTCTTGGAGAAAAAAGAAGTTGTGTGTGTGCCGGTGTGTGTTTGTGTTCCCTGTTACAGACTTGTGGTCGAGGATAGCTGTCACTCAGGAGACGGTGCTCTTGCTCCCTCGGCGCCATGGTAACAGATGCTAGGAACACACCTGGTTTCTACAGAAGAGGGAAAGAGAGGAAACGAAGAAGAGAGAAGAAAGATAGAGTAAAGGCACGCACACACACATGCACACACACATGCACACACACACGCACACATGCACACACACACTCCATCAGCCGTTCAACCATCACGAGCACAAGCGCTGTGATTGCCGTTCCCTTCATCTGAAGCATTTTCATCCTGATGGGAATTACTGGTTTAACATCCATGAAGAGATAAAAGAAAAGGAAAGGGGGGAGAGATGGAGCAAGAGAAGATGTGTGTGTGTGTGCGTGCAGGGGAGGAGAGGGAGTCATGGAGACTAAAGAGGGAGGGAGAGTAGCAGCGCCGGGGGGAATTCTGACACCACCACTTAGATGGAGCCTGGCGGTTATGTAAAAGGCTCGGCTTGTCAATTAACCGTATTGGATTCCCTCCCCTCTCAGCCACCGTAGGAAGTGGGCCGGTCCCACACACACGTGGCTCGGCACGCGGGGTTCACACACACACACAACTTGTTTTGGTGACGTGCTATACTGTATGCAGCCTGTTTTGCACGTGTGATCCGGGTTACTGTGTAATTGTGTGTGTGTGTGTGGATAACGGGGGAGGTTTATGTCCATATGGTTGCTTTGGCATACATCTCGCTTTCAGATGATGGGGATTAAAAATGATCCAATGGGCTGAGTGTGTGAGACTCAAAGGGGAGAGAGGAAGAGGGAGGGAGGAGAGGACACTGTAGGGATGTGTGTGTTTGTGTGAGTGTGTGTGAGTGTGTGTGTGTTGTCTCTGTATGTGTGTGGCATTGAAAGATGCTGTGGAAAGTTGCCTGATTTTTGCTCAGGCTCTGTGCCACTAGTTTGCAGCTGCAGCACTTTTCGCCACGTGTATTAACAATTCCGTTTGTGCACATTTTTCGTGGGATAAACTCCACATATTTATTTTATTTGTCTCAACACTGAGACGTGTCCTTCACAGGACATAGAAGCACCGAAGCTCAGTCTTGACATCACACTGTCATGATCAAACATCCTCTCTCTCACACACAGCTCTGGTTTGCTCTGTCTTTACAGGCGTCTTTTTTTTTTTTTTTTTTTTTACTGCAGGTAATACACTTGACAGTTTGGTGTAAAGGAGAAGCAGCCGGCAGCGGGAGGGAAGGGGGGGGGGCCCGAGGCTTGAGGACAGGGAGAAAACAGAGATGGGTAGTGGGGGTGGGAGGTGCATTGCATAACAGCTGAGTGATTTGGACATTAAATTCAGCTCGATACTGGATCCACTCTGCAGTGGTCACCATCTTGTCTTGAAGTTTGTGTGTGTGTGCGTGCGTGCGTGTGTGTGTGTGTGTGTGTGCAGTGTATGTTCATGGCCGTAGCAAAGATTTTAGGAATCCTGAGGTCATCAGCCCAAGTCCCCCTTATGCAACCACACCCCCTTGGAAAATACAAACCAGACCCCAAACAGAAAATAATTCAAATTCTTTGGATTTTTTTTTATAAATAATTCAAAGATGTTAATTTATTCTTTTCACAGCCTTTCTATTTTCAAATAAAAAACAAATTCTCTCCCAAAAAATACTGAGGACATGACTTCAGCTCTGTTGAGGAACTGTCAAGTGACATTTTCCTGGAGGCTTGTTTGAATACAGAGTGCATCCTTGGTGTGGGATGTTTCAAGTGTGGATCGTACCACGGTGGGATTTGACGGGGGGCGGCGAGGCTTACGGTGGCAGCACACCGTGTTCCGTTTTCTGGCCGTGCTTCCACCGTCCGCCCACACTCGCTCTCACTCCCTGGCTGCATCCCTGCACCATACTACCCACACCGCTCAGTCACGTTAGACGGGGCTTTGGATTAGCGCACCACTTTAGGAGAGCCGACGCAGGCTCTACAGTGTTTGACGCCACAAAGTTGAAACGTAATACTTGTTCTCGGGTTCCTGCGTGGGGTGTGTGTGTCCACAACTTGAGGCCTCCCTCTTGGCGCGCGCACACACTGAAACCCCCCTGTGTGGTGTGCAAAGGTAATAGCTGTTAGGTGACTCAGCAAATGAGCAGTGTTCGGGAACTTTTAAGACTTCTAACAAAAGCCACTCTCTTTGTGTGTGTGTGTGTGTGTGTGTTTGTGACTTCACTTCCCATCAGGTATGAATTGCTAACCCCCCCTCCACACAGGTGTGACATCCCACTTCCCTAAAGGTGCACTAAATAATCAAGACGGCTCCCAGGGCAGTTCCATGCACAGCCACACACCTTTAGAGTCACACACACTTTTTTTCTCTCCTTTACTTTCTCATACCCAAGTGCAGCAATACAGCACCTACTGTATGCATGCTCACACACTTCCTCCATCTCCTCCTCCTCCTCCTGCTGCTCACACACACACACACACACACAGACCATTAAATGTCTCACACAGGGAATGGTGAACTCCCAGAGTTCTTATTTGGGACTGGCCATAAATTATCTAGTTCCCTCTAGTTTGCTGAAAGTCTCCAGTCAGATCTTGTTGGACTTTTAGTCCTCAATTATTAATGGAGTCAAAGTGGTAAAAGTGCAAAAATAACAGGCTGGTGTTTAATGGAGACGTTTTCGAGTTGAGATAAATGGTGTTGGTCCTGGGAGCGGCAGCATGTGGCTGTTCAGGAACTTGTTTTGCTGATCTTTGGTTGTGTGTCTTTGTCTCTGCCTCTCAGTATGATACAGAAGGATTGTGATGGACTTGCAGAGCACAACAGGCTCCTCTTTCCTTTGCTGAGGCAGTGGGAAATACTTCAGTGACAGCATTGTTCAGGTTTCTCTGCTCTCCTCTGCTCTCCTCCAGCACTTGACTTTACTCTGATTTGAGGAAGAGAGGGAGAGGGAGAGAGAGAGAGAGACAGAGAGAGAGAGAAGGGGGGTGGGGGTGGGGGGGGTGGAGGAGTGGTGATTGAGCGCAAAGGGGGCAGGACTTTTTCTCTCCGGGTCCTATTAAGAGCAAACTTTGTGTTTTTGTTCTCCAAGTTCAGCTCAGTGCTCTGCAGCCTGCACACAGTTCCTCTCTGCGGCTCCTTTTCCATTTTTTCCTCAATGGTTTTGTTTTCTCGCCTGTTGGTCGCTGCTGTGTGTTTCTGCATGGGGGCTTTGGGCACCGGGAGGATGCGCTTTTTGGAGGAACAAATGCTCAAAGTTGTGTCTTCGGCCTGTCCGGGGTTGTTTTAGTGGATACATAGATGTGTTTCGGGTTGGAATGAACAATGGTGCGGCTCCTTGGTGCTCTGGCCGGGGGCATGCTCTGGTTTCGGCTACTGTTGCTGTGCGTCGTGGAGTTGGAGCTGGGAGCCGGGCTCTCTACTTTCCAGGGTTTCTATCTTCCACCTGCGAACGGGTCGCTTCTCACACCTGCCCGGAGGACAGATGGAGTCGTGCGGACCATTGACCGGATTTACCACGGAGGAGGCAAGGTGGGCTACCTGGTGTACCTGGATGGGAGCCGGTTTCAGCTGGACATGGAGCGGGACGAGTTGGTACTGTCGCATCACTTCAGCCCCCAGTATGTGCTCCCTATGATGGGGGACAGCCCTGCGCCTTTGCAGCTCGAGTGCGTGTACCGCGGGACTGTGGACTCCAACCCGGAGTCCCTGGCTGTCTTCAACCTCTGCGGTGGGGGTCTTGAGGGCTTCTTCGCCGTGAATCACGCGCGCTACTCCATCACGCCTATCATCAGGGCGAAGGGACACGAGCATGACGTGCGCGCCCTGCAGGACAAGGAC
Source organism: Toxotes jaculatrix (assembly GCF_017976425.1). Classification (NCBI taxonomy): domain Eukaryota; kingdom Metazoa; phylum Chordata; class Actinopteri; family Toxotidae; genus Toxotes; species Toxotes jaculatrix. The sequence continues at coordinate 1,766,281 of NC_054417.1, read as the reverse complement.
GCGGAGAGCGCGCTCCACGTATTCACGCGCCAGAGTTTCAGCTTCGAGGCCATGCGCGAAGGACGCGAGAGCTGCGGGACGCGCGACGGGCGCAGAGGACGCAGAAATGCGGCGGGGAAACGCCGGCACAGAGGTCGGTGGAAAGGGAGACGGGACAGAGAGGGGCTCACGGCGGAAAACACTGATGACCATGGGGCGCACGGGCGGAGATGGTGGAGCCGGCTCGCCAAAGCGGCCGCTCCGGAGCCCGGCGCGCGGCGCAAAAGGTCAGTCTCTCGCGCCAGGCACGTGGAGCTGCTCCTGGTGGCCGACGACACCATGACAAAGAAATACGGCAAGGACTTGAACCACTACCTGCTCACACTGGCCTCCATCGCCTCTAAGCTGTACGGGCACGCCAGCATCGAGAACCCCATCCGGCTGTCGGTGGTGAAGGTGACCACGGTCGGTGAGAAGGAGAAGGGGCTGGAGGTGTCCAAGAACGCGGCGGCCACACTGAAGAGCTTCTGCAAGTGGCAGAACCAGCAAAACCCGCTGGACGACGACCACCAGCACCACCACGACGCCGCCATCCTCTTCACCAGGCAGGTAAACAAACTTCCCTCTGCACCTCCACCTGTCCGCTCTCACCTGGCAGGCTCACCGAGGCGCCGACTCCGTCCCTGTTCCTTCCCACACAGCGGAGGGGAGGCGGCTTAGAGCTCCGGTGTGATGCCAAGGCAGCGGAGTGACGCCACAGTTTGTTTTGATGGTGCACGCGGTGGCAGATGTCCCTGGCAGGTATATCCTGCAAATAGGCTATAAAACACAGTCTGCAGTGAAAAAAACCTTTTAATATTTTATACGTCTGATAACCTAACTGCATGTTATTCTTTCCTCGCATAAAGCGCTGATTCTGACTTTGAGCCGTTCCCCATTTGAATCACAGTCAATCAGAGGTGAAGACTACACCGCCTGCTCCCCACATGTCCCTGGTTATATCCACTCCTTTACTATTTGTTTTCTTTCCTCCTTCTGTTTCTCGCTCCTCTTCTTTCTGCTGAATCTTGCGTGCGTAATGCAGCGCAGAATCTGTGAAACAGCCATAAAAACTGTATTTCCTGCGCCTGGTGTTTTTCTAGGCAGGCTCTTCTGTCTCCAGCCTACCCCTCCCAGTCCCCTGACAGCCCCAAAGCCTGTGTGATCTGAGGCGCGCGCACGCGGCCGTGCACACACATTCTTCCCAGGGTAGGAGGTTTGAAATCAGCTGCTGGGTGCATTGCAGAAATATCCCTAAAACTCCCTTGAAACTGTAGTTAATTAGGTAGTCATCCTGGCCTTAAACTTCCTCTCTCTCTCTCTCTCTCTCTCTCTCTCTCTCCCTCTCTTCAGTCTGCACATTTTTTCCCAGTTACTTCTCCAGCGTCTGTCAGCTGGGGCTGGGAGCTGTCAGAAAAACAAACACATCCACCCTGTGAGAGGCCGAGCGTTTACCGAGACCACACTCATTTATCCCTTCTTTCACCGTCTCCTTTCTCTCCCCTCCTTCTTCCTCCTCCTTCCCTCCCCGGCTGGTCCAAAGCCGCAGGGCAGCAGCGGGTCTACATGCATTTTTCACCTCTCCGGGTGTGGCTTTATGGTGGTTAGCTCCAGTTGACCAGTCAGATAGCTTCTCCTTGGCTTGCGGTGTGTCCAAGTCATGCGAGGTCTTTTCATGGCTTGGTCAAAACAGCAAGCTCCAGGGGTATTACCTCAAAATCTTCTGGCACAAGCACCAAGTTGGCACCGTCGTACTTTGGCACGGCGGCTGGTAGTGCATACCTGAGGTTGGCATGCTGGCAAAGTGGCACAGTTCGCGCCACTACACCTGCACAGGCAAGACAGGAAGGAGAAAGAGGGTGCCATCATCGCTTGGGTTTGACAGAGTCAGGCATGGAAACAGTCATCAGGCTCAGGACAGGAGGACAGAGGCCAAATGGACAGGAAGCTCTAATGAAACACCTGTGTAACACTGTGCAGACCTCTGAGAAACACTGTGAGGTGGGTGTGTGATCCCTATCTGCTGCACCTCTTAAAAACAAACAAGCTTAATTGCAGCTAAGTTTGCTCAGAATAAACACGTGGCTAATGCCTGGCTGGACTGTAGGGTTGTGACCTTAATGCTGCAGAGGTGAGCGTTTAAGCCCAAGAAAGCAGCCGCCGCCTTACTTTAACTTTGACCTCTGAACTCTTTGGTTATTAAAGGTTATTATCTGGATTCTGTGTTTTGGTTGAGGGCTTAAATTGCTGTTACTTTACCTTGTCGATCATGACGACGTGCAGACAGGCAGGGCTGAGGTTTGTTTACATCCAAATACTGCAGCAAGGCAGAACACGCTGGAGCGATTGAGAGAAAGTGGAATTTATAACAGCACATTCTTGTCCTTTCCGCTTCCACTCGTGGCAGCGAAGGTGCTGCACAAGAAAAAACGAGGAATGCGGAGATGCTGACATTTTGAAAAATGCTCATTTGGCCCTATTCTTTATGAGAACCACACTTTCATTTAGCCATTAATCATTTTTGCCAGGAAAGATCCCCACACTGTGTCAAGAGCTGCACAAAATTCGTCATTTTACAAACAGGATAGAGCCATTAATGTTTCCACTGACAGAATGCCAGTGAGGAAATAACTTTATTTGGCTCTGGTTCCTTCGTACCATGATGCGTTCTGGGTTGAAAAAGAAAAAAAAGTGTGATATACTTCTGTGGTAATGTGTTAGCTGTTCTCTTTCTCAGGAAAATAACTGTGGTTGTGGCCCCAGCGGAGACTTAACAAAGAAAGACAAGCCTGGATGAGCGGTAGATTCGGTTCAGATGTGTAACAGGAGACGTCTGCCTGGTGTTCCTTTGTACTGAATGTCAGAGGTAACCATATAGTTGTATAAGTCCTCTTTCCTCTGCGTATTTGGAGCAGCTGTGGAGTAAATCCTGATTATTGTAGTCTGCTGAGCTGGAACTGAGGCTCATTGAAGACTTTGTGACGGTGAAGTCAGACCACATTGTGGTGGGGCGGGGGCGGCAGGGGTGCAGCGGGCTGGAGGGAACTCGTCTCTTTGTGGTCAGGTCCAATTACTCCGACACCCCGTGCCCGCGGTGAGCTGACCCGTGTGGCGGTGTCACCCGGTTCCACACATACCAGCACCGGAACAAAACAACAGGCACATTGAGGGGACTCTTCTCAGAGTGCGTCCGTGTACATGGGAACATTAAATGTTATGCACGGCTGTGTTCACTTGTTGTGAGCTCGGACAGTAGACAAAGCCCTACTGTAAGGTGGCCAGAGAGAGCTGCAGCGCTGTGGACATACTGACATACGAGTGTGTCCACTGTGCGTCTTGCAGCAGCAGATTAAATATTTGGACAGACAGCGCTCGCAGGAGCTCGTGATGCCGGTGATATCGAAGTGTTGACCTCTTCAGCCCAGGCTGGTTTGGTCACTTTGGGAACAGACGCTCGATGATGAGATCGTTCTGTGACGGCCCCTTATGTAATGATGATGGATGTGAGACACACACGGATGTAGACACAGCCTGTGCGCATACACAATCCATTTCCTGCACGTGTGTTTAACACATAGTTACATCATTTGCCCTCCTACAATATATGTATAGTTTGGACTCCTCCCTTTCCTGAGCACTTGTCTTCCTCCTCTCTCCCCTCCTCTCTCCCCTCCTCTCCTCTCCTCTCTCTGTACATTAAAGTGTACATTTCCCAGCCCTCTCCCCCGTCACAGCTAGTCCCTCTATTTGTTTTAACTGTTCTCGATATTTCACACATGCTATACCTGGTCTGGCATATGTTGACAACCTGCGGACAGCTCTTGGATCCCAATCCCTCGACCCCGCACCCGGGTCTGTCGACATACACGACCGGGCGCAGAGTTCAGTCAGTCCTGTGACGGCTCACCAGCCTCGCCCTCTTCACACTGAGATGCACCGGTGGCTTTAAGCTGTGCTGCTCTGTTTGCAATTATTGTCTGAAGTTTCCTTTGAGCACCGACGTGAAGCTGGTGTGTGTGTCCACGAACACCATTCCCAGTTCAACTTGTCATTCTTTTATTTTTTCAGTTTCACTTCTGCTTTAAAAACGTGCAACTCGATCGTCAGTTAATCAGGAATCTGTCTTCCTGTTGCTCGTTCTGAGTGTTTCCGGTGTTTCCACCGTGGACATGAGACCATTATTGGTCTCATGTCTTTACCCGTGGACCGGTGGGCAATCATGATCTGACGTCTCACGCCATTTGACGGCCTGTCCATCACTGGTAGAAAGCTGGTTTCTGTTGCATTTGATTAGCAGCTTTGTTGACGTCGACCTGCAGTGTGTTTTCATCACACAGACTCACTCTGCAAGAGGGAGTTTAGTGTGTGTGTGTGTGTGTGTGTGTGTGTGTGTGTGTGTGTGTGTGTGTGGGTCTGGGTCTGGGTCTGGCTGGCTGTTTGTTTAACACTCGCCTTGGCTTAGATTGCAGTGGTTTTGTAACACACACTCTCTCTCTCTCAGCTCAGCTCTGATCGTCTCCTGACCTTCACGACCAGCTTGCCACCTGTTCTCCTGTTATTTCTGCCAATATTTCTGTAACTCCTTGTTCTCTCAGCTCTTCTCTTTAATTTCCGGCATCCCCCCATCCTTTCCCCCCGGCGTCTGCTTCCTGAATACCCTTCTCTTTCCCTCCCTTTCTCTCTCCCTCTTTTTTCTTTACTTGTCTGTCGGACGCCTTTGGATAAAAACTAAGTTCACAAAAGAGGAAAAAAATGGACAATGCACAGACAGGGATGTGAGTTCAGGTATTTTTCACTCGTCACCATTTCATTTCATTTCAAACAGGAGATTCCCAGTTTTCTTTTGCATCCACGTGTTTCCTGTTACTCTGTGCTGTACCAGTGAAAGCTGTGTATACAAGAAAGAGCGAAACAAAAACTTTTCTCATGCTAGAGCCTGGGAGGGGATGAACGAATAAATAAATGAAATGGAGGGAGGTGTAAAGAGCGTCGAGGCGAAAGAGTGTGGGAAACAGGGAAAGAGAAACAGACCAAATATGAAGGTAAACTCCTCCATACGTTCTCACTGTGTGATTCAAAACAAACAGCCTTTTCTTCTATAGCTTTCGAGCTCGTCTGTGCTCGGAAAAGCAAAGAGAAACTTTAGCACAGTTTGGCTCTCAGCAGCCATTCATTCAGCCGGCCTCGGCCTTTGTGTGCTTCTCATGTATCCAGCAGTCAACTGGAAAAAGCCGACACACTCCTCCTGTACTCTGTGTGTGTGTGTGTGTGTGCTTGAGTGTCCTGTATGTGCTTGTATTTATATATGCTTCATTTACATGTACATTAGTATAGTTCTGTGTGTGTGTGTGTGTGTGTGTGTGTGTGTGTGTGTGTGTGTGTGTGTGTGTGTGTGTGTGTGTGTGTGTGTGTGTGTGTGTGTGAGGTGGTCCCACCCAGTCAGTTATGTGTGTGAATGCAGAACACAAGGCAGTTTGTTCCAAAGCGATCGGCCCGGAACGGGTAAACACCCTCCCCTGAGCTCCTCACACACATGACCCAGCAGGCCTGTCAGCACCACTTAACATGACGATTCATCCTCTCCACAGGACGCGCGCGTGGGTGTGTGTGTGTGTGTGTGTGTTTCTTCCTCCTTTTTTTGGATGTTCTCATGTGCACATGTGTGTGGATGTTTGTCTTCATACGTTCATGAGCTGAATGCACGTGCACATCGCAGTGGATCGGGAGTGTGCATGCACGTGCGCACGGGCCCATGTGCAGGCGCGTGCACGTTGGTGCGAGGCGACGATTAGCTGATTGATCTGTGCGCTCGGCGGGGGCCAGGCCCTGCACCCCGGGGCCTCATCTGCATGGACATGTGTGGGAATCAAAACAAAGATCAATACTGTGCACTCTGGCACCCCGTGAGGCAGACAGAGGGACGGTGGAGGCACAGGAAGGAAGTGGGTATTAAAAGCAGAGGATGATAAATTGAAAGGACACTGCGCCAATTTTACATATCAAAATCACGAGCCACAGGGAGTAACACTACACAGCCTCTGAAAGCTGTTGTGTAATGTCTTCTGTGGAGCTCTAAGGAAAGATGCTGCCAAACAGCATCATGGGAGATGTAGTAAACTGTGTTTCTGAAGCTTTGGGCTCACTAGATTACTAGATTATCCAACACATATTTTCATTATGTCCTCAAAATGTGTATCCGTGTGTGAAATTCAGTTCAGCTGCATCATAATCCACCAACTGCTTCTTCGCACTGACTGAGGAGACGCAGAGGAAGCAGGACGAGAACAGGCAGAGCTCTCCGCAGCTGAAAACAGTAACTGCTTCAAAGAAAAACCACAGTATTTGAATAGAGAAGGATCCAAGATCAGTGATGGTCCTAGAGAGCAGGTAGCAGGCTGAACAAGAAGGAGCATGATACCTGGAAGGTCCCACAATACATTTCACCAAAGCCTGAGGAAAGGGAGAGGGTGGTAATATATTTGTCTGTTATCTGGGATCAGGTCTTGGGATGGAGGATAAAGTTGAAATAAACTGCTTTTCCTTCTTTTTTTTTTTCTGGAATGATTAAAACGTTCCGTGTTTCCTCTGTCCAGGACCTCTGTGGCCACCACTCCTGTGACACCCTGGGCATGGCGGACGTGGGCACCATCTGCTCTCCGGAGAGAAGCTGCGCTGTCATCGAGGACGACGGGCTTCACGCAGCGTTTACTGTCGCTCACGAGATAGGTAGGTAGGCATGGATACACACGCCAACACACAAACAACGAGACAAGACTCGCCAGGGCATGCATTCCCATCAGTCAGCACATCTCTCTCCCTAATTAATATCACGCGAGCATTGTCTGAGGTCATACACCTGATACCTGAGCGCTTCGTTTGTTTTCTTCTCTCATTCTTGCAGCGTGTGCAAACCTGACACACGTCCTGCCTTTCAATTTACCCAGACTCTCTACATCACGTGTCCTTTCTCTCTCTCTCTGCCCCAGGTCACCTGCTCGGTTTGTCCCACGACGACTCCAAGTTCTGCGAGGAGCGTTTCGGAGTGAACAGCGACAAGCGGCTCATGTCCTCCATCCTCACCTCCATCGACGCCTCCAAACCTTGGAGCCGCTGCACCTCGGCGACCATCACTGACTTCTTTGACGATGGCAACGGTGAGAGTGTGGGAGCAAACACAGAGTGATAAAGACGTGGGGAATAGAAAGAGTCCAAGCCTGTGGTTTTACTAACATCTGCAGTTCTTTTAATAGTGAGAACTTTTCCCAGCCAGTAGAAGTTTTATTTTCTCTATCTACAAATTACCTCTGTGTGAATTCGACGTGTGATATCTTTTCTCCCACAGCACATATCACTGAGAGCTGTTTACTACCAAGCAAAGCTGTAATCTCTGTTAAGAGAGAGTTATTTACAATCCTATTAACTTCTTAAAGAGTGTAGCTGCAGTGCAGCCAAAGACAAATCACTGGCAGGAAATCGAGATGAGTCACGCTTTGCATTTTGTGGAGCAGTTTCATTCATAGAGCCCATAAAGCATTGCTGTTGACATGTTGCTATGCAGTCCAATCGCTGTTGGCATCGTTCATGTAGCAACAGCATCATTTCAGTTCTGACACTATCTGCTGCTGCTCCAGAAATTTTATTGAGTGATAAGTCACACAGGCCTGGTTTGTCAATAGATTAAAATAGATTTTAATGCAAGGCAGTAGAAGTATCTTCAGAAGTATGAAGGTTGTGGACGCCTTTTTTTTTTTTAAATTCCCCTCTTCTTCTGTTCTGCCACAGCCGAGTGTCTCCTCGATTCTCCTCGTCAGCCCCTTCTTGGCCCCGAGGAGCTCCCAGGGCAGAGCTACGATGCCGTCCGCCAGTGTCGCCTGGCCTTCGGCCCCGAGTACACGGTCTGCCCGGGCATGGACGTATGCTCCCGGCTGTGGTGCGCCGTGATTCGCCAGGGACAGATGGTGTGTCTGACCAAGAAGCTGCCGGCCGTGGAGGGAACGCCCTGCGGGAAGGGACGCATCTGTCTGCAGGGAAAGTGTGTGGACAAGACCCGCAAGAGACATTACTCGGTAAGAGGGAAGGACGGTGTCAGAGTATGAGGGAGAATCGGAAAAAGACAGGGAGACAGAGTGTGTCTGTCGAGGGAGACGAAAATGACTAAAATCCAAAATAGATTCCTTTTTATAGTTCAAGAAAGTGATATTTTAAGTACTCATTTCCACATCGTACAAACCGTCTGTGGGAGACAGAGATAAAAAAGGGGAAAGAAAGAAAAAGATGAAGCAGGAGCAGAGACAGAGACACGAAGAGAAAAATGTCACGGGTTCTTTATGTGGCTTCGTTGTGTGGGCTGCTTTATTTATGATGCTGCTGATCTGTGCTATTTGTTCTCCTGGCCTTACTAAACAGATCTCAATTGAATTTGGCCCTAATGACTTAAAGCACCAAATCTACTCTTGGCAGGCTGTCAACACTGTGTCTGTGTGTGTCTGTGTGTATCAGGGAGGGAAAAGAGAATGAAAGTCAGAACGAGTGGAAAAGAGGGAGAGAATCTTTTCTTTGTGTTTATTTGTCACATGACGTGTGATGAGTCTGACTCCATCCTTGGCAGGAGCCTGCATGTGTGGATCCAGCCCAAGTTCTGACTCGCTTCGTTTTCACTGCCTTGTATGACGAGCGGTTTACTGCTCAGGGCAACGTTAGAACACCCTCCATTTTAGACTTTGCAGTCTTTTAACCTCTTTATATTTCATGCAGTGTGATTGCAGATTGAGTAGCTTTTACTGTGGGAAGAAGAAGTCCACGTGCTGGAAAGACTCAGCAGTGGAACTGAGTGAAAAGGCTGTTTCCAAAGAAGCTTTGCAGAGTTTCAGGATTATAAAACCAACCCTGTCTCATAAAACGTTAAATGCTGCGTATTCAGTCATTTTTAGTCCAACTCACTGGAAGAAAAGCACAAAAATAAGTATGTTAGCTTGAGAATTTCATTCAGGCTGTTCCTCAGGGGAAGCATGTGAGCCGCGGCTTTGGACAAACGTTAGTTATTATCACATGAGGTTAGCCTCGATCTGTTTCTCTTTCCACTGCCACAATGCATGACACATCTTCCTTTATCACCAAACAACTCTCTGCAAAGGGCTTTCCCTGAGACACACTCTGACTCCCAGCATGTCTGATAAACGCTAACTGTCCTCTCTCACCTCCTCTTTCATTCTCCCTCTCCTGTCCTTTTCACTCATCTCCTCTCTATCTCTCTCTCTCTCTCTCCCTCTCTCTCTCTCTCTCTCTCTCTCCCAGGCGTCCAACCATGGCAGCTGGAGCTCCTGGGGTTCTTGGGGTGCGTGCTCCAGAACGTGCGGCGGCGGGGTGCAGTTCGCCCAGCGTCTGTGCAACAACCCGCCGCCGCGGAACAACGGGCGCTACTGCACCGGGAAGAGAGCCATCTATCGGTCCTGTAACGTCATACCGTGTCCAGCATCAAGTGAGCGTGACAGCCAGAGAGTACATGCATGATTATAATAGCACAGTAGGTAGCAATATTTCTTATTTATTTAAACCACTTTTAATGGAACCTTTCCCCAGATAAGAGTTTCCGTCAGGAGCAGTGTGAGGTGCGTAACGGTCCCCAGACAGATCCTAAAGGTGTGAAGACCTTTGTTGAGTGGGTTCCTAAATACGCTGGAGTTCTCCCGAAAGATGTGTGCAAGCTGACCTGCAGAGCAAAAGGAACAGGATACTATGTGGTGTTCTCTCAGAGGGTGAGTTTTAAAAACAAAGGTGCAGTGCATTTCATGAAAATTTAAAAAAAATGTGAAGGATGACGGTGATACTGTGACCCTGTGTCCAGGTGGTGGACGGGACAGAGTGTCGTCCCTACAGCAGCTCGGTGTGTGTGAAGGGGAAATGTGTGCGGACGGGCTGCGACGGCATCATCGGCTCCAAGCTGCAGTTTGACAAGTGTGGCATATGTGGAGGCGACAGCACAGGATGTATACGGGTGGTCGGCAACTTCACCAAGAAGAGGTGAGAAAAACAGACTTGAACTCGACACTATACATTCTCATATAACAATAATCATTAGATGATTAAATGATATACAAATGATTCTTCACATTATCTCGGAGATGTTTGGTGCCGTGATCATTTATTCAGCGTTGCTCTCTAGTTTCCTCCGTTTCGTGTTTGTTAGCGCAGAGTTGTTAACCAGCGGGACTCGCTGACACCAGATTCAAACAGTACTTGGCTGAAACGGCTGTGTCTCCTGTTTCAGTGTAAAGCCCTCAAAGCAAAGCCAGTGACGGCAAAGAGAATGTTGTTTTAAGTACGGCTCTGATCTTCCTCCTACTTTCTCTCCTGCCAAACAGTAAGGGCTACACTGACGTAGTAAAGATCCCTGTGGGCTCCACCCACATAAAGGTTCGTCAACACAAGGCCAAGGACCAGACCCGCTACACTGCCTACCTGGCCCTCCGACGGCCCAATGGAGAGTACCTCCTAAACGGCAAGTTCATGATCTCCACCTCCGAGACAGTCATCCCGCTCAATGGTTCTGTGCTCAACTACAGTGGCTGGAGTCAAAGGGATGAGTGGCTTCACAGCATGGGGCCCGGGGCCCTCCAAGAAGCCTTGGTGGTCCAGATTCTAGCCACAGACGTCAAAAAGCCCCTGGACGTTCGTTACAGCTTCTTCATGCCTCGCCGGACGCCCCCGCAGCAGCCGTCAGCTCCGCTCATCCCCAACAAGTCGACCCCATTGCAGAGCACTACAACCGTCGCAACCACGACAAGAACCACCACCACCACAAGTAGCACCACTACATCGTCCTCTGATTCCCCTGTCCTGGTCCCAGGGCCGCCTACAGCTCCAGCTCCCTCAGCCACAGCCCCAGGGCCCCAGTGGGTAACAGGTTCCTGGATGACCTGCTCCAGGACATGTGACACTGGCTGGCAGAGCCGGACAGTGCAGTGTAAGGACCAGGACGGGAAACTGTCCAAAGGATGCATGCTGGGCGCCCGCCCCTCCGCCTTCAAACACTGTCTGGTGAGGAAATGTTGAGGAGGCAGGAGAGGAAACATGATTTGTGAGACAAGAGACAATTAGTAGGAGGAAGTTGTTATCCGTCTGTTATCTTCTGATAAAGATCTCAAGTGCTGGATGTAGGACCAATGAATGGACCAGTGACTTTAAGACAGAACCTTAAACAGGACTGTGAATGTTGGCTGAAAGCGCCTGGACCAGTCGTACAGAGACTCAGAGACATATTGGCGTGGACGCACATGACTATAAGCCAGAGGAATGTCCTGGAATCATAGCAGCTGCAGAGAGGACAGTTTCCGTACGATAGTGACAAGTATTGTCTCTGGCACAGCTAAGGACTTGAGTTGCATGTCATTTCCACAGAGACAACAACTGATTGTCTTTACGTCGGTCTCCAAACCCTGGAGGCTCAGTGTGTGTTGCCCTGTAATGGCATGCATGTTGTGTCTTTTTTATGCTATTGTGTGTGTTCTAATCACTGTGGGTGTTTCAAAGTCATACCCCCCCCCCCTTTGTCTTTTGTCACGAGTGCGTCCGAGACGAGAGCCCTCGTCGTTCACCCCGCCGTCACCTGTTCCACAGCTGCTATGCTCCGTGTTTGGGTCGTGAGCTGCCGTGTTGTGTAACGTGAACATCTCAGTGACTGAGCTGGATTCACCTGTACAGCAAAGAAACAGCGGCGCAGTGCGATGGGACGGGAAGGGAGAGTACGGCAGCCTTCAGGGGACAAATCTTATAGCAGTTAATTCGACAAAGGGGCGAAATAACCATGACTCTCCGTAACGTTTGTGGAGGGAAGTGATGAATCAGATTTGGGGCGATGCTTGATTTTTATGTGTGTGTGTGTGTGTTGGTGTGTGTTTGTGTATGTTATGTGTCAGCACACTCATGCAGCCAGGCCTGTGTTTAAAGCACATACAGTCTGTACCGTGAACACGTTCTGTTCTCTACTGTGTCTTGAAGCTTCTTCACTCTCGGTTCCACTTGTATCAGACCCTGTGTTGGTGCTGGGAGGTTTACAGTCCTCATGTATTTGTTTGTTTGTTTGTTTTGTGGCAGTCAATATCTGTTTGTTTGTCTGTCTGTTTATTTGTTTTAGGAAACAATGCTAATATGACAATGTGTGCCCTGGATACTCGCAACGACAGCAAGAGAGATACTAATGCAGTCATTCCTGTCCTTTTGCAATTCAACTCGTTCTCCACTTGTCTTTTCTTTCCGTCATTCATCTGTCTCTCTCACACGTCCTGTATTTGCAAATGATGATTTGAACCTGTCTCCAGTCCTGATGGGTGCAGTTTGCCTAAATACAACAATTCGGATTGATCCATCCATCGACCGGGACGATCCATCCATCGGTTGAGGATGTTTAAGGCTCGCGTCACCCAAAAACTCATTTTCTCACGGATCTTTATTGGAGTAATAAAGAATACAGCCATGCATATAGCTTTGGTTTTATCACCCGAGGTCTGAGACGTCCGTGTGCCACCTCCACCCTGACAGGCGTGTAAAAAGTATAACACTTGGATCATTTCCTTGGCTCTCTGACGGTAATTAAGGCCCCGGTATTACAAGGTAATGTTGATTCCAAACCGAATGGACTTAAAAACTCCTTCCTGTAATTGTGTTAAACTTTCTGGCAACCTTCATATTTTCCTGTGTGGCAAACCTCACCCATCTGGCACCTGTGCAGGAGAAAACAAACCGTGAGAAACATTCTCAGATACTACGAGACCCAGGTCAACAAACCACTCACAGAACGCTCCCTCCTCTCGCCTCACACGTTCACATTTATTTACACGATGTAGACACTTTTGTACATGAATAGATCTTTCATATATGTGTTAGTATTCAACCATATTTACACAGAAATTTACACGTACAGACACACACCATTGATGCAATCCATCAGTTACACTGTTTTTGAGTATTTCAGACACACACACACATACACACACACATATACACACAACTTACTCTGACTCTTCCAGTGGGGAAACCCCATCTCGCTGAACGACAGAAACACAGCACTGAACTTGTAATTTATTGTTTGTACAACTGGTATGTGTGAATAAAAAAAACAATGAGATGAGTTTTATTTATTATACTAATTTTGTATCAAATTACTATTTAACTTAGGAATATGACTGTGCAGATTCATTCCTTTGTAAGAATATAGTGTTTCTTTTCTAGTCATCCACATGAATATATGTACATAAAATCTATATATTTAAATATCTTTGTCTCTGTGTCGTCATTGTATTAAAACATTGAGATTTGGTTTTTCATACATACGTTCTAACAGTTTCAAACCAGTCACGAAATTTGAAGCAGATGAAGCTTCTGTAAACCTGCAATGGTGCAGTTTAAAGAAAAAGCCCTCAGGCATATAAAATGAATGCTCACATCTGATTCCAGGACTCAGTACGAGCAGGCTGATAGACATAGTGTCATCAAACACACCCTGCAAAGTCAAAACTCAGGGGGCAAGGTGAGATTAACTTCATCAGACACTGTGAAAATAAGATAAATTCAGAAGCAGCAGTTATCAGATAAATAGTCGAGGAAGAAGTGGCCTATGCACGTGTGACCTGCTTATTATCTCCTAAAGCAGCATCATCAGAGGCACTCAGCCTCCACACAGGGCATCACTGTACCCACACTGCCTCCCTGCGTCCAGAGGCTCCTGCTTTACAGTCAGTGCACAATCAAATGTGATTCAATGGCGCCACCTGCTTGTTAAACCAGTAACTGGTCCTGGAAAAATCTCCGCAGCGCTCTGGAGAGTTTCCTTAACATGTCTGCCATCTTGTGGAAAAACACGAAGTTACACCTATTCCTTTTTCTGACCTGTTGCTCTTAAGGTGGACTTCCAGAATCTGTCCCTTCAGAGACTGGTCTCTGATGTTTGCTCCACTCAGTTAAAAAGTAGGAAATTATTCCAATAAGATCCCTCTAATGTTTTATGTGCTTCATTTAAAAACTGAAATCAATATAACAACAATTACACCATTGTTGTTATATTACTACACAATATTCTTATATTTTAACCATGTTTTATTATTTTTAATACAGATTTGGAGGTTTGAGGTTTTGCTGTAGTTTCAGGTCTGTGTGTTGTGCTGTTCTTCTTCTTTCTCAAAGTTCTTATCTCTAACTTTTTGTGATCCATCCCTGCGTTTAAAAAAGTTATTTTCTTTGCTGTGAATTGGGTTTCACTTATTTGTGTTGTCCCTCGGTGCGCTGTTCATAATAAGATCCCTGCTTTGCCTGTTATTTCTAATGAAACTCCAGCGTAAACTCTTCCTGTCTGTTGGAGAGTAGGAGCAGTCCGGGCGGGCGGGGGACGAAGCCGGAGGACAGGGGCTCTGCCTGCCTTGGTTTCAGCGCAGAGGCAGCCCGATCGAGGAGCCGATCCACCTTAAGACCTCAGCGGCCCCTTTCCTCTCCCTCTCCCCGGGGAGGAGAGCTGCGGAACCCGGCCACGGCGCACCACAGCCGGCTTGGCACGGAGAAGGTGAGTACGGCTCCCGGAGCCCTGGCCAGCGTGATATGGTTACCATTCCCGACCTGCTGCCATCACCCTTCTCCAGTTGCACTGACACTACAACACTGCTCCACAGCAGCCTCTGCTGCCTGTCACCCCGAGTCCTGCTGGAACAGGCTGGAGTTTAATAAGCGCGTGTTGCAGTGTGTTATAAAGTGGAGCAGCATCAGAGCCAAAGTCAGACTTTGCTTTTTATTTGGGCCACTTCATATTAAATACACTGCTGGTACATGTAAGGCGCTTTGGGTGAGATGATCCACAGGGATATATGATTCATATTAACGGACCATGTTCAGTAATAATACTCAGGGGCGGTGAGTGTATATGTACATATTGTGACAGACGAGCAGAGTTTGAAGAAAAAGCTTCTCTGCCCAGAGCTCTCTATACTCACAATGATTGATTTATTATGGCAACGCTCCAGGTCGCTGGTGCGTTTTCGTTGCGCACGGGATTTGGCCCCTCTCAGATCAAAGGGCCCTCAGGAAAGGGGTGGTCCTGGTGCACGCGGATATATAGGAGGGACCGGCTCTGTTCTGACTGCAAGGCAAGAGCAGAGAACAGACTAGACGGGCCAGCAGAGCAAAAGCCTGCCCCGAACTCAGAGAGAGAACTAAAAACTGAGACATCTGCTGGGTTTTGAAGAGAGGGAGACCTGTTGGAATTTACTGCTGAGATCCAGCTTTTATTTTCATTTAATGAAACGACTTTTTGCAACAAGTCAGACCTGCACATAACTTTAAAAGAGTTTTGCACTGGATTTGATCCCTTTTTAGATTTTTACGCGTGTGGACAGTTTTGTGGAACTTCAAAGACTTGGGGTTTGTAGCTTATAGTGGAAAAACCCTTTAAAGGATTTACTTGGTTCCTCGTAGAGACTTTATTATCAATTTCTCTTTCCATTTGTCGGATTTCACAGTTATACGATGTGGTTTTTACACGTGTCCATTGGTTTGATTCTGTGCGTCGGCGCCGCGCACTGCGCCTGGGAGGAGAGCACCGTGGTGCCGGTCAGACTAGACCCGACGGCCCGGTCGGAGAGCGAAACCGAACCGTGGCGGACTCTCTCCGCAGAGGAGAAGGAGAAGGAGGCGGAGATGAGGGTGTACCGGTTGGACGTATTTGGCAGTGAACTGGTCTTGAAGCTAGAGCCCGACCAGACCTTTTTGGCGCCGGGTTTTGTCTTCCACATTGTGGGCAGTCCCAAGTCCGAACCGACACAGGAACCAAAGAGCGGAGCCGAGCCGGGTTGTTTTTTCTCTGGCACGGTGAATGGAGAGGAGAACTCCGCCGCGGCGCTCAACCTGTGCCACGGACTCAGGGGCGGATTCTACTTTCATGGTGAAGAGTACTTTATTCAGCCCCTTAACTCGAGCGACTTCCTGGGCACCGAGGAGGATGTCCACACGATCCGCCGGAGAGGTCGGGCAGCTTTGGCTGCGGAGGGGAGCTCCAAGTGCGGGGTCAACGAGGACGAGGAGAAGGTGCCAAAGAATCTGGAGAAAGAAGTAAAGCACGGAGCCGCTAACGCAGACCAGACAGGTAAGGCTGAGGAAACACTCCGCACATTTTACGCACCACTGCAGACGCTTTTTTTGTCATCTTATATCAGACCAAGCTGAATTTAAAACTTTAAAAGTGACCAGTGAAACACGGAGACAGTGATTTATTATCTAGAATGTCGTGAAAGACATTCACCTTATCTACAGCTGTATACAAACAAGCAGATAACTTATCTGAGGTACAAGTCAGTGACTATAGTGAGTATGCGGACTGTCAGCTGGAGTTGTTCGTGTGCCAGGGTGCGCAGCATGCGTAATGGACTCGGCTACCTTTTTGACAGCGCCGTCTACTCGCTAGGGAAGAGGAAGGGAGGAAGGAGAGGTGGGGAGAGGAGAGGAGAGGAGAGAGAGGGGGGGACTTCTCCAAGGGTAAAAAGGAGGAGGCGTGACGGTGGGAGGGGAGCAGCGGGGTTGGGGCCAGCCAGAGCCCGGCAGCGCTGAGACGTTTAAACTCGCCTCCTGGTACTACTAGCACCGGCAGACATTTTTCTCCAGAAAGGATTTTCTCCCTTCGCCCTTTCTCACCCGCATAATTTTCCACCAGAGAAGGTCATTTTAGGAATGTGGACCCTGAGGAGGAGGAGCCGTCGGTGGTGTGACGCTGAGTCACGGCAGCCAGGCTCCCCCAGGCACATCCGGAGCGCTCTTTGGAGCCTCTATCCCTCTGGAAAAAAAAACAGCCTTTGTAGCTGCTGTTTGGAACAGTGGCAGAGTTTTGCTCTGTGCAGTAAAATTAGGAGTGAAACCTGATGAATTCGGTTTGGTCTGACCTCTCTCTCCCTCTCCCCTCAGCCCACCACAGGACCAGGCGTTTTGTTTCCACCCCTCGCTACCTGGAGATCATGCTGGTGGCAGATCAGTCCATGGCTGAGTTCCACGGCGCCGGGCTCAAACCCTACCTCCTGACAATCATGGCAGTGGCGTCCCGTCTCTACCGCCACCCTAGCATCCACAACTCCATCAGCCTGGCGGTGGTGAAGCTGCTGGTGGTGTACGAGGAGGAGAGAGGCCCTCAGGTGTCAACTAACGCTGCCATGACCCTCCGCAACTTCTGCCAGTGGCAACGGCAGCACAACCCACCGAGTGACCGCCACCCTGAGCACTATGACACGGCCGTGCTCTTCACCAGAACAGTAAGTTGGTGTGGAAGAAAAGCAAAAGTTGCAGAGTCTAGAAAGAAAAGCATCATTTCAGAGTATTCACACATTCATGTTGTTGTGTCTCACCAGGACCTGTGCGGTGCCCACTCCTGTGACACTCTGGGCATGGCAGATGTTGGCACCGTGTGTGACCCTGACAGAAGCTGCTCAATTATTGAGGATGACGGGCTTCAAGCAGCATTTACTGTGGCACATGAACTGGGTAAGAGAAAAGAAGTCAGTGGTCTCCTGTGTGTTAGGAATCACACACACATACAGAGGTGCTCAAAGAACTTTTATTTTATTTCTGTCCTCCAGGCCACGTCTTCAACATGCCTCATGATGACGCTCAGCTGTGCTCCGGGGTCAATGGTGCCCACTGGGGCTCCCACATGATGGCCTCCACTCTGTCCAACCTGGACCAGCAGCAGCCGTGGTCCCCCTGCTCCGCCCTCATGGTCACCACCTTCCTGGACAACGGCCACGGTCAGTGCCTGCTGGATAAGCCGGTCAAACCTCAGCCCCTCCCTCAGCCCCTGCCTGGGACGGTCTATGACGCTGACCATCAGTGCAGACTCACCTTTGGTGAAGACTCCCAGCACTGCCCGGACCTGAGCACCACGTGCGCTGCTCTGTGGTGCACTGTGACTACATCCAATGGTTTGCTGGTGTGCCAGACCAAGAACTTCCCCTGGGCTGATGGTACGCCATGTGGACACGACAGCTACTGCCTGGCCGGACAGTGTCTCACGAAGAGCCAAGCTGCCAAACATCAGGTAGGAAGCAGACCCAGTGCAATCACTGCTGATCACTGAAGCATAACTTGTGACAAAACATGCTCATGCCTGCTCTCAGCTGAGCTCCACACAGTTTAAAATGGTCATGGTTATGTCCCTGCTGCTTTCAGACTCCCGTCAACGGTGGCTGGGGTGTGTGGGGCCCCTGGGGCGACTGCTCTCGGACCTGCGGCGGAGGAGTGCAGTATTCCTTCCGCGCCTGTGACAACCCTTTGCCCAAGAACGGGGGCAAGTACTGTGAGGGCAAGAGGATCCAGTACCGTTCCTGTAACACAGAAGCCTGCCCTGACACCAATGGTAAGAGACTTTTTGTTACCACACAGAAATAAATAATCTTTAATAATAATCTTTTCTTAAAAACTGAGACCTGATCCACAAGGTTTTTTTAAAATGATTCTAGTTGTATTCATCAAGTCCTGTTTTGGTGAACCTTGCACAGCGGTGTGAAAGTTAGCATGCAGGTCACGGTGAACGTGCAGTAAATCTGACCTCCACCTGTCTCTTTCTCAGGCCTGTCATTCCGTGAGGAACAGTGCCTGGCCCACAACGACATGTCAGCCCAAGTGTCTCTGGGTTCAGGAGAGGGTGTTGAGTGGGTGCCTAAGTATGCTGGAGTCTCACCCAAAGACCGCTGCAAGCTGGTGTGCAGAGCCAAGGGGACAGGATACTTCTTTGTCCTCAAATCTAAGGTGAGATTCGCTCTATATAATAAACAATATATTAATAAACACTTAGTTTTTTATGACTCTGTTTTAAAATGGTGTCACAAGATGCACAGGGTCTTAGTAATCTTTTAAAAGTCTCTTTACTTGTGCAGACTTGTGAGTTGAAGGACCAGCTATTGTAATTTCTCTCAGCCCCGAGGCTTCGGCCTTGCTGGGAAAAGACTTTTACTTTTTACCCTTTGACTCAGACTCTTATGCAACAGTCTCACCAGACATAACTCTAAAGCTCTGTTCGTGTCTCTCTGTTGCCCTCAGGTGGCTGACGGCACACCCTGCAGCCCAGATTCCACCTCAGTTTGTGTCCAAGGCCAGTGTGTCAAGGCCGGATGTGATCGCGTCATCGGCTCTAACCACCGCTTCGACAAGTGCGGCGTGTGTGGTGGAGACGGCTCCACCTGCAAGAAAGTGTCTGGCTCTCTGGACCGCGCCAGGTAAACATCTGGCAGCATTTCTCTTTGTGCAAAAGTCTCATAATATACAGCATGTATGTCAAAAATAATTTTCTATGACTAAGTTTGACCACCATCTGTCTCTGTCTCAGGCCTGGTTACCAGGATGTTGTAACTATCCCTGCTGGTGCAACCCACGTGGATGTTAAGCAGCGTGCCCCGGGCAATGGTCGCCAAGACAACAGCTACTTGGCAGTGCGTCGCCAGGATGGAACCTACCTGTTGAACGGTGATTACAAACTGATGACCATGGAGACAGACATCGCCCTGCGAGGGGCGCTGTTACGCTACAGTGGCTCCGCCGCCATCCTGGAGCGCCTCCGGAGCTTCGCCCCGCTCCCCGAGCCGCTCACCATCCAGGTGCTGTCTGTAGGGGAGGACCCACGGCCCCGGGTTAAGTACAGCTACTTCGCCCCGAGACCAAACAATGCTGCTTCAGCCTCTAACACCAACGGAGGCCGCCGCCAGTCCATCAACGCTATCCGAGAGGTGGGTGGAGCCGAGTGGACCCTGAGGGAGTGGGGTCCTTGCTCCCAGACCTGTGGAGAAGGTATGCAGCAGAGAGAGGTGGTGTGTCTGGACCCCCAGGGTCGTCCCTCCAGGGACTGTCCAGAGGAACTGCGCCCCTTAGCCTCACGGTCCTGCAGCTCCCAGCCCTGCCCCACCTGGCTGCTCGGAGAGTGGTCTGTATGCTCCAAGACCTGCGGCCGAGGCTTCCGCAAACGCCAGCTTCGCTGCATCAGCCACGAGGGGCACATGCTCACCCACGACAGCTGTGACCCCAAAGACCGGCCGCGACCCCTGCTGGAACTGTGCAATCAGGGTGCCTGTTAGAGACCGCCTGACAAACCTAACCTCCTGTCATCCACCCAGCTTTCAGAGAGAAATCAGATGAACACTCTGATCTTCACTGCCTCCTTTATTCTGCGAACGATCCGAAGAGGCCGATGAATGTTTACATCCAGGGGGAGGAGTGCTGCAGGTTTCCATGGGTCCCCACGTGTCAGTGGGTCCACAGTGACTGCGACTGTAACTGACTGTTTTCACCCGTTCCCTCCATCCATTCCGGGGCCAGACGTTGAACCACAGTGGCACTGCCACCTAATTTCAGCACCAGAGACTGGTAACAGCTCGCTGCCCGTCTGTCCTCAGCACAGCAGTGGCACATTTTCCCATCAAGGAGAAGAAAGCATGGACATTCCTGATTTCCTGAAAAAAAAAAAGCATGCTGCTTACCGTGCCAATGTCATGCTTGTGTGTTTGTGTACATGTATGTGTGTGATGTGGGACTGTGTGTGTGTGTCAAATTTTTAATGCATGTATGTGATGTTTGTCCAAGCTGGGCTGGACGGACACGTAGGGGTTGGGGTGGGGGAGGTTACTGCAGAGTCTATAAAGAAACAAAGGAAAGAGAAAAGCTCATATTCTACTTGCTCGCCCCATCAGGTATGGAAAATACGATCGCTCATAGTCATAGTGTTTATGTTCCAACTTGCCAGTCTACGTTTATTTATCACAAACCTGTAGCACTTCAGCTTTGTTTTTTTTTTGTTTGTTGTTTTTGCCAGTGGCACATTATAACACCCAGTTGTCTCTAAATGCCTCAGTACACCGTACTTAGTCTTTTAGCCATATCTTACCCTCGTCTACACAACAAACTACAATGAGGGAACTCTTTAAAGACCAAAGAGGAGTGTATGAGTGTGTGTGTGTGTGTGTGTGTGTGTGTGTGTGTGAGCGTGAGGAATGTGTAAGTGTGTGGAGACCTAAAGAGGGACTTGTCTCCTGCTACTACTTCATAAGGAAGTCTCTCCTGCCTTCTGCGAAGGCACTGTTCTTTTTTTTGTTTGTTTTTTTTCTATCAAGTTTTATTTCTCTTTTGTACAGAATATCCAAACATTATTTATTTTTGTACAGCCTGTTAAATATAATCATGTGGCTTTTTTAATATTATTTTTTATTTGTTATTGAGATCACAGAAGGAAGTAGAATATATAGAGTATTTATACAGTGTTATATATATATGGTCCTAGGTTCATGAATAAAGTATCACGTTGACTTGTGCAGCCAGTGTCTCCAGAGTGGGTTTTTGTTGAGCATGTAACCCCAGCCTGTGGCCCTCACCCTAATTCTACCTGTTAAAACTTTTTAGAAGTTTATCTTAAGAATTTGTGCATTGAAGGATCAGAAAGTACCTCAGCACTGTTCCTGAAAGATGGAGCCCGTGTTGCACTTCCTGTCGGGCCCTGAGGAGGATGATCTCCTGCTCCCATGCAGCACAAAGGAAATCATTATCCCGTAATTATAGATGGTTAAGATGAAAATTGGCGATCTCTGTAATCTGCGTAATGGCATAATGCGCCAGCAGACTCTGCGAGCATAAACAGCTGGTGCAGGCAAAGATGTGTGCTCCATGTTGTGTTTAGGTTTTTTTCACTATTCGATTGACAAAGAAAAACACAACACCGAGGAGGAGGCTGTCACCTGTGCGCCTGAGATCAAACTTTTTTACCTGCTTGTTTTTTCATGTCTCGGCGTCACGTCATTGCAGCTTAAAAGAAACATCTGGAAGGCATCATGAATCACTGCTGCTCGATGTGGGTGGCATTTCCCAGAGCTAAATTATCTTCATCCTTTTGCCACCCTTGATTGCCCACAAACGTTTGTTTAAATCATGGCAGATTTGATGTAGTTTTCAAACTTCAAAAGCAGCAGCATCCATATTTTTAAAAATCAAAAAAAAAATAAATTAAAAAAATTAAAAAGCCACAGAGAGCTGATGCATTGTGGCTTTAATCTTTGAACTCCCTGCTCGCTGAGTGTTTGCAGTGCTGCTGGTTAAATGGCTGTAAAATATCTTCCTAACATGAGCATGATCCTGGATCCCTGTGGCCCGGGGACAGTGACCCTTCCAGCCTTGGGTGCAGGAGGATCCTTTTTCCACATGTGGCCCCTCCTCCATAGTGTCCCATCATGGCTGCTGCCTTACACTTATGGTCATCTGGACCTGAGGCTGGTTTTCCTTCATTTTTCCAGCAGAGATGAGCAGAACTGTGGTGAGTGTTTGTCGCAGGGGTGTTAATGGGATGAAGTTTTCACTGAATAACACATCTGGGCGGTTCGTGCTGTTGTGGATTCTCAAAATAGCCCCGAGCCGCATCAAGTGTTGTCACACAGGTGTGAAGCAGCGCGCGCTGCCGCCGTGAGTCGTTACATCCTCTTTCATCTCAAAAGAGGTCGTGATGTGACGGGAGCGTGTGAAGCTGGGGGCCGTGCACGCGTACGCGCAAGAACACGGACACCCGTGCACGCGTGTTTTTCACATGTTGAGTCAAGCTTGACAGACATAACAAGAAGAAGGTCGGAAAAGAGATCATTTAACCTTCAGAATAAAAGCTTAAACTAATTTAAAATCAATTAAACATGTCTATAACTAATACTTTATTATCATCATCATTATTATTATTATTGATAATTGGTGTCCTACTATGACTGTAATTGAACTACATAGGTTGCAGAATTATCCTGTGACTCTCTCAGTGCAGACAATAACAGGCCTCTGGAGCATTACCATATTTTTGTCACGGTGTGAATTCTAACATTCATCTACAGGATATTCACAACATTAACTATTCACTATAAACTAAAAACTAAAATCATTTTTAAACACTAATAAAAGTTTGCGTTAGAAAGGAAACATGCACGAAAACAAACGATAGTGTGGCCAACTAAGAGAAATAATAATATAAACAGAAAGTGTCAGTGCTCAATGTGAAGAGTGTGGTTTCAATTAGAGTCTTATTTTGAATCTACCAGAAGTGTTTTTTTAATATACTGTCTGACTTCATGCCTCTCTCTCTCTCTCTCTCTCTCTCTCTCTCTCTCTCTCTCTCTCTCTCTCTCTCTCTCTCTCTCTCTCTCTCTCAGTGTAAACCCAACAGGGTAATTTGAGCAGACGGAGGAGGGCGGGGGAGGAGGTGAGGAATAAAAACCTAACAGCAGTCAGTCAGAGGTGTGGGGACAGGACGGAGCAGAGACGGAGGAGACGCTCGGCTCACACGTGGAGGAACAAACGGAGCCTCGGTTTGGAGGAAAAACTGAGAAATAACCCGAAGTCGCCACGAGTTGTCCGCCGCTACCTTTTTCTGGGGGGTGAGATACAACAATGGTGCTTGAGGAGAACGATAGGTGACTGCTGGGGGCTCAGGAAAGACGCGCTTTTAGTTATCGTCCGTCACTGACTGAGAAAAGAAGCCGGGAAGTGGGCGCACAGGGAGAGAGGGGTCATGGAGAACCTCTGGAGGAGGAGGAGGACGCAGGCGGTGAGATGGAAATGGCTGAGAAACTCGCTGCTGCTTTGTTTATTCACCGGTGAGTTTGGCTTTAATCACTATGAATCCGTTTCCACCTTTTTTCAGCACCTACATGGTCAAAATGTGCCTTTAATTTGTCTTTATTGTTACTTCTTAATGTTTAATAAAAATGTGGCTCCTCCAGCCTCAGAAATGAGCTGCTGGATTAAAGGCTGAAGTGTTGGGAAACTATAGCAGGTCAGGAAAATCTCTAAAAGTCAGTGATGCATCATATTTTTAATGTAGGAAACCACCAGTGTGATGACACTTCTTCCAAATAAGGCAGAAACAAAACATGAAAACTGCTGGAAACTTTTCATCTGAGTCAAGTCTGTGGTACAGGGAGGGGGGCAGAGGAGAGGACTAGTTAATTGTGTTGGTGTATGTGTGTGTGTGTGTGTGTGTGTGTGAAAAGGGGTGGGGGTGAAGGACATAGTGCCATTGTCTCCCAGCGTGTGGAGAGACAGGAGCCAGGACCTCTGAGGACCACCCAGACAGAGCAGACCAGAAGCCTGCTGATGGGACCTCCCTATAGTCATTTACATGGAAATATCACAGCTTTTCTGCAGGGACGTGGTGTTAAATTAAAAAGGTGGGTTGACTGTGACCCCCACCCTAAAGGAAACATCCATCAAAACTGGCTTCAGTCACAGAAAAGCATGTTTTCCGTTTTATTTACTTATTTTTTAGTTGTAAAAACATTTTTGCAGGAAAACAAAGTGTGTTTTCTCCTCCTCATCGTCCTGCAGTAATTAAAAGGCTGATGTCTGTCTTTAGTTTCCTACCTGTATGTGAACCAGTGCCTGGAAATGTGCATATATGCCTCCAGGCACACAACATTTAAGTGTGAGTGATTGCTGAGAGAAAGCAGATACTGAGCAGAGACACACACTCACACACTCACTCACACACAGAGCTTGTTTTCTTTGCCGTGTCCTTCATGTGAAGTGTGTTGGATTGTGGGAGAAGCACAGATCTCGCAGCTCAGGAGGGGGAAAAGCCTTCAGATGAGAAAGGCTCGTGTCGTGGCAGCAGGTTGAGACGAGTACACGGAGAGGCACAGCTGTGTGTACAATGCTTTTGAATGTAGAGGTTTTGGCTGAGCCGGGGGGGGGGTGGGGGGTGGGGTAAATGAACCACATTAATCACACACACACACACACAAGCATGTAAGAGATCCTGCAAATGCCACGTCTGCTCTTAGCAGGAATAAGCATGTAAGATGTGAAATTATGGCACTGGATCGTGAATTGCGGTGGTAAATATTAGCTCTTAAATCTGACCCCCACTCATGTACATGCCAGTCATGCTCTATCCCATTCTAACGACTTCCCACTCAAAAAGTAATTAATGCAGTCGCTGTATCACTGTGGCTCACGATCCTGTGTCCATCATGCACAGCTTTCACACCGTCTCTGAGCACAGTTTTAAAGTGACCATCAACTCCTGAGCAGCTTTAAAATAAGTAAATGAGCAAAACCTGTCACAGGAAGACTCGAACTCTTTTTGCAGCTGTTGTATCATCAAACTTGAAAGTGCAAGGCAATTCACACCGTCCCAACTCATCAAAAATGACATATCATCCAGAGAAACGTGCTAATTTTTCAGGCTGTGTCATAAGATTCGTCTGTCAGATTCAGCCAGTTTGCTGCCTACAGTGTTTGATTCAGCTGCTCGGCCATGTGGGCTGATTTGCTGCCTCAGTCAGCCTGGACATGGAAAAATAAATCATGCATGTGTACTGTTAACTCAGTGAGATGCTGCATAGCAGTCACATGGCAACGGTTGCTTGTTGCCATGTGATCTTTGTAGCATATTATATATTCTATGCGATTAGAAAGTCTTTGAGTCTGTTTGTGATTGTGATGAGAAAAGGAGAAAAGTTTGATCACTTACTTGTGTTTCTGTCCAAACCCTGCTTAAAGCAAAGCCTCCTCTGTAAATGTAGCTGTCCTGTGTGATGTCCCTGTGTGAGTTCATCATATATACAGAATTTTTATTTTCCCCTGATGCTCCACAGGTATTGTTATAGCTTCTTTTTGAAAGTGCCGCTCCAGTTCTCAGAGCTTATAATAAATCAACTGTCTTCATGCTTTTAAACTCTTTGAAGGTATAAATAGAGGCTGCTGGTTTGTGTTATATGCTTTGAGGTTAGTTCATGAAAGGTTTCATTATAGCATTCAGGTTATTTTTTTTTTTCATAGAAGGGAAAGCTTTACAAAAAGTTCTCCAGATAACAAAGACCTGAGTTAACAGTTTCCTTTAAGAGCTTCTTTTATTTTAAGCTCACAACTCTTACAACTTGAAATAAAGCAGTGAGGTTTTTTTTTTCTTAAAACTCTATTCACCTGAAAAACGTAGCATGTTATTTTATTCTCGGTTGTTTCACTGAGGAAATGAATGTGTTACTTAAAGTCTCACAGGCTTCATCTGTGCTAATGCCTTTCCTCTGCTTTCTTTTTTTTGCTTGTGATTTCTGGTTCCACAAAATTGAACATCCTGTGCAGCAGATTGATAGGAGTGTGTGGATGTGTGTGTTGCAGGTGGCACCGAGGCTCAGTGTGAGGGCTGTATCGAGTACTGCTGCGATGGATCGCCACCTTTCTGCTGCTCCTACTACGCCTATGTGGGGGACGTCCTCTCGTAAGTTAACGCGTGGACACAAAAAGCTAATGAAGACACATTAAGACACATCTGAAACAGATTTTTTTGGGGAGTCTGAATCCACGTATTAAAAGTATTAATGGGTTTTTCATGTTAACTGATTTGTTGTTCACTGTAGGAAGAAACTGCAGCATCACCAGTAATTTTCTCTCTCTCTCTCTCTCTCTCTGTGATCCCTTCTTTGTGTATAACTATAGCTCATCGCACAATTCAGGTGTTTCCATTGACAAATGTGTTTGTCAGACACCTTCATGAGGATAAAATAGTATCTGACTCAAAGTCTCAGAGCAGCTGCCCACACTTTACCGGCCTTTGCTGAACTTATCTCCATCAAATTATTATTTTCCAGCGCTGGTTTGGACACACGAACCAGCGCTGGAAAATAATGTGCACACACCTATAGGTTTGGTGGAGTCCTGTCTGTCAATAAGCCTCAGAGAGAGCAACTAACTCACATACCAGCTGTCTTTTAATGTGCCAGAAGACTCTTCAGAAGCTCTGACCTTTGACCTCCTGACTTCATTCAGCACAGCTGCTTTAACACTTTCACCCAGTTCTCAGACTTCAGTGTCCTCCGAGAAAAGCTGTTTGTACTTCTCTATTTGTAATCTCTTATTGGAATATTGTTTATTTACACTAATATTGTTAATGCAAAATCTTGAATGACTTGGTGAAAGTCAGTGTGCTGCTCTGAGCCTGACGTGCTGACTAACGCTGACGATGAAGACCTAACAAACCTGTTAATGATGTGTGTTTTTTCTATTTTACAGTGCCAAGTCACAGACTCCTCTGCAGTGCAACACACACACACCGACACACCAGTGCACAATCTCTGTCACACTGTCACACACTTACGGGTGCACACACATCACACAACTGAGTTACATCAGACGCTGCAGTCCATCTCCATGGCAGCACCTTAGAAGTATTGGTAGCATGTCTGTTTGAGACAGCTGCCGCCTCTCACACTTGACTGGGTGGCTCACAATGTGAGTGTGTGTGTGTTTTTGTGTGCGTTCCAGGGGCACCGCCATCTCCGGTATCGTTTTCGGCGTGGTGTTTTTGATGGGGGCCGTGGCGGCCTTGTTCCTGTGCGTGTGCATGTGCATGAAGAATGGGCGGGGGGCGCGGGTCGGCGTGTTCAGCACCTCCTACATCAACACTGTGACCCAGGGCTATCCAGGTGGGTCCACAGGAACACACACACACATATTTTTAAAAGATGAAGAGAAGTTTTCACGATAATCAGGGAATTGTAATGTGCATTTTTTAGTTTTCTGATGTTTTGTTTACCAAAAGGCGACTTGATTAATCAAGAAAATAATAGAATTATTAATCAAAAGTGAAAATAATCAATAGGCGCAATGCTACTTTATATAGTACGACTTATAAGAAAGTGGTTCCAGCTTGTTTGGTAGTGGCTTCATGGTGACTATGTTTTACAGCCAGTGGCTCGTTACACACAGTCTGCTGCAGTGAAACATTATCTCCTGACCTCCGGCTGCCAGTAATGAAAAGAAAACAGCAGAAAAGAAAGAGGTGTGAGGTGTTGTGGGGTCCACCTTGGCCTTGAGCATCATTCCTGACTAGTAACACAATGAGAGCTGATTATTTTCTAAAGGCTTCAGATCATCTGCACTGAACCATGATCTCTGTACGCCTCGTCTCCTGCCCTTTACCCACAACCTCCTACTTTACTGCGTCCTCACAATCTTGCTGTTTCACGTCTGTTACATGTCGTTCCCGCTCGAAGGGCTCGAACACCGCCGATGTCCATGTTTTCCTGGCAGGTACTTTGTCTCCAGATCAGAGTGGGAACTGTGCGACACTCTCCAGCCCCAGGAATGTTGGTTTTTCTGGGTCTCATCATTTATTCATCACGTTTCATTCTCCTCGGTGTATCGCCTTCACGCTGCACAGGGCCGCCGCTCTCCCCTCTGCCCTGCAGCTCTGATCATGTTTCATAAACACGCTCCAACATACAAAGCAGTGAAATATGAATGAACATGTACTGAATGCAGAAACAGTGATATGAATTATTTTGTATCTTGACACTGGACATGAGGGGCTGTTATTTTCCAGCTCCACATCCACAAAGATGAGTTAGTCTATTCCTGCTTATAGCAGTGATTCGTTTAATTTATCAACCCTTCATTTTGGAGCAAGGTTTGACCAAATTCACTCATCTTTTCTTTCATCTCTGCTGCTTTGATGTTTCACTGATGAGTGTAAGTCCCCCCCTGGTGAGACTGGTGCATTGTGGTCTACAAAATTATCCTTTGGTGCCATATGTTTGACCTTCCTCAGTGTTAGTCAAAGTCCCTTTCTGTAGAGAGTGCGGTTCATTGGTTAAGCCACAAGAGGGCGCAACTATATCATCAAAGATGGGAGCAAAATGGGGGCAAGTATCCTGAGCTTAAACTGGCCTCACTCACCTTTTAACATGTGAGGTTTGTAGTTATGGAAGAAATAAATGCTTTGACCTAATTAATACTTATTTCTTTCCTTCTCTTTCATGAAAGGCCCTCCACCTCCCTACACCTACGACTACGAGATGTACCCTCCCTCCCTGCGCCCCCCGCCTTACACCCCAACTCAGCCTCGGCCAGCAAACTACTCCCCTCCTCCTCCTTACCCTGGCTGCACACGCAAGTGAAATTCCTGCTGCACAGATCATCCAGGTTTCCCAGATCTGGAGATGGCTGCACACCTCTGACCTACAAAGCAATGCTGTTGCTATTTGGGTTAAAGACAATTCCAGATTTAGAGAAGAAAAGGGAGGCACAGTGCAGTTTTGTTCAGCAGGAGTCTGGGCTTAGTGGTGGGGAAATAAATAATAATTGAACAAGCTGTGGGTCAGGATGCCCAGACACCACCAGAACGTGTGCATGTTCTTATAGACGTAACTGTTAGCAGCCATTCTGGCCTGCAGCGGGTTCTTTTTCCCCACTAATAACCAATATCCTTATCCGCCCCCTGCCTGTGCACATCAAAGGCAGTGTGCCGCTTTGATGGAGGTGAAGACCACTTTTGTCAGCATGGAGGGGAACTTCACTCACATCACGGGAGGAGAAAAGTCTTTCCAGGGGACAATGTAGAGTCTGCTTTTATGGAAAGTTATCTACTGAGGTGGGAGCTGATGATTAAAGCTATTTTAAACAAGTCATGTCTGGGCCTGCCCTGTGTGTGTGTGTGTGTGTGTGTAGACACAAAGACTTGAACACAATGGATAATAACTTTGACCTAACTGATGTTAGTGGCACAGACAGCCTGAGAGGACTGGATGGTACTTGAAACAGTGTGAGGGTGCAAACTGAGCTGGGGGTCACAGCAGGTTCACCTGAACCGGATCAGATTCTCTTTGGAAAAAGGAAAAGTTCTACATCTTGTGCCTCTGGAAAAGTTGAATTGCAGCTGTAGGCTAATTAAGGTTTGTAAGTGAGAGTGAATCGACCTCCCTGTGCTGTGGATGACTGTGAATGATGGAAGCGGTTGAACTGTTAATCATGTGTGAGGTGAGTGATTTCCAGTGTTTCTGTTTCAGTGCCTGTGTTGTAAATTAAACATGTTATTAAAGCAACTTTTTTTAAAACTATGAACAGTCTCTATTTTATTCATATGAATAATCAACAATGTGCATAAAAGTACATTAGTATGATGTTGTGGGCGTGTACGCGCGCAGCCTCTGCGTGCGTGCGTGCGTGCATCCGTGTGTTTGCGCGTGCGCGCGTTAATCCCACTCCGCCGCGGTCAGGTGATCCGGCGCCGAGCAGCTGTGCAGCCTCGGCATCGCTCACCATCAGACAACGGGAGTCACCAGCGCCGAGCAGCACTCACCCAGACGCAGACGTTTAAAACCGCTCGGCGATAAAGAAAACGCTGCCCGAAGGAGCGTCGTGTCAGCGAAGCGACATGGGGGATCGAGTGGCTCTACTGCTGCTGGCTGCGGCGGCGTCGGCTCTGGCTGCCGAGGTAAGAAAAAACCGTTTTGGTTTTTCTGTGGTGAGGGAATTTGTAGTATTTTCCACCATATTGTGCCTGGGAGCTCAGTTAAGGTAGCAGCAGTTAGCGTCAATAAGACCGGAAGCTAAGCTGTTATACCTCCAGAGCAAAGCTTAGAATATGATAGAGGGGGCGAGCAATGAGATCATTAAAAACCAGACATTTTAAATTATGTCAAATAAATTCATTAGATTATATAAAGTAACAAAAAAGCGATGACTATGTGAGATTTGGTCTATTTATCTGCTATCGCGTGTGGTAATTGCAGTATATTCATTCTCAGTTCAATTATAAAGACAGCGATGCCAATATTACATCTGTAAAAGCTCAACTGTTAAATGAACGAGAATTTAAACCCCTTATTTTTTTTCCATATTGATAATCCCAGTGTCCTGGAATACAAAAAAAAATGAAGTTGTTTGCGTGTCATTTTATTTTGAATGTTTAAACCGGAAATGTCATTGAAAAATGTCGCCAGCCTGACACTGACTGTGAACGCTTAGCTGTTTCCGAACCAAAGAATACACAGTAAACAATGAGCTGTTTTGTTAGTATTTATCGCTGTTTATTTGTAATCCATCTCCCCTAAAGCACCAAATGCAGATAAATAATTTAAAGACCTTCTTCCGGCGGACTCTGGTTTGTCTTTTCTCGGGCAGAGTCTCCCTTTGAGCCTTCCGTACCTGATTTATTGGGGCTATGTGACAATAGAGACAACCTTGATTTAAAACTGGGTCCATTATATGTCCTTTTTTCTTTTAAGTAAAACCGAGAAGCTACTTGCTTTTCTCTGAATTTAAATGTTAGACACAACTTAGGTTTGCCAACAATTTATTTACCTCGGTAATTCTGCGCAGATGCATCTGAACCTTTCTGCTGTAAATCCGTTATTTATTTATTTATTTATTTATTTATTTATTTATTTAAAAGGGCTAATTTAATCTCGTTCGACTCATTACAGTGAATAACAGTATTGTCTCGTTTTCCATATCCCGGGGGCTAATTTTAGGGGAGTGGGCGTGTTTTTGGAATAATAATAAGTTAATAATAATAACAACACATGTTGTCCTCTCGTATCGCATTGACGCTCTTTTTTTCTGGTTTAAACGAAATAAACAAATGAACCTGTCCACTCAAATCTGACATTATTGACGCTCTGCCACATTTTTCAGTCAGATGGCAGAGAATAGAGAAGTAAGATGGCGGCGGTGCACTGCAGCATTTATGGAGGGTCGGGAAACTGGGAAGCCAACAGGAGCTTTGGCTGTTGTTGCCTTTCAGGCTCGTCTCTTATCCTCCGTAAACATCGGTGTGGTAATAATCATATCAGTAAATATAAGATACTGCTTAATAATGCATTTCCAGTGGACCTGGTTTCACATAATCGCTGCTCATCCATTTTTTAAAGCGCCTTCGCCCAGAATATCGCTTTGTGAATGTACACTGCAAAAAATACCTGTTTTTAACATGACATTTACCTAATCTTGTCACAGAAAATGTGAAGATTCGCAGTGATTTCATCAAATTCAGCCGTTTTCAGGGCACACAGGTTTATTAAAATGTCATGTCATTCTCAGCTGTGTCATTTTCATCACAGTAAATCTTAACTCCCCCCTCCCCCTCCCTTTTTCTTTATTTAAAGACAGGCTACCAATATTAGTTTAACGTTAATTCCCTAAACAAGCGAAAGACCATTTGGTTCAAGGGATTTTCCCCAGTTGAGTTTTCACTTACTGTAATGAGTGATTTCACCCCTTGATGCTGTGCTGCTGGTGTGGAGGTGAACATTATTTACAGCGTGGCCTTGTTGGGAGGGATAATTACACATTCCTCTGACCAGCAGCAGCCACACTGTTTCAGATAGGACCTGCAGTTGTGGTCGAGGAGCAGCTGCAGCTGAATGTTGTCTGTGGGATCTCTGTTTGGAACCATTATGGCTTTTCGACATGATAAAGGTGTTATTTGTAATAGATCAATAAGGCCAAACAATGGCTATTATACTCCATTTATGCCTTTTATGTTTGCTTTCTTGGACATTTTTTTTTTTAGTTTTTTCCCCCTCAGATGAATTATGTGAAATGTGGCGGCTGACCTTCATTGTTTCTTTCACGTAGCCTGTAATCAGTGCAGCTGGAATGAATAGTTTGGGCTGCTCATCAAGCAGACCGTGGGCTTTGTTCATAATCTGTTGCTGACATTGCTTAAGACAGTCTTTACCCTTTGAGTCCTGTATTTACACGATCGACATCAAAGGCAGAATTGATGGAATGCTATAGACGACAGAAGAAGTAGTTTACAGTTTGAGGAATAATATCAGTAAGATTAAATCAGACTTGAAAATGAGCTGTTGCATGTTTTTGATCTTGTTGGAGCTTGTTTATAGCCTTCATTACTGCCCCATACAAACACACACACACACACACACTTCTAACTACACAGCACTGAGAAGCTGCTTTTCCTGCCGGGCCCGCCCTGTACACGCAGGCCGCGGTGTGGAGCGTGGGAGTTGGATGCCAGCCTTTGTGTATTTGTAAATCCTTGGGAAATGGCTCTTGGATGGGTGCAGGCAGTCTGTTTGTGTGCATACTGCAGTCTTTCAGCCTGGGGCGGACGAGCCCTCTCCCCTTATTAGTGAGCCTTAATGCCATTATGCCTGCTGGCACTGCCAGTGTTTCTCTCTCTGGCACCTTCTCTGCTGCTCACGCTGCAGTTTCAGTTCGTCGAAGGAGAAACCCCCCCCTGACGCTAATATATCTCGTCTTGCTCTCCATTTTGCCTTTTATTGCATCCACTTTTCGCCTGCACTTCTTTTTCAGGCAGTCATTTTGCAGAATGCCTTTACACCACCCCCAGTGAAAGACTTTGAACTTTACCCTTAACCCAGGACTGCTGCTATACTTGTAGATAGAAAAGCAACAACAAAAGTGGTGGGAAGCTGTTTGCACCTGAGAAACCTCTTATCAGAATTCAGTCTTATGACTGCGCTGTATTCAGGTCAGCTGAGGCGAAGGTCAGTGAATAATTCAGTTCCTCAATCTGTGGATTTTTTTTTTGGAGATTGTTGAACTGACCTGGTAACAGAGAATCCTCTGCTCTGATTCTCAGAGACTGGCACTAAAAACCTGATGCTTGCTGTCGTGCTACAGCGGACACATCTTGTAAAGTCACATCTAAAGCTGAAGCGACATCAACTTCATTTGGACATTTATCTGAGGAAACAGGTTCTGTGGTGCTTGAATGCAGCACAGGCAGCATGTGTGGGCATTTTATAAGCCATAGAATTAAGAATAATAGTCATGTGTCCTGCTGTTGCTGTGGTGATATTAGTTTGCTCTGCTCTCTCTGTGCATATCTTTCCTCGTCTTTGTAAACAGTGAGTATTGTCATGTTTCAGGATTGAATGTCCTCTTCATAATGAGACATGAAAGGTGTTTTTTCCCAGCTCTCCCTGTTTTACTTCCTCTCTTCCATTTTCTATTTTTAATCCTTCATGTCCAACCAGTGGTGCAAAGACTTTGCTGTAAAAAAAAAAAAAAACCTTGTTCAAACAGCACACATTGTCCATCTTGGCTGTGTCAACAACAACAATGACACCGCAGCGCTGCCAATTAATGTCCCCCCTGCATCCCCCTCTGTCTGTCCTGGAGAAAAGAATTCCTGACCTTTTGATACTGTTGTCTCTATTGTCGTGGTCCCTGGAAATGGGAGGACGCTGGTGTGCTTGCTGTCCTTTGGAG
This sequence comes from Toxotes jaculatrix, assembly GCF_017976425.1. Taxonomy (NCBI): domain Eukaryota; kingdom Metazoa; phylum Chordata; class Actinopteri; family Toxotidae; genus Toxotes; species Toxotes jaculatrix. Next base: position 1,732,255 of record NC_054417.1, on the reverse strand, counting down.
CTGCCCGTCCTTCGCTTCTCTTCTCTGTCCACCTAATGAAACCCTAGATAACACATCGGTTTCCCCAGTGGGGATGAAACCTGCTGAGAACAGTTTCACGTGTTCATTCTTTGCCTCTTCTTTGCACCTCGGCTTTCTTTTTTGTCTCTGTAGTTGTTATTCTCACAGTCCTGGCTTCTGAGTGAAACACTGTGAACAAATGCCAGAAGGTTTGGTTTGATCCAGCACACGTCTGACAGTGTCAGTCTTTGGATCCAAGAGAAGATCCTGAAGTTTCCCACTCTACAGAGAGCAGCGCAGGCTGAAGTCTCACAGGCTGCTCAGTGAGGAGGTGAGCAGCTGCAGCAGCCACTGATTTAAAACTGTGAATTATACATTTTGTGTACAAAGTATTTGCCTGCTCTTCGTCTTGCTCACTCTTCCTCTTTATGGCTGCCTCATAATTAGCTTTAATAGGTCAAACATGTACACAACCCTGGCTTTATTACCTGCTAGTCTTCAGGGAACACCCCCCCCCGCCCCCACTTCTCATATTAGAGCGACTCTCCCACCAGGCAGCACCATTCATCACCATTGGACTGTTATTTCCATCTGTAAATATCAGCAGTGCGCCGTGAAGACACGCTCTTCCTTCCACTGCTGCTGAGTAAGCAGCTGTTGATACAGAATCTGAATAATAAGCCGAGAAACGAGTCGTCCTGACCTGCGCAATTACTCAGCGGCGGCGGCGGCGCTGAGCGCATCCAGCTTTCGCTTCACGAGTGAGGAAGCTGCACACGCTCGTCCACACAAAGCCTCCGTCTGAATGCATGTCAGTGCTGCAGTGACATGTGTGACCGACCTTCCACTGTGATTTGACCAGTAGTGTGATAATCTGAGGCCAGTTCAGTCAGGTCATCACTGATTATCAGTGTGCGATGGATGAGTTAGTGAATAATATTTTTGTGTGTTGTGTAGATTCACGCCCGTGTGAGTAACAGATGGTGCCGCAATCGCTATATTAAAATACGTGTTAGCCGTCAGACATCGTGACTCAGACCCGCCCGGCACGTAATGATGCAGCCCTGTGTCCTCTCAGCTGGACTCCAAACTGGAGTTGTGTAATGGACAAAAGAGACACCAGCTCACCTCGAAGCTCTCGTTAAAAAGAGAGGAGCCTGCCCCCCCCCCCCCCCCCCGAGGAAGCTGGACTCTGTTCTGCTTTTTCCTGCACTAGTTTCCAGCGTTGTCATATTTTCATCCTTTCATCATTCATTTTTTTCATTAAATGTACGCGTACCGAGGAACCGCTGTGCCTCAGTATACCTCTGATTTCTGCAGAGGTTGCTGACTCATTATTTTAAAGATGGGGAATCTTTCTGGGAAAGTTTCTTCTTAAGGATGAAGCTCTTTCGTTTCGCCACCTCTGTCAGCCCAGAAATACCCATGAGGGTCCTTGTTTTCGAAGGTTTTATTCCTCCACTAGCAGAAGTGATCTCATCCCCTCGTCCTCTCATTTTGCTCTTCCCGTGTCTCCACTCGCCGTCCTGGGTGTTCGGGGTTGCCATAGCAGTGGAGTCTTCCCCAGGTGCCTGGTACTTGGACTATAATTAGGCCGCTGTGTGTTATTCCCGTCGTTCTTCTCACCCGTTCCTCCCTCTCTCCCTTCTTATACCATTTTCCATCAGAATAGTTTCTTGCTCTTGCTTTTTTTCTGAAAGGCTGTGTCATCCATTCAGCGTGTTACTGATGTGCTGCACGGCCTCGGCTTGAGGTTCACAGCTCAGAGGGTTTATAAAACTAGTACCTCTTTGAGTCGGCGACACACCATCAGCTCAAGATGACAAGTCCTCTCGGAGTCCAAGTGTGAAATTGCAGCACTTGTTTGAAATGCCAAGTTCTTTCTGTGTGTGTGTGTGTGTGGCTGGCTGAAAGGGTGGAGGTGGTGGAGAGACGTGAGAGACAAGAGATGGAGATTTTGTTCAGAAAGTGGACGGCTGTTCTTGACTGTGCTCTGCTATTTCAGGATGTGTTTCCTTTCTGGTCTCCATGATAGAATCGGACTTCCTGTGTTTGTTCGACAGAAGTGATTCAGAACTTGCCAAGTGTGTGTGTGTGTGTGTGTGTGTGTGTGTGTGTGTGTGTGTGTGTGTGTGTGTGTGTGTGTGTGTGTGTGTGTGTGTGTGTGTGTGTGGGAAAACCCTCATGTTTGAAATGAGACTTTTCGAAAAATTTTGCCACATTTCCATTTGGATTTGTGAAATTGAAATTTCTCATCTTGCTAAGCTGATATTAATCATAATCATGCAGTCTAATTTCAGAGTAATTATTCTGTATAATTAAATTAAGGAGGAAGACAGGACCCTTTCAAGACAGTAAAGTTCCTCTGGTGGTTGTTCTGAGTGACCGTTCACCCGGTTTACCTGCCGCTCATGTGTGGAGGCGGTTCTCGTAACCGCTAACGATGACTCCAGATAAACACACCCATCAGCCCCTGGGCCCTGATTCACACATGACTCCTAGTAACGACACTGATGAAGAATGATCTCAGCTCACAATCTGCCATGAAATCATTTTCCTCGTGGTTATTAGGCTTCGGGTGTGTACTTACTTTGAAGCCTGTTAGTGAACAAATTAGGAAGAATATAACCACGTTGCGTATTTCGTGTTTTTCCAGCGTGTGTCTGACGCAGATGACAAATTATGAAAAGCATATTGATCAAATGCTGCTGGGCAGGGAAGATGCTGTTACTACAGATGCTGCAACTTATGTTCTGTGTTGATATGTGAACGTCCAGCCGGTCTGACACTAAAGCAGTGCGGAGTGGTGTTGGCTCTTTGTTTCTGTGACGTGGTTCATTGAGAAAAGATGACGAAGATGCAGTCAGGGTTCATCAGTGCTATAATACTGATAAACATCATTACAAGTAGAAAGGAAATGTGACATATTACATCAGAACCATGTGGAGATGATGCATCTTTCAGTTCAGGTTAAAAACGTCACTCATGAATATATTTCAGGCGAGATTGTTAACAGATTTACGTCATTTCAGATCTGAGTGGCCACGGTTCATGGTGTGTGTGTGTGTGTGTGTGTGTGTGTGCACAGGCGATCACAGCTCCATCTGTGTATGTTGGCGGTCCGCTGCAGAGCGATTCCCGGCCAGATACCAGTGAGGTCAGTGCCAGTTTAGCATACTGGTGCTGAATGAAGCGGGTCATTGCACTGGATTAATGTTCATGTCAGGCCCACAAAAACAAACGCGTGCATGCCCCCAGCTACGTGCACGTTACACACACACACACACACACACACACACTCCTCCTGACGAAAGCAGACTAACCCGATGATGAAATTCCTTCTCCCAGGTGACTTGGATAATGGTGTTGCCTCAGGTTGCCACAGCCATGACAGAGGGAGGTTATAACAGGCAGGTCCCCAGAGGTTGAGAGCAGACTCCGTATCCATGGTGATAATAACTACGGAAATCAGGAGTCCCTCCATCACGTCCAGACAAATTAAGTGGGCAGAAGTCAGAACAATTTTTCTGACACACTTCTAATCTGATTTCATACAGATCTGTCTGAGATGTTAATTCCTGAGGAACCCCCGAGACAAAGCTTAACCGCGTTGAATATGAATGAAGATAATTCTTCAAACAAACTTAAATTCTCTTCACTGACTCAATGAAAACTTCTGAGGGTGAGGTCTGCCGGGATGAGCTCTGACGTTTTTTTAAAAAGAGAGGACAGAATGGGTGGGGTTCATTTTAAACATGAGGAAAATCATCAGCATAGACAAGCATGTTTACAGTATGAAAGCTGTTTGACTTTCGTCAAAGAAAGGAAACGTTTCATTGTGTTAGTTTGACCTTTTAATACCAAAGAAGTCAGGAAATCAATATTTATCCCAGACTGACTTAGATCCATTGATTGAAGATATGCCTGAATGAACACGATGCGATGGAGAGAGTCTGCGTTTCCTGAAGGTGCTCGAGTTTCATCACAACCTGATTCACCTCACTTTTCCCAAACCTGAACCGTTGGCAGTGCTGTTTAGAGGATGAGCCAGCCTGCACCCACTTTTTCATTCTTTCTGTCACATATTCAGGCGAGAACGTCTGTCTGTTTTCCTCCAGAACCTCTGTCTGGTTTTTAAATCTGGTCTGTAATTGAACTTTTGGTCGACAGGGAGTGTGAGGGGAAGGGAAGAGGGTCTGGCTGCCCTGTAATCAGTGAAACACACTACCCACTAAATCTGCTTCCTAAACATCGAGTTCAGATACACACACACACACACCCGAGCAGGACGCTGCGTTGCACACACACCTTTAAGTCCAGTCAAAGATGATCTGAGGGTTTTAAGTAACAGCAGGGTCTGCTTGCCAAGGTGATTATACAGAGTGTGTGGGCGTGAGCGTGGGCGTGCACGTGCGTGTTGGACAAGCGTTGCTGCTGTGTTCAGGAGCGTTGAGCATCTGTCACCTTGCCAGTCTTACCTAATTCAGACGTCACACATCCTCCCAAGCTAAGCAGACAAATTCCCACAGTGATTCATCTTGTAAACAACCCACAGACACTCGGGCTTCTGCTCGATTCCACCACAGTTGATTGATTAATGACCAGGCGAAGCAATATAAGTTTACTGTATCGCATAACACATTATCCCACTCATAAATGTTTAAAGGCTACCAAGGATAATACAGTAAAGTCCTGATTAGCATTTTGCTACGCTGCAGAGATGCTTTTCCTTTCTTTTGTGCATACTGGTTGTGTATCTGAGCCATTGTTAACCATCTCTGACGCTCACCAGTTGACTTTATCTTGTGTGCGACACAGTGTGTTCCAGCCAGGACAATAAAGCCTTGTCTTCTTTGCTACGAGCTTGGACCAAAGATGCCTGTAAAAGATTCGTGCTAGAGAGAGAGTGTGTGTGCAGAGACACGCCTTGCTCTCCAGGGAGTCTCCCCCTGGGATGAGAGCTGATCTAAGACACCCTCCCTCCTTATCCCACCCCTCCACCCTCCCCCTCCTCCACCACCTTCACTCAACTCCCCATGGCAGGCCTGGGCCACTCAGATAAGACTGTACAATTAATAGCACCGCAGGACCAGCACCCACGGGGACACTTCAAAGATTGTGTATGTGTGTGTGTGAGTGTGTGTGTGTCTGCAGTTTGTGTGCATGTAATGCAATATTTCTTTCTCTGACAACCCCCCATTTACACGTAATGGGTAATAAACCTTTTCCTGCTTTATTTCTGCTCTTTCGTGCTGCCGATCCGCCATGAGCGGGATCGCTCACACATCAGTACTCTTTATGCAAGTCCCTGTGCACAGTGAGTTTGAGATGGCAATGGTTAGGCAATTTACGTAAAGGGGAAAAAGAGTTATAATGTCTTTGGAAGTCCCACACATGTGGAGAGGTGTGCAGCTGCACAGCCTGATGTGAATGTTCGCTCTTCTCAGAGCTGAGGGAGAGATGGAGGAGTGTCGAGGATGATTCTGATCTGTATTCTGTTCATTTATGATAATATTCTTTGAAATTTAGCAGCTTCACTATAACATAGTGTGAAAGGGACAGAATTTATTATTTTCTTATTTTAATTGGTTTTATAATTAATCTTTTGGCCTTTGATTTTTCAACTAGTTTTTAAAAATGCTGTTAAAATGTTAAAATATCAAAAAGCTTTCACATACAACAAAAAAAAAAACATCTTCACAGCTGAAAAGCTGCAGCTTAAAAACGACTAATCAATTTTGAAAATATTTGCATATCAATTTTCTGTTGATTGAGTAAACAGTGAATGGACCAACCGTTCCAGCTCCTATCTAACCCACTGTAGCTGATGGTTATGCCAAAAGTGAATTCACCTGCAAAATAAAGTATAATAATAAAGACTGACGTCTGAATTGTCCTTTAAGGCAGAACAAATGACAGAGACACATGATGATGAAGCACCGATCACGTTGCATGTGTCTGAAGTTTGCCTGGGTGTGATTTGGGTCCTGGTTTCCAGCGGTGGAAATAGGTCACCTGTCTGAGATGGGAAGTGTGATTTGAAAAAAATCACACACACACGTGTAGATGGTTCATGTTGAACTGCGTCGCTGAGCTTGTCATCCTCATCATAAACCTCCTTGGTGTAGCAAACCACTTTATCAAATTGCAGTAGCAAATAATCTCAGTTTAATCGCTTTACCACCACAAACTTGTATGTTATTGCATTACGTTATTAGATTGTTGGTTTGTTTGTGTTTTTTAGTGTTGTTCTGTTTTTTATTTGCCTCCCTCGGGGTAAAACGAATTCCATTTCAATCCTGAATTTATTATGGTGATGTTGAACGCTTTTTATGGTTTATAAAACCCACATTGCATGCCAGGCCTTAACGACTTGGACAAGGGCTATGTGCAACTTAATTTTGTGGTCCAATATGGGTCAGCAGGCTCAGTAGCTTAAGTCTTTATTTTGTTTCTGTGACAGACTCAGTTTTGGACACAACACTGCCTGTTTTCTGCAAATAGAACACAAAAACATTACCCTGCTACAGTTCTCTTTATGGTGGAATTTGTTATGACTTTTTTTAGTCTCCTCGACTGCAACTTTTTGCTCGGTTGCCCTCGTTTCTGTCAAACTATAGAGGCCTGTTCTCAGCTTGTGTGACTAATAAAAGTAGCAAGAGGCTGGAAAACATTTTTGACGGATCACTGCTTTAGTTGCATCACTTGTAATTTCTGTTGGGAGACGCAGCACGCCAGACGATGTACGACCAGGGTGTCTGCTGCCTTTAATTGAACTATCTTCTCAGGGTCAGTCTCATGCAGCATCAGCCTCACTTCCCCTGGCTTATTCCCTGACGTTACACTGATGGCTATCATGCCAGATTGAGAGCAAAGGGGGATATTTCCCCTGACCAGGCTGCCGTCTTAATCCTCAGTGCCCAGATTACAGCTCCCTCCCCTGCAGGATGACCGGCTGGCAGACTGGCAGGACAGTGAACCAGGGATGAGACAGGATAAAGACAGAGAGAGAGAGAGAGGGGAGGGCAGCCTGGTTTCTGGTTCTATATTATACATTTGTCTAACACTTTGCCACTGGTGTGTTTCACTGCCTTTTTTTTAGTCCATCTGTTGCTCGCTCAGGGTAGTTTCTCGTTTCCCAGCACTGTCACCGGAGCCAGAAGAAAACAAAAAAAACAACAACCCTTTTACTCTCTGTGTTCTTTTCTGGAGGATTTGCCAAATGCAAATTGCATGCACTGTTATTTCTGCAGCGGTTTGAAGGTGTGTAGGGGAAGTGTAAAGATTATTCCTGTACACAGGATAATCAGTGGTGTTACTGTTTGCCAGGAGAATCTTTCAGAACTTTCACTTTGCATCGAGTTGAACTTTGCTGACAGAGGAGGCATACATCCTTTTTCTCTAAACTACCTCTTCCTGACACCAGAATCTCCCATCTTTTCTCTATTAAGCCTTCCCTGATTTCTCTCAGCCTCGCTCTCCGTCTCTGGCCCTCCATCCCCGCATCCTTTCTGTTTTTACGGAGCGCTTGACCTTCTGCTTGAGCCCCGAAGGCTTATTGTCCGATTCATCTGCTCTCCAATCTCTCTCTCTGTCTCTCGCCATTGTGGTTATTGTTCTTTCTCTCACTTTCTCCTCCTGCTCCTGCTTTTGCCATCATCCTGGGACTCAGATTTATAAGCTCACAGCGAAGCCTTGGCTGCTCCCCCCTCCTCCTCCTCCTCGAGCAGAAGACAGAGCGGTAGCCAGATAGCAGTGGAGAGGCTGAGAGGCAGAAAGGAGAAGAGAGAGTGATTGGCAAGAATATGATTTGCTAGCCAAAATAGGATGACAAAGAATTTGAATGTCAGCTAGCAGCTGGCACAGATTTGCCTACCTATGCCCCCAGGCAGAGAAGAAGTTGGTTTATCTTTTTCAATAACCGACAGGGAGAGGCCAGAGGCTGGGCAGATAAGGTCAGAATGAAACCCGGCACCCAGAAAGTGAGTTAATTAAAAGATAGCACGCACGCACACGACTTTTTAAGGATCTGAAAACTTTCTGCTCTCGGTTTGCCGTGGGTTTTACTATTAATGAGCAGGGATGGGATTTGATCTGCGCCCGTTAGCGCTGCTCACTCACAGATGGTAGTGTGGGAATCGACCAACAGACCCTTAAATAACCCCATGTGGTGCAGATGGCTTCTGTGTCAAGACTGATGGCCACCAGTGTTAAGTTGCCATGTGCTGGGGCTGAGGAGGGGAGGGGGGGGGGGGGGGGGGGGCAAGAGGGGATTTCAATTTGTGTGTGTGTGCATGCAAGTGTGTGTGTGAGGGATTTACTGATTTACGTGCCGCTGCAGCTTGAGGCTCATCACGTTGACCTGTGACGGATGTGAACTTTGTAGATGCATATTTAACCCACCGATGTGTAACCTGATCTCAGTGTGTGTGTGTGTGTGTCGGTGTGTGCGCTGTTTTTAACACAGTTGACTGCAGTGTGTGGCTGAAGAAGTCATTACTACACTTTTTTGACATTTGCTTTCTTAATTCAGAAAGAAGTGGATCTGATGTGATGGTTAAAATGATCCACATGCAGGTAAAATGCCTGAGACAAGTCTAATGTTTAGGTAACTGTATGATAGATGATTTTAGTGTAGTGTAGTGTAGATGTTGTGTATTTATGTGTGTATATAATAAGTGTAATTTTTTTTCTGACAGTAGATAAATCACAACATCTCATGAGAATATGACCAAATCTGAACTATTCGCAGATCTAATCACATTTCTGGGAAAATACAGATTAAAGTTTGTCACATTTCCAACAAACCAATAAACTTGTCCTGTATTTGACGGAGTGATTTATCATGTGGCAGTTTATGACTTAACAGGCTGTAGATCATTCGCTCCCACAACCACAGGTCTGACTCCAGTTTGTGAACTTTGTCACTATGTCAGTACGAGTCTCACGAAATAAAAATATGAGGTGACAGATTTTGGAATTGTGTAACATTCCTGATGTCAGTGGTGCAGAGGAAATGCTAACGGGGTGTGTATTCTCTGCTTTGTGTCGTAACTGTTTTACTGTGGAGGCCTTAAATACAGACAGTTTGTGAAGAAGTACGTTTTTAAAACTCACCTCAGTATTGCTGTAAACTGTTGGATCACTTCTTTTCACAATAAGAGCATTTGTTAAATAAGAAATACTGTTTTTATTTAACAATGGCTTTGCTTGTGTTTGCCTTTATTGTCAGGTAAAGACGTTGACCTTATTTTACTCTTAGTACTGTCTTTATAAATAGAGACACCACATTGATACGGTCACAAGGTTATTACCCATAATGCAGCATTATGTTTACTTTCAGTAATTAATGGCTTAAGTGTGACTCTGTAAGTTTGGGTTACTATCACACCTGCGGGGGTTAATGCAACACAATAACCCTGCAATAAATTCAGTGTTTGTGAAGCTTATTAGTATTTTGCACCAGTCACAACCTCCATAAACCCTCATCCACTCACCTGTGGGGGCTGTGCAAAACATTAGCCGCGCTCTGAGGTAGAATACAAAGCAGAAAAGCAACTCTACTTAACAGAAATAGCAGATCTGAATTAACACGTGTCCCTTCCACAGCCTCCAGCTAATCATTACAAGCCTCACAAATGTTTACTTTCTGGAGCACAAAAGCAATGGATGGCATCACATTGTACAGGTGTTGATTTTATTGCATTCACCTCATGTTTGCAGAACAGGCAAGCTTCCTTTTCTGCTTAGTCTGGGTTCTCTGGGTGCAATCAAGTATAAATAGGAAAAAAAAACCCTAACAGCTGCAGAGAGTACTGTCTTCTTCCTCTGCCAAGTGTGTAAATACAGTTAATGTGTATAAATGGAACATAATGCAAGCTGATAAAGTCCATCTTTCCACTGATACACCAGAAACATGGCTGCTAAATCCAAACATTAGAGTTTTCAGCTTCAGATTTAATCCAAATTGATTGCCCCCACCAGCTATTCTCATATTGGAAGAGGACTTTATGCCCCTGGCTGCTTGGAGAAAATCAAGTCCGGAGGAAAAAATATGCTATCCATCTCACAAAACAGCATTTGTTTGCCTGCCAGGGCCTTCAAAACCATTAACAAGATTAGGCAGCACACAATGGCAACAGTCCCTCTCCTCCCTCCCTCCGTCTCCTTCCCTCCCTCCCCCCTGTATTCCCTCCCATTTTGTTCTAGCTCATTTGCCAGTACAATGCAGACATTCAGTGGTTTGTCTGCACCTCCTCTCCTTGGGGAGCCTCAGCACAAAACCTCCTTATGCAGGCAGACACACACGCAGAGACACAAATCAACACACGGGTGCGTAAATGAACACAAAAATTAATACATTCGTGCCAAAGGCGGACTCTCTCTGTCTCTCTCACACACACACACACACACACACACACTCCCTTTGCCTCCAGCCAACCTGCTCTTATGCTCAGTATGTGCTGCACTAACCGAGAGAAACGAACCAAAAACAAATCAGCAGAAGGTTACATAAACACTATATTGTCCTGGAAAAACTTGAAAACAGCCTGTATGGGCACAGAGATGTACACTGTTCCCATAAATGGTGCTGCACAGGGCAGTGGAGTGGGTGTGTGTGTGCTCGTGCACGAACATCTCAGGAAACAGAGGGTGTATTGGATTGCTCCAGGCGTGTTGTTTGAGGCAATTTATTTCTCTGAAACAGCTGATTTCTCTGTGCCGTGTTTTTCAGCAGGATCTTTTTGCACATTTGAAATCACCTGTGACTTTGATTCTGAGATTACAAGAACACGGAAATCAAACCAAAAATGTTGATGCAATCTGGGGAGGAAAAGTACCTTCCTTTGCTAACAGCTCATCTGCCCTTCTCTTCCATCCTCTCTCCCTCCCCTCACTCCCTCTCATCTTTCTCCCACTCCTCTCATCTTAAACCAGCTCACCTCATCTTACTTTTCATCTAACACGCTAATCTCCTCTCCTCTCCCGGCCCCCCTCTATCTAAGTAATAAAATTTAATTGCATCCGTCTTGCATTTTTCAGCGCAAGTGCTCAAGGAGTTTAACATGAGTGGTAAGTCTCATTAAATCTCTCTCTTTTTTTCTCCCTTTCTCTTGCCCTCCACCTCTAGGTGCCTACAGATGTTTCTATGGGTCTGTTGGCAGAGCCTCAGGTGGCCATGTTTTGCGGTAAACTCAACATGCACATCAACGTGCAGAGCGGCAAGTGGGAGCCGGACCCCTCAGGCACCAAGAGCTGCATCGGCACCAAGGAGGGCATCCTGCAGTACTGCCAGGAGGTAAACTGGGGGGAGTGTGTGTGTGAGAAGCTGCTCGCTCACCTTCTGTTCTATATGTACAACTGTTTGTTTCCTCTGCTGAATTAATTACGTCTGGTCCTAAATAGAGATATAATCCACCTTTAAAGCTGATGTGAATCTTAACTCTGTGTTTGTCATGGCTTGAAAATGGCTCTAATTTAACCGCCTATGGTTTGATATACGGATTTTCTTAAACTCTAATTGCGCAGTATTTATTCTTGCTGGGTTTTGATAATATGGAGTGCAGTGAAGTCCATTATGAGTGTGTTACAGAGTCTGCAAGCAGATTTGTTTTTATTCACAGAAATCCCCAATTTGGCACAATGACATGCTGCCAGAACTCTTCTCAGTAAACAAGCTGCTTAAGTCCATGTGACTTTACTTTACAAGCTGGGGTTGGTTTGTTATAAAGTGAAAGCTAATAAGACCAAACGCAGGAATACAACACAGTGAACTCTGCTGTAGGTGTGTGGCTGTTAATGTCCATTAACTGGCTGGTGTGGTGAGTGAAGCTGTGATTATTATTTTTTTTATCTGCTGCAGCCTTCTCCAACCACAGGAAAGCATTTCAATGGGGGATATTCCAGCAGTGCACACTATCACTGCGTAAACACACTATGTAAGGAAAAAAAAAGATAAAAGGGAGTTGTCTGGTAAGAGGAGGGGATGCATAATGAGATTTCTCTGAAAAGCATTTAAGACAGACTCAAAGGAAGATAATTTCATCTCTCCAGTGTTAGCACTAGTAACAAATCCAGAGACAACAAACAAATGTTTAGCAGATCAGTCGTGGGTCCCAGAATTTGAGCTTCACATATCAAAAAGAAAAATAGAGACATGGAGAAAATCAAAATGTTCTTACTCAGAGCTGAACAGAAACGTCGACCTGGCAAATAAGAGAGTGCATGAAACAAGAAGTGTATGGAATTATTATTTTTTCCTCTGCATTGTAAGAAGCATGAAGGGAGAGAAAACAGAGAAGAACAGTCATGGAGAAAGATGAGGGGAGGGGAGAGGTATTCGGAGAGGGATGACACATTGAATATTGTGCAGAGGCAGATGTCATGCATGGCTGAGAAGAACATAGAGGTAAACACAGCAGAGTCTGCGAAGCAGAAACAGCAGTGATGAGCACTGCAGTAATGTAAAGATCAGAAAACTGTGGAAAACGAAGGTCCCTAAATCTTTTCCCATATTTCCCAACATGATGAATGGTCAGACCAAAGGTGGCCTCAGAGTCGGACGCTCGGAGGACGCTGTGCTACGACGGAAACCACTGAAAGAATGCAAAAAACAGAGGAGGAAGAGAGCTGCATGGGCAAAAATACTCAAAAGTGAACGGTGTAGGAGTCGAAATTTGTCAAAAATATATAAAAATAAGTGTGTGTAGGACATGGAGAGGGTGAACGCATGATTTCTGCATTTGTGTGCTAAAAATGTTCAGCTGGAGCTATAAGTGAGAGGTTACCGGTAAAAGCAAAAACTTATTCTACTACCTTGTTGTACTGTGAAACCACTGTAATATATAATGCTGTGTGTGTAGGTGTACCCAGAGCTCCAGATTACCAATGTAGTGGAGGCCAACCAGCCAGTCAGCATCCAGAACTGGTGCAAGAAGGGGCGCAAGCAGTGTCGCAGTCACATGCACATCGTTGTGCCCTACCGCTGCCTGGGTGAGTCCAGCGTGTTTTCACTGACTGTCGGTTTTCAGTGCTTGTGTGAAAACATCTCCTGTTTTTAGGAATTAAAAGCAGGACAAGCAAAGGCAAGATTTTGCTCCGGTTACCACACGTGTTACCATAGCAACCAGGGAGTCAGAGTCAGTCAGTTATCAGCGTTGGTTGAAATGTGTCTTCAGTCAGAAGCTGCCTGTTGTGTATGAATTATAAACATAGACATTGTCTTTGCTGCAGTGGGAGAGTTTGTGAGTGACGCCCTGCTCGTTCCCGACAAGTGCAAGTTCCTGCACCAGGAGCGCATGGACCAGTGTGAGAGCCACCTGCACTGGCACACCGTAGCCAAAGAGGTAGGCTCATGGACGCACACGGTCACCCTGCTGTGATGGTTAGCATGAAGTTAGGCTGATCTCGTCTTTGTCTGTTTCCCACTCTGTCTGTCCCTGTGTAGTCCTGTGGAGACCGTACCATGAACCTTCATGACTACGGGATGCTGTTGCCGTGCGGCATCGACCGTTTCCGTGGAGTGGAGTTTGTGTGCTGTCCCGCCGAGGCGGAGCGTGATGCCGACAGCGCCGAGCAGGACGCTGATGATTCCGATGTCTGGTGGGGCGGAGCGGAGACCGACTACTCTGACAACAGGTACACACACACACAAATACACACACTCACACACGGATAAATGATTGCAAAGCAGCAGCAGAGTAATACATCAGCACTCAGGTGATCATAGATACTGCCACTTTCATTTTCAACATTGCCATGACGATAAAATTTCTCTCCTTGAAAGCAAACTGCAGGTTGGCTGTAATTTAGAGTCTCTGTCCTTCCCTCCTCATTCATCCTCCTTGTCTTCTTCATCCCTCTTTCTATGACACCTTTCCTTCCTCAAATTGCTCTTGTTGACTCCTCTTTACTCACCCCACACATCTTCTCTCCCTTCCTTTCCTTGCTTCTCTCCATTTTTTTCTGTCCATCCCTCCTTCTCTCCCAGTATGGTGCGGGAGCCAGAGCCAGTGGAGCAGCAAGAGGAAACCAGGCCATCTGTGGTAGAGGAGGACGAGGAAGAGGAGGAGGAGGTGGCCGAGGAAGATGACGAGGCGGAAGAGGAGGAAGAGGACCTACTGGACAACGACCAGGACGGAGATGGGGAGGAGGATGAGGAGGTGGTGGAGGAAGAGGAGGAGGAGGAGGGAGACGACGACATCGTTGACACGCTTGATGACAGCGATGATGCCGACGAGCCCACCACCAACGTTGCCATGACGACCACCACCACCACCACCACTGAGTCTGTGGAGGAAGTTGTCAGGGGTGAGGAACGTTTCTGACGTGGGCGTGTGTTTGTAGTTCTGGTTCACGTCTTCCGTTTTATATTTAGCTTGTTTGGTTGTGTTACAGGGTATGTGAAGGTCCTTGAAAAACCTTGGACATTTTCCAAATTTCAGGAAGTGTTAACATCTAAAACACAGTAATCAGATGACAGGTTTCATTGCATTTAGATTGATGTCGAACAAGCAGCATGCAAAATGTGTTTTCCCCGTTTTGCATGCTTTGCTAAACACAGATCAACTTCATGTTCCTCACCAATTAATTTCCTGCTGTCATTTTTCTTATTGTGCTCATTTGTCATTTCACAGCTTTCATTAGCTACGTTCCATTAGAATCAGAATTGGTTGTACCAGCTTTGTTTCTTCGTTTCGGTGTTAAATTGGCCTTAAATTCATTTCCAAGCAGCATTAATAATGCTTCAACCTGG